>NC_084814.1:5610981-6831030 GCF_963583255.1 Pyrus communis | reverse complement strand
TGGGTAGTTGAGTAGTGATTTCAGTTATACAGACAGATTTGAACTTGGTATCTAAGTCATATGATAGTCGGATAGTAAATTCACTGCAATAATTTACACTGAATGCTGCATCTAGAAAATTGCTTTTAATTTGGATCAGATTGGAAGGATTTCAGACATATTACATGGAATACAGTTAAACTATCCTATGTCTAAAAACAAAGAGTTAACTATCCCTTAAATAAAATCATTCTTAGCACCATGATATTCTGTTTTTTTTATTTTAGATTAGATAATTAAACAGTTGCTGATTTTCTGGATATGAAATGCCTATTCAAATGGTGAAAAGTGATCGGAGCAGAGAAAGGGGAAACCCGCTGTCCATGAAATATTACATCATGTACTTGAGAAAGGTGCTTCATAACAGTGCATATCTTGATATATAACTTAAATGAATTGTGAGATTTTCTAATTGATGTTAAAACATCTTCTCATACTTGTGGGGGCTCTAGTTAAAAAAAAAAAAAAAAATAGTTCTTTTAGGTAATCTGATCAATTTCTTTCTAACAGATACATATCTATGGTACAGCCCTTGGGGGCTTCTTGGCTCAACTTTTTGCTCAGCATCGTCCAAGAAGAGTTCGGTCATTGATACTATCAAACACATTTTTGGACACGCGTAACTTCTCTGCAGAAATGCCATGGGCTCCCGTGTATGTTTGTCATGTTGTATTTTACACATTGATAAAGCTACAGGCATGCTGTCAATTTGTGCCAAATCAAAAATTAGGTATTAGATGGCAAATATTTAATGAGTGGTTTTGATAGAGGTTGATAGTTAAGCTATTTATTTCAACATCTGTGTTCCAGTGTTTTGTAAGTGTTCAGACGTTGCATTGACCTAGCAAAGGGTTGTAATGGTCTTTGGTACTGCTTGATGTTTCTTGGTTTTTTAAGTTCTGTTCTTCCTTTCAAATAACCTAAATTATGTATTACCGGGATAAGTATTTAGCCTTTTAACTTCTCCCTGCTTCCATGGAATATTGAGCATTTGACCTAACTGATTGAAGGGATCAAGTTGATTGAAATTATCTACTTACCCTCTCAAGTGGCTAATCTCATCTGGGTTCTAAAGTGACATCATTATTAATGAAATGTCACTTGTGAAGAAAAAACTTCGTACGATCCTTATAAGGGATTACGTTCATTGGAACCATTTATCCACCCTTTTTCATGTTTATTTTTGTTTGATTTTTAAATAAAACAAGAAAAGAAAGGTTCCACTGTACATCAATTTTTAATCAAAATGTTTGGCATTATTGATTGGATATGATATACTGTTCCTCGGGAATTTAAATTCTCTATATATTGTTACAAGGTGCATGCTGCATTTGTATAGTCTTTTGGCTCATAGAGTAATTTGCTTCCAATTTTGTTTTCTTTTGACAGATTGAGTTACCTGATTATGGTATTGTCTTATGCAGCATTAATTGGACCCCTTCTTTTTTGTTGAAAAGATATGTCTTGACCGGAATACTCGATGGCCCCCATGAGCCATTTATTGCAGATTCAGTCGACTTTGTTGTTTCTCAGGTAGAGTCTGTGAACACCTTTACAATCTACCCGTTATGGCTATCCTTGTTACTTGTATAAGTTGAATGGTTGTGCAAGCTGTTGTAGTTTCTTACTTGGAACTGTGATAAATCAGGTTGAGATGCTCTCAAGAGAGGACCTCGCCTCCAGGTTAACTTTAACCGCTGATACTGTTTCAGTTGGACCGCTGTTGCTTACAGATTCATTCATTACTATAATGGATGTATGTATTCCGGATCTGGTTTGGTTTGTGTTGGTGCATACAAATACATTTTCAAATAATCCCTCTAGAAACAAGTGTTTGGTTACGTAATATATCACACTGCGTTTGTTGCGATAAATGTCTTTCTAGATTCGGAGTTACTTCACTTCATCCTAAATTGTTTTGAAGAGACCAGCTGTGGTGTGGATATGATTCTTTCAACCACTGTTTAAATGTGAATGTCTACGGCTTTATGCCTTAGCATGTTTGTTCATACATCTGAACCTTCTTGCAATACCATAGATAGGGAAGTTTAAACATTTAAGCTGACCAGTCAAAAATTTCTTCCTGAAACATATACATGAAGACAAATGACTACAGCGGGATTCCTCAACAACTCAAAGATGAAGTTAGCGAAAGGTATCATAACGCAAGGCAAGCACAATTGAAGACTGGGGGAGATTTTCCGTTCCTGTCACGACCAGATGAAGTTAACTTACATCTTCAGGTAAATGGTCTCTCTAATTTGCTTCTACAAGTCTTTATGACCTTATAATCCAAATGGTGTTTGCAATGTGGTCAGCTGCATCTAAGACGGTTTGGTGTGGAACCTCGACCTGACTTGGTTCCAGGTATTTCAAAGGGAGGTGGCGGTGGTAGTTCTAGCGAAGAGAGTGAGAAAAAAGACCCAGAAGATCCACCCAATGATGATAAAGGAAGCCTGGATAATCCATTTGCAGAACCTCAGCTACCTCCGGCTCCAGAGAGTTCAGAATCTCATAGCTCAGAAGACCAGCTCATCAGCAATGCAAAATTCTGCCACTTCGGTGATGGAGACACGACCTTGAAGAATCAACACACTATAACCACTGAATTTGTTATGCGACTTGGTCGTGAGATGTTTTCTGTTCATTTGCTTTCATTTTATATGGCATCGTTGTACATTAGTTTGAACTGTAATCTGAAGCTCAGACCTGTTGTGTAAAGTGGAACATCTTGACATTGTTGTTTGTTGCTTGGATTCTGATTATGAGTTCACATGTCCTTATCTCCAAGCCCTTTGTGGTGTTACGATTAGTAATATAAGCCCTCATCTCCTTGCATTAGATTCGGCAGCGTCGAAATACCTACTATGTGAGACTTTCAACTTCACACGAGGGCCCAATGGCCTACGAAAGTCTCTCCTAATGGTCGTGAATCGATGTACAAAAAGTTAGATTGTTCACAATGAGGTCCAAGTTAAGGCTCCCAACAGCAACCGTGATGAGTCAGTGTCGTACATTGAGGACTCACTTGGTGTTGAGGATTGGAGTGGAATAACCTAACTGTATTTAAAGTATGTTTGAAGAAAGAAATAAAAAGGTCATGTTCAACTTGAAGGTTGACGATAAATTATTCAATAATGAAACTTATCCATTTCAATCCCCCCAAAATGGTGGGATTGTCTTCTTTAAAAACTGATGTTTCCTTCTCAAAGTTAAAAATTATTCATATCTACCTTCGATAAAACTTGAAAGTTACAAGTTACCCAATCCATTCTAATCCTAGTCACCAAACGAGCACCAAAGCATTTAGCAACTACATCAAGCTTCCAAATGTTACTTGAAGGTCTTACATTGGTTTTTCGATACCTCAGCTACATCCCATTCCCTAGGGCAAGACTCACCTACATAACCCATTAATACTTTACTCCACAGTTCATCACAGGACTGGGAAGGCTTCTCCAAGATCATTCAAACTATTGCAACAAGCATTGCATTGAAGGCATAGACTGCACTTTACTAACACAAATATCATTGCACCATTTCCATGTACTACAATTAGCAGCTCAAGTTCTGTTGTTTACTTGGTCTTCAACCGAAAGATGACCAAGTCTAGACATTCAAAAATATTCACGGATGAGGGAACTTCCTCTTACCCGAGTGTTCAACATGATAATGAAGTGAACTCTATTCAATTCTATGGCCCAACATTGATAATTGACATCGTAACATGACAGATTATGACAATAGAACATCACTCTTCAAATATCCTCGTCCGCAAAACCCGCCAGACCAAACTTATTAAGTTGTCTAATTCTTACATCAAAATATCCTATGACTGTAACACTCCACATTTCCACGTTAAATAAATCCAGCATTGAGAATTTGCACCACCAATGACCGATGCGAAACTCGCATCTAAATCCTACATTCACAACTAAATGATTGTATTCGAGACATAAAGTTTACAGAGGAAGCATTGCCTCATATGCTTCTCAATTACCATTTCTTTGAGCTTGAGGTGCAAATGCAATCGAAACGCAAGCGAAATGCAACCGAAAGATCAGACTTTACAAAAACAGCAAACTTCCCAAACAGAAACAAAATTCCAGACCACAAAGTAATCCAGCAAATCCAGATTACATTCCATAAAATCATCAGCACTTACATCCCAAACACCTCCAAATTTACCAAGTACTCGACACAAATTTCAATTCACCACAAACAAAATCCAAACAAACAAACCCAAAATTTACCATAAAAAGAAGAAAAAGACGTACATTACTCCCAAATTACTTCCACAAAACACTTTCACCCAGGCAAAACGTACCGTTTCGTCCCTCACTTGGCCACCATTCTGGCAATGAAGTCCTCGTATTTGATCTTCCCATCGGACCCGACATCCACCTCTCGGATCCACTCGTCAAATTCGGAGGGCTCCAATTTCTCGCCGATGCTGGTGAGGATGTGCCGGAGCTCCGAGACGGAGACGAACCCGGTGGAGTCCTTGTCGAGAACCTTGAAGGCGTCGCGGAGCTGGCGATCGAAGGGCTCGGGCTTCATGTGCTTGGCCATGAGTTCGAGGAAGCGAGGGAAGTCGAAGGGGGCGGTGAGCTTCTCCTCGGCGACTATGGATTTGAGTTGGGCCTGGGTCGGGTTGCCACCGAGCGATCGCATTAGGATCCCTAGCTCGGACGGAGCAATCTTGCCGTCGTTGTCGGTATCGAAGAGCGTGAACGCCTCCTTCATCGACGATACTTGGTCATCGCTCAAATCCTTGCCCATTTTTCCGGGTTCGCGGTTCGGGTTTTCGGGTCTCTCTCTGCGAAACTGGCTGGCTTTTGTCCCTTTGATTTCTCTGGGAGAAGTAAGGGTGGAAAGGAATTTGGAATTTGAACAGAGGGAAGGAAATAATTGTTAGAGCGCTAACATACGTGGCGTCCTTTTGTGAGGAGTAGACCAACTGTGTAATGGTGTCGTGCTGACGTTTGAGGAGCAAAAAATTAAGACAAGTTGTCACTTAACATTATAGTAATGGTATTATTTTTTATTTGTAAGTGAAAAGTTTTAGATTTCATTATTACTAAAGGAAAATTTGAACAACATGTATGTTAACCTTTTGTGAAGTTAAGCTCACAACTCTTCTTCTTCAATAATATCGTTGGTTAAAGAAAAAAAAAAAAAATCCAAAGACAAGTTCAAAATCTAATGCTTCCAAGATTAGAAAAGAGTTTGGCGGTTCGAACTCTTCATTTTCTAACGTAATTTAAAATATTTATAGTAAATTCAATAATTTTTTTTTATAAAGACAGAGAAATATAACTTATTTAAAATATTTAATCTTAGTTTACTACCTTAAAGTTTTTTGGTTTTCAAGGTATATGAACTTTTTTTCATCCCAAACTGGTACCTAAAATCATAATTTTGAGACATTCATGTGACATCCCACATCGCCCAGGGGAGTGATCCTTAAATGTATATTTTCATCCCTACCTAGCACGAGGCCTTTTGGGAGCTCACTGGCTTCGGGTTCCGTAGGAACTCCGAAGTTAAGTGAGTAGCGTGCAAGAGCATTCCCAGGATGGGTGACCCATCGAGAAGTTATCGTATGAGTTCCCAAAAACAAAACCGTGAGGGCGTAGTTGGGGCCCAAAGCTGACAATATCGTGCTGTGGTGGTGGAACGGGCCCGGGAAGTGGTCCCCCCCCCGGGGCCGGGATGTGACAATTTGGTATCATAGCCTAACCCTGGCCGTGGTGTGCCGATGAGGACGTTGGGCCCCTAAGGGGGGTGGTTTGTGACATCCCACATCGCCCAGAGGAGTGATCCTTAAATGTATATTCCCATCCCTACCTAGCACGATGCCTTTTGGGAGCTCACTGGCTTCGGGTTCCGTAGGAACTCCAAAGTTAAGCAAGTAGCGCGCGAGAGCATCACCATCGGGAATGCTCTCGCGCGCTACTCGCTTAACTTCGGAGTTCCTACAGAACCCGAAGCCAGTGAGCTCCCAAGAGGCCTCGTGCTAGGTAGGGATGGGAATATACATTTAAGGATCACTCCCCTGGGTGATGTGGGATGCCACAATTTCCATCATTCTAATACTTACCCATAACTCTCTGCAACAACTCACAAATTGCTTGTAACATCCCACACATCGCCCAAGGGAGTGATCCTTAAATGTATATTCCCATCCCTACCCATCGGGAATGCTCTCGAGTGCTACTCGCTTAACTTCGGATTTCCTACGAAACCCGAAGCCAGCGAGCTCCCAAAATGCCTCGTGCTAGGTAGGGATGGGAATATACATTTAAGGATCACTCCCCTGGGCGATGTGGGATGTCACAATTTCCATCATTCTAATACTTACCCACAACTCTCTGCAACAACTCACAAATTGCTTGTAACATCCCACATCGCCTAGGGGAGTGATCCTTAAATGTATATTCTCATCCCTACCTAGCACGAGGCCTTTTGGGAGCTCACTAGCTTCGGGTTCCATGGGAACTCCGAAGTTAAGAGAGAAAGGGGCTAGAGCAATCCCATGATGAGTGACCCACTGGGAAGTTGCTAGTGTGAGTTCCCAGAAACAAAACCGTGAGGGCGTGGTTGGGGCCCAAAGTGAACAATATCGTGTTACGGTGGTGGAGCGGTCCCGGGAAGTGGTCCCTCCCGGGCGGGGATGTGACAATTTGGTATCAGAGCCTAGCCCTGGTCGTGGTGTACCGACGAGGACATCGGGCCCCTAAGGGGGGTGGATTGTAACATCCCACATCGCCTAGGGGAGTGATCCTTAAATGTATATTCCCATCCCTACCTAGCACGAGGCCTTTTGGGAGCTCACTGGCTTCGGGTTCCATGGGAACTCCGAAGTTAAGCGAGAAAGGGGCTAGAGCAATCCCATGATGGGTGACCCACTAGGAAGTTGCTCATGAGTTCCCAAAAACAAAACCGTGAGGGAATGGTAAACCCAAAGCGGACAATATTGTGCTACGGTAGTGGAGGGGGCCCGGGAAGTGATCCGCCCCGGGCCGGGATGTGACATTCACATATATCCGTTAAGGTTGTTGAGTCCACCGTTAATTGGTGATGTGGCACCCACGTGGACAATGATCGAGTGTCACGTGTCAATATGGGCCTACATGGATATTTAAAAATTTAAAATTAAAAACAAAGTTTCTTCTTTCCTCTTTGATCTCGAGTTTCATCATTGCCCTTTGATCCCCACCATCAGGAGCTCAGGGAAGCTCCCTCGACCCTAGCCGTAGTTAATGAAATGAGATAGAGGAGGTCATGCAAACGTGATGAACAATTTTTGCGAAAAAGGAAAAAAAATTAAAAAAGACGATGAAGGTAGATTGATCCAACAGATCTTGAGAGAAGGATCCTGAGACAACGTCGTTGCAAATGACATGGACGATGGATTTACTAGGAGAAAAAATACGCTATCATCGTCGATGGTGACAATGCAGGAAGGGCAGATGGTGCGATCGGAGGAGTAGAGGTCGAAATCCTGAAGGGCCCAATAAGGTAGGTGAGGAGGGTCGGCCTAGTCGGAGATGTAAAGGTCAACAGTGGGTTTGGAGATATGGGTTTTGAGGATTTTACATCCTACTTGGCAAATAACTCTGATTGCATGCGGTATGAAATCTCAATGTGGTTTTGCACCCTAAGACCATCTCCAACCCTTGGGTTAAAACTTAAAATTTTTAATCCAGAAAATTTAGGTTTTAACCTAGAAACAGCTTTTTTGCTCCAACCATTCTAGGTTAAAATTTTAGTCCCAGATCATTAAAGAATGAATTTAAGCTAATTTTTTTCTTAAGGTGATTTTTTAAAAGAAAAAATTATGCAAACTATCCTAATTTAATTTTATGAACATTTTTACCTAAAAATGTGTAGATTTCGAAAAATATTGAAAAATTACTAACCGACACCATGAAACATTATGAAAGAATATGAAATACATAAAATATTTTTTTTATAATTATTTTAGCTGTTGGATTTCAAATTGGACCGTTAGATATTTTTTTTTATTGTTGGATTTCAAATTAGATCTTAACCGTTGGATTCAATGAATTTTTAAATACAAAACTAAAAAAAATATACATATATGGTGAACTAGCCCCACTAACCCAAGGAGGAATCCTGGGCTAAATTTGGCCCAGAAATGTGAAGGAAATATTTGTGAAAACTAGTTCAGTTGAGCAACATCTATGCATGCAATTAACAATTAAAAGACGGAATCATGCTTGTATGCACTCAAAAACAAAACTTTACCCATGAAATTCAAGGCCTAGTAATTGTGGTGAACCAAGACTCAACTCAAATCTTAAATAAAAGAGTTGAGAAACTTTTATACTATTGAAGCACCTCTTTGCTTAGCAAAGGATATTCACCCATGTGAGGGCCTTATTTCCTTATTCTCCTTGCTCCTTGACTCCATGGATGTGGATGGAGGAACTTTGCTTCTTGGCTCCATGACTTCTTGGATGGATGCAGGAATGGATTCTCCAAGTTCCCAAAATAGGGAACCTCTAAGTCTCCACACCAAGGAGAGCATTGAGGAAGAGATGAGTGACCTAGAGGAAGAAAGATTGCTAGCTATTTTCGTCTAGGGTGGCCGGCCTCCTAAGAGAGAAGAGAGCTTTGTGTTCTCATCTTTTTCTCTCTAGAAAACCCTAATGAACTTTTGGCTATAAAGTCCTCTATATAGTCACTTCACTTAAGTGACAAAAAGAACCAAAACCCATTCATTTACAATATGGCCGGCTTTCTAAAGGCTTTAGGTTGTTTGGGCCCTTTTGAGTCTTTAGTCATTAAGTTGTCATACAACTTAAGTTAATGGGCTTGACAATTCTAAGCCCAATGGGCCTTGAGGTCGAATAATTACTCAAAAGCTAAAACGAACTTATTCTTTTGATTAATTAACATATTAATTAATCCTAGCCATAAATAATTAAACCATTTAATTATCCTTACTCATCTCCGTTGTTTCTTCAATCTCTACCTTAAACAGTGTACGATCCATTAAGTTCCTTTTAGCGAGGCAGTGGGTGATTAGAACTCTTCAAATCGATTGTGAATTGAAACATACTTTCAATTCTCACTTTAGTGATAATACACCTTTAGGGCTTCCATAAACCAGGAGTGACACCTAGTAGTATATCATGGCTACCTAAGCTAATCAGAAGAGGTGGAGAACCTATTCAGTTTAGGATTACAATGCAATATGGTTTTTCTCTAATACAATACTCTTGACCACATTGTTTGGTTTGATAGTTTATTCATGTCTACTATCCAGTGTGATTCTTTTATATATACGATTACCTTGAATGTGATTTGCAACGACTTCCTTAATCTCATTCATACTCTGGCCAGAGATTCTTAATCATATCATAGAGTATTCTCCCTCAAACGATTTAAAGGTTAGAGATCCCTTGTTGTGCATTCATTTGCCTCCATGGCTAAGTGGCTTAACCACAACTATGTCGTGGACAACCTTTGACGGAGTGACTTTGACATAGTCAAAGATCAAAGACCTAACCACAAGACAACTTTGATGCCTCAGGTCAAATGACTACTTTGCATTATCCCAACCCTGAGTTCTCATGTGACATGAGTACGAGAACTCCTTGTTGATCGTGTTCAGTGGACTCATTCTCTATTGAGCACCTACATGCTTGTCTTGGTGTTAGTCACGTCAATGACTCGAGACCAGTCACTATCCCTAAGAGAAGACATTACTAATCTTAACAGATTGTCAATTCCCAATTGGCAATCCTATGATCAGGAACGTTTTGGATATGTATACGAAAGAGAATGGTCTCATGAATCTAACTTCTTTAGATCACATTCTCCCAATTACATATTCCTTGGACTTATTGTTTAAGCATATAACATTCATATGAGACGGCTTTAAACAATAATCTTTGTGCTTTATATTAAACTAGATTAGTCTAACATGTGAAATGTCTGTAAAGTATCATCATATGATTGGCTATAGGGCACATTTCCAACAGTCTCCCACTTGCACTAGAGTCAATCAGCTTGGTCATCAGTGATGATATCTCTTTTGAATTCATTTAAAAAATTGGCTAAGTAGTAGGCCTAGACAATGGATATCTATATGGTATCCACAGAAGCAACCTTGAGAATAATGACGTCACCATTATACATGATTCTCAATCATGTGGTTTAGTCTCTCATTTGAGTTCGGATCTTGATGAGACCTTGATTCTCTGGCTTGAGCTATCGCCCCATTAGTATCATAGTGTGGGTACACTAAAGACACTTTTTGGTTGGAACCAAATGGAGAGTTCATAAATGAACTTTCCCATCCAAACAACATTGTTGTAAGCTTCTGTATGGCGATATATTTTGCATGCACGATGGAACACACTAAAGTCATTACTTATAATGTTTCCACCCAAATATCTCTTTAATCATAATAAAGAGATATCCAATTATCTCTTCATTCATAATGAAGAGATATCCAATGATGGAGACGATATTAGATTCATAATCTAATACATTTAATCTTCCACTGCGTTACTCTAATTCTTCCTCATTCTTGAGGAATCTATCCTTTAGTATTTCTTAAATACTTAAGGACACACTTGACAGTTGCCATGGTTCTGATCCTGGGTTTGCACTGATATTGTCTTGTACCGTTCTTGGTACAACTCATATCAATGTTTTTCATACAATATGAAATACGTAAATCACTTTTCTGTGTATGCATAAAGGATTCTATTTACACATTATGCTTCTTTGTGAGTCAAAAAGGTACATTCCCTTTTAGAAGAGCAACTCCCAGTCTGACTGGAACTGTCCTTTCATTTGAAGTTTATCATTGGAAAAACTTCCTACATCTATCGTCTATCAATAGGGATTGAGATATCCAATTATATCTTGAAATCTATCATTATAGATTTCCATCCTATGTTTAAAGTCATATCTTTAACGAAGAAGAATTCCTTTCATTTCCAAAATTAATATATCATATGTATGTTCAAATTTAGGAATATGATTAACTCCCACTAATCTTTTGTAAAACTAGTAAACAAAAGATTCATTTACATCTTTATGAGAAATCAAACGATTTGATCTTTCTCTTATAAGACGCTTATAGCTCCTACTAGCTTGCTAAGATTCATGATGGATGGATCTCTACAACTTACTCGTCTTGTAATTCCTAGTCTTAGACATATATTATCAAGACTATCTTAATAATGGTTTCGGAAACCCATATTATGTCCAAACATTGAATCACTGTTTAGTTGCAACTAGCAATCTTTGAATTAATAGAAACCAAGACTACGTCAAAGATGGTTTCTTCCAAGTCAACCAATCTTGTTGATTGTAGTCACCTTAAGCTACCAATTAGCTATGAAGGTTTCATTATTTCGGGTCAAATGGTACTATACCATTTCCTTGAGTATATGTCATATATACACTCAATGTAATCATAAGGATTTTCATTGTTATTTCTTTCGAATTAAGAGGTGTAACTCTATGACATAGTCATAAAGTTCAAACCTTTCAACTAAGACGGTTTATAAATCCTTCTCGGCTACCTTGGAGCTAGTGGTGTAGGAACTAGGTTGTTATATTTGTTGATAATCATCTGGTCTCTCAAAGAACCCATTCTTTGAGTTCTATATCTCGTTCATTTGCTCTATCTTAGGCAAATCCTATTGTAGGATTACAATGAACTACCCAAAAAATAACATTTGTTAGTTGGTTTATAGAAGTGATATCCAAAGGTTAATTTAAGGATATCCCACAAGATTGTTCTCAAACAAATATTGCTTATTAGCACACAACCCCAAATCTTAACACGCTTAAGACTTGTCTTTCTTTCCAACTGCATCCTATAGAGTCATGAAAATTTTGGAAGATCTTCTAATTGACAATCATATTGTCTTAGAAGTATATATCCTATATATGGGTAATTGATAACATCCAACGAACTACATCTTATTCGAGCACGTTCTTCTCCCAATGGAGAAATCCATTACCTTACTATGCTACTTTCCTTGATATAGTCAAGGAAACTCTTCTAAAGTGTTACTTTTCCTTGGATCAAATCTAATGAGGTAAATACTTTAGACGTCTTACTCATCAACTTACATTCTTGAATTCTTTGAAATCTTTTGCAAAGTATTCAGACTTGTTTTTATTCAAAATAAACTATAGTCCAAACAAGAGCAATCTTCGGTGAATGTCATACAACATGAGTAGTATTATGTTGTGGACAAGTGCCACTAACATCTAAGTTGAATTAACCTCAACAAATTTGTGATTCTTTCTTCTTTTCAAAAGAATAAAGATTCAAACATTTCGCCTCTATACAATTTTAACAAGAAGGCATTGCATCGTTATATTCTAAACAGTTAACTCTACCACATCATCTCTACTATAGAGACAATCAATCAGATTACAATAATCTAATCATTCATTAATAAAGAACAATGTTTTGTCAAACGAAACATCCATCCATCTCTTATAGTGATGGAATTAAGTTCCTTATTCAAATTGGAATGTAAAGACAATCTTTGTTTTTTCCAATTTCTTTGGTAGTTCATATGAGGAAGTGAGTATTATTTGCTTTTGCAGAGATCTATATTTTATTCATGTTTCGAATGTGAAGTACTTTCTCTTCTCTCATTAATCTTCTACTTCTTATTAGCCACACTTTTACAATGATTGTAAAACCAGTTACTAATACGGAATCAAGCATTCAAGTAGAAGAACCAACTGTTTTGAACTATTCAAGAACAATTTACAACACCTTCGAAAGGTGTGTTCTTGACACTTGCAAGACATTTCTTGCAAATACCCCTTCCAATGTCCATCCTTTCATAAAGAAAGTTAACACCCTTGGAGTTATTTCGCCTTCTTCATTTGACTTCTCCTTTGACTACAATAGTCATGGTCCCTAAATTCCCACTATCTCTCTTGAAACTTATTTCAATTGTGTTATACACATCAAATGATTTGGAGAGCGTGCGGTTATTGTTCACTATATAGTTTACAGTAAACTTAGTGAACCATGTGGATAGGGACATGAAGGTGAAGTTCTTGCCTAGTTTCCGTCACCTAAAGTGGTTTAACACTTCAACACTCAATGATTCAAAATCATCATAAATCCATGTTGATGGACTATTTTTGTCAATCAACCATTATGTTCTAAACATGATTACAAACTTTCAATAATTGTTCAAGGCAACTCTCATTTCTTCATACAACAATTTGTAAGTGAAGAATCATGGCACATAAAGTGTCCATGCCCTTGTGCTTACTTCTCAAGTTCCTTGTTCATGTAACAAAGAAACGAGCACTAATGTTTGCGTTAACTAAGAGTTGTTCAAAGCAACTCTTATTTCTTCATACAACAATTTTTAATGGAAGAATTATGACACTAAAAGAGTCCATGTCTTTGTGCTAATCTTGATGCGATATTTATACGCACACAAATTAAACCCTCTTTTTATCAATTGTAGTATAGGTGCAAGTAGGGATCGTTCTGGACCGGGGATTAGGAGGGATTGTTAATCACTTGGATTTGACTTAAAAACGTAAAAACATAATATAAAACACTAAACTAGACTCAAAGAATGTAAAATTAACTTTAAAACATTAAAACAAATCAAAAGACTCAAAATGCTTTTAAAAACACAAACTAAAATGCTATACTAAACTCGAAGAATTCAAAACTAAAAATAAGAAAGATTAAGACTAAGACTTAAACGAAATATGGGGGGATTGATTTTGGACAAATTTAAACTAAAATGGATAGATTGTAAAGAAAACAAATTGTAAATATGAAATTGACGGAAATGAATGGATGGTATGGCTAGCTAAGGGGTTTATCTCCATACATGTTACACTTGCATAATAAAATGATTTCCAATTGCATTTCAATAAACCATGAATTCTCAACACCCCGGGTTAATTAGGTCCGCTTAAATTAACCGTCAAGTTTTCCTTAAGTTAATGAATTGGATGATTGCATACGACAACCCAAAGCATTCCTCACAAGTTCCCTACATGAATTGCATAATAGAGAAACAAGCAAGAATCATTAAGCATCATGAAAACTATAAGTGTTGACGAGGCATTCGTTACTATGATTGCATGAAACTTATGCCAAGAATTCGTTTAACGCGATTGTTTATAAGCAACCTCCACTACTTGTGAATATAAGTTCATAACGATTAGGTGAAACTCACTTATATTCTAGCGTCATATTCATGCATGAAAATTAAGCGCGCATTCTTAATAAACATACATAAATAAGTTATCAATCAAACGGTTAAACAAATTGAATCCACAACTTATGAAACGCAATTAGAAGTAATCAAATCAAAATGCAAGCATAAACATATATTTCGAATCCCCCCCTAGCTAAAGGGGGGTTTAGTTCCTCATACAAAACAAAGAGAATTGAAATTAAACATTGAAATCAAAGAAACGCCTAAACATTCCAACAACTCAAACTTGAATTGTATGAACGTTTAGGCCCTCTTCTCTTCCTCTTTATTGTAGTATAAGGTCTAGGGATAATTGGTTTCGGGGATGGAAGTGTGGAATGGAAAAGGAATTATGGAAATAGGTGAGGAGTGGTGGAGAAAATGGTGCAGAAAATGGAGAGAAACTCACGGCTAGAGAAGGAATGGAGTGTTTGTGTTGTGGTATCTACAATGGAATGAGATGTTTTGAATGATGGGAATGCAAGGGTATTTATAGGAGGAGTGGAGATGTATATGGCTATTTGTTTAAGGTGTTTGTGTGGAGGAATGATGGAGAATTGCATGTGGAATGGCTGCAATGATGAAGAATGAAAGCTGGAAAATAAAAGGGAAAGCTGGAAATCTGAAAATGCAAATGGGAATCCTGAAATGCAAAGGTGGCCACGGTTTTGAGTGTGTTTTGTGTTGGAAATGCATGTGAATGCATGTGAATGTTGTTTGTGTGAAGTGTGTGTGGGTTAAAGAGTGAATGGTGGTGTAATGATGAAGTGTGATGGCTGAAAATGTCAAGGGAAATGCATGTGATTGCATGGCAAAGAATTTCAGGATGCATGTGTGTGTTGAATGGTTTCTTGGTGAGGGATGTGGAGTGGTTGAATGTGGTGCAATGATAATGTTTTGTGGCTGAATTGGTGGTGGAATTATGATGGGAGTGCATATGATTAAAGAGTGGGAGTGCATGTGGGTGAATGTGAAGGGAATGCATGTGTTGATGACTAGGTTAGTGGGTGGAAATCTGAAAATGGCATAAGGGAATGGGAGCTCACGGTTTTGAGTTGTTTGTTTGTGTGAAGTGTGTGTGAATGCATGTGAAGATGCTAATAAATAATGCATGTAGGGTTAGGAAATAAAATCATAACTTAAAGGGAGATGATTAAAGGGTGTTGAAAGGTTTGAAATGCATGTGTTGAATTGGTGGTTGAATGATGAAAGAATAAGTGAATGATTATGATAAGTGTATAAGTGAATGATTATGATAAGTGTATGATATGTTAAGTGATAAATGAATGATATGTGGTGAGTGATAAGTGAATGGAAGTGATAAGTGATAAGTGAATGGAAGTGATAAGTGAATGGTTTGATAAGTGAATGATATGATAAGTGAATGCTTATAATAAGTGAATGATATGATAAATGAATGCTTTAAGTGTTTAAAATAGGGAACAAAGCCCTTCCTTGCATGGCAAGGAAGGGAGACACAAGGAAACACACGACAATGTCCTAAGGTTGCAAGGAATGTTGTTTTTGTGTTCTAAAATGCGTAGGAGTCTTCAATGATGATTAAACATGAGGTCTTTTAGGATTTAACTTTCCTTCTTCAAGTCTTTAATTTCGTCCATCCTCTTGGCTCCAAGCATATGATATCCATTCCAATCTCTAATTTGCTCCAAAAGGCTCCAAAAGGCATCCTTTTGCATACCTTGCCCTTAGAACCTGAAAACACACAAAAGAAGCATAAAGGACTAAAATAACTAGAGAAACATAACGTAAATGCACGAGAACAAGCCATTTAAGTCGCATGAATATGCTCCTATCAAATACCCCCACACTTATCTTTTGCTAGTCCTCGAGCAAAACAGAAAGAAAAACAAAACAAAACCAAACGAAACAAAACAAGTAAAACACAACCTAAACCTTCCAACAACTGTCTTAGGGATTTCCAATGCACATGACACGTTAAAAACCATCATTCCCACAGATTTTAGTCATCTTCACACTTAAGTACATTCTTAATCATAGTCACCATATACTAGTTCACAATTAAGCATTTAAAACCATGTTTTGAATGTAGTAACATGCCTTAGAGAAATTGCTCAAATCCTTACAAGATATGCACTCGTTTTTCACACAGATTTTCTGACTACACACCCTACACTAGTTATATGTGAGAAGATTGATGTAAACATGTAGACGAACACTCACATATGTTATAACAAGGAAAGCATTTTCTGGATTTACGATAATGACATGAATATGATCTCATGAATGGAATGCTACTACTTAGAATGAGAACCAGTGATTCCATAAGCTCATATCAATTTCAAACTCCACATTATTGAACACATAACGATCAAGATAGAAGTCAAAGGGGTGTAACGGGGCTAAAGGTGTTTGGCTAACAAAGAAGGTATATGGAAAACAAAGGTTCTTAAAGAAATAGCGAGCAAAGTATTTGAATTAACGTAGAATTCACTTTTGAATGAAAACTCAACTTTTGAACAACAAGGGGGAACAAGCTCTTTTTTTTTTTTTTTTTTTTCTTTTTCTTTTGAATCTCAAAACATACATATAAACGTAAGAACAAACTTTTACTCCCCCACACTTATTTCCTTGCATAATGTAACTCAAAAGGAATTCATTTAAGTCATGCTCACTATACTTTAAGAACAAGGGTATAGGAAAGTCCTACTCTAGGCTAGGTAAGGGGTGATGTGGTTAGTAAAGAAAATAGGCTAAACGAGGCTCAACGGGGTTAAAACTAATATATACGAAATATGGGAAGTAAGGCTATTTGGCTATGGTGGCAACTACACAACTTCATCTTGATATATGTTATGCAATTCAATGTCATGCTTTGAATGAAACGGATATAAGTTCTAGCATTTAGTTCTATCATGATACAATTGCATTCTAAGTAGCAACCAAGCAAGGAATAATGAGATCATTCAACAACTTTAGAAAACAAAGAATCATAGAAAATAACTCTCCAAAGAAGGTAATGGCTCGAGTCTCACAGGGTTGTAGCGTTTGTTTGAGTTCCTTCCTTCAAGCATGTTACAAAAACGAATTTTTCTTTTATGATTGCATGTGAAGTCATACATTATAACCATAACTAAGCATAAACCAAGAGTAAATCAAACTTTTCTCTATGTTTATAACTCTTTTTAACAATCATGCAATTACAAACCAAATCCTTATCATTGTGTTGGAAGGTACCCTAAGACACAAACTCACAAAAACGACTCAAAACACTCTTTTTAGGCTTTTCAAAACAATTTTTCAAATTTTTATGTGCTTTTCGGAGTTATAAAAACAAAACATACTAAAACACTCTAAAACAACTTAAAAACACCTTAAAACAGCAAGGAACAACATTTGAAGTTATGGGTGATAAAATCCCACGAATTTGCATTAACAACATTAGTTACCCCCCCACATTTAAATCAAACATTGTCCTCAATGTTTTAAGCATAGATTCACACAAAACATAAGTAATCACACAAACAACAACTAAACATACTAAACATGGCAGAATGTAATTAACAAAGAGAAGAGTTTAGGGACGCAAATCTGGTTATGGAGTGTAAATTCCCTCTTCTCTTTGTTGATTGCATTGAGGCTTGATCTTGATGATTCCACAGGCTTACTCTTGAACTGGTTTCTGCCCATTGTTGATTTTCCTTTGTGCTACTTCTTGAACTGGGCAGCAGGATGGTTCTTTTGGTCTCCCCCGAAGGTCTGAGCTTACCCTTTTGGTCTGTTTCTTTGTTCAATCTTTCCAATTCGTATTGAAAAGGGTTGGAGGATAACTCAGCCTATGTTTGTCTCCACATGCTTCAATGTATCATTTTCACTTGCCTTACTCGCTCCCCTTTGCAGAAGTGGTCCCTTCTCCGGAAGTGTATCAACCGTTGAAGATGACTACTCGAGAGCAACGCTAGGTAAGCAATCAGGAATAGATTCCAGGCAGTTGGCTCCAGATCGGAAGATTGACTCCAAGTGCCGGCTGATTGCTTCTTTTACTTTGCCATGCGAGTAAGAACAAGGACAAAGAAAAAGACAGGGAAAGAGCATGATATGAGATACTTTTGCTTTTGACCTTGATGATATGAGATACCTTTGCTTTGAAGAAGCGGTGGATGAATCAGCACATGCTTCAATCCGCCGTTTCCTCCTGGGTCATATGTACTCCAGGCGTCTGGTATCATATTTGGGGAAGAAGAAAGAATTGAGTATTTTGAAAGGCCTTGCTGGGAGTGCGCCCTCAGAGGTGAGGGAGAGTTGGGCATTTTCTTCAGGTTTGCCCTGCCATAAAAGACGAAGGTCGACATATATAGAGATAATATCAAGTGGTGGTACTTTTTACCCTTGTCGACAAACGTTTTGATCCCGCAATTCCGGCTTTTTGAAATAGTGGCGCCTCTTCGATCTTTGAATACGCCTCTTCGATTTCTGAGCAGGCGCCCCTTCAATTTCTGAACGACGCCCCTTCGCTTTCTGAACGACACGTGGTAGTGCAGATGCGGCTCCTTTTGACAAAGCTGCACGCGTTTTCTGAAAAGCAGAGAAAGCGTCGCCGAACTTTGCGCTTGTCGGCTAAAGATGTGTAGTTGCGATGATGGCCTCCACGTGTTTTCAGCTTTGTCAGAAATCTTTTGCCAAAGTTGAACGCGTCTTCTGAAAAGCCGAGAACGCGTCGCCTAAATTACGCCGGAAATTCCGGCTTTTTGAATTGGTGGACGCGTCGCCTTGGCTTCTTATAGAGCTATCGATCACCACAACAATCACACTCTGAAGAATTCCCATTCTTGAAAATCGACTCCGACCCTTTGAAAATTTACTCCATCAACCCCTATCTTTGAACACCTTTGAAAAAAACAAAATGGCAAACTCATCGAACCTTAGCTTGGAATTGAGCCTTAGCAGTGATACGGGCGCGCCGCGTCAAGGTAATGTATGGCGCCCTTCTTTTTTATCTTCTAACGGTCCTCTTTCAGGTGAAGACTCTGTGATGCAGGACGCCACAACAGCTACAATAGTAGCTAAAAACCTCCTCACACCAAAAGATAGTAGGCTGCTGTCAGGACGGTCTGATGAGTTGGCCGTTCAAGAGTCCCTCGCACTTAGTGTTCAGTGTGCGAGCTCTGTGTCCAACATGGGCCTACGCCTGCTTGCCCGCTCTCGTCAGGTGGAATCGTTGATGGCAGAGGTGGAAAGACTTAAGCAAGAGATCCAGCAGCTTAAGTACGAGAATAGAAGTTTGCATGTGCTTGCAAATAACTATTCGTCGGGGATGAAAAGGAAGCTTGATGAGCTGCAAGAATCTGAGGGTCGAATTCACAGTGACCGTCAAAGGCTTGCGTCTTATCTCCAGAGGCACCTTTTTCCTGGGTCATCCAGCGCTTGGCCAAGTATTGAGGCCTGGAATGCTCTAGCTCCGATGCCTCCCGCTCCGATGGCTTCCGCTCCGATGCCTCCCGCTTCTATGCCTCCCGCTTCTGCGCCTTCCACTTCTGCGCCTTGTAGTGGGGCTTCACGTAAACAACCTTTGTGAAGCTCCACCTTTCTCCATGTTTAGTATCTTTCTTTCAAATTTTTTTTTTTTTTTTTTTTTTTTTTTTAACATAAATAAAATCAAACGGCATGGAATTTATCTTTGAATGGGCGGTGATACTTGAAATGATCCGGTAATAATTTAAATTCCATTTTGGGTGCCTGAATCATTAACCACATGTTAGTATAAAAGAAAATTGAAATTCGGGGAGGCGGCTTACCTGTGTGCTCCAAAATGAACTCCAGAATAAACACCCCTTCGAAAGTTATGACTTGTCCCGTGTCATAAAATCCAACTTCCTTGGGAATTGTGGTTTCAAATTTGTCCTCTTTGATGCCTTCTACATCTTCTCCAGCCACTACCTTCTCTTGAATCATTCTTCTTGGTGTACAAAGTCCTTTGAAGAATTCAACACCATCTAAAACTTGCTGTGTTGCACCAAGAATTTGAATAGCATTTTGCACCTTTGGGAAGGCTTCCACGATGTCCTTTTTACTCTCTTCTTGGTTGGGAATCAAAAACCTGCTAGGAAAAGGGACATTGGGTGGAATAACATCAAAATAACATGAAATTGGGACGTCCTTACTGGTGGTGGGTGGTTTAGAGGGCTTAGGGGGCTGCGGCAAGGGTTGTTCTACCCTTGCCGTGTGCATGTCTTCTTCCTCCTCCTCAATTAGCAGCTCTTCATCCACTTCTAGGCTATGTTTGGACATTTTTAGGTCAGCTCCAACCTCCATAGCACTTCCCAAAGTGATAGCATTATGGATTTCAAAATCTTCCTTCGAGTTTTCAATAGTTGAGTTGGAAAGTTCACTTTGCTCTTGAATTTGTTTCATGAACTCCATAATCTGCCCAAATTGCTCGTCCAATTTACCCAACTTCTTGTCTTGATTTTGTTCGTCCTGCGTCAAAGAGGTTAGTAATTGAAAATTTTTATCATTATCCATGGACATACTTGAACTTGATTGGAATTGTTGTGGGGGAGGTTGTGGTGGCTGCATAGGTGTTGTATTGAACTCCTCATATGGTTGCCAATATGCTTCTTGTTGAGCCTCCTTGGCTTGATTTTGTGACCCCTGCGCCAAAGAATTTATTTCATTAAGAATTTGAATATAATCTACTGGCGAACTTGAATTTAATTGAGCATATTGCATATGAAGTTGTGGTGGCTGCATAGGTCTTGAATAGAACTCCTCATATGGTTGCCAATATGCTTCACGTTGAACTTGTTGATCTTCCCACCATATAGAGTTTGAATGATCCCTCCAATCTCTTTGTGGACATTGATTGGCTTGAAATCCTTGCCTATATGAAGCACCAAATGTAGGGACACTCTGCATTGTGGTCCTTTCGGCATACGGCGACAATTTAGAAGTAAGATTTGCCAATTGAGCTTGAATGCTAGCAAAATCCATATCTTACTTCTCTAGTACCTAAAATCAAAGAAAGAGAACTAAATCAAAAATCAAAAGTAACAACAAACAAAGAAAACAACACTAAGTTAGAAACTAAAACGAAAACAACTAAACCAAAAAAAAAAGAAAAGAACTAAGGGATTAGCAACTTGCTAATCCCCGGCAACGGCGCCAAAATTTGATGCGAGAATTACTTGACACTCAAATTAAACCCTCGTTTGACAATTGTAGTAGAATGGATAAGTGAGGGATCGTTCTAGACCGGGGATTAGGAGGGCTTGCTAAAACCTTCTAAATTGACTTAAAAACATAAAAACACAATATAAAACACTATTTAATGCTTGAAGAAAGCAAAACTAAAAATAAGAAAGATTAAGACTAAGACTTCAACGAAATAGGGGGGAATTGGATTTGGACGAATTTAAACTAAAATGAATACTTGGAAACAAAACAAATTGTAAAAATGGATTTGACGGAAATGAATGGATGGTATGGCTAGCTAAGGGGTTCATCTCCATACATGTTACACTTGCATAATAAAATGATTTCCAATTGCATTTCAATAAACCATTAATTCTCAACACCCCGGGTTAATTAGGTCCGCTTAAATTAACCGTCAAGTTTTCCTTAAGTTAATGAATTGGATGATTGCATACGACAACCCAAAGCATTCCTCACAAGTTCCCTACATGAATTGCATAATAGAGATAAAAGCAAGAATCATTAAGCATCATGAAAACTATAAGTGTTGACGAGGCATTCGTTACTATGATTGCATGAAACTTATGCCAAGAATTTGTTTAACGCGATTGTTTATAAGCAACCTCCACTACTTGTGAATATAAGTTCATAACTATTACGTGAAACTCACTTATATTCTAGCGTCAAATTTATGCATGAAAATTAAGCGTTCATTCTTAATAAACATACATAAATAGGTTATCAATCAAACAGTTAAACAAATTGAATTCACAATTTATGAAACGTAATTAAAAGTAATCAAATCATATTACAAACATAAACATAATTTCGAATCACCCCCTAGCTAAAGGGGGTTTAGTTCCTCATAACTTTGAAATCAAAGAAACACCTAAACATTCCAACAACTCAAACTTGAATTGTATGAACGTTTAGGCACTCTTTTCTTCCATTACTCATACGTACAAAACAAAGAGAATTGAATTTAAACTTTGAAATCAAAGAAACACCTAAACATTCCAACAACTCAAACTTGAATTGTATGAATGTTTAGGCCCTCTTATCTTCCTCGTTGTTGTAGCACAAGGTCTAAGGTGAGGTTTGGGGAATTATGGAAATGGATGAGGAATGGTGGAAGGGGGACTCACGGTTTTGGATTCTAAGGGGAAGTGTTTGTGTTAGTTGTGGTGTGAGAAATGGAGAGATGGAGTGGGGAGTGAATGAATTTCTCAATGAATGCATGGGTTTTTATAGGGGGAATGGGAGAATATGTTGTTGATTGTTTAAGAGTGCATGTGGCTCTTATGATTGTTGTGCAATGATGAAAGGCAAAGTGCATGTGCAATGTTGGAGGATGAATGTGTGATGGTGTGATTGAATGATTTAAAGGGGCATGTGGGTGAATTAAAGGATGGAATGCATGTGAATTAAAACTAGAGTGAATGATGATGAATGCATGTGGATTAAAGAGGTGTGAATGCATGTGAAGATGCTAATAAATAATGCATGTAGGGTTAGGAAATAAAATCATAACTTAAAGGGGAATGATTAAAGGGTGTTGAAAGGTTTTGCATGGCTTTGAAGTGATTGTGGATTGGGCTAGGGTTTAAGTACATGAAATGGACCCAAATTGCTCCCCCTTGCATGGCAAGGAATGGTGTTTGTGTTAAGCCCAAGGCAAGGTGAATGTAATTGGGTTAGGGCCATTGTTTTATGTCCTCAAGTGCTTACAAGGCCTTCAATTTCATCCAACACTTGGGCTCCAAGCATAAGCTATCCATCCTTAGCCCAATAGTGCTCCAAAACACTCCACAATGCATCCTTTCGTCAAACACGTCTTATTATCCTGAAAACACACAAAAGAAGCATAAAGGACTAAACTAACTAAAGAAACATAACGTAAATGTACGAGAACAAGCCATTTAAGTCGCATGAATATGCTCCTATCACTGCACCAATTGTATCGTAGTATGGTGACTAACTATTTGGACATGAGGGTGACGACTTTGGCCACAACCCATGAAGTCCATCAAATAACTGTTGAAATCCCACATCGGTTAGAGAAAGAAACAAAAAAGAGTTTAAATATCCTAACTACACTCCAACTAATATCGAGGTCTTTTGTGATAAAATCTCACACCTGATGGATTGTGCAGGTGGTAATTACCAAGTTGGGAACAGTATCGGTGTTGTTCGAAGCGAGCCATTGGCCTGTCTCTTTGATAATTTTACAATAACAACATATAATATCATTCCAACTTCCAGGGGTAGCGTGATGAGCTCCGACCACGACCCAACCACGAGACTTCCAGGGGCAGCTTGATGAGCTTCAACCGTGACCCAACCACGAGTTTCTATATTGGTTCACTGTTTTTAGAAAATTGAGCATAGATGTAAAGGTTTCAAGCCAGTAAAGTGTCATCCAATATTTAAGGTGAGAGAGCTCAAGGTGGAGAGGATATCAAATTATGTCATACTAATTATATTCTATCATATCCATGATTTAAGTGGTAAATGTCTTTTGTATCAAAATCATGTTGATGTATGCAATCAAGGATGGTCAATGTCAATTATGACAATTGAAGGAAGAATTATACTGGTTGATGTAATCCCAAGGCCATTAATGGTCAATCATGTTGGGACGTTATGGAGGCCTATAAATACAAAACATTGAACAGGAGAAGAACCCTTAACACAACGTGGAACATCTTTTTGTTCTACTAACTTTTCAATTCATAACCTAGGAGTAGCATAATGTAGCTCTAGTCGGGATTACTTTTACTCAAGTTACTCGTTGCTCGTCTTTCAATTCATTTACGTCATGCGATTTAGTTTACACAGTCTTTTGGTTCTTTATTTCTGTTGCAATTTGATTCACCGCATTTGTCTTCCAATTCCCTTGTTTTGCATGCGATTAGCTCACGCACTCACATTTCAATTCTTTACTTTACACACTTTAATTCTTGATATTATCTTTTCAATTATCTATAAATCAAAAACTACTTTCTATACATTTGTTCTTAATTTCCTTTCCCTTTCTCACACTTTCTTTTAATTCAATCGGGTTTCCCTTCAATTCCTAGCTTTAATCGCACATTCCCTTCAAATGTTACCATTTCTCGCACTTTGTTTGTTTGGTCAAAGTCTTATCCCCAAGAAAGAAATAACTCTGATTGAGAAGAAGTTCTTTGCTAGGTCGAATACAGTTCAATTTTTAACAAAACTAGAGAATTGTAGAAATGATCAAAGAACAGTAATGGCAGATGCATAAAGTTTTAGAGAGATATATATTTTCTATATTGCAATTACAACAGTTAGTTACAAAAAATGAGTCTTCAAAACTATTTATACAAGCAAGGAAACTTAATGACTAAGTAATCTTCTAACAACCTTAATCACTAGGATGATGCCTTTAGCCATTACATAGAATATGCCATTTGGCAAGTATACACTTAATACTCCCCACTCTCAATCTCAACTGGGGAACCCCAACTTGAGATTGGAACAATGATGAATGAAGGTAAGACCATGAAGTCCTTTGGTAAGAATGTCAGCAGTTTGTTTGCAGTAGGAATGGAAGCAACTTGCATATCCCCTTTTTGAACTCTCTCACGCACAAGATGGAAATTTGTGTTCAAATATTTGATGCGTCTATGAAAAACAGGATTTGAACACAAAGTTATGCAGGAAATGTTGTCACAATGCAGAAAAGAAGGTAAGGGAAGAAACATTTTCAAATCCTTTAAAATAAGTTGAATCCATGCAACATCAGCTGTTGCATTAGCTAATGCCTTATATTCTGCTTTAGTATAACTCCTTAAAACCCCACCTTGTCTCTTCAATTGCCAAGAAACTAGATTATTACCCAGAAAAACTACATATCTAGTGGTCGATCTCCGAGTATTAATGTTTGAAGCCTAATCTACATCACTAAAGGCTTAAAGTTCTAACTTAGTACTAGCAGAATATGTAAGATCACACTTAGTTGTACCTTGTAAATACCTCAGAATCCTTTTTATAAGATAGTAATGAGCATTTGTAGGTGTTGCCATAAATTGACAAGCATAGTTTACAACAAATGCAATATCGGGTCTAGTAAAAGTAAGATATTGCAATGCTTCAACTAAACTTCTAAACATTTTAGGATTAATCAATGGTGTACCTTCATCCTTGAGAAGTTATGTGTGAGGTTTACAAGGTGTAGGACATGCTTACAAGATTCCATCCCAGCCTTCTTCAGTCTTTGACATATTTAGATTGAGAAATAAACAAATCACCATTATCTTGATAAGTGATTTGGAACCCCAAGAAAAAAGTCAACTTGCCCAAATCCTTCATGTTAAAAACTGCACCTAAATCATCAATTATTGTTTGAACCAACTCTAGATTAGACCCAGTGACAATGATGTCATCTACATAAAGTAGAATGACAACATCACTATATGTAGACTTGACAAATAAGCTAGTATCAGACTCAGAAGCTACAAATCCTAAAGTAGGCTAATAAGATGTGAATTTTGAATTCCAAGCTTGAGGAGCTTGTTTAGGTCCATGGAGTAACTTAACAAGTTTACATACATAATCTGGATGAGTGGTATCCTAAAAACCCTATGGTTGCTCCATGAAACCTTCTTCTTCTAAATCCCCATGAAGAAAAGATTATTCACATCTAATTGTCTCAATGTCCAACTTTGAGAAATAACAAGAGCAAAGATTAGTCTAATTGTACTATGCCTCACAACAGGACTGAAAGTATCTTCATAATCCAATCCATGCTCTTGACTAAATCCATGAGCCACTAGCCTAGCTTTATATCTTGAAATTTTACCATTTTGATCTCTTTTGATCTTATAAACCCATTTACTACCAATGATGCTTTGATTGATAGGTGGATGAACTAATTCCCATGTTCCTTGCTTCTGCAATGCAATAAATTCCTCAACTATAACAGTTCTTCAGTGCTCATTAGAAATTGCAGACTTATAAGATGTTGGCTCTGAAGACTCATGAACTTGAAGAATTGCAGAAAAACCACAAAAGATAATATCTTACATGTTTGAACCAATATCAGGACATGTAGAAACGAAAAAGCACTATAATCTTGCTTGGAAATAGTCATGTCTTGAGTCTTGTTTGCATAGGATGAATAGCACTAGATAATGGCAGATTATGATGTTCATTAGTAGCAGGAGTAAAAGGAGGATCAAGAGGGAGAAGTACCTCTAATTGTGTAGAATGATGGACAGGCAACAAAAGTTGGACAAGTAAGGTGAGAGAATAGTAGATTGTTGTGGAGATGCCTATATTGGATCACTTGAAATTAAGAGTGAATCTTGTATTTGAACTCCAGAATGATGTTGTAGTGAACCAGAACAAATCTCACCACTAACTGAATCAACTAAAGCATTGTTAAAATGTCCTTGAAACTCAAAACTATCCCTTGAAATTGAACCCCTATTACTCACAGAGTCATCATGAGAACTAGTGGCAGTAGAAGTAGAAGTGCTTATCTCAGTGGAAATTGGTAAAACATAAGGAACAATAATAGGATGATATCTATTAGAAACTGTAATACCTTGAGCTGAGCCAACGATTGGTCCTTTATTATGAAAAGGAAACACTTGTTCATCATGTATGACATATCTAAACACAAACAATCCTTTGTTAAGTCTGTTATAACACAACACACCTTTATAACCAAAAGCATAACCGAAAACACTCACTGATATGTCCTTGCATCCAATTTGGAAGAATTATAAGGTCTAAGGTATGGATAAATTGTTGTTCCAAAAACTTTTAGAGATTTCAAGACTAGATGATGACCAAATAACTTGAAATAGGGAGAATTCATAGCTAACAATTCGCAGGGCATTTTATTGATAAGGAACACAACATGAGAGCAAGCACGGAACCCGAAATTATGAGGCAATTATGCTATGGTTAACAATGCAATAGTAGTCTCTAGGATATATCTATGCTTTCTCTCTGCAACTCCATTATGTTGAGGGGTATAAGGACATGAATCCAAATTAACAATACCCTTTGTAGTTAAGAATTTCTTGAAAGCAGTGCTCATGTATTTCACCACCACCATCAGATTGAAAGAACTTAGGAGCAGCATTAAAATGATTCTTAATAAAAGAAAAGAACTTTCAAAAACTTCTAGAACTTGAGACTTGTATATTAATGGAAAAATATATGTAAATCGAGTACAATCATCTATAAAACTGATATAGTACTTATATCCTTCAACATATACAACAGATGATGGCCCTTATACATCACTATTGATCCTTTAAAAGGTTTTACAGACCCAAGAGATCTAGATTCAAACATTTGCCTAGACATTTTACTACTTAAGCAAGAACTACATATGTGTTGATTGTTATCGGACTGGTAAGTAATCTATGAATTGCATAGCATGCTGTGAAGAACTTCATTGGAAGGATGTCCTAACCTATGATGCCACAAAGATGCCTTTATTAATTTTCCAAGGAAAGCCTTTGGTGTAGATTCAAAAGCTGATCATTGCTAACAAATAGTTGCTTCGGAATGTAATACAGGCCTCCATTACTTTTTCCCCTCATAAGAATTGTCTTTGTTGCCTTGTCATGCACCCAAAAAGCAAATTCTTCCAATATTACATAGCAATTATTGTCTTTACACAAAGTATAAACTGATACAAGACTAGTAGTAAGTTCAAGAACATGCAACACTGTAAAAAGTTGTAAAGGTTTAGATTGAGTTTTAATGGAAGAAAAAATAGTATTCTTCACTAGAAAACATTCACCACTACCAACAGTTATCTTTTGATCTCCTTCAAATGTTGTAACCATGCCCAAGTCTGCCATGTCTCTAGTCATATGATTTATTGCTCTAGTATTCATGATTCATGCTTAATTTGGACTCAATTCAGAATTAGATTGTGCAGTCATGGCAGTGAGAGTTTGAAATGGTTGATTGCCTTAATAAGAGTAGTTACCCCTATTAAAACAGTTAAGAGCTATAGGTCCTCATTTGCTATAGATTTGGCACTCTAGAATACCATTTTTGAAAGAATGAGCTTGTTCATTCCTGTAAGAACAATTAGGAGCAATATGACCCATTTTGTTGCAAATCTGACATTCTGGAATCATATTAGGCTTCTGACCATTATTCCATTCTAGTTATTTCAGGTTGAACCTCCTTTGTTACCACCAGATAATCCAAAAACTCCTCCATTATTACTACCAGATGAGCCAGAAAACCCTCAATTATTTCTTGTGTTGAAATTGCTTCCATTTCCTCCATTAAATCTAGGCCTTGAATTATATCAAGGACCATTGTAACTACCATTATTCCTCTAAGATAACTGACCTCCAGATTGGAAATGTTGGGGTATGTTACTCTAAGAAAACTGACCTCTAGAATGACCAGTTCTATTTCAAATTGACCAACAAAACCAAAGCCACCATTAAGATTCTATCCAGTGTCATTGGAAAAATCTTTTTGATTAGGCTGCCTATTTGTTGTAGTAGCAGAGCATTCTCCTTCAAAGTATTGCCAATTAGCTCTAGTGGTAGAAGATTCATCTTGAAAAAACATTCCAAACATTGAAAGTTGCAGTGAAGATTGAAATTCTTATGTTGTCTTTTCTACACTCAACAGTTGAGCTCAAAATTCCTTAAGAGAAATTGGTGACTCTCTAGCTACAATAACAATCTTGATCATATTGGACTTTGTAGGCAAACCAACCAAAGCTGCTACAATGAGATCATTATCTGAGATACTTTCACCAGCTGCAAGTAATTGATCTTTCAGAAGCTTCAATTTGAGAAAATACTTTTTCAATGGAATCAACTCTCTTTTTGATATTATGCAACTCAATCTTGAGATGATTAATCTGAGCCCGAGAAACAATAGCAAATCTATCACCGGGTTGAGTCCAGGCCTTTTGAGCCGTTTTACTTAACAACATATTCAATAGCTTCATCCCCAACAATAGATATAAGCAAACGGAGTAAAGCTTTATTAGTTTTAGTCCAATCATGATATGCCTGAGTAATCTCCTTTGTAACACCACTTTCCAAAGAAACTACATACTTGGGAGGACAGACATTTGTACCATCAAAGAAGTTAAACAAATAATAGCCTTCTAACACTGATTGAAACAAAAATGACCACTTAGCAAAGTTATCATCTTGTAGTCAAATTGTAAGCATTGCTAATAATCCTTCAATCTTAAGTGTGTAGACGCCATTGATAATCTCTTCGATATACGATCATCTCAACTTGAAAAAGCTTTGTGCTAACAAATTTTTAATAGAAACCCACAATACAACACAATTCAGGGCCCTAAGTTTTTATCAATTTTCTTCATAATCTTTAATTAAAAACCAACTTCGTGCTCAAACAAACAAATATATAGCTCAATTTTCAGCAAATTTCACAAATCTATGGCTTTATGCCTTAACAATTTTAAGAACTATTGCAGCAATTAAAGATTCAAAAAACGGCTTTGTGCCTCAACAAAACACAACAAGAAACCAGAAAAAATCCAATTAGAGCTTAAATTTCATAACTACAATACCTGATTCAATGTTGCGAAGAAAACCAAAAGATCGCAAACCACCGCCATACGAACAAACATCACCGCCATAGAGATCTCCTTATCACATCTCTCCTAGGCCGATTCAAGAAAAACCTAAGCTCGATACCATCTTAACAGAACTAGAGAATATAGAAATGAAGAACTCAAAGAACAGCAATGGAAGACGCTTAAAGTTTTTGAGAGAAAGATTTTATGTATTGCTAGTTACAACAAATAAGCCTTCAACGTTATTTATACAAGCAAGGAAACTTAATGACTAAGTAATCTTCTAACAACCTTAATCATTAGGATGATGCCAATTACCATTACACAGATTATGCCATTTGGCATGTATACACTTAATATCAACAACTTTAAAATGAATCAGGTGAACAATATAATCATTTTTACAATTTTTTTTCTTTGTTGACCAATGGTGTCACGTCCATACACTCTTAATCAAAGAATGACCAAATATTCTTTATAGCACCCTCACTAGCCAACTAGCTTAAGTTGCAAAAGTGCTTAAGTTTAACGAACAAACTAATAGCCAATGACTGTTTAAGTTTCGAGATATTTGATTTGCCATTTTGCTGGAGGTTAAATTTCAGGGGCTAAAGTTTATTGTATCATCACAAAACAGCACTAGTACACTAAGACATGAATAACTAACCATATTCCTGGGTACCTCTCTAATATAGTTGTAACAACAACCACTGTATGCAGCGAAGTGGTAGGTGGTGGTCTTGTTCGAAGAAGAAGTTAACGGTGGAAAAAAGTGATTGAAGTTGTTAAGGTATGAAGAAGACTTGCAGAGGACCACACTAAGTTGTAGTGGTGGTGGTTACACGACAAAGTGGGATGGTGGTGCGTGGTGGCTGAATAATCGAGAAAGAAGGTTTGAAGTGAAGTCTGGTAGTGGTTCAAACCAGATTAAGTCAAGAGACAAACATGAAGTCTAAACTTCAGACTTTTCTTCTATTCAAGACTATTATTAATTAGATTTATATATATATATATATATATATAGTATAGAATAAAGATTGGTTTAGTTAGATATTACCGAATATATGGTGAGATTCCAATATTAAGGAAGATGCCAAATCATCCAAAACTGATACTAGTTTGTTATAACAGTAAATAGTTGTGGTAATTGTGTAGTTAGTTATAAAAATTAAGGGTACTATTGTAATTAGCCTTTGGCTGCATATACTATCTTGTATTGTCCTAAATTTACCCTTCAATGAAATGAAAGTTTTACGTAGAGAATCTCAGTTTCTATATGGTATCTTGCCATTTGCCTCACAACATTGATCTTATTCTACTCTCCGACATCGAATTCCTGATCGAATTCTTTCTTCATCTCTGATTTTCTTCCTTCAATTCTTGATTCTACTCTTCTAATCTTGAATCTTGCCTTTGCATGTCATGACATCTCCCTCTGAATCATCTTCTTCAATGGATTCACCAACATTGCCAAACCTTAATTCCTCTGTAAATTCTCAACCTCCGAATTCATATATGTCTCTTAGGATCCAGAATATTAGCAGCATGGTGCCAATTAAACTTAAGAAAATGAATTATCTTCCATGGCATGCGTTGTTTGCCCCCTTATTCTTCACTGTTACAAGCTTCTTGGTCTCATTGGCAGAACTAAGCCATGTTCGGCTCCACTTCTCCCAAATCGATCTCTGAATCCAGTGTTTGATTAATGGTTTGAAAAGGATCAAAACCTTTTAATTTGGTTGAATTCGACATTTTTTTAGGACTTGATACCTTTCACCTTTCTACGTCTCAAGAACTATGGTAGAAGCTTAAACAATGATTTGGTGGAGTTTCTAATGAACTATAAACTCGTCTCTAGTCAATTCAGAAAGGTTCTCAATCAATCTTAGAATACCTGCAACAGATCAAAGAAATTTCAGATTCTCTTATCGCCACTGACTCATTTGTCTCTAATCATGACCTAATCGCAATAACACTTCATGGATTGCCTGATGAATTCAAGTCTTTCATTAATTCAATTATGCTTCGTCTATCTTTTAACTCTCTTGACAAACTGCATGGTTTGTTACTCACTAAGGAAATCTCCATGGCTCATCATAAACAAACAATCTCTTCTTCTGCCACTAAGTGATTTCAGGCTTTTTCTATTCAGTCTCAGGCACCGTTGCTGCCGAAGCTTCCTCAACAAGCCTTTGATGCATACAATTAGCCACTTCAATCATCTTTCTGGTACAATTCTAATTGAAGGAGAAATAATTGCAATTCTAACAGAGGGAATTGCAATTACAATAACAATCGTGGCAATTTTAATGGCAATAGTCGTGGAAATCAGAATCACTCCAATTATCAAGGTTTTAGGTCAAATTATCAAGGTTTTTTACACTCATTTGGTTTCAAGATTACATGCCAAATATGTGGTTTCACCAGCCACGAAGCCATTGACTGTTTTGATAGGATGAATCCTGAGATTTTTTGGAAGAGTACCACCAGCCAAACTTATTGCTCTATGTGCTCATTACTCTTCCAAACCTCACACATCACCAATGTGATTGCAAATCTCTCAGTCTCTTCTCCATACATTGGTGAAGACAAATTCTACATACGAGATGATAAAAAGGTCTGTCTATTCATCTTGTTAGTTCATCTTCTTTGAATACTCCTTAGGCTTCATTTAAGGTGAGCAATGTATTGCAAGTTCCTCATATGAAACACAACTTATTGTCTGCTTATCAATTGTTCAAAGACAATAATTTTACTTTCACACTTGACCCTGATGGATCCACTGTAAAAGATCATATTTCGAGGAAAATGCTTTTGTGGGGACAAGTTAAAGATGGCTTTTATCCACTTCAAGGATCTTGCCAGCATACCACTTCATCACTATCAGCTTTAATAAGTGTCAAAGCTCCTGTGAAGGTTTGGCACCTAAGATTGGGTCATCCATCTTCTTCAATCTTTAGAAAGGTTATTTCTAGCAATAAACTTGCAATGCAAGCAAAGTCCGTTATTGAATTCTTCTGCTCAGATTGTGCTTCTGTTAAAAATTATAAACTTCCTTTTGGAACTGCCAGCTCTGCAACCACTCAAAGCTTACAATTGCTTCACTGTGATCTTTGGAGCCCTGCATCTATTACTTCACCTAGTGGTTTCAAATACTATCTATTAAATGTTGATGATTGTAATAGATATAGTTGGTTATTTCCATTAAAGGCAAAGTCATATGCCTATTCTACCTTTGTTGCACTAAAAACCTATGTATAAAAAAATTTTGGAAATAAAATAAAGATTTTGTGTTCAGATTTAGGGTGTGAATTCATTGGTACTATGTTTAAATCATTTTTGAGTAAACTTGGTATTCTTCATCAATTAAGTTGTCCCCACACCACTAAACAAAATGGTTGTGTTGAAAGAAAGCATAGACACACTGTTGAAGCTGCCATAACCTTACTTGTTTTTTCCAATGTTCTAGATTTTTATTAGGTGGAAACATTCTCTACTGCTATGTATCTTATCAACAGGTTACCAATTTCTAGGAAATCAAAATCTCCTTAGGAATTACTTTTTCACAAGCCTTTTGAGTATTCGAGACTCAAAATCTATGGTAGCAGTTGTTTCCCATGCCTCAAGCCCTATGTTCACTTAAAGTTAGATGCCAAAAGTAAAAGATGTGTCTTTTTGGGCTACAGTTTACAACACAAGGGTTATATATGTCTTGACCCTATCACTAGCAAAACCTACATTTCAAGGAAAACTACATATCCCTTTTAGTCATTCACTTAGGGCACTACTTCAATTCCTGTAACTACTCTAACATTTATGGATCTTCAATTCTTTGTGCCATTCCCAAGTTCACATTCTGGTTCTACAGTTTCAGGTTCTGCAACTGGGAATGTCCCCAATCATGTTTCTCCAAGTTCTGCAAATATTTCAGACCCTCCAACTATTCCTCCAAGTCTTATTACTATTGCAGCATGTATCAATTCCCGTGACACATCTATGTCATTACCTCATGGCAACACACATCTAATGATTACTCGTTCTAAAACTGGCATACATAAACCAAAACTGTACACAACCACTAAACATCTTTTTCCATATGATGTTGATTTTGTGCCTACTACATACTTGCAAGCATCTAAACATGCTTATTGGAGATTTGCCATGCAAGATGAATTTAATGCCTTGCAATCCACAGGCACTTGGACCTTGGTTCCTTCATCTCCTTCACAAAATGTTGTTGGTTGCAAATGGGTCTTCAAAATAAAGAAGAAACTTGATGGTACTGTGGAAAGATTTAAAGCAGACTTGTGGCTAAGGGCTATCACCAGCAAGTAGGTTTTAACTTTCAAGAAACTTTTAGTCATGTAGCTAAACTAGTTACAATTCGAGAACTTTTATCACTTGCAGTGCAATTTATTTGGTTTTTAAATCAGTTTGACTTAAGTAATGTCTTTCTTCATGATGATTTAAAAGAGGATGTGTGTATACAACAACCTCCAGGCTTCACTAATCTGAGTATGCCAAATCATGTCTGTAAATCGAGGAAATCTCTATATGGCCTTAAACAAGCACCAAGAGCTTGGTTTGATAAACTTTCCTATCTCTCATTCAATTTGGCTTTGTGCATTCTTCCTCAAATGCCTCATTGTTTGTTTCAAGGGCCTTACTTGGTTATTGTGCTAGTCTATGTAGACGACATCCTGGTAACTGGTCCTAATGCCTTTCTGTGCCATTTTTCATTATTCATGAAAACCAATTTAGATGGAGCCAAACCTTGTTGTACTCCACTTGGTTCTCAGAAACCTTTCTGTGCCATCCTGGTAACTTCTCCTATCTACTCCCCCAGAGTACAGGTCCATTGTTGGTGGTTTACAGTATTTGACATGGACAAGACTAGATATTTCATTTGCAGTTAATCAAATATGTCAATTCATGCGTGCTTCTAGAGAACAACACATACAAGCTACGAAAAGGGTTCTTAGATATCTCAGAGGAATTGTCTCTGAAGGTATTTGGTTTAAAAAGGATGACAACAAACTTAATGCATATTTTGATGTTGACTGGGTAGGGCGCACTTTTGATAGGCGCTCAACTAGTGGCTACTGTGTATTTCTGGGATCAAACCTCATCATTTGGAGTGCCAAGAAATAATCCATAGTAGCAAGATCATCTACTGAAGCAGAATATCATTGGTTAGCACACACAGCTGCAAAACTCACTTGGATATTCAAAACTTTTCATGACATTGGTTTTCCACTCTCTCAGGTTCCTAACCTATGGTTTGACAACATTTCAGCTATCTCACCTGCTGCAAATCCAGTGTTTCATGCAAGAACAAAACACGTTGAAATCGAACATCACTATATCATGGAATTGGTATTGGCACATCTCATCAAAGTTCAATTTGTCTGCAATCAAGATCAATTGGTAGACATTCATACCAAATCCTTATCTAGAAGCAGGTTTAGCTATCTCAAATCCAAGCTTCCTCTTGGAAGCAATGTTGATACCAAGCTTAGCTTAAGGGGGTGTTTAAGGAAGATGCCAAATCATCCAAAACTAATACTAGTTTGTTATAATAGTAAACAGTTAGTTGTGGTAATTGTGTGGTTAGTTGTAAAAGTTAAGGGTACTATTGTAATTAGACTTTGGCTATATATACTATCTTGTATTGTCATAAATTAATTATTCAATGAAATGAAAGTTTTACACAGTGAATCTCAGTTTCTATATCCGATACCCATTATGAATCAGTATACGTTTGGCATCGGTTACCAAACGGTTCGAGGTTATCAGTTTCTGGTTTTTTTTAGTATTCGGTTCATAATTTTTTGTATCGATTTCGGTATTTTGGTACAAAACGCTGACCCCAAGGTTGAGGTCGACCAATCTCCCATAAATGACTGACCTAAAAAAATCAAGCAGCCCATCAACATTTTCTCCTTCAAATTTGTTACCTATCTTTTTAACATTTCACACTGCGCATGACCGAAGCCCGCATATACTTAAAACTTCTCAAGACATGTTAGAATTCCGGCTTAAATCCATTTTTTTTTGTCTCAATTAGCTTTAAATTACTTAATAACTCATTAATTTCAAAAACAAAAAGGAATTCAAGAAGGTCCTTAGGCTATCTCCAATTTTAGCCCTCAAAATATATTTTTCTAAGAAATAATAATGGCTAAATTTTTCCGTCTCCAAGCATGGAGAACTAAATATTACCTTCTCTATATTTTTATTACTTGATATGCCTGAGCGCTTATTCACCATATTATCAAGTTGTTGGCTTCATGAAAAAGAAATGGCCATGTGCCCGGGGGCTAACATTTTTTAGCCCATATGGGGACTTAGACTATCTCTAATCGAGAGGGTTAAAGGTCTAAAGGCAAAACAATGACTTAATTTGCTCAAAAATCCATCTTCAACCGATGGTTATGCTATAACTCTATGGAGCCTACCATACTATTATTTGGTCAAAATGGCATCAGGTTGGCCAAATGTAACCCTCTCTTAGCCATTTTTTGGCCAAGCTCGTCAGTTGCAATAGTTGATTCAAATTCGATGATTAGATTTAAAAACATTCAATAGTAGTTTACCTAAATTAACCAATAAATTTAAATAACAAGCTTAAAATAACAAATTATTGAGAGAGCTAAAAAAATAGCCCATTCAGTTGAAGATAGTACATAAATATAGTCTAGCACTATTCATTAAAAAATAATTTCTTGCAAGGCTATAATCTGAACAGGAGATAAACATAACCCCTTCGATTGGAGATGGCCTACGAGTAGCAAAATATGCCCATTTTCAAATACGCTTTGATTGGGGATTGTTTTGTTTAATTTTAGGTTAATAATGCCCTCGGTTAGAGGTGGTCTTAGGTTCTTGAGTTCGGGTGGCCCGGACAGCCACGGGAAGCGCTCCCTGAATCACCCTCCTCTCTTTTTTCCATGAATAATACTAGTCTTTGCTTTCTTCGGTTACTTTTCATATTTTCATCCTGGCAATAGAAACAGAGGGCGGCACCCAAAAATATGCAGAGGTTGCGGTTTTTGACAGCAAAACTAATGTCATAAAACCCATGAGTGCACGTTGTAGGAACTAGGAAGTCAAAGATGCAACAACAAGAAAGCTCGGCATATTATATACGTTTTATAGCATATACTCTAATAAACTTTCATCAAAGTCGCACCCCGACATAACCATGACCAGCAAAAACTAGCACTGATCAGAGATCTTCATTCAATAATTACGAACTGAAACAAGTGTAAATTTTAATCGTAAACCAGAACTTCGAGATTTTGTACAATATGTGACTATACATATTACCACCGCGAAGGTGTTTATCAAGTAGGCATAAGAACAGAAGCATCAGCATAAGGAAAGGAAGATCGCAGAGATGAAATCAAACATGCCGGGAATGGATGAAGATTGGTGTATCCAAATAATCAGGGGCTACACAGTGGAATCTGATAACCAAATGTATTCTCACCGCTGTACGTGACATAGAGAAACCCGTCTTCATCCTTCTTCTCTTCATATATGGCAGACATAATTGCACCTGCAAAGACGTAAGACGTTATGGGTTGGTGATGTTCAATCGAAAGGCCAAGCAGACAGCAGCATCCTCCAATGGACGATATCACAAAACTTACCTGTTGGTGGGAGCACATTGTCCACAAATATAAAGATTGCCTTTTCTGCACTTAACTTGATCCTTTTGCGGATAACATAAACAAATTGTCCCACAGTTAAATCTGCCGGGACAAGGTACCTGTAATTTTCAGATTCAGTTTATATAGTCAAAGAAACGGTGGCAGTAGGATATTGTCATATTACCATAAAGACTATTATCCATGAGAAATCATTTTACCAAGGGCGATGATCACACAAACAAAGAAAACCCTACTTCAGCCACTGAAGAATTCGGTAACCAAAGAGAAAATGGATACTGTCCTATGATACATAAAGACAATTATCCACGACGAAATCATTTTACTAAGGACGATGATCACACAAATAAAGAAAACCCTACTTCAGCCATTGTAAGAATTAGGTAATCAAGAAGAAGGAATTACTTAAAATGTTTGTCCGAAACTAGAAAGATGTCAACTTTGCTAAAAATTGAATAAACAAGACGGAATCAAAGAGCAGCAAACTGAACCAGGGAACATAACAAACGCATTTAACACATTCAATACTGCGAAGAGAAAGCTTACTTTTTCTTATCAATGTTTGGGATATCACTTCTTTCTACCTTCTCCACAATCACCTTGAAATAGTAATAAAAAGATTTTAGATAACAAAATCTCGTCCTCGATATCGTCGAGGGAACTGGTAACAAATCCGAAATCAACTTCTCAATATCTAAAGCTGATAATCTAATTAATACGGACACCGGCAGTAATTTTAAACGCTAATTTGGCACCAGTAGACCAGATTATTATGAATTAACACAGAACCATCCTAATCCTTTACTGCACTAAACAGGTTTTTTACTTTTGGTCACATCTTGGACAATAATTGTTAATTAGGTAATCGCAATTGGAACTGTAATTCTTACTGGAATTCTATCTGGGTATTTATCTCTGATCCTAGCAGCCTCTGCCCGTCTCTTCTCTGAAGATTTAAACACCAAAACCACATAAATGCATAAATTAATTCACTATTTCTTTCTTCCCATAAACTGAAAACAGTGTCAATTTAATCTGCAAAATACTGGTACAAACCCAGATCATGTTCTTGCTTGAAGTAACTCTTTGCCATTTGACCTGAAATTACCATCCATCAAATAAGAAAAAATTAAAAACCAAATACAATCCAATCAAGTAAACAACAGGTTCATCTGCTTATGATTACATGGATAATAAAAGATTAAAATCCTCCATAGATTAACCAGAAAATACTGATTGCCCATGAAATTCCACCATCCAATTTCAAATTTTCACATACAGGAAGATAATCACAACTGTTTTCTGGGTCGTAAAAAGAATTATCAACTTATTAAATTAACTATATCAGGGAAAAAAATTAAAACGAATTAGCAGATGAAAATCGAACCTCGAGAAGTCCGAAGAAGAACCCACAACGGAAAAAAAAAAGAGCCTTTTGGATTTTTGATCAGAAAAGTCCACGAAATTCCGTAGGGTTTGGTTGATGATGATAATACAATGTGAGGAAGGCTACTTCCTTGCTTTTTTTTCGCATTTATATTAAAATGTAATTATCTATTTAATTATAGTAATTAGAAAGTTTCTTTTAGGTTTATCCGTCTACGCATTGTTTAGTGCACACGTGGCCAACTGCCCCGCCACCTAGAAGAGAAGAGAAGAGAAGAGAAGGTCTCACCTCACAGCTCACTATCATTGGCATTTGGGAAACAGTATTGTCGTGGGTCCCAGGCTCTCACTGTCTGGTCTGTCCGATTAGAGGTTTATTTTCAAGATGGAAACTTAGATGAAGTGGACGCAATTATTTAAACGGTGATGGGTCCAGCGCCGCTGTTAACGGGACACGAGGTTCACAACCATAAAGCCATCTTCAATCGATTCAGTCAAAGGACTATAGGGTTAAAAATAACTTGAAATAACACAAAAATCGTCTTCAATCAAGAACTAGGCAAAATAGCTCGTGGGCCTCATTGGGCTAAAAATGGGAAATCAGGCCAACCGGCTAGCCCAAAATTCAAAAGTTAATGGCTACCTGGTGTCAGCATGACGCCAGCCAGCAACAGCTAGCTGACGTCATGCTAACGCCAAGTTACCGTTGAATTTGAAATTTTTTTTTTCCAGACAAATTAAAAAAAAAAAAAATTCCCTATAACTACCTAATCCATTAAACAACATTAAACAACACAATCTCCACCCTAGTACTACTTTAGGGAGTTATTCAAACTTAAACAACATTAAAAAAAAAACATTTAACAACATAAAACTTAAACTTCTACTTCATGGTTCTTTTGGCCCTAAGATGTGCAACAAGATCCTGTTGTAGGTACTTATTTGTGGCACGCAAACATATCATCCTATGGCGCCTCATGTACTCATTTAAAGAGATATTATCAGTTCTTGGATCCAAAGGCAAATTAAGCCCATCATATATTTTCACACTAGCCCTCCTTGACCTATTTGGATCATCTTGGTCGTCATCAGACTCTCTATCAATATAGTCATCTCGCTCATCCTCCACAATCATGTTGTGTAATATGATGCATGACATCATGATGGAGTTCAGCTTATCTCACCTCCACCTTCTTGCCGGTTCCTTAATGATCTTTCATCGTGCTTGTAGAATACCGAAAGCTCTCTCAACATCTTTCTGGTATGCCTTTTGGTGTAAGGTAAACCACCTTTGGGCGTCATCCATAGGGTTTGCAATTGCTTGGACAAGTGTCACCCACATTAGGTAGATGTCATCTGACAAGTAATACCCCATATTGTACTGACGCCCGTTGATGTAGTAGTCAAGTTAAGGTGATTTACCCTCCGTTAAGTTATTGAAGAGGGATTAACGCTCAAGTACTGTGATGTCATTTTGGGATCCTGGGACTCCAAAGAAAGCTTGTCAAATCCATGTGTCAAACAAGGCAACCGACTCTAACATAATAGTTGGTTTTCTCGATCTTCCGCTAAATTCTCCTTATCATCTAGTGGGAAAGTTCTTCCACTGCCAATGCATGCAATCTAATGACCCTATCATGCCCGGAAAGCCACGATCTTCAGCTTTGCGAATGAGCCAATCCATATCTGCTTGATTCGGTTCACGAAGGTGTACTCCTTTTTGTAAATCTAAACAATTGTGTAACAGAATTCAGCAAGATTATCAAGGCATGTAGACTCAGACATACCATATGTATCATTCATTACATTAGCTGAGGATAGGCTAGCATTCGGAGTGCAATAGTAACCTTTTGATGAGGTGAGAAACCAGGGCGACATGCTCAGTTTATCTTCTGTCAAAAGTATGGATTAACATGTTAGACATCATGAAGTAAATGCTCGAAGACATGACGCCTCATCTGGAAGCGACGTTTGAAATCCTTTTCTGTGTACACCGAGTGGAGTTAAAGTAGTTGTTCATCAGAATCTCATGCGCCATTTCTTTATTTCATGGTTTATAAAAGCGAGCAACAACAGAGCCACCCCATTGAGGTTGTTCTTCAGTTGCCTCACACGCCATGACCCCTGCCATTGCTGCCATATATGTTGTGTTGCGCCATGCTTCATCTTATTCATCGAACTCCTCATCTTCTCGTCTCATCTGCGCCCATTTATCTTCCAATTCGGAATTAGATGAGGACTCCCAGTTGGAATGCGAAGAAGATCCAAAATTGGAATTCATTGCAAACTTGAATTGAAAGAGATATTAGAGAGGGCAAAGATCAAGGTGTGTGAATTATACCCCAATATCCAGCCTATTTATGGACATTAGAAGCTGAAGATAAGAAGTGCCACGTAGATAAGAATCCTATCTAAAATATGCACAACCAATTACATCTTAACACATGGCACTCAAAATCCTATCTGAAAAATTATTGAGATTACATATCAACAAGAAATCTGGAGAGTTACTCACTTTAGCGACACGTGTCACTCTAAATCCTATCCGAAAAATTATTGAGATTACATTTCAACAAGAAATCTAGAGAGTTACTCACTTTAGCAACACGTGTCACTCGAAATCCTATCCGAAAAATTATTGAGATTACATCTCGACAAGAAATCCTACCTGAAAACCATATTAATTCAATTAAAATAATAAATTATGTTTGGCCTATAACCCATTGGCCTCCTCGGTTGAAGATGGTTTTTTGTCATAGTACTATGTTTGGCCTGTGGCCCTTTGGCCCCCTCGGTTGGAGATGGTATGAAATATGGCCTGGCAATGTTCATTAAAATATAATTTCTTGGAGGGCTAAAAGGAACCCTCTGGCCCTCCTTCAGTTGGAGATGGCCTAAGCATCCCCAGTGATGGGCTCTATATGGAGCTGGAAAAGTGGTGGATATAGCCTAGTTTAGAGCTTCGAGGAATCTTTAGGGCTTTATAAAAGAATCTCTCCCAATGAGGGGCTATATCTTTCGAGGTCTATATGGGGCTATATATATTTATTTATGTAGTAATTTGATTAAGCAATGATTTTTTTTTTTTTTTTTTTGCTAGCTTTTCTTAAGTTGATTTTTTGACGTGCTATCTTAAATTTTTTTTTAATGAACCCTTCAACCTAAAAAGTTCAAATTATGATAAAGTTAGATTTCATCATTATGAATCGTTCGTTGGATTAGATTCCCTTATCTCAATCTCATCCATTGTAAGAAATAAATCCCATGTCGCCCTTTGAAATAATTTGATTTTCACTTATAACACAATAATTTACCTAGCACCAATTGGTGAATTAGTATCATACAATTTTGAAAAAAAAATATAATTTGAAAATTTCACCCATCAATGCCCATGAATGATAAATCAATTTGAAATTTTAATTCTTATGGAATTTAAAACAATCATTAATTAGTCAAATTGCAAGAAAAATAAGTAAGAAAAAATAATTAAAAAATAATAAAATGAGAGTATAAGTGTATTCGCAAGTGGAGGGAGAGTGATAGGATTTTGCTCACATGGGTTGCTACTTTTTTGGTGGGACCAATTGTTTTTTGTGGCTAGATGTACACTGATTTTATGCTACTCAACAAAGGAAGTTGCTAGCCCCAGTAGTAGATCCAGCCCCATTTTCCGGCTCATCAGAGATGAAATTTCTCGCTAAGGCTGGAAATATGGTAGCCTCATGGAGGATAAAGCCCCCATTGGGGATGCTCAACCATTGCCTCATTTGGTAGGTTAGATGTGATTGGGTTTTAGAGATAGGATTGGATAGGCAAAGATTTTTAATACAGGACTTGTAACTCATGTATGAGGTCATCTCTAACCGAAGGCACTATGTTTAGCTCAGGCCAGATTCTAGTCCTGCAAGAAATTATTTTTTTAATTAACAATGTCAAACCATATTATATATCATCTCCAACTGAAATGGGGTATTTTTTTAGCCCCTCATTAATTTATTATTTTAAGTTTGTTCTTTAATTTTATAGGTTAATTGAATTAAACTACGATATTAAAATAAGGTTTTCAGACATATTTTGAGTACCGCTTGTCGCTAAATGAAGAACGTGGACTTCTAACTCATGTATAAGGCTAAATAAATAAGCCTCCAGATTTCTTATCTTTATATAATCTCAATAACTTTTCGAATAGGATTTCGAGTGACGCATGTCGCTAAAGTGAGTAGCTCTCCATATTTCTTATCTTTATGTAATCTTAATAATTTTTCGGATAAGATTTTCAAGTACCACATGTCGAGATGTAATTGGTTATGCAAATTTCAGATATGATTCTTATCTACGTGGCACTTCTTATCTTCAATTTTCAATGTTAATAAATTGGCTGGATATTGGGGAAGAATTCGCCCACCTTCATTTTTGTCCTCTCCAATATCTCTTGTCATTGTCTAAAATTTTTCATTTCCATTCAAGTTTGCAATGAATTCCCAACTTTGGATCCTCTTCCCATTCCAATTGGGGGTCCTCATCCAATTATGAATTAGAAGATAAATGGGTGGAATGGAGACGAGAAGCTAAGGAGTATGAGGCATGGCACAACACAACATTAATGGCAGTAATGGTCGCAACCATGGTGTGTAAGGAAACTCAAGAACCTCAATGGCGTGGCTCTGTTGTTGGTCGCTTTTACAAAGCACGACAAATAGAGATCGCACATGAAACTCTGATGAACAACTAAGGATTTCAATTGTTGCTTCCAAATAAAGTGTCATGTCTTCGAGCGTTTGCTTCATGATGTCCAACATGTCAATTCGTACTTTGGGCAAAAGATTGATGGAGCAGGCTGTCCTGATTTCTCACCTCCCCAAAAGGTTATTGTTGCACTCCGAATGCTGGCCTATGCCTCCCCAACTAATGCGATAGATGATATATATGGTATGTCTAAGTCTACATGCCTTGAGAATCTTGCTCAATTTTGTCACACTATTGTTCATATTTGCAAAGAGGAGTACCTCCATGAGCCAAATCAAGCAAATCTTGCTCGACTCCTTCACAAAACTAAAGAACATGGCTTTCCGAGCATGCTAGGGTCATTAGATTGCACACATTAGCAGTGGAAGAACTATCCCACCAAATGGCAATGATGATTTAACAATAGATTGAGAAAGCCAACTATTATGTTAGAAGCGGTTACATCATTTGACACAAGGATCTAGCATGTTTTCTTTGGAGTCCCAGGATCCTAAAATGACGTTACAATACTCAGGCATTCACCCTTCTTTAATAACCTAACAGAGGGTAAATCACCTCAACTTGACTACTACATCAACATGTGTTAGTACAATATAAGGTATTACCTTGCAGATGGCATCTACTTAAAGTGGGCGACACTTGTCTAAGCAATTGTAAACCCTGTGGATGATGCCGAAAGGTGGTTTACGTTACACCAAGAGGCATACCAGAAAGATGTTGAGAAGGTGGAGTCAAGATAAATTGAACTTTAACATGATATCGTGCATCATATTACACAACATGATTGTGGATGATAAGCGAGATTACTATATTGATGGAGACTTTGATGACGACCAAGATTATCCAAATAGTTCAAGGAGGGCTCGTGCGAGAATGTATGGTGGGCCTAATTTGCCTCTGAATCCAAAAGAACTGGACACATCTTTGTGAATAAATACATGAGGTGTCACAGGATGATACGTTTGCAATATCACAAATAACTGCCTATAATAGGTCTTGTTGCACATCTTTAAGCCAAAAGAACAATTGAGCAGTACTAGGGTGGAGATTGTTTTGTCATTTGTTAAATGTTGTTTAAGTTTCATGTTGTTTGAGTTTCAATAACTCTCCCAAGTAGTACTAAGGTGGAGGTTGTGTTCTTATTTGTTAAATGTTGTTTAAGTTTCAATAACTCCCCCAAGTAGTATTAGGGTGGAGATTATGTTATTTGTTAAATGTTGTTTTAAGTTTCATTCTATTAAATATTTTAATTTTAACACAACTTCATTGAAATACAACGCCTTAGATATTAAAAAAAAATATTTAAAAATTCGTCTTAAAAAAAAAAATTCAAAATCCAACAGCTGGGCATAACTTTTTGGGCTGGTTGCCTGGTTATGTTGGCTTAGCTCGTTGGTCATTTGGCCTGGTGGGACCCAAATGTTTTTGGCATAGCCCTCCATTGGAGATGGGTTTTGTGTCAAAAAGGGTCATGTTTTGGCCTATAGCCTTATGAGCGGCTTGGTTGGAGATGGCCTAAGGATATGTTAAATAACCCACTCTATTATGAACTCATAAACTATTGTGTCCAGTCTTGTCCATCTCATATTTGATATAACAAACAACGAACTGGACTCAAGTCCATTTTAATTTATCATAACATATCTCATCTAGCGCATCAAATGGGGCCTAATATGCCACCTCCCTTATTCCTCTCTTTTACTATCAAGGGAGGACAATACCTTTTAAATTTGAACATATTTTAACTATGAGACCAGTTGATTATAGTAGTATGTATTATTCCTTGTATTTAGTTTCAGATCTTCCATTTCATATGACAAAGTATTATAGATCATCTTGTAAGAGAATATTATGGCTTGAACAGCTTAACAAAGGAACATCCACTGTTCTAAAAAGCAGCATAGGCACTAGGTGGAAGCTGTGTGCCCTGAGTAGGACCTAGGCATCTAGCAAATCAACGAAGCCTCTATGCAATATTTAGGCAACCTAGTTAGTTCTAAGTGATTCAATTATTTTTTTTATTTTTTATTTTTAAGTTAAAAGTTTGCAGATAATTTTCTTTGAAATAAATTTGGTTTTTCTTTCTTGTAAAATAACTGAGGCCCTAATAGCACGTAGCGCTTTTTAGAACCTTGATAATGCCCAGACAAATTTTTTAAAGTCGACCAAACCAATCAAACCTAATCTGTATGTTCAATTTGGTTTGATCTAATTTGATTTTTTTTTTTAAAGGTTTCAAAATAAAAATTAATATGTCACGCTTCAGCCCCAGGGTTGGTAGAAAAAACCGAATTGGGAACGTGAGCCAAAAGTTAAAATAAATAAATGAAGAGAAACTGAAACGGATAGAAAATAAAATTCCTCTTATATAACAGCTCATAATTCTTTACAAGGCTATGATAAATCAATAAACTTTCTATCCTCACATGTATAAGAGCAATACATTTTAACACACTATAGCTTCTAGTTATACATGCTTTATCATTACTGAATATGCAATATGAGTAATCATTACTAAGTACTCTAGACATATGCTTCATTTCATATAGCATAGAACTATGTATAGTAGACATACGCAAATGATTTGATAACAAAATAACCAGCATGGAGCAATTCTAGTAAACAAACAAGTCTTTCCCTTCATATTGTTCCGACTGGTGGTACAGAATAGCTGAGTGAAGAAGATATGTATAATTAAAATATACACCCCAGTCACCAACACGCTGATTTATTTGATATAGCTAAAACAAAACACAAGCTATATACGCATATAGTCTGATAAGGTGAAAACTATAAGCATTAGAAGCATGCATACGTATTCTGGACGTAAAAGTCATAATATTACTATAATTTGATTATGTCAAAACCTGCTGTGAAGATATAATAATCAATATGATCATATTTTCTCCTCATACGTATGCAGTATACAGTAATAACAACACCAATCTAATTGAATTGGAGCATATTTTCTCCTTTTTGCCTGTCCTCTCTCTCTCTCTCTCTCTCTTTCAAGTTTCAAGTTTCAACCCCTATTTATAGGAAACTAAAAGCCGGCAATAGCTCTACTCTGATTGGATGGTACAACGGCAAGAGATAAAACAATTGAACTATCTCTATTCTCATAATCTGCTACGAATGCGTGCATACATGTAGTATGTGGAGGAGGTGCTGTCAACAATATAAGGATGCTCCCATCCCCACCTGTTACTTTTCCTCATTGCTTCATTAACTGCAACCCACGTTTACCCATTTCCAAATCAAAACCTCAAAGCTCATACATATATATATCCAACACAAACTTAAAGGGACCATCACGCGGCTTCCATCCACTTCCTATATATATATTTTTTGTTGTACGGCCTATTTAATTGGAGAGTTACAGAGGAATAGAGAGGTGTGGCAAACATAGAAAACGAGAGAATTAGGTAAATTTTGAGGTGTGTTTTCTCATTCTCATTGTGCCTTTATTTATAGTAGTATGGAAGGTTATTACCTAATAAGATTACAACTCGAATATGATAATATCTAGTAGAATCCCATAAGGATTTTCTAGGATTTACAAAATCACAATCCTAAGATAATTAGGACTGCAACACTCCCCCTTGAGTGTGTAAATACTCAAGTAAATGGCACATCAGGTCTTCAGCAATGAAGTAGGTTCAATTGATGAAGTCGTCGGCACAATGAGCGAATGCGAGCCTTAAATCAATGGAAGAATGTATAAAAAGGTAAAACTCACAAAAGCTTGTTATGGTAAAAGCCAACTTGGGATAAAAACTCATGGACTAAGTAGAAATGTGAAAAGTTGCATTAAGTCAAAACTAAATGTCATACAAGACGAAAGTAGGAAAACTCACAAGGGTATGACCAGCCCAGGATGGGTGCCTCGTTAAAACCTTGTTAGGAAGTAAAAACATAGTGGAAAAAATGCTCCTATTCGTAGGAAAAAATAGTACATTAAGGTCAAGTGAGTATACTTTTGGACACCCTCGTGAGTTTGAGAAAACTTCCAATGAGAACCACAAGCATTGCATATGAGATAGTTACGCATACCAATTCCTCGGACAAGCGTCTGGAAGGTAGACTTCGGTAGTGACGTCATGAAGAGGTCTGCAAGGTTGTCTAGGATTGGATTGCTTGACTTCAATCTCATGTTGCTTTGCTGATAGAATGTAGATGCAATATGTCCTTGTGTTGACTTCGTTGATGTATCATGTCTTGGTCTAGTCAATACATATGGCATAGTCTTCATGGATCGTCGTTGGGATTCAACGATTGATAAAAACAACAGGTACTTCGAATATGTTTAACAAAAGTTCTCAACCATGTTTCACGTGTGGCGTAGTGAAGTGAGGTGAATCTTAGAACGATTCAAAGATTTTGCAACTAGGGTCTATATCGTGAACCTCCAAGATATTGCGATGTATCTAAGGATAAAGACATAACCATTTGGGGATGTACCTTGTACAAGTTTGATAAGTAACAAGCGTCAGCATAACAAACAAAGCAAGCATCATTCCTAGGATCAGGGTGTTGGATTCGCTCGGGATAAGCCCAAATCCGTAGTACCTTCAAGGTAATAGGAAAACGTCTTATACCAATTCAATGGGTGCATGTAGGTGCAATGCTGCATCTTTACCAAATAGATCATCAATGAAAGAGATGTCATGTCTACTGCAATGAGCTAAGTATAGCAAAATGCAGTTGAACTTAGATATGGAGCTTCAGATTCTATAACCTCTTCAAGGTCTCATTTGCATATAGCGTATAGAAGATCATAGGTATACTCAACTTATCTAATGATAATAAATAGGGTTGTGAATTCAACTAAACCTTTTAAATGCCTAAGATATTTCAAATAAACCTTTTAAATAAATAAGGTGATGAGTTAAAATGCTAGTAAACCTTTAAATCTCTATGGCGCCCTTCTATTGAAATCAGCTTTCCAATAGTGATTTTGTGCACCACCATATCACTTCCCTAAATTTGACCTAAATTCATCAATTTTCTCTTTCATTTAATCTGGCTGCCTCACTCCTTTCTCCACATTATGAATTTAGGTCATGTATACTTAACAAAAAATGGAATAAAGAAGGAATAGAAAAGCTTGGAAATAGAAAAACTAAAGAATAGGAATCCAACCAACTAGCTCTCCTTAGTTGATATGATTCATGATATTTATGTATTTGATTACGGATTTTAAGAGGAAGTGTCTTTTCCGATTCCTTACGTGTTATAAACACATGAGAAAATTTAGAATTGAATTGATTCTCATTTTGATACCAAATTGTTAATACCCCCAACTCAGATATCAAGGTGGATACCCGAATCAAGGCCGACACTTGAAGGGTGACAAAGCCATAAAGTGAGAGTGGTGTGTAAAAAGTGTGAATCAACTAAAGTAAGAGTAGAGTATAAAAATAAATTAGTGGTGTAAGAGTAGGGTATAAAAATAAATTAGTGGGAATAGTATGCAGAGAATGTGGTGAACCATTAAATAAATGTATGTAATTAAAACCATGTATACTAAACTGATATCAGAGCATCTAAATTTAGATGCTCTGAAGGAAGATTCTTGGAAAAACTAAGTTCATTAAGTAACATAATACATGCATTTAACGATTGAATGACGGAAGCATGTTTCTATGCACTTAAAAAAAAAAAAAAACTTAAACCATGAAATTCAAAGCCTAGTAGTTGTGGTGAAATTCAACTCAAATCTTAAAGAAAGGAGTTGAGAAACTTTTATACCTTTGAAGCACCTCTTTGCTTAGAAAAGGATATTCACCCAAGTGAGGGCCTTCTTTCCTTTATCTCCTTGCTCCTTGGCTCCATGGATGTGGATGGAGGAACTTTGCTTGGCTCCATGCCTTCTTGGATATGGATGGAGGAATGGGTTCTCCAAAAGTCCCCAAAGTTGGAGACCTCTAAGTTCCGACACCAAGGAAAGGATGGTTGAGGAAGAAGATGAGTAACCATGGATGAACAAAATGCTAGCAATGTTCTCCCATGGTGGCCGGCCTCTCTAGAGAGAAAGAGAGAGCAAAAGTTCTCTCATTTTTCCTTAAAGAAAGCCCTTATGAAGAAAAGGCTTTAAAGTTACTTTTACACCTACCTTTATTGGAGTGGCAAACTTGTAATAAGACAAAAACCATTCCCTCTCTAAGCATGGCCGGTCTCCCTATTGTTAGTGGGTTAATTGCCCATTTTTTTAGTTATCACACCACTTAAACCTTATGTGCCTTGTGGACCAAAATCTTTTTGAGTCCTGAAACCCAAAACTAACTTAAGGCCCTAAAAACGAACCTTTCATTCTTGATTAATTAACTTTGAATTAATCCTTGCCATATACAATTAAACTATTTAATTGTCCTTACTCATCTTCGTTATATCCTTCAATCATTACTTTACACGGTGTGCAATCCATTAGGCTCCTTTTAGTGAGGCAGGGGGCGATTAGAACTCTTACTAATCAATTGTGAATTGAAACTTACTTTTAGTTTTTCCCTTAGTGATTATACACATTTAGGGCTTCCACAAGCCATGAGTGACACCTAACAGTATCTCATGGCCACCCAACCTAATCAGAAGAGGTTGGAGAACTTATCAGTTTGGGATTACAATGCAATACGGTCTTTCTCTAATACAATACTCTTGATCAAATTATTTGGTTTGATAGTTTATTCATATCTAGTATCCAATGTGATTCTTTTACTTATGTGATTACGTTGAATATGATTTCGAACGTCTTCCTAATTCTCATGCATACTCTGGCCAAAAATTCTTGATTATATTATAGAGTATTCTCCCTCAACGGTTTGAAGGTTAGAGATCCCTTCTTGTGCATTCCCCTGCCTCTATAGTTAAGTGGCTTAACCCCAACTATGTCATGGACACCCTCTGATGGAATGCCTTTGACACAATCAAAGATCAAGAGCCTTACCACAAGACAACTATGATGCATCAGGTCAAAGGACTACTTTGCATTATCCCAACCTTAAGTTCTTATGTAACATGAGTATGAAAACTCTTTGTTGATTGCATTTAGTTGACTCATTCTCTATTGAGTACCTACATGCTTGCCTTGGTGTCAGTCACAACAATGATTCTCTTTGAGATAAGACATAGCACGTACTGACAGTCAATGCCTAATTGGCAAACATATGATCAGGAATGTTTAGGTTATGTATACAAAAAGAATGGTCTCATGAATCTAACTTCTTTAGATCACATTCTCTCAATAATCTTTGCCCTTATTAAACTAGACTAGTTTAACATGTGAAATGTCCGTAAAGTATTAGCATATGATTGGCTTTAGAGCACATTTCCAACAATATCTACAGTGGAAGTGTACTAATGTAACTCATCCGAAGATGTTAATTACAAGATTACTAAGAATGATTCAATACATTGATGGGGAAGATTATGCCATCACACCTTAACGTCAAGAGCTCTAAACCTTACTAAATCCTGGAAGGGCACAAAACAAAATGTGTAAGTGAGCAAAAACAAAAATTCCTAAAAACCATGTCTCCTTTGAGTATACTAACTTCTCCTTATAAAAAGCTATATAATAGTCAAAATTATACTACATCATTAGTGTAAAAAAACCAAACATTAAAGTAGAAACAGTTACTCTGAGAAATCGGGTAGGTCTCATAAATTCTTAGTATAAAATCAATAAGAAAGATCCAACGAGAAGAAATCAAAATTCCAACGTATCTCATATTGAAATCGTAATAGTAATAAAAGTAGCATAGCAGAAGAGAAAATTAAGTATGCAAGCATATCACAAATCATCAATAAAATCGATATGGTATACTATGTTTATCAGGTAATGCTAACACGCGAGCTCATATAGAGATATTCGGACATGAAATAAGTTGGGTGTCTAAAGTTTACGTTATAGTACTACATACACGTGAAGCTGGCGTTAAGTACATCACATACGAGTACTAGTTGCCTAATGCAAACTAGTTCAAGCTGCATTTGCAAAGTATCCAATGTGAACGTAACGATACATGTGAACATATACGTAAAACTGATCCTAGCCCCAGACACTACAATGGACATTGTGAAAGCATACATGATGAGCAGATAAGTTATATTAAAACATGTCATGTATAATCTCTCAAATCAAGGTATCACATAAAAGCATTGCAATTACCAAGAGTAATGCATAGTGGTAAAGCTTTTGAAAAAAAGGTTCACAAATCTCAAAATCATAACATTGCAGTCACTTAAAACATTTGCATAATTTAAGTAAAAGCAAAGCAAAGCATGATGTAAAAGTACATCATAGAACACTTTCGAAAACACATAATATAATATAGTTTAGAAAGAAAAGCGCACTCACACACACCGTGTGAGTAGCCGCTTTGCCGCACACGCTCTTTGTAATCCTCGCGATACCACACCTAAAGTGAAAATAACTCAAACTTAGTACATTAATCGAATACTACGAAGAATATTGAAAAATGGGGCTCGAAGTACCAAATTCAGTCACCAAAAACACACATCCGCCACCATGCGCCTTTGCACGGCCACCGTACGGCTCCACACACTGGAAAGAGGTTGTGCGTGCCGTCACGCGCCGAGAGGTGGTCGGCACATGCCACCACCTGCTAAGAAACACCTAGAAGTCAAGAATCAAACTTTTTAAAATTCTCATTTCTTATAAGTGAATACCATAATGTCTAAAAGGAAACTAGTTTCTGTATTTCTCAGTGAATGAATAATGGTAACAATTGTGTTATATGCTGAGATCTTAATTAAGATCAGTAATTAAACAAACCTAACTAATCAACACAAAAATTCAATTAGAACTATTTAGTTAGATAGTTGTAATGAGTCTATCAACAGCTATTATCCATGACTAGACTTTTATTGTTGAGTAGACTTTAGTTGACAGCGCTGACTTGGATGCTGAGTTATCCTTTTACACCCCCTCAAGTTGAACCAGGGAACAAAGATTTGAACCAAGAGAAATCTTGGACTAAAGAAACCTAAAACAAGACTTGGACAATGACTTTGTAAGAATGTTTGCGAGCTGCTATTGACTGCTGATATAGTTCACTTTGAGAATATTGCTAAGAATAAGTCCACAAACGAATATAATGATAGTCAATCTCCACATATTAAGTTATAGAATGAAAAACCGGATTTGAAGCAAGAGGGATTCTTAAGACATTGTCACACCATAAGGTAGGTAATTGAGTAAGAGGAAAAACCAATATCTCTGAAAATTTTGCAAATCCATGTCATTTATGCAGCAATATGAGGAAGGGATCTATACTCAGCTTCAGTGGAATAACGAGCAACTGTGTCTTGCTTTTTAGCAGTCCAACTGATGAGATTTCTACCCAAAAACACACAATATTTAATAGTATAGCGTCTGTCAAACACACATCCAGCTCAATCTGCATCTGAAAATATAGTGAGATGTAAATGATTTTTTTCAAAACCAAAGTCCTTGTAAGAACCTTAAAGTTCTTTTAATAGCCCTGGAAGTGTGTATACCCTTGGATAGTGAAGAAGTTGACAAACGTGGTTCACTGCAAAAGAAAGATCAAGTCTTGTTCAAGTGAGATATTGAAGAGCTCCTACCATAGACCTATATTCTGAAGGATTGATCAATAAAGTACCAACATGATTTAGTTTGACCGTACTAAAAGGAGTGGCACAAGGCATAGAGCCTTCCATATGAGTGTTAGTCAAAAGATCAAGTGCATATCTGCCTTGGAGAGACAAAATACGCCCTGATGATCTACGAACTTCAAGCCGAAAGAAGTAATGTCAGGGGCATAAATCCTTTACTAGATTGAGATTGTGAAGGAAACATTGCACACAACAATATTAGGGCCAGTCACTAATTTATCATCAACATATACCAAAACAATCACCAGTGATGGAGCAAAGTCTCTGTAAAATAGCCTTCTTGTTGGTGATAGCCTTTAGGTACAAGTTTGGGGTTGAAGATCCCTGCCTTGGATCTTGTAGTCAAATGGTGAGTGTTTACAAGTGGATGAGGGGAGGGAAGGGGAGGCGAAGGGAGGATTGAGATGATGAAGCTTTTGGTAAAACTAAAGGTTGTGGTGAAGAGGAAGTGTGTGAAGACTGTTGGTGAGAAGATGAAAGGATGACTGATGAGGTAAAGAAGGTGATGGAGGTTGGGATAGAGAACTTAAGGTTGAACAGGATAAGTAAATTGCATATCAATTTGTGAAGGTTGGGGTGAAACAGGAGAAGGTAAGTACACTGACCCCAGAAAATGTAATGCTACTTTGACCATCAAGTTTAGAGGAAACAAAGGGCAAGCTTAAGCCATGGAAAGCAACTACAACCAAATACTTTCAACCTTGAATGATTGAGTTGTACGAATTAGAATGACAATTCTCAAGGATTTATCTAAAGAACTTGTAAATGCACCCCCTGAATACACTTACGTTTCAACCAAAATCCCCATGTTTTCTTTTTACACAATCCATTTTGTTCCAGAGTACATGGACAACAATATTGATGCAGAATAACATGACTTTGAAGACGAAGACATGATTCAAACAAAGAACACTTCAGATTTTCCCTTTAATTAAGAAGGGAGGGAGTGATACCACAAACGGAAACTAGTTTATGTATTTCTCAATGAATGAATAATTGATTACAATTATGTTTATATAAGCAAACAAAAAAAAGACACTACAATAAAAAATAAAAAATAAATACCAGAAACAACTCAATCCTCTACCTTGGCTTCTAATTCGTACATGATCAATAATATTCCTCACCATTTCGGTTAGGAATTGTATGGTATCTTCGAGGGAGGTCACCTTTTACATGTCGAAGGAGTAGCCGCAGTCAAGTTAGCAATCCCCGAAACAATTTCTTAACTCACTGGCTTCTCAGTGTATGTAAAACCTGATTCAACAGAGAGTGAGAGCGATTATTAGTAGAAACGAGAAGATGATAAGAATGATTTTCTAAGAAAACATGATTTTTTTTTAATTATTTAAAAAAAAAATCTTAAATCCACAACAAAAAAAATAAAGTGTTTCCAATCATGTCGCAACACCTCATTTTTGAATTATTTCATACATTTTCTCATAATTTTATTTTGGAAAATTCATCCTAAATTATTAAACGTTGGAAGAATATTACGATGATCGATATGAACTCGAGGTGACGTTGTCTTCGTCCCTATGGATCTAAAACCTCATTTTCGTTTTGAAATTATAGTTTTAGCTCTTTAAAATCAAATTTTTTTTAAGTTCACTTGATAACTTAATTAAAGGATAAATTTGGCTTCTACCTCCCCATTTTTCTTTGGAGAAATTAAGTTCGCGTCCCTCATTTTTTTGTTTCATTGATTGAAACCTTATTCATTTTCAATTTTTGATCAAGTCCTTTGGGTATAACTTATAACTACGTCATGATTTCAACAATAAATATTTCCATGCTGGCATATTTAAATTTTGTAATTAAAAATTATTTAATTATTTCAAATATATCCATTTAGGCTATCTTCAAGTAGACCTGGCAATTTCTGACACGACCCGATAACTCGACACGACACGACACGAAATTAACAGGTGTTTGGGTCGACACGATAACGAATCGGGTCTTATCGGGTAACCCGATAAGCACCTGTTAAGATAACGGGTTGGGTCGGGTATACACGTGGGTAAACACGATACACGATAAGCAGAATATTATTTTTATAATTTTATAACCCTCAAAAAATACTGTAATAATTATATACATTAATTTTACAATTTTATACCCCTAAAAATTATAATAAATATATATATATATATATATATTAAATTAACTATAAAATTTATAATAATTATAATAATTATATATACTATAATAATTATACCCCCAAAATATTAAGTCTATCTATACTAATTATATATATATATATATATATATATATTAAATTTTATAAAAACTATAATAATTATTAATTAATAATTTAATATGCATGATCATGCATTGCATATTTGCATGATTTTGCATCCATTGAAATTTGATGCGTCAGGACTCATATGTGATTTGTTTCCATTCTCAAATTTCAATAATCAATTTCTTGCCATTGCCATTTGCCAACTTGCCGCCCTTTTTGAAAAAAAAAATGGAGGGAAAATGAAAATGTTAAGAAAAGTTGAAAATAAAACAAAAAAGTGAGGGAATTCAATTAGGGAAAGATGTTGGAGGGAAAAGTGAAAATGATAAGAAAAAGTTGAAAAGGAAACAAAAAAGAGAGGGAAAAATGAAAATTAATAGAAGTGGTGAATCTAAGTATAAATAAACTCTAAGTGTTAGTCAATCTATCGTTTTACGAATTCTCCAAAACTAATTTCAACGATCCAAACCGTCAAAATTGTTTGTATATGCTTGGAGATCACATCAGCAAAAAATCACAAAAAAAAAACATTCAGAGATCAAGTAAACGGGACAAAGCTTTTCAACGGTTATAAATGAAAAATCACGATTTAACGGTTATTATAACTCCGATTTTGATGATTTTTTATAACTACACTCCTTGACCCTATATGAATACAATGAATGAATTCGATCTTCAATTTAAAATATTTACACAAGTGGATACCACAAAATCTTATGTTATACTTAATAAAAGTATAAATAAACTCTAAGTGTTAGTCAATCTATCGTTTTACGAATTCTCCAAAACTAATTTCAACGATCCAAACCGTCAAAATTGTTTGTATATGCTTGGAGATCACATCAGCAAAAAATCACAAAAAAAAAACATTCAGAGATCAAGTAACGGGACAAAGCTTTTCAACGGTTATAAACGAAAAATCACGATTTAACGGTTATTTTAACTCCGATTTTGATGATTTTTTATAACTACACTCCTTGACCCCATATGAATACAATGAATGAATTCGATCTTCAATTTAAAATATTTACACAAGTGGATACCACAAAATCTTATGTTATACTTAATAAAAGTATAAATAAACTCTAAGCGTTAGTCAATCTATCGTTTTACGAATTCTCCAAAACTAATTTCAACGATCCAAACCGTCAAAATTGTTTGTATATGCTTGGAGATCACATCAGCAAAAAATCACAAAAAAAAAAAACATTCAGAGATCAAGTAACGGGACAAAGCTTTTCAACGGTTATAAACGAAAAATCACGATTTAACGGTTATTTTAACTCCGATTTTGATGATTTTTTATAACTACACTCCTTGACCCTATATGAATACAATGAATGAATTCGATCTTCAATTTAAAATATTTACACAAGTGGATACCACAAAATCTTATGTTATACTTAATAAAAGTATAAATAAACTCTAAGTGTTAGTCAATCTATCGTTTTACGAATTCTCCAAAACTAATTTCAACGATCCAAACCGTCAAAATTGTTTGTATATGCTTGGAGATCACATCAGCAAAAAATCACAAAAAAAAAACATTCAGAGATCAAGTAACGGGACAAAGCTTTTCAACGGTTATAAACGAAAAATCACGATTTAACGGTTATTTTAACTCCGATTTTGATGATTTTTTATAACTACACTCCTTGACCCTATATGAATACAATGAATGAATTCGATCTTCAATTTAAAATATTTACACAAGTGGATACCACAAAATCTTATGTTATACTTAATAAAAGTATAAATAAACTCTAAGCGTTAGTCAATCTATCGTTTTACGAATTCTCCAAAACTAATTTCAACGATCCAAACCGTCAAAATTGTTTGTATATGCTTGGAGATCACATCAGCAAAAAATCACAAAAAAAAAACATTCAAAGATCAAGTAACGGGACAAAGCTTTTCAACGGTTATAAACGAAAAATCACGATTTAACGGTTATTTTAACTCCGATTTTGATGATTTTTTATAACTACACTCCTTGACCCTATATGAATACAATGAATGAATTCGATCTTCAATTTAAAATATTTACACAAGTGGATACCACAAAATCTTATGTTATACTTAATAAAAGTATAAATAAACTCTAAGTGTTAGTCAATCTATCGTTTTACGAAATCTCCAAAACTAATTTCAACGATCCAAACCGTCAAAATTGTTTGTATATGCTTGGAGATCACATCAGCAAAAAATCACAAAAAAAAAACATTCAGAGATCAAGTAACGGGACAAAGCTTTTCAACGGTTATAAACGAAAAATCACGATTTAACGGTTATTTTAACTCCGATTTTGATGATTTTTTATAACTACACTCCTTGACCCTATATGAATACAATGAATGAATTCGATCTTCAATTTAAAATATTTACACAAGTGGATACCACAAAATCTTATGTTATACTTAATAAAAGTATAAATAAACTCTAAGTGTTAGTCAATCTTAAAAACAAAAACTCTTTATCCTTGCACGTTTAATATTTGTAATAGATTAGTAGTGTATGTATTATTTTTTTTATTAGGCTTTCATTTTCGAGTGTAGATATAGTACTTGAACGAGAAATGTTTTAATGTTTTCAAGTAATATTTATGTCGCAATGTGTGGTATGTGCAAATTTTAAAAAAAATATATTTTTTTCTTAACGGGTCATAACGGGTCATAACGGGTCGGGTCACTTTACCCGTTGGGTAAAGTGACACGACCTGTTAAGGACCCGTTAAGATAACGGGTGTGACACGACACGACCCGTTAAGATAACAGGTGTTACACGAAAACGACACGAACACGACAGACACGACCCGTTTGCCAGGTCTATCTTCAAGGCAAGGGTGGGCACAAAACCCAAAATTTATGTCCAAAACCTCTCTAAGGGGTAGGTGAATAAGGTTTGAAGTGGGCTGAGGCCCCAGCTTTTCTCATCCTGCACATGAAACAAGCCCAGGTGGGACCTACGCAAAAGATCCATCAAAATAGACAAATTTTTTGTTGGCAAGCGCACCTAACTCATCCCTTCTGCAGCCCAAATTACAAAGTCGTTGCCATCCAATGGCTGGCACACACTCTGGGTTTTGATCAAGTGCAGCGTGCCCAGTTGCATTAGTTTACTCAATTTTAAATCCAACGACTCAAATCTATTTTACTCAATTTTAATGGTAAAAAAATAATCCAACAACTCAAATATAAATATAATGGTCAAAATAATATTACGAATTAATCCAAATCAGATCTAACATCAAAACTCTATAAATATCCATCTAATTGTTCAAAATTTGAATTTTTTTACATCAAAATATTCATAAAAACAAAACAAGATAGATATACAAAAACTAATTCCAAAATTATTAGCAAAAAAAAAAAAAAAAAAAAAAAACAAAAACAAAATAAAATCAACGAAATACAAAAGTTTAACAAATTATGAAGGTGGTGGTGTGAATTATAAGCCTCTTACCATTGGAAGAAAAAACTGACTTACCTCATATGTATAAATAAATAGTTGAACATGTGGGGCTAAATTTTGAGATTTTAGACCCTAGGGTTGGATATACCCTTAATGTTAAAAAACGTCACATTTGATATATTTGTATTTATAGCTAAATTTCGTATCATATATTTCTAATTTAGTTTGTACCCTTTTTTAAATTTGTAACCATTTTTTTAATTTGTACCAATTTTCTTTTTAGTTCTAATTTGTATCCATATCCTCTCCGGGCCTGGATGTGGTGAATAACCGTGACTTGCTACTAGTTGTCCCCCTTTAAAAAAATGAAAAAAATATATATTTAAAATGTACCACTTTTTTATACAAAATTTACTTTTTTTTAATGTAAAACGTATCCATATTTAAAAATAAAACTGTCCCATTATAAATTTAAAACGTACCCATATTTAAAAATATATATATATATATATATATTATTTTGAAAAAATAAAAAATCTGATGAGATTTCACAAATTATAAATTCTTTTCCCGCTTTCAGTGTAGTTGACTTCAACATCTCTTTGAGAGACCATATTTTTTCGAGTTCTCCAATCACTATGTGGCATTTGAAGATAACACTAACTACAAGTTGAGGGTGTTTATGAATTCATTAATTGGTTTGGCTTCTCAATGGTAATCTCTCTTACCTCATAACTCTATTGCCAACTAAGGCAAAATGGAGTTGGCATTCCATAAGCAATTCTATAGAGTAGAGCTTGAGGTGACCATCAATGATTTGGTGGAAGCAATATGAGCATGAGTCAACTGAAGACTTCATGATGAGGTTCAAGAGGACCAAGATGAGGTGCCAATTCCCAATCAATCATTGCCTAATTATTGTCATTGCTCAAAAGGATTTGATGTTGCCTATGAGAAAGAACTCAAACATTTCTCAAAACCTCCATTCTTCACAAACAAGGTGCCTATTGATCATATGGAGTTTGAGGGCCTCGAGCAGGAAGGTGGAATGAAGAGTTTAAAAAAAGAACTGTAAGTAGCTGTTGCTGAGATGATACTGCCCTTCAAACCATTGATGGTAAAAGGTTTGGTCAAACCTGTCAAGGATCAGAAGGTAGTCATGACTGATTGAGGTTTTGTACATGTTAAACCCCCAAGTATCAATCTCATTCCTTTGACCTCACCAAAGCTGCAAACATATCTGAAGAAATGGTGAAAATCAGGGTAATCTTGCCCAACTTTACAATGAAAATGCCTAAACTTGAGGAATTCAAGGGAAGGAAGTACTACAAGATTCAATACATTTTCAACTATTCCATCACCAACTGTGTGCAGTTCAAGGACTGGGTCCAGAAAGGATTGTCAAGGGGTAGCTGGTAGTAGAGAAACCACAACAGTTATGATGATTGATGCCGATACCTTTCATGAGGCCTCCATCAATTGTTGGAATTTGGTTTATTATTAAAATTAGTTGTCTTACGGGCCAAGGATTAATCCCTTGCCCATTAAGTTTGGAATTTTGTTTAGTCTAAGGTTTGGTTTAGTTTTTTACAATTTAAAGGACTCTTTGTAGTTAATATTTTCATCTATCAATAACAGTGTTTTACCAATGTTTTACCCGTATGCAATTCAACTTGGTATCAGAGTAGGTTCATTGGACTTGTCTCGGGAACCATCGTACTGTATGCCTAACTGATTCTTGATACCCAGACCCATGAACATATTTGCCCACCACCACACCAAATCACCTAACGTCGCTACACCTGTTTAGACCTTATTGACTGTTGTTGCAACTGATCTGCCATCACCGTTCCATTTGTCATTCTCCTTGATGTCACCATCTAGATCCACCTGTTGCATTAATTCCCATCTCAAACTTACCTAAACTTGCACTGCCGCTTGAATCTGTAGATCACGACTGCTCCAAATCTACATCTGCATCAATTTGCACTAGTACTAGATTATGATCCGACTACTCCAAATCAACCCAGCATAACCTGCAGCCCATAAACCAAGAACCCACTATTATTATAAGAACGACTGTCATTCTGCTCATAACCACCCATTTGTTTGACTCGCCCACCAACTATCAGGTATCTTTTTCCTTTATGTTGTCATTGTGGATATGGCATCTACAAATGATGATTCCTTACAAGCTATTGGTGTAAAATTATATGGAAATAATTAAGTGTATTGGGCTTATGTGATGAAGAATTTTTTTGATCGGAAAAAGACTGTGGGGCTATGCCTATTGCAGATAACCACAAAGATGGAAAACATGTTGAATTGCTTGCTACTTAGGGATGAATGATTCAAAGATTACTACTTGGATTAATAAGTCTTTTTGATTTGATTATTGAAATGCAACTTGCCAAGTTTTCAATCTCTAAGGAAGTTTGGGATCACTTAGCAAAGTTGTATACCAAAGTCAATTTTGCTAAGAGTTATCAAATAGAAATAAAGATTTGTGCAATCGAGTAGGGTCATAAGAGTATTCAAGTTTTTTACAATGAAATGACCAATCTTTGGGTCCAACTTGCCTGAACCTAAAAGACTTGGTACGATGAAGCTCTATTGTAAATATAGAGAGGAACAACTCTTGTTCAGTTTCTGATGCCTTTTCAAGATAAGTTTGAGACTCTCTGTAGCTTTATCCTACATCAGAATCCCTTTCCATCCGTTGATTCTGAGTTATAGGTTGAAAAAAGTTTGTGTGCAGTCACATTCACATAGGCTCTCTTCGCCTATTTCGAATTCTTCGGCATTGGTTGCATCTATTAGACCAAGAACTCGTAATAAAACTGTTGTTGCCAAGGAGAAAAGGTGTTGGAAATTGGTTTATAATTATTAAAATCAGATGTCTTGCAGGCCAAAGATTAATCATTTGCCCATTAAGTTAATTGTAGTAAATAAAAAATAAAAATAAAAGTTGCCCGAAAGGCCTAAAGCTATAATAATCTAGGGAGCAGTGATGTTCAGTTGTTGCCAGTGCGAATGGAATTAGAAATCCCGGCTCCTGGAGCCATGATTGACCAGAGCTGGTAAGAAATTAAGAGAGATTCCTGGAAAATTCCATGAAGTCCCCAATCAAGAATTATGGACCTTATAACCCGAGAGAGAAAAGAGAGTGACAAGTAGTAGTATGTTCAGACGACTGGGATGAGGGACAAAAACAAAGGAACTTGTCTGAAGTATTTTGCAATTACTAACCAACTTAGAAACTAAATCATTCATGGCTCTGGAAGGATGTAAGTGCAAGAGAAAATGTGGAGATAAATTTCCCTCATCAACTATTAAGAGCAGCTCAAATGGGAAAAGGCCAATAAAGTATGTGGATGTATTTCTCCCAGAGAAGTGAGTAGCATCACATCAACCAAGATTGCCGAAAAGTTTAATGCATACGTGGGATGGGGGCTTCAATGACAAGATGTGTACGGCAGCACAAAGCCTATGAAAATTCACTTACAGCTCATGCTGCATCATTATCTTCTGGTTAGAAAGCCAGAAGAAAAGTTGGAAAAGCCGACAGCCATATTGTCATACACCTTCAGTTCTTTATCTTAGGAAATACAAGATCTTGAGAATAGTGCAGAAAGTGGCTGCCAAGGCTCCTACCCCAGAATCGAAACCGGTTCTAATCCATTTTGGTATAGTCCCACCGAGCAGAGTGATAGCTCCAGAAGAAGTAAGAATAAGGGAGCCAAAGAATCTAGAACAACTAGTTGATTATGGTCTGGTGATAGAAGTATGCAACTTAGTTAGCTTGATTTCTTGCATTTACATAGCTAATTTCTATTTATTAGAGTGTTTTAGACTATTTTCGTGTGTTTTCAGGTTTAAATGGTAAAAGTGGCAAGAAAGTGCAATTTGGAGCATTTTAGAGCAGTTTTGGGCTTGGAATGAATAGCTTGCATATGGAGCAAGGTGGATGGACGAATTTGAAGTTCGAGAGAGGCTAGGAATGTGCTTAACATCTGGAAGAATTAAATCAAAGACTTGGAAGATAAGGAATCAGCTAAGAAGAAGGAAACATTATCCAAATTACCTTATCTTATCCAAACTTTATCCAACCTTATCTTATCTTATCCTATCCTAATCTTTTGCTACCTTAATTCCAGCTGCAAGGAGGACATCTAAATGACATTAGGATACCTAAATATCAGGTTTCTAGAAGCTAAAGCCTTATCCCTAAATCTATGCCGCACCATCCTTTCTAGAAGTTCTAGAATTTGCTGCAAGGACCATTCCTTGTCCTCCTTGGAATCTGATTGAAAGTATCCTTGTTCTTTGTTAATTTGGAGTCCTAATTCCCCTCTTTCTCAACCTTGCCGTGTCTTCCTTTCTCCCTATAAATACATAGTGCCGCACCTATCATTCATCATGCATCTCTCACCACAATTCACACCACACATCCATCAATAACAGAAATCACCCTTGTGCCACAGCCTTCCAAGGAGAAAGGAGAGGAGACTCTTGGAGTCGTGCCCTGCCATTCAAGCTTGGATTGCTGGAACGTTCTTAGGTGTATTTTATCCTTTTTTTCAATGTTTAATTTAATTTATCTTTGTTTAAGTGCAAACATGAGGAGCTAAACTCGTTTTAGCTAGAGGTGGATTCAAAGCCATGAATATATATGTGATATGAATTGATTTCCTCTAGTTATTGTTTTGTAAAACATGAATGCGATTTACTTATCTGTTTGATTGATACCTTATTCTTGTATGTTGATTAAGGATGCATACTTAGATTACATGCATGAATTTGATGCTAGAATATAAGGGAATTTCACCTAATCGTTATGAACTTATATTTATATGTAGTGGAGGTTGCTAGTCACAATCGTGTTAAGTAAATCCATGGCATGAGTATCATGCAATTCATAGTTACGAATGGCATGTCAATGCTTATGATTTTCACAAAGCTTAATGATCTTTAATTGTATCTTTATTTTGTTTTGAGTTCCTTGAGTCTAGTTAAGTGTTTTTAAGCCTAGTTTTGTGTTTTTGAGTCAGTTTTAAGTAGATTAGCAATCCCTCCTAATCCCCGGCCTAGAACGATCCTTACTTACATCTTTACTACAATTGTCAATAAGAGGCTTTAATTTGTGTGCTATTATATATCACATCATCTGGAACCTGAATGTGAGAAAGATTATAAAGAGAACATGGAGGTACATGATTTCCAAGTCAATATGACATATGTATTGTCTTCTTTATTTTGTGCAGATTTCAACCAACCATCAATGGTGGAAGGAGATTTCACAATAGAAGAGTCTACAGTGGCTGTGATATCCATCACATACCTAAAAGATGAAGTGATGGAAGAGGCAGGCATGCTCGAGAAGCTTACCTATAAGAACAAAAGGATATTTATTGACAAAAATGGTGTTTGATATGGCAAACATGACTATGTCTCATCTCAAACCCATTTATGTATCTCTACACTTAGAATAAGTCACATTCAAGATGATGCTGATTAATGGAGGAGCAATAGTGAATGTGTTGTCCCTTAAGCCAATGAAGAGGTTATGTCGAACTATGAATGATCTCATTTCATATATCTCATAATATTAAGCTTTTCTAGTGCAATCACCAAAACTTATGGGATGTTGTCCTTAAAAATGGATCTGGAGTCGAAGAGCATCATATTGGCATTCTTTGTAATGAACAGTACTTCCACTTATAGTGCACTTTTGTGTAGAGATTGGATACACCAGAGCTTATGCATTCCATCCACTTTACACTAACAAATATCTATCAACCATGAGCTAACCATTGCTTAAGGAAGGTTTTGGGAGATGGTGAAAGCCGAGTCACGACACTTCATTCCCTCGGCTAGTGTTGCTGAAGCTAACATCTACAATCCCAATATTAATGTTTAGGAGCTAACCAGAACGGCCGCCCTATCAAGGTGACGACCTAGAAGCTCTTACAATATGGTCTGTCTCTAACTCAAGAGGAGTGGGATATACCATTTCTCATCCTCAACAATCAATGTCAATAAGTGACATTAACCAGAAGCAAAAGGACCAAGTGAAAGTGGTCAAGTTTTTTATAAAGAGATTGTTGGAGTATGAGAAAGAAAGAAGGTAGGTGAATCAAGATTCAATCAGAGAAATTACAGAATTGGAAGTAACAACCTTTGGATCCAATATTGATTAGGAGAGAGAAATTACAGAAGAAGAGCTAGATGCAGCCATCCAAATGAAGGAGTTTACTTTTGAATTGGATTGGCCCGTAGATGTTCTTAAGGGCCAATAAATGATGAAGTTTTTTCTTGCAGAGTCTAATAAGGATGCACCTAAAATACATGATCATTTAGAAACCATAAATTTAGAAAGTGAGGATGACCTAAGGCCAATACAGATCAATGGCCTATTAGAGGAAATGGATCGCACAAAAATGATTGGCCTCTTATAAGAATTCAAAAACTACTTTACATGGCTTTATACTGAGATAAGGATTGGATCCAACTTTGGTAGAGCACAAAATGCCTATGAAGGAAAGATATAAGCCTGTGACACAAGCTCTAAGTAGGATGTCTGAGGAGATTGAAGAAAAAGTCAATGAGGAAATAAAGAAGTTATTGAAGGTAGGATTCATAAGACCTGCAAAGTATATGGAGTGGTTAGGCAACATTGTACAAGTTCTGAAGGTACTTACACAAGCAGTGTGATGTTATGTTGACTACAGAAACAGTAATGAAGAACCTAAAAGGATAAATATCATATGCCAATGGCAAACATGTATGTTGATCAAGTGGAAAAACAAAATTTTTCTTCCTTCATGGGTGGGAATGCTAGGTACAACTAGATTAAAGTGGCTAAGGAAGACATACACAAAACTACGTTTAGGTGTCTATGCCATATGGGAGATTATGGATATATTGTAATGCCCACTGGATTGAAGAATGCAGGTGCAACTTACAAAGGGTAATGAACGCAATTTTTCATGATAATGTCGAGCATAATTTGTAGGTACGTATTGATGATATAGTTGTTAATTCGTCCAACTAAAGGAGAGCATTTGACCAATCTTAAGAAGGCTTTGCAAAGGATAATGTTGCATAAACTAAAGATCAGCCCAAGGAAGTGTGCTGTTGGGGTTAGATCGGGCAACTTTTTGGAATTCTAAGTTCACCAAAAAGGTGTAGATGTGATACTCCTTCCCAAATTTTAATGAATTATCAAATTTTTGAAGTATTTTGGAGATTTAGTTGAAGTTAGTTTGTTAAATTCTCCAATTTAGAGAAAATGAAGTTAAGAGTATTTTAGTCATGTCTAATTACTCAACCTTTTAGGTCAACTCTTAAGTTGGTTAGATAGAGCTCGATTCCATGAGCGTGTAGGCACAAACTAAGCTCTATTTCAAAATGGAACGAAAAAGTTAAAAAAGTCTTAAGTTGAGGGGCAATGTGATAACTTATCCTAAAGCCCTATAAATGTCCAGTTGTCTCTAGATTTTTGTCAAAGCTACCAAATTTGACCTAACTGTTTCTCCCTCATCTGATCTTCGTTTAAGGTGATATTGGTGTCTATGGAAAGCTCTTGACTAGCACAACGTCTTGGCGGTGATATATTTTCCAATTTCTCATCGTGTTTTACATATCGAAGCCGCAAAGTCCACAGGTTTTCTGGTGGGTTTTCTCTCTTTTCTGGTGATTTCGGCAACCATTTCCTTTGAGTGCAGTATGAAATTTCATCTAGTTTTCATGATCGTCAAGTTGGTATGATTATTTCGTGCATTGGTAGTTTATTAGAATTATGCTCTAAACCCAATCATAAGATGATACTTTACAAACATTTTACATGTTAAACTAAACTAGTTTAATGTAAGGGCAAAGATTATTGTTTAAAGCTGTCTCATTAAATGTTATATGCTTAAACGACATTAAATGTTATACGCTTAAATGATAAGTCCAAGTAATATGTAGTTAGGTGAATGGGATCTAAAGGAGTTAGATTCATGAGACCTTTCTCTTTCATACACATATCCTAAATGTTCATAATCATAGGATTGCCAATTGGGCATTGATGATCCGGATAGATCAGTACATGCTATGTCTTTTCTTCTAGTTGAGTGATGGTCTCAAGTCATTGGTGTGAGTCATTTGTGTGAATGACGCCAAGACAAGTAGGTGCTCAATTGAAAGTGAGTCCACTAAACGCAATCAACAAAGAGTTCTCATACTTATGTCACATGAGAACTTATGGTTGGGATAATGCAACGTAGTCCTTTGACATGAGAGATCATAGTTGTCTTGTGGTAAGATCCTTAGTATATTACTGTGTTAAAAGCATTCCATTTGAGAGTGTCCACTACATAGTTGGGGCTAAGCTACTTAATCATATGGGCATGTGAATGTGCAACAAGGGATCTCTAACTTTCAAACTGTTGGGGGAGAATACTATATGATATGATTAAGAATCTCTAGCCAGAGTGTGAACAAGATTTAGGAAGTCGTTCCAAATCACATTCAAGGTTATATAAGTAAGAAAATCACCACTAGTAGAAAAACATGTTTGCGCGACGGAACCTTGCGCGACAGAGCAAATTTCGTTACGCAAACGGCCTTTGCGAGACGGCACTTTGCATGACGAAGGCTGGCGTCGTGCAAAATAGCTTTGCACAACGCAGAAGTTCCTGCCTTTTTCGTATAAAGAAACTTCTCCACCATTCCGGTTCGATGCCCTTTACATATAAGCTTGAGGCATGACGTCAGTTAAAAGTATATTAACTTTGAAATTTTATACAATTTATTTATTATTATTGATTAATAAAATTTTCTTAATGTTTTTTTCTTCAGGAAGGTTCTAAGTTCCTAGAGATCGACATGTTCAAGGATGTTTATGTTCAACCTAGTAATGAGACCACTAAATAGCTTCATGTAAGTATATGCAATTATTATTATTCTTATATGTATGAATCATTCAAATATTTTTATATTTTGTTATTAAACATTATATATATTTTTTATTTATTATTACAGACTGCTATGGTGGAAAAGAGCATTGTTGTTCTCCAAAAAGCAACATCGCAGCTTCCCCCGAAGACCGCAATCAAGGACGTAATGGTACCCGAGGATGTAGGTTTTTAGATCATGATTGATGTTATAGATCAGAACTTCGGTCGTCGTCATGGCAAGGTTGTTTGATGTATGGGGAAATCGCAGGTTCGTGAGACGAGTGCCTCTTCTTCCAAATCGAACACAGCAGAGGTCGATGCATTGAATGAGGAAGTGGCAACCCTAAGGGGTTAGCTTGAGGTCCAGGAATAGCAGATGAGGGCCTAGGGCAAGCAGATGAGGGCCCAGGGCGAGCAGATGAGGACCTATACTGGGACGGTGAAAGACCTTGTACGAGCCATACAGATGTCCGGCCTCCAAATCTCGCTACCAGCACTTCATCTTGCTCCACCTTCGACCTCAAAGCCACCTCGCCCTACCGATACTCAGTAGCCTGATGTATTAAACCTAAAAGACTACTTGTAGTTTTTTCTTTTTCGTTTGGACATCTTGTATGTACATTTTCATATATTTTATAATAAAATACTTTTGCTTGGTTAATTAATTATTGTTTAGAATTTAATTACAATATTTATCAAAAATTCAAAAAAAAAAAATTTTGACCAAAACAAAAAAAAAAGGGTTTGTGCGACACGTGACTACATTGCGCAAAGCCGCCTTGCACGATGTAAGACATGCGTCGCGCAAAGCCACTTTGCACGATGTAGGTTACTTCTTCGTCGCGCAAACCCTTCTGTCACTGCCTTGGCGCAATGAAGGTTCATTGCACTAATGTTTGCGCAACGGTTTTTGACTTTGTGCGACGAAGGACCTACGTCGCGCAAAGTGTCTTTTGTACTAGTGTACATTGGATAGTAGACATAAATAAACTATCAACCAAACAATGTGATCATGAGTATTAAATTAGAGAAAGACCGTATTGCATAGTAATCCCAAACTGAATAGGTTCTCCAACCTCTTCTGATTAGCTTGGGTGGTAATGACATACTACTAGATGCCACTCATGGTTTGTAGAAGCCATTAAGATTAGTAATCACTGAAAGGAAATTTTGAAAGTAAGTTTCAATTCACAATCGATTAGTAAGAGTTTTAATCGCCCATTGCCTCGCTAAAAGACACCTAATAGATTGCACACTTTGTAAGGTAATGATTGAAAGATATAACGAAGTTGAGTAAGAAGAATTCAATATTTTAATTGTATATGGCAAGGATTAATTATTTTGTTAATTAATCATACAAATTCTAAAGGCTTGTATTGGCCTTTATGTTAGTTTTGGATTTTGGGTCCCAAATGGATTTTGGTCCACAAGGCTCATTTAGTTTGAGTTGTATGACAACTAAAATTAAATGGGAATTAGCCCAAAATGATCTCCAAACCGTCCACATTAGAGAGATTGGGATGATGGACTTATTACAAGTTTGCCAAAAACTGTATCAAGATAACTTTGTAACCTTAACCTCTTTAGGGTTTATTTAAGGAAAGATGAGAGAACGCAAGCTTTTTTTCTCTTTAGAGAGGCTGGCCATATAGGAGAAGAAAGCTCGCATTTCTTTCCTCCCATATCACTCATCTTCTTCTTTCCATCATCTTTGGTGTCGAAAATTAAAGGCCTCCAACTTTGGTGGCTTTTGGAAAATCTATTCTTCCATCTAACCTAAGAAGACAAGGAGCCAAGAAGAAAATTCTTCTATCAATTCATGGATCCAAGAAGTAAGGATGCAAAGGGTTGAAGGCCCTCTCACGGGTGATTAACTTTTGTTAAGCAAAGAGGTGTTTCAAATGTATAAGAACCTTAAACTCTCTTTATTCTTTAGAGTTGAGTCTTGGTTCATCACCACTACTAAGCTTTGAGTTTCATGGTTTAATTTTTTGTTTTAAGGTGTATACTAGCATGCTTCCACAATTTAGTTGTTAAATGCATGTGTTATGTTGCTTAATGAACATAGTTTATCAATATTTTCCTTCAAGTGGTATCAAGAGCCTAGGTCCAATAATTGATGAACCCTTTTGGATTTTTTGTTCATAGCATATGATTTGAATGTTGTAATGGTTACAAGCTTTGTTCTTACTTCTTTTAATGTTAATTTTGCTTGAAAATTTGACATCTCAAAAGTTGTACATGTAGTTTAAATGAGCATGAGTTTTGCAACTAAAATTTGGTGTATTTTGTTTTGGGGAAATTTGGCTAAATCCATGGGTGGATTTTTTAGGTTCATATTTGTCTTGTTAAAAGAATTTTAAAGTGACATTAGGAACCCTTAAGTACCCTTGTATCTTATGGGACAATGATTTTCTAAGGTCGAAGTAAGGCTGATCTGAATACTATTACCTCAGAAATCCGGTTATGGACTCACCAACTTTGGGCGGAGCTAGATTAGACAGGGTAGCAGTGCCATCATCATCCTATTTCGGGGCTATAGGCATAGTCCTAGCAACTTCGCTGGATGACCATAATTGTTCCGTAAGACAAACAATTTGATCAAGATATGGACATAATCAAATCCAAGTCTTGGAGTTCCTATAATCTAGGAATTGGTGTGTGCCACAAGTAATTATAACTCTTAAGAAGATGAAATATCTACTTCTAGATGTTCTCTAGGCTTTTCCCGACTTAGAACAAGAATTTTATCCTGCACAAGGTATCTCTCCCACAGTATAAATACAACTATCTCATCTCGGGTAACGCAATCTAAACAGTTGAATTCTCTAGCCCACTGCTTAAGTCTAAAACTATTCACTAATTGGACCGTCGAAAAGCCTTTGGCCGACATGCCCCCCCTCCCAGTCCTAAGCTTGCTCATAGTTGTTTATTGTTTTGCAGGTAGTCAAGTTCGAGCACTTCCTCCACACACTGCGATGCACTAATTTGGTTCCAACAATTGGTGCTTTCAATGAGAGCAAATTCTTATTCCTCTCGACCTGATCACTCGATCAACTAACATGTTTGCCGAAGAAAGCTCGGTTAACACCAACATTAACCCCATCGGTAGGGATAACCTACCCTCTAATGCGTTCGTTGTTCTTAGGTCACCACCGCCTATGTGTCGAGCAACAACTTGCAAAGAATGACTGTTACGCTAAAGAACAACAAGGACCTGGTCAACAGGCCACCTCCTTCCATAAACTCTGGAAAACCTTGATGAAGATCAACACCTCTGTCGAAAAGTTGTAAAAGAACCAAACGTCTGCTCGAGCAAAAAGACACTTCAACCTTGTGGACATCGAGATTCCTATTTTTAGTTTTGGAAACATAATAAGCACCATAATTCCCGAAGGAGAACCCATAATATCACTTATCATCCCAACCTCTATAAATGTTACTAGTCTAAGAAGAAATCCCTTACACGACAGATAAGTCACCAATATAGCCTTCAGATATAGACTACAGGAACCACATAATTCTCCTCTTCAAAATATAACAAGAATGCCAATAGTTGAACCACATTACCTGAGATTTAACGAACCTGACTTTCCTTAAAACCAAGAAAAGCGACATCCCTTGGATAGAAATGACCCCATAAGTTTAGTCAGGAACAACCATCCTTGCATCCCTAGCAGGCCAACGATGCGGTTCAGAAGTTCACTTTTGATAGCGATCGAAATCACTCCCTCCCTCCCCCACCAGAGAAGTTTTCCAACCAAGGTTCAAATCATTCCATGGTGATTCCGACCTAGATTACCATGTTATGCACTACCAGAACTTCATGGCCCTGTACAGCAACAACGATGCTTGGATCTGCAAAATGTTCCCATCCATCTTCGAGGAGCCATCTTTGAGATGGTACACGAAGCTGCTAGCTAGGTCCATTGATTGTTCCGTGGGTTTAGCTAACATATTTACGAACGCTTGTTCAATATACCATAATGTTCAAAAGCATCATGAAGGCATGTTCAGAATGACCCCTTAATCTAAAGACAAAAGTCTAAGGACCTACCTTTATATATCTTGATTCCAATGTCTATTCTTTCTTTTCTTTTTGGTGATTCAAGGAATACCTTACTCATTCCAAACAAAGCATAAACTTTGAAAACCTCACATGAATGCAAGTCTAAAATTCAAAGTAACTTAGGATTTTCAAACCGTAATAAGCGCTATTACGATTGGCGGGCTACCGCCATAGGTACATGGCGCCTTAACTTGGAAGTTCAATGCAACATTCAACCTCCGGAAAGTTTATACAACTAGCAAAGTTATGGATTTTAACATTCAAACCTAGGCTCTACGCCATTCAAGATAATAATCGAAATGACGATCCGAAAATCATCCAATGGTGACTCTAAACTTCGACCCCAAGTACGACTACTCTTATCTCAAACCAACATACTAAGTCAACTATGTTCTGCAACATCTTAGGTTAGCAGGTCCAAATGGGGCATCTAGACTAGGTAATCCCCAAGAGGAATTTTGTTCCAATGGACCTCCAATGCACGGAAATGCCTTGTCTAACCCAGTCAAGGTAGTCTGATTGAAAACATTCAGGTTTGAGCATAGGGTATACTTTTGATCTTAATGTACAATTTTCCCTACGATTAGAAGCATTTTTTTCACTGGGCTTTTGCTACCTAACTAGGTTTTAACGAGGCACCCATCGTGGGCTGGTCATACCCTTGTGAGCTTGTTACTTGCGTTCATATGACGTATAGCTTTGACTTAATGCAACTTCTCACATTTATCCTTAGTCGATGGGTTTTTATCCCACCTTGAGCATTACCATAGTAAGGTTTTGTGAGTTTTACCTTTTTATGCCTTCTTCCATTGATTTGAGACTCGCATTCACTCGTTATGCCGATGACTTCATTAACTGTACTTACTTCATCGCTGAATACCTGATGCATCATTTACTTAAGTATTTACACACTCAAGGGGGAGCACCACAGTTGTGGAGCCAAAAATAACCAAGAAAATTATGGAGGCTACATGTGGACTTTTGGGGTGAAAAAGATAAAATTACCCCTGAGGCACATCGGGATTCCCATGCACATACAACAGACAATAACGGCTCTATCGAGGTCAAAGGTGATCAAAATGGTATTCTTTTAAAACCCTCTCATCACTCCTCATCAAATCTTCACCCACAAGATAACTCCCAATTATTCTTTTCAAATTGGGAATAATTGCCGAATTAATTGATTAATTACCAAATTGATTGCAAGATATTATTTAGCATAAATATCTTGCAATTAGGGCCAAATTTCTACCATAAGTTTCCAGTCCCTATTTCTCCAAATAGGGCCGGCCACACCCCTATATATAGCCCCTCATTTCTCCAAAAACCTAAGTTCATTCTCCTCCTAAAATTCTCTGAACACTTTCTCTCTCAAATTCTAACTTTGGCATCAGAGACTCTTCAACCAAAGCCCCCCCTCCCCCAATTCATTGTGGGCGCATGAGGTTCTTGGCCTTGATCTTAGGTGTTAATTGTTTTGCAGGTGCATTTTCATCCAAGAAGAAGAAGGCGGAAATTTGCATCCACAGCAATCCTTATAGTTTAGGAATGTATGCATAAATCCTAGGAAATCCTTACGAGATTCTATTATATCTTATCGTTATATTTTATCCTATTAGAGTTACAATTCTATTGGGTAAGAAATTAATTTTCCCAACTACTATAAATAAAGGCATAATGGGGGTGGAGAAAATACACCTTAGAATTCACCCGATTCTCTCTACACTTAGCCGCATCCCTCTCTCTGAAACTCTGTATAATTCTTCAGTCAAATAGGCCTACAATAGTCACTTAAAAAATATCGAATCACCATATAGAAATTTGACATGAATGTTCAACCAGATCATGAAACTTTTGTTGCAGTGGGATTCAATGCAAGATAAATTTCTTTTTTTAGGATAACACATGGTCTTTACACTTCTTTTGATAGCTTTGCACTGCAGCCACCATTTAGCTAAGCCAAAAGTGAAAGAGTAGACAGAGGCAAAACACTACGCAAAATAAGCAAATCTCCAAACCAAAAGCAACACTTGTCTGCTAGCTTAACCACTGTACAATTTCTTTTGATACCATACATGTTTACACTAAGCAATAAGAAATTTGGGTTAAATCACAATCAGGCAGCTATAATTTGGTATTGAATTTGCTAATCAAAAAATCGAACATAAACCTCTAAATTACAAATGAAGAAACTCTAAACTGTAGTGCTAAGTAATAGCCACTTTACAATTTTACATGCTAATTAATTAGATTTCTATGACTTGATTATTATTATTATTATTATTTGCTGATTTATTTTAATCATGGCCACCAGACAAACCCGACCCTAATGGCTTAACATTCATTAAAGTGTACAAAAAGACGTAGTTCAGTCTATAAGTTAAAAATCTTTAATTTTTTTTTTTTTTTGCCAAATGTAGACTTTATTAAATACGAATCGAAACGCTTACATCTTCAGCAAAAATATTAAATAAAAACTTCGGCCCCAAAGCATCCCAACAAAAGGTACCACCACGTAAGGCAACATATGAAGCTACAATATGAGCAGCGGCATTTCCATTCCGCTTAAAAATCTTTAATTTTCAAAACATTGGAACTTGCCCAAAAGCAGTTTTATAACTGAAAAGCTTTAAGTTGGGTACATGAAGGAAGATTTACATAAGCTGTAATTAAAGTTATAAAGTGTACAATCTAATGCCACAGACTCACAACAATGCTCCAAAAAGATAAATAAAGTCATCTAAATTGGACACAAAAGCTCCTGGCTTTACAGTTTAAAATATTATTAAGGATTGGTAATAGTGATTAGTGATAAGTGATTAGAGATTAGTGACTACGGAGTATAGCATTGTACAAAAGCTATGAAGGTTTAGTCTGCAGATTTATGCCATTACCAATCGTGGTCACTCGACTAATGGTCTTTTCTTTTGGGACAGAACTATTTTTATGATGGTTAGAGACGCTTTGTTGTTTAATTTAGGTAGAAGTGAATGGAATGGGGTGTTCACCCTCTGATTATATCTACTTAACTGTACTTAGTAAAAAATAAAAAAGATAAAATAACAACTCTGGTATAAAACCATTGTAGCCCCAAAACGAATCTGCATGTAAATATTGATGTAAGATTTAAGAACCCTGGCCTATCAAATTTCAAGTTTGATCTCTTTGAGCTTCTTTCCAAAATAAAGTTTAACTTGTTAAGATCTAGAGAGACGAGTCAGTGTCTCACTACTGACCACATTAATATTGCATCTCAACATGCATCTTATCACCAGTACAACAAGACGTATGGAAATTTCATCAAAAAAATGTCTCGATATAATTAGCCATATTACCATTCTATATAAGTTGGAATAATTTTGACAATTTTGGGTTGGAATTTTTGTATTCTTCGACGCAACTATATACAACAACCATAGTCTGTAAGAGCATCTGCAAAGGAGTTTAGCAAATTTTTTAAGTTTCTTTTGCCAACCCATTTGGTACTTTTATGATACTGTAAAAATTTGTCACTACAACCCACTATTCAACCAACTTTTCAAACTTTATATTTCTCTGTAAAATATTAATATCTTAATTTTATCTTATCTTGTATGGCCCGCATTTTATTTTCAAACTTCTTACTAAATATTACTTTTGAATCAAGTATATTTCGGGACCAATCTGCTAACTTGAAGAACTAGCAAATGACCTTCTATTTGCAAGGTCAGTTGTTAACTCCTTAATTTGCTGATTGGGTTGATACCTTTGTTGAAAATGCATTTTTCTTATGTGACATAACAAATTTAACTTTGCTATACAAATGTCACTTAGTATTACGGTTTAGTGGTATTCTTCTTCACTTGTAAGTGAGAGATCTTAGATTTGATTATCGCCAAAGACGAATTTAAACCAAATTATTGCCTAGCACATTATGAGTCTAAGCCCACCCTCTTGCCAAATTACCTGCCTTATATATACTCTATTATTATACTAACCTTTTTCTTAACGTTTTTTTTTTCCATCTACAGTAAAGTCTAACATAATTTGACCATACAACTAAGTACGGAGGATCAAATTGATGGGTAGTAATAACAGTGATTTATGTTTACAGGCTTGTTAGCAATAATTCGTTCGTCTTTCAAGTCATCAAATCATAGCTTGAATTATTACTGAAGCAAAGCAACCCCACTCGTACCAACCATTAGTTTTTATTTTTACTCAAGATTGATTGATCACAGTATCTTGCAGTAAGACCTGGTTTGGTACTGAGGTGATTCTGAAAAAAGCTGCTATCAAAAAAAGCTGGGAGCTGTTTTTGTGTTTGGTAAACACTCAGCTTCAGCTTTTTTTCACAGTTTTGGATGAAAAAAAGCCAAAAACAAGAAGCTGCAAAACCTAGCTTTGAAAAACCGGCTTTTTTTCACATCTGTTTTACATAAAAGTTTATCAAACACTCTAACACTGCTTTTTTTGTTCAAAAGCACTTTTACAAAAAAGTTTACCAAACACTCTGCTGCTTTATTTCACAGCTGCTTATTCTCACAGCACAGCAGAAACAGCTTTTTTTCAAAGCACAGCAATACCAAACCAGCCCTAAGTTGGGTGATGACCACTGAATTATATACCTCCTGTTTTCATCGCTTCAGTTGCTTAATTATCCTTAGAATATGTATAATTGTATATGCTTTCACAAAGTTGCATGCATGCAGCTGCTTCATGAGCAGGAGAATCGTGACTAACTTGAATTAATTTGCTCAAGTTTAGGCTGCCCAACTTGCCTTGAGGGTTGAGGAAAGAATACATGACTGATGTGGCACCTGATGTGGAACAAAGGATCGATACATCTTCTCACAACATGACATGAGTACTACTCAATAAATACGTAGATGTGCGATAGTGTATATATAACCATACCAATACTTTTCTGGAAAAATAATATGTAAGTAAAAGATAAAAGAAAATCAGAGTATTACGTACGTACGTACATTTTTTGTCATGAGGATGGGGCAGAGACAGAGTGACTGAGTGAGGGACCTGAGTTGCTTGCAGCCAATGGTAAACAAAACTTATAGCAAGGGAAAATTTGAAAAGAAGAATGTATATACAAAGAAAAAGAAAAAAGAAACAAGGAAATTAAGAAAACATGTGTGGGGCAAAGATGGATTGAGCTGTTGTGTCACTTTCCACTTGATAAAAACGAAAGGTTTATGCGTTAGGGATCACATGGGGCTGGATATAAAAACTAAGCCTCACTACTGACATGTCCAAATCATGGTTTTCCTAAACAATATTCATATATACTAGACCAAAGCATGTCCCCTCATATCATCTGGTCCATTCCCACACAAATACCCAAAACATTTCTTTTCTCGAACACGCATATAGACAAGTTTGTTCACCTCTTGGAGCCATGCAACGCAATATCCCGCCCATGAACCCTTCTCGGATATATGTTGGAGTCTATTATTGTTTTGATGAGAACGAAATAACTTAAAGGACAAAGACTAACTAGCGTGCATGCAAGACAAGTACGTACAAAGTATATACTTGTGTTTGTGCTTTTGTTTAGAAGTTCATTTCCAAGAGCTTCATTCGAGAAAGCAGTAGAGACAGTACGTAAACAGTTTGCAAAGCCTGGTAGCATGAACTTGTAAATAAGCAGAGTGTTACAGTGTTTTTTATTACATGATGATATTAGAAACTAAAAGCTTATCTCTTATGTTGAAATATTCCTCTTCATTAATTGATAAAATACTACAATGAATGTTGGTGAATATATATAGCAAAAGCTATGTACAAAACAGACCATAACAAAATAACTAATTGCATACACATGTCATTACATGATTGATCAACTATATTAGTAGCCTAACTAATCGTCATGACTTGGCATCTTCATCTTTACCCCCTCAAGTTGAGCTTGGAAGAACTAAGAGTTCCAAGAGAGAGCTTGGATTGCAAAAATAAGAACCTATTTTTGGACAGGGACTTAGTGTGTATATCAGCAATTTGATATTGGCTGCAAACAAACAGAACTTTGACAAGATTTACAAGAACCAACTTCCTAATATAGTGGTAATCAATTTTCACATGTTTTGACCGAGCATGGAAAACTAGATTTGAAGCAAGAGAGATGGCCGATATGTTGTCATACTAAATAGTAGGCTTAAGAGACAGGAAAACCAAAATCACAAAATACTTTACAAATCCATGTGATTTCAGTTGTAGTTTATGTCAATGATTTGTACTCAGCCTTAGCGGAAGAACAAGCTATTGTAGGTTACTTTTTAGCACTCCAGCTAATGAGATTGGAGACTAAAAATACACAGAAGCCACTAGCAGATCTTCTATCAAAAGTGCAACCAGCCCAATCTGCATTAGAATATGCAGATATGTGGAGTAGACTTTTGTTGAACCAAATTCCATGAAAAAGGGTACCTTGGAGAAATCTCAGTATTCTATTTGCAGCTTGCATATAAATATCAGTGGGGGAATGCATGAATTAGCAGACTTGGTTTACTGCAAATGAAATATCATGTCTTGTCCATGTGATATCTGTAAACCACCCACAATTGATTTGTACTCGTGAGATTTTCCAGAGGTGTACCATTGTGATCTAGTTTGATTGTACCAATAGATGTACAAGGTTTTTCACCCTCCATACTTGTCTTTTGCAGCAGATCAAGTAAATATTTACACTGATGAAGAAAATGATCATCTTTGGATCTATGAACTTCTAATCCTAAGAAGTAGCTAGTGTAATGAACCCAAATCTTTGACTGGGAATAAGGTACTCAACTTCTGAATAAGTTATGTAAGTGAACAATTCATTGTTATCTCATGTTGAGGTCAAATTAATCACGTCTTACATCCTCATGTCAGTGGGTTATGCCCCACCTTTAACGGAATGTAGCAAATCACTTTGTAAGGGTTATGCCCCACCTTTAATGGACTGTAGCAAATCACCTTGTAAATTACATTATTTGAAAGTACGTAAACTGTTTGATAAGGTAGTTATAGGATACTTGGCTAAGGTTTCATATATGTAGATCAAATTGTGGAATATTGTCTAGCTAATTAAATGATGAGGTGTGCTAACAAGTGTGAATGCTCTATATCTTTGTCGATGATATATGCATTGAGGAACTCGCATGCATCAATAGTTGAGAACCACATGTGTGTGAAGAAAAATATGTTTAGCATTGCTCTTAAATATAACTGGTTTAAGAAAGAAGAGACAATTATAAGCAGTTAAACAAAGTGGTTGATTAGGTTGCATCTCAGTTTTGTATTGACAAAGGCTGTATATCAATCCAATAATGCCCGACCTAAATTAATTAACTAAATAAGGAAAACCATAGCTCGAAGTCTGCTCGTCCCAAATATGGCAACTTGTCAAAGTTTTAATCATTCAATAAATATATACATAAGGAACTAGCAATATTGAGAAGTTTTTGTGCATGAGAATAATATCATATAGTGTTATTATTTTATGTGTTATGATATAATACAAATAATTGGCAGAGTTTAATATATTATGCTATACAGCGGTGTTCTAGATACATCACCACATTAACTCTCATTAGGTGGTTGTGTAAATTTCCAAAGCTATAGGCAAATCAGGGTAAACCTCAAGGACTTGACAAGTAATCATACTTTGTACGCAAGTTTTCTTAGTCATTGAATCGCACGAAATTTCCAAGTGACATTAGGTTAATCACGGGTTAAATAAAGTTGCATCGACTTCATTTATCTCTATTGCATTTCACTCTTTCTCCCGCTAAAGAAAAGGTAACTTTCCATTCGGTAAAACTGATAACAAAATAAAGTTACTATCAACCTATATATCTTGATGCGAATTTAATCTCCCTTATCAATTTTTCTTACTCTTGACGTTTAACAATTTAATTTACTAATACTCTTTAGACCATCTCCAATGGTTGGGCTAAAAGTCAAATATTTTAGCCCGGAAAATTTAGCTTTTAGCCTATAAACAAATTTTCTGCTCCAACCGTTCTAGTCTAAAATTTTAACCCGGAATTATTAAAGAATGAACTTAGGCTATTTTTTTTGTTAAATTAATTTTTTTTTAAAAAATAAATATGTAGACTATCGTAAATTAATTTTATTAACATTTCAATCTAAAAACATTTAAATTCCGATAAATATTGGGTGGAGTTCACTCCGATTTCTGGGCTAAATTTTGGGAGGAATTTGGCCTTGGTTTAGCATTTAGCATTTAGCCCAAATTTTCTCCTTGGGTTGAAGTAGGTTTGGGGGGAAATTTTGAGGGGTAATTTGGCTTTTAGCCCACCATTAAAGTTGGTTTAATTGTCATAAAAAATTAAAAAGAAAAAATTCTAGTAAAATGTATGTTTGTGAACTGTAAAATATCAATTAATTTCTTTTATGCATATTTGTCATTTTATTGAATGTCACCATCAATTTAAGCCTCGAGTTCTGCTGCTAAGATCTATTTGCTTTTAGAAATGAAGCCGTCTTAAAAGGTGTAAATAGACAGGACACTTTATAATAATAGAAATCTTAATTGGAAAATGCTAGAGACATCCCTGATTTTTAGATTATATTTTGTAGACAATTAATATATTGGTTGATGATTAGATTCTTTGTCTAATAATTTAAACAAAAAATTTAATTATCAAATATCATATCTTATAATTTAAAAAATATAATTTAATTAGATAGTCTATCTGACTTCAACAAAGTTTTATGCATAATTACTCTATATAAAGTGACAGAGGATCACTGACCAGTCCAAAAAAAAAAAAAACAGTGAAAAAATGTTGTAATTTGTTTTAGAATATTACCTGCCATGATATCCAAACTAGCAGTTAGCTTAAATCACAGTACCTTTCCGACTAAACAATTCCTATGTTAAAAGAAGGACAAGGATCCTCTCATGATCTTTTTGTGGGAATCCGAAAATTAATCAATCGTGTTTATTCATCATATATTGTATAGTCAAATTTCATTAAGTACTCTATATATTCAATTTTAAATTTTAAATTTTAAATCATTTCTAATTGTACGATGAACGGACAGAATTGATTGATCCTTTGAATCCCCACAAGGAGAATCCGGAGAGGATCCTATTCCTTAAAAGAAAAGGACTAAGGTGGATAAAAAAAGAACTATATTGCGTAGACTAGGCAATATCTACACAACCCGTTAACAAGACACAAAAACAATACAAAAATAACTGGTTTTGAATCAATACGATAATTAATCGGGTCGTTATGGTTAACAACCCATTACTAGCTGGTTAACGGGTTTACATACCGGTAACCCGTTTCAACTCGTTAAGAACAAAATTAGTGATAATTTTAAACTACTATAAAGACCTTTGTGGTTACTACAATAACTATAGTACTTAATCTCACATAAGTGAGATTAAAAATTTACAAAGCACATATCATTTAGTACTACGGTCTAGTGGTATTCCTCTTCACTTGTAAGTGAGAAGTCTTAGGTTCAATTCTCGCCAAAGACGAGTTTGAATTATATTTTTGCTAGCCTATTGTGAAGCTAAGCCCACTTCTCCCCTTAGTATAGATAATATCGTTTGTTAAAAAAAAAAAAATTACAAACCACATTAAAAATACAAAGCAATTTAAAAATACCAAGTACATAAAAAATTTAAACAAATATGCAAACCCTCGTGATTGCATCCCCTATGCTTTCACGATGGATACATCGTCGTTTGAACTTTTAAAACCTTACAAACCCTCATAAATAGTGCTTTTATAGGAAGTTCAAAATAAATAAAAATTCATAATAATTAATTTACAAGTTGAAAATGTGAAAGAATATGCAAACGCTCGTTAGTGCATCCTCTACTTAGACAATGGTTACATTGTCATTTAGATTTTTAAAACCCTCCAAACCCTCATGAATAGTTTTTTTTATTTGAGTGCAGAATTAATCGTTTATGCTCTATTCTTCTCACTAGATTTCGTTTTTCAAATTTTCTTTTTTTGAAACATGAACTTTTAGCTGATGCAGAAGAATGATTCGGGTTGTTGATATCACATTCCAATGTTTACGATTAATTGAAATATGAGTCAATGTAATATAGTTTCTAAAGACTTTTAAAATCCGAGCAATATTTTCACTAACTGTAAAAATCTGAACGTGATATTAGCAATCTGAACCGTTCATCTTTCTGCAACCACTAAAAGGTCATGTTTTCAAAAGAGAAAATTTAATAAAAACAAAATTCGGTGAGAAGAATTGAGCATAAATGTAAACAACGGTTAAATTCAAATCTATGGTTTATGAGATTACAATGGCGAATTTTGGAGTTGGCCTCTTCACAAAAGTTGTAGAGCTTGTCATTACGAGCGTTTGTATTTTTTTTTTTTCACACTTCAATAGCAATTAAACACAACTATTTTGTAGTAATATAATAATGTTTTTCATTAAGTTCTTATTTTGGGGTATATAATACTTGAAGGATAAATGTGTTTTTATGTTTTGAAGTAATATTTATGGGACAATGTGGTATGTAGATACTAATATAGTATTATGTTTTTAATTTAATTATTTATTGATTTAAAATATATTTTCTTTAACAAGTAATAGGTCAAATCATATTACCTATTTATTTTAGTGGGTGTTACACGACACAACCTGTTAAGATATTAGGTATGTCATGAAAACAACATGAACACGAAAAACACAATACAAATGCCAAGGTCTAATATTTGAGTGCAAGGAAGGAAAATAGACTAAGAAGATCAGAGTAGACATAAAAAGTTAATTCAAATTAAATGTACAGCAAGAAAGTGTACAATCATCATTTTACCGTTGATTTTTCAATCTATTTGTTTTTTGGGAAAATTTGAAATAGGTCCAATTTTATAGACTACCTTTTGAAATAGGTCCAATTTTTAGTGACTTTTAACTTTTGAAATAAGTCCAATTTTTAGTTACTTTGGACCCATTTAAAAAAAACCCCTTGTTTTTTTTTAGCACGGAATGCAATTCATGGAAAGAAATCTAACAAAGAAGATTGCAGCTTAGAGTGGACTCTTCGTGGAATGAGAACCAGAGGTGGTTCAAATGGTGACAGTAGTGCTCAAGATTTAGGATTTAGGATTTGTTTGGTGTTTAGATTTGTCCTTGTGAGCTTGTGTCTTTTGTCAATGCCTTAGAGCAAGTCCACTTCCAAAAAACCCAATCGGCATTAGTCAATTCAATCTACCCAAATGAATAGTAATTGACCACAATAAATAGTAACTACTCAAGTACATCTCCAGCCCTAAACTAAATAACCTAGTCAATTCGTATTAAAATATTATTAATTTTTTATATAAAGTAATAAAAAAATAATCTTATTTTAAATTTTGAATAGGATTTTTAACCAATCTTGTCACGCCACATGTCATTGTTCGAAAGTATAATTTTTGTGGATAGATTTTTAAGTAGAATTTTAACCAATTCCATAGTGTCACATGTCATGATTCTATAAGAATTTTATGAATAGATTTCCAATAAGAGTTTGAATCAATCATGTCGCGCCAAGTATCACTATCTGTTTAGAATCATTTAGAATAGATTTCGATAAAAAACCAATTACGCCATGCCACGTTGCATTATCTACAACCTTATATTTTCTTTTTTGTCCATATAAACCCTACATCCATCCTAATTCATACACCAAACTCAAACTAGCTCATAATCCTTCTTCAAACTAGCTCATAATCCTTCTCCATAGTTTATAAATCTTGAGTTCTTACAATGACTTCTTTAAGCAAATTGTATGAAATCGATGAGCAAGAAAAAAAATTGTTTGAGGAAGATGAAAAATTGGTCAATCTCGAGGATGGTGCGAATGAGGTGTTCATAATGGAAGAGGAAGAAGATGATGAACTTAGAAGGCAGAGAGCCTCACATTCCCGTTGTGTCATGCAAACTCTGGGTGAGATCTCCAAACCCGGCGTTCCGCAAACTTGGATAGAAAGAGGGAAAAACAAGGTAAGGATCTCTTAGAAGATTATTTTATCCCCAACAATGTATTCATTGACGATGTTTTTAGACGTCGTTTTAGAATGCAATGAAGTTGGTTCAACAAAATCATGATTGATGTTGCAACCATGATCCAAAATTTGTGCAAAAAAAATGATGTTTTTCATGTTATAAGTCTCGTTCCTGAGCAAAACATTACTGCTGCCTTGTGGATGCTTTCATATGGAGCATCTGCAGACTGAGTTGTTGAGATTATGAGGATAGGAAAATCAACTGCTCTAGAGTCTAATAAGGTTTTGCTCCACAATCGAAGCTATCTACACCAATAAGTGTCTCCAGATACCCACACCAATGGACATGCTAAGGCTTTTGAAGAAGGGTGAGATGCGAAGTTTTCTTGACATGATTGGAAGCATTGAATGTATGCACTGAATCTGGAAAAACTGCCCAACTGCATGGCAGGGAGCTTATGGCGACAGAAAATGAGTCAAAAATATCATTTGGAAGCGATGGCATCATTTACATGGATTTGACTTCTTCTTTTTTTATGTTCCAAGAGTTCAAAATGACTTCAATTTCCTTACCCAATCTCTAGTATTCGGCGAGGTGCTACAAGGAAAAGCACCGAGAGTCACCTATTGAGTCAATGGAACTAAGTATGACGGAACATACTAGCAGACGACATTTACACAAGGTGAACATCGTTTGTCAAAACAATACCACGTCCACAAAGTGAAAGGGAAAAACACTTTGCAAGATGTCAAGAAGGGTGTAGGAAGGATGTGGAGTGTTGTTTTGGTATCCTCCAAGCTCATTGGGCGATTGTCAGAGGTGCTGCCAAATTGTTTGATGTAGAGGCACTTCGATCCATCATGATGACTGGTATCATTCTCCACAACATGATTGTGGAAGATGAGTATGATTATGATGCCATCGATGAATTTGAATCGGACATGCTCAACAATTACAGAACAAGTATATATTGTGCTCATGAAGGCATCAAAGACCCTGTGCAACACGAGCCATTGGAAAGGAATGGACGTTACAATCAAAGGGTCATTGAACTGTATACTTCAATGCAAACTCCATAAATGCACTTAAGTCATCAAAGTGACTTAATTGAGCACTTGTGGGGGTTCAAACAAGGTGAAGAAACTTAAAACAAGCTTGTGGTGCAAGAATAAAGTTCTTAGTTTATTTGGTGTTTTTGTAATTATATTTGGTGTGTTTTTGTAATTTTATTTGTCGTATTTTGTAAGTTTATTTGTTATATTTTTTAAAATTTACTTTGTGTGTTTTTGTAATTTTATTTTGTTTGAATAAATATGCTCTTATTTTAAATAAAGTACCAAATTTAATAAATACAAAATTACATAAAGTACTAAAGTATATGAAAAGTTTGGTTGAACCCAGGATTCACATAACGTAACATCTTCGACGACTGACCAATTTGAACGTGCTTCACCAGCCTTTTTTTTTTTCAAACAAAAAGTATATGAAAACTTTGGTTGAAAACATTGACACGTGGTGTAGGTGGAAGATGATGGTTAGGTACTTATAAAAAAATTCATTTTATTTTTTTTCTGTATTTTTAAACAATTTTTATAATTTTTTTATAAATTTTTATTAAGTTAATTAATCTGGACCGATGGATTTCAAAAAGATTGAAATCCAACAGCCCAAAATTGGACACATGGCCAATGGTTTTATGACATTTTTTTAAGGCCAAAAACCCTGGACCATTGATCTAGAAATCGAGTGGCCCATATTTTGCCACATCACTAGCCGTTAAGGTTGAATTTCAAAGTTCTTTTACTATTTGAAAATCCAACGACCTTCACCGAGCGACATAGCGCAAAGTCTTGCGTCCCTTAGTGCGCCTGCAGCACGAGCCCTCCCTTTTGCGCACTATCCAGAGCACGCGCCCAAGCGCATGTTTCCCACGTACCTAGCACAAACAAAAAAAAAATATCATTCACGTGGCTGACGTTAGCCTGGCGTCAAGTAGGCCAGGCATTGGGTTAGCCAATTTTCTGCTGGGCATGTTGCTGCCATCCCCCAATGCCCAGCGGATTGCATGGGGTGGACTGGGTTTTTGGGGGAGGGGAAAAAATGGGTTGTTGCCCAGCTATTAGAGGGAGGGCTAGAGTTGCTGTTATGGTGAACTAGTGTGTACCTCTAATGTAATTGGTATCTATTGTAGAGGTCACCAATTTTTTTTTTTTGCAATTTTTTTTTTTTGAAGTTACCGCTGCTTGTATTCAAATAGTGTTTCCTTACTATTTTTGTTAGTGAATTTGTGTTTGATACAGTGTTAGAAAGAAAAAGCAAACTAATTGATACTATCACCAATACTAATAGCTCGTTTACTAATTTGTAATCAGAATGAGTGTAATTGAATTAAGAAGGAGTTGGTATGAGTTGAAATCAGAATCAGATTACTAATGAAACTGTTTACTAAAATTTCTTAGAAGCGGAGTAAAAATCATATTTATCCATATAAGTTGTTTACTAAAATATATGAATTGGAATGAAATCTAATATTACTACCAAAACGCCCATATTCTAACTTTTTTTTTTTTTTTGTATTTTTAGTAAAATTTTGATTCTTTTTTTTTTTTTTAAATATTTGAGAAAGCTTAAATTTTTTTTGTATGGTTTTTTTTTTTTAATGCTAAAAGGATATTTGGTAGTTAAGATAAAAAGAAATTAAAAAAAGAAAAAACCCCATCAAATCTCTCTACTCGAATCTTCTTCCCTATCCCTCAATTTCTTTCTTTCATAAAGTCCGCATCGCACTCATCCCCAACTATTTTCAACTTCCCCATCTCTTTTTTCCATTTACTTCTCATCCCTGGATTTGGATCCTCTCCTGAGCTCAGCATCCTAAGCCTACTGAGCAAATCACACGGCTACAATGTGATTTGCTCAGTAGGCTCAAGATGCTGAGCTCAAGAAAGGATCCAAATCCCTTATCCCTCTCTCTCCAACCACAAAACCACTGCAATATACGCCACAACCACCATAGCAGTAATTCCACCACACCACTGTAGGTTCAGTTCTAGATGCCAGAGTGTCGTTGCAATGCCAGATGCACCACTGAACAAGTTTCAAATATGGTCTTCACTAACAACAACCCATTCATCACCAACTTAATCTCTGAAACCCATCTTGGTACAAAATCATCAAGAACCCGTGCAGCTTAAGGCTCGTCATCGCCGATGGACGAGATTCAGTAGGTGAATGTACAAGGGAGTCGGCAGACTAGGGAAAAAGAGAAACAGATACGAAAAGGGAGCAAGGGCTGAAGGCAAAAGATACCAGGTAATTTGGGTAGAAAAGTTTGATCCCTGGAACAGCCTTCTCCCTCGAATTGAAATACCACCTCCATCTAGGGGATCCAATTTCGAGAGATTTAAGGACCCCATCTTCTTTATGATTCCTAAAATGTTTGGCCATCTTCAACCGAAATGGCTAAATATAGTCTCGTCCAGAATTATAGCCTTGCAAAACATTATTTAAAAAAAAATAATGTTAGGCCATACTCATATACCATCTTTAACCGAATGGGCTAAACATAGTCCCCTCAATAATCTATTAGTTTTAAGTTTATACTTAAATTTATTATTAATTGTAGTTTATACTTAAATTTATTAGTTAATTTAATTAAACTATCTTTCTATGTTTTTAATCTAGCCGTTGAACTTGAATCAATTATTGCAATTGAGAAGCTGGGCTTCAAAAAATTGGCTAAGAGAGGGGCTACATTTGGCTAGCCTGATGCCACTTTAACCAAATAATAACCTGATGAACTCCATAAAATTATAGCTCACCCTTCAGTTGGAGATCAATTTTTTGTCAAATCAGGCTATTTTTTGGTTTTTGGACCTTTAGCCGAATGCTTCGAAAAAAGTGTGATTCTGTTTCTTGCTATTCCATTCCAGTTTCGTAAACACATTGTGGTAGTCAATTTCCACCTTGTTCGATCTCGACAAAAATGTATTTACAAAACAATCAACATCTTTGATTAGAGACCAAAGTCTCACGCACCCATGATAAGTAGGGGGGATGGGGGCCAATGGATCTCTGATGCCTAGTAACTCTGAATAAAGTGAGTGTTTAGGGTTTTATGTTAGCGAAAATCTTACCAAAGTTTGGTGGAGATGAGGGTATATATGTGATGTAGTGGCCGGCCATGGGGTAGGGTTTTGCCCTACGTATATCGGATTCCTATTGGTTAAGTAATGTTATTAGTAGGATGCGCAAGGAAATGATATTTCCAAGATATTAATTAGGAGATAATATCTTGGAATGATGATGGGAATATCCCTATTTTATTGTGGTAGGGATTCTTACTTGATATATTGATCTTCCTTTAGGATTGTATTACAGATAAAATTTGGTAATTAATCCCTTATCTTTTATACCTTTGACTTTTCGACACCACGAGCAACGGAGCTTTCAGCAATCATAATCTGCTGCTTGAACTTCCAGGGAAGCTGAGTTGCACATGAGAATACTTGAGAGCCCTGCCCATTTAAGGTGGGAAATCTTGTCTTTCTTGAATAAAAGTCTGCGTGTCACCTTGTGGTTTTTTAGGATTATTTTTTGCTCCACACACACTCTAAATTATTATGATTTGTCTATTTTATAACATAAAGATAATATATCAATGCATTTAAAAAATGAAAAAAAAAAATTCTCTTGAGCATAGGACATTGGTTCACCTTCATACTTATGTCACATCTCAATATTGACATACGTCCAGGATTGACGCGTGACGCTTGGGTGCATGGGTGCGAGGAAATACAAAGAATATACACAAAGGAATATTGATACTAAAATTCTCAAATACAAGTATGGTGGTGGGTTCTCTATCACAAATACAATAAATGTACAACAAAGTTAATGCCCAAAAGAAAGTCTAAAGAAATACGAGGAAAGGTACAAGAATAACGTAATTGCTCCAATCTCCCTTACCATTGCTAGCCCAAAAGGTCCTCATATCAACTAAGATCTATGTCCTACACAATCTGCCCCTACACATTAGGAATGGTGACTCAGACAAATCAATAATCCAAATAGCTACAAAACTCGTGTGAGTGACAATAATCCAACGTATGTGATAATCATAAAATAATCCATTGATCATAGTTATAAACATTAAATATAAATCCATTCTTCAAAAAATTATAACAATTCGTTATAAATCCTGAATGAGTCACATAGACATCCATCGACCTTTCTAAATCAAACTACAAAGGTTTTCAAGTATATCATTCATAAATATGTTGAAAACTAGACCTAGTGTGACATAATTTGGCTGAAGCCTACATCACCCAAGCTTTCACATTCTATACCAATTCAAAGAAATCAACGAACTAATCAAGACAAGGAATGCGATTTTGGACCACTCAACGAAATCCAACAAAAAATAGGTTTGGGACCACTCAAGGAACCGAATAGGATACGATTCTGGACCACTCAATAGAATCGCGGAGTATAAGGGATTAGACCACTCAATGGAATTTGAACAGGATACAATTCTAGACCACTCAACGGAACCTTAGCGGAACCCGATTTTGGACAACTCAATGAAACCCCGAATTCAAGGAACTCAGTTAACAATAGCTCAATGAGACAAGACATGGCACAAGTTCGATGCAAAAATTCCCCATGACAATGGGTTAATGGTCCTCTACTAGTCCTCACATTTCACAAACATTTCAAATATTCATTTCAAATCGCATTTCATAAAATAGATATATGGTAGAATTTAAAAGTAACAATTTAATATAAAACACATGTATAAATTAATGCAATATCCCCTAAGTATACTAGCATGGGGATTTCATGGGTATTACTGATATCACATATATTAAAGTTACTCACCTGGAGTCCGTGCTATAACTCCTAGCACAAAGAACGAGGCATCACATATGTTCGTCGCCTAAAACAAATCACAGGTTCTATCTCTGAATTTTATCAATAAAACACATAATTTTACGTTGTACACGTCCTTTGAGACAATCTAGATGGATTCGGGACACGTTGACCAAAAGTCAACAGTCGGTCAATTGTCAAAGGTAGGGTAAACAACCCTACATAACTCAATTTGGACGATCCACACATCGGATTTCTAATCCGTAACTTCCTTAAGGTCTCACTATGCTTGTAAAACAGCATATTAAAATTTTGTTTTGATTCGACGGTTGGATCTCTGCCAATTGCAAGCTTAAGTGGCAGTCAACCATAAAACGACGTTAAAACAATGGAATTTTGCTAAATGGATGCCCAAAATGGATACAGGGCAACATTTTGGGTTTTAGGCACTGAAATACTGCTGCGCGCTTAAGATCGGTCGAAATATTCAATTAAAACTAACGAAACCTCAAGATATATACCTTATCTCATTAACTGAAAATTCTGAGAGCTAAGGAATATTACCGTGTCTTCTATCACTCTTTGGTCGTTGTCGTGGTCCGTCGCCCTCCGTCGTCATAGTCACTGAGATCTAGGGAAACTCGCCAGATTTCTAGAAGATTTTCAAAGTCCAAATCCTACTCATTTCTCCACCAAATTTCACGATCCATATACCAAAATGAAGCTATAGGAGAGTAGAAAATGATTTTATCTGTTTGGAGTCCAAAAGATCACTGGAAATGGTTTGAAATTCAATGAGAAAGAGACGACTTGTTATAAAGCTTCAGGACGTTAATCCCTTGTCTTGTGATCCAAAGCTCATCTTCGAGCTTATGAAGAAAGGAAGGCTGCTGTGATGCTTGTTTGGTGATTAACTCGACAATATTTGAAGGTGATGTGGTGTGGTTTCATGGGACAAAGAAGAGAAGGCGAGAGAGATGAAAGAATTCGGAAGAGAGAAAAAAGGAAGAAAGTTCTAGAATTATGGAGGGGTGGGCCCACACGACATACATAATAAGGTTATAAAAAGACAAATAAAAATGTGTCCAATTAAAGGGTAAGATTACTCAAATACCTTCGTATTTGCGTTTCATAAAATCTTCGTTCTAATTCCAAATTACGTTCCGCTTATGCTCACATGTTCATACCAACACGTACTATCCAAATATGCCAAGAAATATGAAAAAATACATGAATGGATCAAATACGTCCATGTAGAATTATGTTTAGCCTCAGAGGGGTATTATAGTCTTTTTACAAATTTTTAAAAAAATTCTACACAGTAAATATAAACGCGTCGAAACTACTAAATATAAAATTTAAATAGTGAAATTTAGGGACAGGATTTAACAACTTAAAAGAAAGATAATTAGATTGTTTTTTTTTTTTTTCAAGAAGTTATGAGATGAAAAAGATTGCTTAGATTCTTTCCGAATACTACCCTTGTTTGCCTTTTTTGTAATAATGATGAAGAAGATCAACAACATCTCTTTGTCAATTGCAGCTTCTTTAGGATGTTTGGTGGATCTCCAATGGTCCAACACTTGTGAATGCGAGTTCAAATTTGATTTCTTGGCTATCCCAACTAAATGCGAATTATGAATTTGAACTTTCTGATCTAAGTAAATCTCTTCGAATTTGTTGGCAAGTGTGGAATGATAGAAATAATCTTGTTTTTTGTGATTGCAAGGCCAATCATGCTAGGGTCCCTATGGTTGCTAATGTAGTTGGCAGGCAATATCACCTCATCAATAAAAATTTAAGATTAATTCATATCTAGAATGCAACTCATGTTCATGATTCATCTCAAACTATCAAGTGGAGGCCACCTTATGAACCTAAACTCAAAATTAATTTTTATGGCTCGGTGGTGGTTCCTAAAGCTGTTGCTGGTTTTGTCATAAGAGATGCTAACAGTTCACCTATTGTGGCTGGCTACTCGCAATCTGGGAGAAGGTACAATTTCTGTTGTTGAAGCTCTTGCTCTTTGTGATGCTTTAAGATATGCAAAGGTCAAAAGTTGTAAGGACGTGTGTTGAAAGATATTCCAAGCTTACATTGATGCCATTTTGAACAAGTGTAGTACACCTTGGCGGCTGAGGACAATCATTGACGACATCAGGTTTCTTGCCAGTTTTTTTTTTCCTTTTATTGCTTGGTCACATATCTTTCGCGAGACAAATTTTCTCACCACCACCATTTCTATATTTTTCTGTTTGATTGTACTGAGAATGGTTGTATTAGAGATTTCTTTCTTAGATAAATTTACTTTTCCTTAAAATAAAATAGAAAGTTATGAGACTGGTTTGCATTAATTCATGAGTAAATTGTAGCAATGGTCCATTAACTTTAACTCAATTAGAGCAATGGTCCCTCAACTAAAAATCCATTACCATTGGTCCCTTAACTCATCAAAACGTGTAGCTATAGTCCCTCAACTAAAAATTCATTATCATTGGTCTGTCAACTTTAATCCAACTAGAGAAATAGTCTCTCAACTTTAACCCAATTAGAGCAATGGTCCTTCCAACATAACTCATTTTGACAAAATTCTAACAAAGTTGACGAAAAAGACCATAGCTACATGTTTTGATGAGTTGAGGGACCCCAATTGTAACAATGGTCCTTCCAATATAACTTATTTTGACAAAATTCTAACGAAGTTGATGAAAATGACCATAACTACACATTTTGATGAGTTGAGGGACCAATGTTAATGGATTTTTAGTTGAGGGACCATTGCTTCAATTTGATTAAAGTTGAAGGACCATTGCTACGATTTACTCTTAATTCATTGCCCGATAGAAGCATAGTTATTTTTATGATTTGAAGATCTAAGGGCTGGTTTGGTATTGATGTGCTTTGAAAAAAAGTTGCTTCTGCTGTGCTGTGAGAATAAGCAGCTGTAAAATAAAACAGCAGTGTTTGGTAAACTTTTTTTGTAAAAGTGATTTTGGAAAAAGTAGCAGTATGATAGTGTTTGGTAATAACCTTGCCTCCCCACACCCTTCACACACAAACCCAGCTTTTTTCTTTGGACACCTAACAAGAATCTCACCCAACAAACCCTCCTCCAAAATCTTCAGCACCTCCTCAGAGCCGTCTATATATCTCCTATTCACAAACACCCGCGGCGGCACCGCCGCCTCCTTCCCTTTCCCCTTCATCAAGTCACTCAACTCTTCTCTGAACCCAAGATCCATTGACACGTCATGCTTGACAATCGTCACCCTGAGGCCTTCTATCTCTGCCCGGACCGCGTTGCACTCCTCAAAAGTCCGCCGCACTCCTCGTAGCATCGTGTAGACAATGACTTTGTTTTCTCTGCCCGGTGGGCATATTTTCTCGAATTGGTCAAGTGGGTCCTTCTTGTTATTCACCCGGAAGACGCTTTCATATGAAGATTTAAGAATTGCGCGATTCAGGTTGGAGTTTTCTCTATCAGGGGGTTTTTGGGTCTAAGAAAACGAAGGGTTTGGGCGGCGGAAGCGGTGATAATCTAAAGCTGTCGACATCAAGCCCGTCCATAAGCTCCCATGAGTTAATGACTTCTGGGTCGGAAGACAGCGGTCTGGGGTAGGACAATAGTGACCTGGGTTCGGACTCTAGAGATTTGGGCTGGGACAAGGGACTCGGGAAATTGGACCTGAAAGTGAATCGAGAAGGGAATGTAAACGGAGTGGTGGGTGCAGGCGGCGACGGGTCGAGAGTGAGGAGGCCATAGGTGGAGGAAGTCAGCGAGACGATGTGGTGGCTCAGCGTGGAGTTGCCGAGTTGGGAGAAATAAGAAAGGAGAAAGGAGGGCAATATTGGCAGCTTCCACTTTTTAACTTTTTTTCATTTGGAACTTTGAAAAAAAAGCTAATTTTGAGATGTTTACCAAACACCAAAAACTCTTTCAACTTTTTTTCATACCAATTTTTTTTAAAACCGCCTCAACCCCATACTATACCTAAATCAATATGCGAAAGGAAACAAGAATAGATAGATTGGAGTTTGAACATGAATAGTTGTCCTGTATCTATGCAAAGGCAATTACGCAAGACAGGATCTGACATGGCCTATAAATGTAATCTTAATATCTGAGGAGGGAGGGAGTGCTCCTACTATCAAAAAGCACAGGCGCCCATTTTTACCATTGTAAAATTTGGTAAAGACAACACCGTGACCACTATTGCGAAAGTGACAGAAAAAACCCAGCAAGCAATATGAGAGAGAGAGAGAGAGAGAGAGAGAGGGGAATAATAATAAAATGAGAAAAAAATTAAAAAATTGTAGAGAGAGAGAGAGAGAGATAGGGACTAGAGAGAGAGGATGGTGAGGAGGGAGAGCACACTTTATTACCTTTTTTATGATGCACGCATCCATGGCAGAACAGGGAAGGGTACAGAGTACTCTCTGCTGCGACACAAGGATAGAAGAAGAGATCAGAATAAACAACACCACCTCCACCACCAATATTAACAATTGCAAATTCTAGATAGAGAAAAAAAAGTAGAGAGAGAAAGTTAGAGAGAGAGAGAGAGTATTGAAATGGAGCTGTGTGTGGCAAATGGTAAAGGAAGATATGATGGAACTGAGCAGGAAAACAGGCAACTTTCCCAGTGATGGAAAAGAAAGAGCTGATTTTATGAATTTTTACGAAATGGGTTTGTTTTGTTTGAGCTGAAAAGAGATTTTTCTGCACAAATCTGGAAAGAAGACGCCATTTTTGCAAAGATTTGAGCTTTTTTTTGCTGCGTAATTTGTGCAATTTACGAGAGGGATGCCCTTTCAGTTCCAGCAGGGGAAGGGGGTCATCGAAATAGCAACTGCAAGTTTGCCGGCGATTTTCACAGACAGCAGCTGCAGCAAGTACAAAGACGGCGGATTTTTCAACCACCACCACCACAGCTTTCCGACCAGTGAGCCCAATTCGGTTCTTCATATGAGAAGAAGCCCGAGCCCACCCACTTCGGCTTCCACTCTCTCTTCCTCTTTCAACAACGGCGGCGGTGGCGGCGACAAATCGACGCCGCTGGCAGCTGAGACCCCGCCTGCGGTGGGACCAACGTCGTCGAAAGATGAGTGGGCCTGCGAGCTCCAGTCGATTCCGAGTGGGGGTTTGGAGGCCGTGACCGGATCGGCAGGAGGAGTCCAGAGATGCGGCCTTGGGCTTGGCGGGTTGGACGATTGGGAGACCATGCTCTCCGAAACGGCGGCGTCTCCGGGTCACGACCAGTCTCTGAGGTGGATCGCCGGGGATGTGGACGACACGTCGTTTGGGCTCAAGCAGCTCTTGCAGAGCGGGAACAACCACCACCACCACCACCACAGCCCCCTTGATTTCGACGGCAATGCCGGGTTGGGAGTCGTCGATCAGGGCCCTAATTTCGACCTAATTGGAAACGGCGGCGTTTCGGACCCGAATTTCGGGTTCGGCGGTTCGGGTTTTGGGAACGGCAGTAACAAAGGCAGCAATGGGAAGCTGGGTTTTGTTCCTCCGGGTTCTGGGTCTTTTGGGTTGCTAAATTACAAGGTTTCAAATGTTGAGTCGATGCACAACAATGGCGGCAGCAACAGTGTCAATTGCAACATTCAAAACCCCATTTTCTCGAATTCGTCTAACACTTTGGCTCTGCCGGTATCTTTGCCTGCGGTTTACGGGCAGCAGCAATTAAGCCCGGACGAGAAGCCGCAGATTCTGAACCCCCAGCTGTTCATGAGCAACCAGAATCAGCAGCCTCAGGTGGCTCAGAATCCGAACTTTTTCATGCCACTGGCGTATGCCCAGCAAGAACAGCACCACCTGCTTCAGTCCCAGCCCAAACGCCACAACTCAGGCACAAATGTGGACCCGAGTACTCATCAGATCCAAAAGGGTCAGTTTTATGATCCAGGGCAAGAGTTTTTTATGAGAAAACAGCAGCAGCAGCAGCAATTCGGGTTTGCTCAAGGGATGCAGTTTCTGCCTCAGCAGCATCGCATTCAGCAGAAGCCGTTAATGGTGCCGAAACAGAAGGTTGTGCTGGGAAATGGTGAAGAAATGGCTCACCACCAGCAGCAACAACAGCTTCAGCATACTTTGCTCGACCAGCTCTATAAGGCCGCAGAGCTGGTAGGGACTGGGAACTTTTCACACGCGCAAGGGATATTGGCGCGGCTCAATCACCAGCTTTCCCCTGTTGGAAAGCCCCTTCAGAGGGCTGCTTTCTATTTCAAGGAGGCTTTGCAACTCCTCCTCCTCATGAACAATCCTGCCACCTCTCCACCACCGAGAACTCCGACCCCATTTGATATCATCTTCAAAATGGGGGCTTACAAAGTCTTCTCCGAAGTTTCTCCGCTCCTTCAGTTTGTCAATTTCACTTGCAACCAGGCCCTCCTCGAGGCCCTCTCCGACGCTGATCAGATTCACATTGTTGATTTCGATATTGGTTTTGGTGCTCATTGGGCTTCCTTTATGCAGGAGCTTCCTATCAGGAATAGGGGTGCTTCTGCCCCTTCACTCAGAATCACTGCCTTTGCTTCACCTTCGACTCACCACCCGGTTGAACTCAGGCTTATGCGTGATAATTTGACACAATTCGCTAATGAGATTGGTATAAGCTTTGATCTTGAAGTGGTTAACATTGATTCTCTGGACCAAAACTCATACTCCCTGCCCATTTTTCGAGCCAACGATAATGAGGCAGTTGCTGTGAATTTCCCCATTTGGTCTACTTCGAATCAACCAGCTGCTTTGCCTAATGTCCTTCGCTTTGTGAAGCAGCTATCTCCCAAAATTGTGGTATCTTTGGATAGAGGGTGTGATAGAAGTGACCTCCCATTCCCACAGCACATTCTGCAGGCCCTCCAGTCGTACATACACCTTTTGGAATCACTTGATGCTGTTAATGTGACTTCCGATGCTGTGAACAAGATTGAGAGGTTCCTCCTTCAGCCCAAGATTGAGAGCACTGTTCTGGGGCGTCTCCGAACCCCAGACAAGATGCCCCTTTGGAAAACACTCTTTGCCTCCGCCGGTTTCACTCCTGTACCCTTCAGTAACTTCACTGAAACTCAGGCTGAATGTGTGGTGAAGAGGAATCCAGCAAGGGGATTCCATGTCGAGAAGCGTCAAGAGTCACTTGTTCTATGCTGGCAGCGTCGAGAGCTCATCTCCGCTTCAGCTTGGAGGTGCTGAGGAGCAGGAGCAGCATTTTGACAAGCAGGGGAGGTTGGTTTTTGGCCCCTCACAATTTATCGCAGAGGTTCCAGCTTACTCTACTCTGATAATATGTCAATAAATATTGAACTATGTTATTGGCACCTCTGTTATGACTTAATCCTTATGAATTGTCGTGTTTGTGAGTCCCCTTTGCTTATTGTATATCTAGTCAGACGGACTAGTATTCTCGGTAGAACAAATCATCTAACAGGCAAGCCTAGTAGATTGTTATTTATTTTGGACATGAATATTGCTGCTATGGTACTTCAATGTTTTAAGAGGGAAGCTGCATTTTCTTCTGTTTAAGAGGGTGATGATATGTTGTGTACTTGACAACGAATGATCTAGAAATGGAAAAGAACTTGCCGGATTTTAATCCGTCTCCCGGGTTTCTAGATAACTTATTACAGCTTTGTCAATTCTATGGATTTTATAGACAGTAGTTCATTTATTTGCTGTATTAAGTTCGCTTGCATAGAGATTGATTGCCGGAATACTATTCTCTCTGCTGGGTTTTATAGATAGCAGTTCATGTGCTTGCCAGTTCGATTTATAATTTCCTATTTGTGTGCATCATGTTGAAAATATATATCTCATGCATGACAATTCTTTTAGCATGGGGTTTCTTTCGCCCTTTTGCTCCTGTAGTTCTCTGTGATTCCGCTTAGCAACACCTTGTTATCATTCTTTTAGCATGGGGTTTCTTTCGCTCTTTTGCTTCTGTAAGTTCTCTGTGATTCCGCTTAGCAGTTAGTAGCATCCTAATGAAGTATTTGTTGCCCCTCTTGCTGTAACTAGGATTAAAGGGATCCCATCAAATTCCCGGTCACTAGAAGCAATTTAACGCAATTTTGGAACTAACCTAGTTGGTTGAGATCAAAAGCTTGCTCCTCGGGTTTGTCGTGCTTCGGTCATTAGGAGTCTAGAACTCCAGTGATATACTAATATGTCTCTATGTGGTCCTTCTTCTAAGTACTTAATTATAACATAAAATTGTAGGGTTGGTTAGTTGCCCATTTGATCACATGCTTCTTGTAGGGTTTAAGGGACTTCCATGTATAAATAGTTCCTCAATTCTAAAAAACAAGCAATGTTTCAGGTACGAGGCTTATTTTCTCCATCACATTATTGTGTCAAGGTTAGAACTCTCTCGTTTCCCGTTAGACGGTCCTATTTGTTCTGTTGACAACTCTCGTCTATGAGATTTAAACTCGTGACCTCCAAAAATGTTTCCAACTATCCGTTAGTCCTTATTAACACTTGTCTTAAGATCCCCGCCTAGCATTGTCTAGGCCCTGCATAGGTGTTAGGTGACTGGCTACCATTAGAATTAGTCCCTATGCATTAAAAAACATAGGTGTTAGGTGTCTGGCATCTACCTAGGCACCCGCTTAGGTCGCGACGCTTACTTAGACAGAAAATTGATAATTTTTATTTTGCATTTTAATTTTTCAATAAAATGTAAGAGACTTATTGAATATTTGGATGTTCACTCATTATATGCATGTTTTTCATGTTTAAATACTTTATAATTTATGTGTTATTTTATTTTGTAATTTATGATCCAATATAATTATGTGTTTTTAAATATAAATAGATATTTATTTATACAATATATAATAAATTTATTTAAATTTGCTTAATCACCCGTCTAGCCTCTAGATGCTAGGCCCAACCTGACGCTAGATTTGATTGGGCAGAGTTTTATTGGTCAGGCTAATTAAATACATAAAGGTAACTGGATTTAGCCGAGTTGGATAGAATAACGTGTTTCACCCTTTGTATCCAAGTTTGAATAGCCCTCTCTTTGAAGCACACATTTGAGTTTAAAACAGCATTAGTTTATGATGTGTTTAACAATGATAAGGGCAGGCGAATAATATGGATGGATTGAATTTTGTCAAACCATGTTTCATGTCTTGCATTATTTTTGTATGTAATGCACCAAACACGTAACGCGTCATTCTCCTCCCTCCTTAAAAAGCAACGTTTCTTTTTTCCTCTTTTATTTTTTTAATTTTTGTTTTTATTTTCTTCTTTTTTAGGACTTTTTTTTAAGTTACAATTCCTTATGCTATTATTATACACAGTTCCCTGTCTCGTAGCCTCTCATAGCCTACTGAGTTTTTCCATTTTTTCTGATTATTTTTTTGGGACACCTACTCATCAAGCCACATGGGCCATGTTTGATTGAAGCACCCACTTGATTACATTACTCACCCTAAGCAGTTCTGTTTTTTTAAGGCTTTTGTTTAATCCGCAATTTTATATTATTTAGAAGGAAAAAAAAAAAAAAAAATTAGAGCAGTGGTATTTGAATTTAGTCGGATTAGAGCTTTAGAATCTTGTATATTAATTCTGTTAGAACTTTCGTTCCCTGTTTGTTTCTTCAAATATTTTACTTTAGATGAAAATTTGAACTGTGTTATTTAAAAAGATCATTGATCCATATACATTATGCAATTTTAGCGATGACATTCCTCATGAAAGTTCTAATTCGGTCAAAACTTACTAACCAAATGATATAATTATGTTTTTTTTTAACAAAACAAAAAAAAATTATCTACACTAAAATGGAGGGGGTTAGGCTTAGCGTTATAATGAATTAGTAATAATGTGATTCAAATTTGTCTTTACCGAGAATTGAACCGATGACATCTCTCTTACAAGTGAAAAGTAATATTGTCAAGTAGCAATGATATTATTATGTTAAACCTATATTAATAAACTAAAAGAAAATTAATACATGCACAATAAACTAAAAGAATTGAACTGAAAATATTTGAGGCGAACATGCCCCAGTGTGGACAACGACAAAGATTAATCAAATTTTCTTTGTTACAATAATTAAAAGGCAAATTAAAAATGGATAACGTCGGTTTCTTTGAAAACGAACTCCTATAAAAATACCTGCGAACAACCTCGACAATACCCTACAGATTTAAAGCTTTTTAATTAATTAGCCGTTTATTTATCTCCATTTGGCTTAAAGAATGAGGTGTCTGTGTCTGAGGATTTTGTCATTCTTCCAAGGTTTTCCAATTAGTACATAGTTATTTTATTTGCTTCTATTATTTAATTAATTAATGGGGCCTACATGTGTGATTAAGACTTTAATATTGGAAGGCTATAAGCTTTTGTCAGACATAAATAATAAAGATGGTTAGTTTTAGCTAATGCTAACGCGCTGTCCTGCTGCAGTGCAATCACTTTCCAGTTAATTATGTCACATTCACATTGGTTTGAGTGTACATTTCTCTCCATTTTAAAGTGGTGCACGTTAGGTCAATCTACGGCAGGTTGTGTAAGTGCAATAAATAAATAAATATATATATATATAGAGGGTTAATTTCAAGAGAGTTTTAACGAAAAATCCGCGGTACTGTTTACTTTAATAAAAAACTAAATTTTTACACTTTCAATCTTGGTACTATTCACTTTACGCTTTATTTTGTCCTTATCATTAAAACTTAAAGTTTTCAAATCTTTTTCATTAGTTTTTTAAATTTTGTGGTTTTCAACATTTGATACATAAGTTTTTTTTTTTTCATCTTAGAGTTAGACCTCAAGTCTTAATTTTGGAACAGCCTCATACATCTATTAAGTTGACTGTTAAGTCGGCCGTTAATTGATGATGTGACGTCTATGTCGACATGACTAGATGCCACGTCCCATTAAAGGTCCATGTGGAAATTTAAAAGTTTAAAAATTTAAAATGAACAGAGATGCGGCCAAAACCCTACATCCCAAAAAAACCCAATCCCAAGATGCCTCCTCTCCTCTCGTATGCAACACCTCATCTCCTCGCAACACGCCGTCACTCGCAGCTCATCGTCAAAGAAGTCCCAGGATGCGCGACTCCTTCGACTGCTTTCTCAAAGACGCCTTGGTCTCCCAACTCAGCCGTGTCTTTTTGTCCTCTTCTAATTCCCTCAAGACCTGTGACCTTATCGCCTATGGCACTGGTGTAGGAGTTGTCATGTTCAACAACAAGCTGCCTGGCGAATTCGCCGCCACTTGTCTCACCCATTTCAACGCCCAGAACTCCCACTTCATCAACATCTCCAACGTCCTCGTCGACTTTGCCAAAATCGATTCCTTCCGTGAAAACTCAATCCAAGGAATGCCCAAAATTAGGGATAAAATTCAAGCTAATAAAATTTTAGGGATTAGGGTTAGGTGCAGGTTAATCTGGGGACATAAAAGAGAGGGGAGGTGAAGAGGGTGGAGGAGAGGGAGGAGGTGGGTTGGGAAGGTGAAGATGGAGGAGTGTGAGGGATCAAGAGTTGAAGAGGGAGGGGGAAGAGAAAAGTTGTTTTAAAAAATTTAAAAAAAAGAAAATTAATTTTTAATTTTTATGTGAGCATCTTAATGACAAGTGGCACCCAATTATTAACCCATATATATAAAAATCAGATAATTTGAACTTGATACAATATTGATATCATAATTAAAATTTTCAGCCCAATTGTAGGAGCGATTCCTATATGATTGGTATCACACTTTTTCTAACCTACTGTGGAAAGCTTTTACACCCATAGTCATTGTCATTAGATAAGTCTCGTTGAACCTAAATTTTTCACAAATCTTTAATTCATTTAAGGAAAAGCTATGTGATGTTAAGATCACCACCATTATAATAAATTAATGTTATACAATTTTAGAACATAAATTTTCTTGTTTCATAAGTTGGATTCACATCCTAGTAACGTAAGTGAGAGATATTAGATCTATTTGGTAAATAACAAAGTTTAGAACAACATAAGTTTTTTAGCGAAACAATAGTTTTATTGATACTGTGAAACGGTACAATCATCAAGTAATTTCGGATAATATTTGGTAGTTGATCAAACATAAAGTATTCAAAATCATAATAAAAGGTCATTTTGGCTAGTCCACGAGCCACAACTTTTAAGGAGCGCCTGGCATGAATAAATACAAAAATTGGAGAATTGCCGCATAAGGAATTATTAAAACAATTATTGAAGCACTTGAGGTAGGCCTGATAACTTTTGACACGATTCGTTAATCCAATACGAAACGACATAAAATTAACAGGTTATTGGGTTGACACGATAACGAATCGGATCGTTATCGAATAACCCGATAAACACCTATTAAGATAACAGGTTGGTCTATGTATATACGTGGGTAACTCGATACACGATAAGCAAAATATTAATTTAATAATTTTATACCCCTGAAAATACTATAATAATTATATATATTTATAAATAATCATATATATATAATTACATGTATTATATTATATACTATAATAATTATACGTATATATATATATATATACACATAATTATATATATATTCAATTAAATTTAGAAATTTGGAAAGGAGGTAATATATTTTTATATGGTATAGTACTATTGTTTTATTTCTTTTCATAATTATTTTAGTAAACTTCTCATAATTGGAATTTGGAATGGTTTATAATATTTGGTTTTTCTAACACACCCCGACCTGGAATGTCCTCTAGAACTCCGAATCGAGCTGTACTGGCCCATACCTGGAAGGTAACGAATCCATAGAATGTGATCATGTGTAAAATGTGAATAAATTTAAAACTAAAAGTGCCTATATACACAAGTGCGTGGTGAGCGGGTATGGATCCATTTCACACGTGATACAGAGTATAAGAAAAGTACAGTGAGGTAAGATAATAATTATACCATCATAAGGAGCCACCTGAACTGGGAGTGCCACAAGTCCTCGCCGATACGGAACTTTGCTACTAGAACTTGGAGGGGTGCAAAATAAAAAGTGTGAGTGGCCAAACAAAGATTTTCAAAATCATTTCAATTATCAAAGGTAGTAACCCCTTGCCGTAAAACCTGTATAGTTTCCAGAAAACCATACTACGTAGAAGTATGAAATCAAATGTATACTAATAGTAAATCCAGAAGTATACCACTACTCAGCATCTCATTAGCAATATAAATAATCATGTGCTTAATAACCCATACTAGCATGCAAGCCGGAATCACCTATGGTGACCTGTACGACTGCACCCATATCTCATCAACCAATGCTAGCACATAAGTTGGAGTCACCTATAGTGACCTATACGACTTATCCATATCTCATCAACCAATGCTAACACATAAGTCGAAGTCACCTATAGTGACATGTACGACTTATCCATATCTCATCAATCAATGCTAGCACATAAGTTGGAGTCACCTATAGTGACCTTTACGACTTATCCATTAAAAGTAATATGTCAGCCGGATCCACCTCTTGTGGACTATATGGCTGAACCCATAACTCATCACATATCCCTGCACACAGGTCGGAACCACCTCTAGTGGTCTGTACGACATGACTGGGTGTAAATAAGTACGCTCAGTGCTATGATCACGTGAAGACTGTGCGAATAATCGCGGGTCACCTACAAGTCGGAACCACCTATAGTGGTCTGTATGACAGGACTGTGGACCTACCTTGGATCCAAGGTGAGCGTAAGGTGCGAGATGTGAATATCACATGAAAGACTGTGCCCTGGCCACGGGCGGGAGCACTAACACCGGGGTGCAAGTTTATGAGCTCTAACTGTATCTATTGTAACATATATGACTCATGGGCAACTTGTACGATAGTGTCGGAGTTGCCTATCATTGGAACATGTACGACAAGGTCAGAGTTGCCTAAAACATACATGTAGTCATGCCATAACTCCATCATTTCAACTAATATTATAAACTAACCTGAACTTACCTGGGTGTCCTACGTTCACCTTTGCACTTCAAAGCATTCACAATAATTATGTACAGGTAATATACATATGGATATACCATTATGCAATCTAATACTCAACCATGACATCGCATTTTCAATTATATACATATACATATATGTATATGTGTGTGTGTAAATATATATATATATATATATATATATATAATATGGCGTAAAAATGCATAAGCCGTAACGCCCTACTCCTGAACTATTTATTTTCGGGAATAATTATCTGTGATAAGCCCAACTAGACACTAGTTTAATTAACTATCATTATTTACGTTTCCTTACTTCAAATTCTTGATTCTTCACACATTGATTTATGACCAACATTTAATCACCAAATCATAAGGTTAAATCTCACATTTTTCACCAATGTCCCTCACATTACTCAATTCCCTAAACAAGGCTATTGTCTCAATTATTTAATCTCACTACTTGTATGGCTGCATCTAACGTCTCGTTAGACTGCCTACGTACCCTAAACAATGATCAAGCCATTCGTAGTTCACATTAGTACTTCAAAGCATTCACAGTAAGCATAAGCAATAATCAATTTACAAACGTTTGTGGAATTATATACACACACACACACACACACACACACACACACACACGATAGAAAGGAAAAGACCCACTCACCTGAGGTATGCGCTACGACTCCCTAGCATGCATATCGAGACATCACGAACCAATGTCGCATGTGGCCAAGTCCAATTTGGCTGGGAAAAGCCACAAATTCACTCAAACCCGCTGGAAAACCTAAGATGGGTGTTCTTCGATTCGACTTCCTCGATGTTCCAACACCCTTACAACTGATTAGGTCTTGTTCCTAGGTCCAAGGAGAGTTGATTAAGGGTGATGGTGAATGGTGATACTCACCGGAATGACGAAACGCCAACGAGAACCCCCGGGTTCTCCGGTGGAGTTATACTCGAAATGGGCCTTAAAACCCTTGATTTTTGGGCATAAATGGTAGATAGAAGGTGGTGCAAGAAGTTACAGGTGAAGGATGGATGAAACTCGCTTGAAAAAATGGTGGAATTGGCCGGCATTCACTCGGGTCGAAACCGGGTTAGTGGTGCACGGGTTGACGAAATGGGGGGAAAGTTTCAGCTTCTTTCTCCCTTCCTAAAGTCCTTTTCCTCTCTCTAAAAATCTGATTGGTCCCCTTTATTTGAACTAATTTAACCTTTAACCCACATGTGGAAATTAAATAATTCCCACAATCTATGGTTTTACAACTTCAAACGTCCGTAACTATACCGATATAATCCGGACTCGCAAACGGCTTACGCCTATGCGTTCGTACCAACGAGTACTACACAAATGCGCTAAGTGAATAATTCATACATTTCTCTACATGTTGGTCAAAGAAAGTCAAAACCTTCACCTCTAGGGCATTGGGCATAAATTCATTCTTTTAAAATTTATAAAATCGTAGAACTAGGGACGGGTTGTCACATTTTCTATACTTAGTTTATGCGAAAGAGAGTTCTAATATGGAAAACCTTATTGAAAACATCATCAACATAACTCTTAAAGGCAATAGATCAAGCCTAAGTTCCAGTACAATTTCCCCATGATAATCGATGAAAATTGAAGGATTTTGTAAAAGAAATAACATGCAAGTTTTGAGTTTCATTGGCAAGGTTTTAACTTCTGAGAAAGGCTTTACTACCTTGAAAAGAAAAACTTATTGATTTTGCATATCCTTGCATATTTGAGATTTTTTAGCAGATTAGTAGTGTATTGGTGATTTTTTATTGGGCTCTTATTTTGGAGTGTAGATGTAGTACTTAATGACAAATGTGTTTTCATGTTTTGAAGTAATATTTATGTGGCAATATGGTATGTGCAAATTTAAGAAAAAAAAAAAAAATTTCTTAACAGGTCATAAACGGGTTGGGTTATTTTACCTATTGGGTAAAGTGACTCTACCTGTTAAAGACCTCGTTAAGATAACGAGTGTGACACGACACGATCCGTTAATATAATAGGTGTTGCACAAAAACAACACGAAACACGGCAAACATGACCCGTTTCCCATGCCTAACCTGAGGTGTCGCATTTGATTTTCACACACAAATTTTGGGATCTTAGAGAACTTTTGTTTTGACACAGCTAAGTATGTATTCAGCGTGATAGCAATTTTGTTGCATGAGTTCCTTTGTAATGTGTGTGTGTTTGTATATGTATTATAGGGAGTTTTAACGAAAAGCCCACGGTACTGATTACTTTAACAAAAAATCACATTTTTACACTAAAAAGTCAATCTTGGTACTATTCACTTTACCCTTTATTTTGTCCTTATCATTAAAACTCAAAGTTTTCAAGACATTTTCATTAGTTTTCCTTATATTATATCATGACATATAAATTCACCATTTTTTTTATTATAAAATATGAACTAATAACATAGGGAGAATTGTGTCCAAACAAAAGTTTGTAATTGTTAAGAGTGCATATTCTAGTGCGCTTCGTTTTTAACATGAATATAATGTGGAGGCAGATTCTCTACCCTCCCACTTCCTGTGCCCTCCTGTTTTGTATGGTCACAGTTAAATCAAGTCAACATTTTATATATATATATATATATATATATATATATTTATTTATTTATAGAGATAATAAGACAAAAATGAATAGTGATACAAAATGTTGACGTTACTTAACCGTGACCATACAAACAGGAGGGCACGGGAGGACACGAGAAGTGGGAGGGCATAGAACGTGCCTCCATATAACGTATAAGGTAGAATAGGTGCAAGTCAAAGTGACGTATGAAAGAGAGAAGGAAGGTTTGGGGGTTGAATTTTCTGCGGTAGGTTTAATTTTTATTGAAGACAAGCAAGTAAAAATATATTTATAAATTATATTTTATTAAAATTGAGAGGCCCATGGCTCCAAGCCCATAGGGATAGAGGTTGTAGTGGTGGTGCACAGTGTTGCTGTGAGCCATTATTTATTAGGGTTTTGGGTGCGGAGGTGGTCCAGCCCATCCAATCCATTGAGGTTGCCTTTTTCAACTTTTAGACGTACTTTTTTAATTTTATCTGCCAAAAAAAATTCTTTTAATATGATAATATATTCACACTAACAAATTGAAAAATTTTCTGAAGCTGCATAATGAGTTTGATATGATTATATAACTTGGTATCAAACTCGTCATTCACGAAATTCAATCTTAAGATTTTTTCATTTCAAATAAAGAGAAATAGCCTAAATTGTGTAGTACTATAACTGGCGCTAAAGAAATATTTGTTTGGAAGAAAAACCATGGGCAAATGTTGATTATGCTTATTGTTTTTTGGCTTAAATGTCAAAATGGTCCCTGTGTTATAGCCATATGGTCAATTTAGTTTCCGTGTTTTCAATTTGGCCAATTTAGTTCTCGTGTTTATCTCTATTAGCCAATTAAGGACATTTCTTTCAATCTCTTGTACAAAATTCATAAGAAAAATTATAAGAGATATAATTACCTTTCTCTTCATAGAAAAAATCCAAATTAATGAGAAATAACACATATAAGAGATAATACTTCTAATCAAAAAAAATTATTAAGGTTGTGACATAGAAAAAAGAGGGGGTGACGTTAGGGAGGAGGTCGAGGAGCTGGGAGGAGAATAATTTTTCGTTAAATTTTTAATTTTATTTCATTTTAAAATATTTTAAATCAAATAAATAATTTTATAAATAAGTTTATAACAATTTATGAATTTTTCGCAGAGATCAGATGGAAATATCCTTAATTGGCTAATGGAGAAAAAAACACAAGGACTAAATTGGTCAAATTGAAAACAGGGGGACTAAATTGATCCAATGACTAAAACATAGGGACCATATTAACATTTAAGCCTGGTCAAATTGAAAATAGAGGGACTAAATTGATCCAATGACTAAAACACAGGGACCATATTAACAATTAAGCCTTGTTTTTTTAGTACAACGATATTTTTACACAATAGGATGAGGAGTTTGGCTAAACCTCACACTGGACAACCTAACTTGGTATCGAATTAGCCATCCACGAGATTCGAACCTAAGACCTCTCACTTACAAGGAAAGAGGAATATCATCATACCGTAGTACTAAGTAGCGATTATGCTTATTGTTAATAGGCAAACTTATTTTAATATTTATAGCAAATAGCGATTAACCTTTAGTGACATACCTCGACCGAAATCAAGCCGTGCTGGCTGTCACGTGAGGGTGACGTAACCATGTGCACAGTGCGGAAGCAAAATATAATAATAAAAATACGAATAAATAAAAACCAAACTACCAAACAATGTAGTTAACATACAAGTGCAAGTGTAAGGGTGATAAACAATATTCAGAACACAGAAAGCCTAGTGCAGTCCAGAGGAACAAACACTAACTAAACACACCTAGAGTTGGTCCTACACTGGTGATAATCTGTCAGATACGCCATGGATTCCTCGTAAGCCACCAAAAGAGCAAACCAAACTAGAACCTGGAGGGGCGCAAAACAGAAAGTGTGAGTGAGCAAAAACAAAGCTTTTCAAAATCATATCATTATCAAAAGTTCTAACCCTTTGTCGTAAAACCTGTATAGTTTCCCAGAAAATAGAATATACACATATATCAAAGACATGCTCAGAAATATGCCATGTCGAATGCCTCTACATAAAATGTAATTAACCCAGGTAATGTCAATCAATGCAAATAACATGTCAACCGGAGTCACCTAACGTGACTTGTACAGTTGAATCTAGAGCTCAAATCCCCAACTCGCTAACTATACCTGCACACGAGTCGGAACCACCTAAAGTGGTCTGTACGACAGGATTGGGTGTAAATAAATACACTCAAGTGAAGGCTGGGCGAATAATCGTGGGTCACCTACGAGTCAGAACCACCTAAAGTGGTCTGTACAACAGGACTGTGCACCTAACTTGGATCTAAGATGAGCATGTGGTGCGGGAGGTGAACATCACGTGAAGGACTGTACCTTACTCTGGGCGGAAGCACTAACATCGGGGGTGCAGGTTATGAGCTCTCTATGCATAACACATAACTACTACATCACAATTATAAACTATAACTTACCTGGCACTTACCTGTGCGTCCGCAACACCAAACATACATATATGCAACTACTAATGCATAAATAAATAGGCAAACGCTATACATGGCATTTAAAACATATAAACATTCCATATCATTTTCTGGGAAAAAACCACAAGTATATAGGTATATACGGAAAACCAAAAGCCCACTCACCGGTATGTGGAAGGGTCGTAATCCCCTTGTCTCGAGTGACTACGCTCGTCCTCAGGATAAGTCTCACCTATATGCGAAACAACTATAAAAACGTTAATTTAAAGCACATAACCAAAACTAGGTAATAACTTCTCATACAATGCTCAAATGGGGTGTGTGAATACACCAACATGATCTACTCAACCTCACGAACATCCCCATATTTTTAAAATAATTTTCTGACGTCTCACGAGCCCCCACGCGCCGGCTAAGGCACGGCCAGACGCGCAGGCACGTGTTTGGCACACGGATGGAATCCCTAACGGCGTTAGGGAATATTCCGTCCAAAAGCAAGCATATTCTGTTAAAACTAACCTGATGCCGTTAAGAATATTTCGTTAACTTAACAGAATATTCCCTTGTCTTCTCTAGTGAGTCTCGCCAGCCGCCGTCGTCAGCACTGCCGTCAGCACTGCCGTCAGCGTTGCCGGAAACTGGAAAATTTTTCAAAACTTCATATCTTCTTCATTTCTCAACCAAATTCCATGAAATTGGTACCAAATTGAAGCTTACAACGAGTAGAACAAAACCTTACCACTTTGAGGACCTAAAACCAACGGAAACTCGCTGGAAAAACCCACGATGTTCCGGCCAAACCTGCAACTCACGATCTCGATGTCTAAATCCTTCCAACGAACCACCCCGAGCTTCCTAAGGACCTCACTAAGCTTCCTATAAGCTTCAAATTCCCTAAAAAACAACATTTCACGTGTGCATGAACAGTGACCAAATTCGGAGATTCTTGGTTCGACGTGAAATCGAAGGATTCTTTACCTGAAATTGGTATGGTTGGACTCGTATGGTCCTCATAAACACAAAGGTATAACTTTCCACCTCGATCTGCAACATTTTCACGGGTTTTGGGTCTTGTCCGTACGAAGAAAGAAGAAAAAGAGAGAGAGAGAGGTTCGAAACAGAGAGAGAGACACGGGAGAAGATGATGGGGATGAGGTGAATGTGTGGTCCAGATGCAACCAGCCAAACAACAAAACAACCACACAAATGACAAATAACCACTAGGGGCAAAAACGTCATTTCACACTTACGGTACGAATAATTCGGGACGGGCTGTCACATTTAGGCATAGTGACCTCCTATGTCTTCCCTCTACGATCTAAGCACAAAAAGCAAGGAAGGAGATTGGAGTTGGAAGGTGGAAGTTTGGACTTTATAGGGGTGGATGAGATGGAGTAGGTTTCTCTCGTCTCTTACTATCATCCTTTTCCTTTCCCTCTTCTCACACTTTGTTTTTTATCTTATTGTCTTTATAAAAAAATCAATATAAAATGTTGATATGACTTAACCGTAATCATTCAAGTAGGAGAGAAGGGAAGGAGTGAGATTAGGAGGAAAGAGAATCCTCCTCTGATGAGATGGAGATGGAGATTGGAGAGAGGATTGGTTGAGTGATAAGGACCTTTTTGTTAACTATGGCGATGCACATAATTAATTATTTGATGAGCATTGCTAATTAAACTTGTAGCTTGTCATTGCAAACGAAACTATATTTTACTTGCTATGGCGATCTTTATGTTTCCTATGACATTAATGTAAAAGGATGAGTATAAGTTGTTTGCGAAGTTAGAATTTAAGTTAAAAGACTTTACACTTTTTAAAATTTGGTTTGTCTAGTATTATCATTTAAAAATATACTTATCGTATTTGATATGGATAGTTTGCGAATGATTAATTAGATGATGCTCTTGTCACCTATGCTTAATTTCTAGGTTTAATTAATGGAGCATTATTAAGAGCTAGGTTTTTATATGTTATGCTTATTAGGAGCATTGGAACAAATACAATGAATTGGATTTGAAGGGGGGAAAAGAAGACAATCTAATGATGCAATGGGTTAACCATTACAATTCAGCCATTTTAAAGCAATTTAAGACAAATGTGATTACAAAATACTATTTTATGCTTGGAACATGGTAATATGAATATGCCAAAGAAAATGCTAGCTACTTTCTTTTTGTACATTTATTTTATACCTTTGCCCTTGTCCTTGATAATATTCAGTTTTATATCAACTCGATCAAAAGCGTTCATTTTTTAGGTCATGATCATTCAAAGACAATTCTCGCCAAAAATCAACTAAAACGCTTGGCCAATGAGTTAACAATGTGATAATCTAAGGTCTAATCAAATGACTAATTCCATCGATTTGGTACAAATAATATTCTATACTAATTTACATTGAGGGAAGGGAAGAAGGTTTAAACTCCGAACACAGTAAGTTAGAGTATAAGATCTTAACTATTGACGGAATCCACCACTTGCACATTCATTTGTTTAGGTGATAATAGTTACATTACTAAACAATTTATAATTATGTTGATTTTTTAGAAATGATCACAGCTTTATTTTTATTCTTTTTGAACAAAAGATATTATCTACATTAAAAGGGAGAAGGACGAGCTTAGCCTCACAATAAGCTATCAATAATGCGGTTCAAATTCGCTTTTGACGAGAATCAAATCTAAGATCTCTCACGTACAAGTAAAGAGTAATACCACTAGACCGTAATACGAAATGGCTGAAATGATCATAGCCTTTGAAAGCTAGGGTATCAATGGCTCATGCAAATTAGGTCAGGCGACCCTATGCTCGAGTCAAATTGTAGCAGATTTTCATGTAATCTGAATGAAAATACTTACGTATTTAGGACCAAATTTGCTAACAACTTTAGGTGACTGGTTAAGTGGGCCCGGATCAATTAACCACATGTGCATGTTGTTTTTTATTTATTTTAATAAACCTTAATAATCATTACCAAATTCCATGTATAATCGAAGCCTATGATCAAATCAGAGTCTTCTATTTTACCAAAAAAAAACTCAGTCTTCTAGATTTTGAAATCTGAGAGCAGTTAGAAATTAGAACTTAAACTAACTTTGAGTGGTTATTTGCATCTTAAGGTAGTTGCAATTATAACCCTAGCTACCATCATTTTGCAGCAAAACTTCCATACAGGTCCATGATAAAGGATGTTTTAAACTTTTTAACTGTTATATATTAATTTTTTTTCACCTGTAAAAATTAATAATTAAAAAGAACAGATATCTCAAGTAATTCAATACTCCTCAATATGATATACAATTCCCTTTTTGCACTACACAAGGAGAATTACTAGAGAGCATTCAAAGTATCTGGAAATGGATGCTCGTCGGATCCCTTATATCAAATCTATTAAATCAAAGGATTCAGGTTTTTAAAATTTGTTTTAACGGCTAAAGTTATTATAACTTTTAAAGGAACTTCCTATTTGTAATTGTTGAATCAAATTTCAATGGTTTAAATCCTTTAATTCGATGAATTTGATAGAAGGAATCCGGAGAAAATTTCTTTTCAAACGACGTTTCCTCTTTGTGTACCACTGTGCATGACTGACTTGTCACCCATAACCTGCCACGTGTACGGGAGATTGGTGGCAAAAACGAGACTGATTCATCTCCTTCATATAGTGACACATTAGTATCTTCTTGGAGATTTCCCACCATCAGTTCATATATTTATCGACAGTAGGGTTAACCACCATGAAAATTAGAACTAAAACTAAAATTCTAAGGAAAAAGAAAGGAGATGGTCTTTAGAATGTGAATAACGAATTCCAATCATGAAAATATGATTAACATCGACGTTACAAAAGGATCATGTATTATTGATATTAAAATTTTTTATCCTAAATTTTTTTTTTTTTTTTTTTTTTTTTGAACTTGTTTTTGGGTAGATTAAAGAGCTCAAAGAATATGGGATACACGACAACTTTGTGAAGGCAAGAAGAGACGTGATGGGGAAAGCAAGTTATATTCGTCATGACATATGAAATGGAGAAGTCCCTTCCCACATTTCACAGCTGACAGATAAGTTTGTACCAACAGTTTTCGTTTTTTGCTTACTTGTGTTGCTTAATTTGTCGTAGAACTTATATGAAAGAGAGCTAACCATGATCTAGCTTTAATTAATAAAAGATAAAACTGTTGTAGAGCTTTATCAAGGGTCCTACCATATAATATAAAAGAGAAAAATTATTTTTTTAACAGACGAGATTATCTATACTAGGGGATAGGAGAATGAGTTCAACCTCACACTGGACTAATCATAATAATATGGTTCTTATTCTCCTTTGGTGAGAATCGAAACTAAGACCTCTTACTTATAAGTGAAGAGCAATACCACTACACTGTAGTACTAAGTGATTGAAAAATAACTATTAATCTAACCGAATTAACGACAAAGGATGTTGGCACGAATTAAAAGTTAATGAGTTTTAAAACAATTAAAACCAAATTAAAAGTTTATAGGACAATTACAAGAATTATAATTCATTAGCAATGAACTTGTAGATGAATTGGTTCTGTTGCACCCAAACTCCCAAGTTCGACTTCCACCGCACGTCATGTACATAAAAATACTTATAATTCAGGCAACATTACTAAATGTTTCTCAGCCTGCAATTGAGTAGTCGATGCATGAATTTTTTATGATACCAATATCCATAAAGTGACCAAGTGCAAAGTTTGGAACCTTTGGATCGACAGCTGGCCTTTTAACAAGTGACAGACTCATCAGGCTCCTGCCATAGTAATTTGAAACATCCCATCCTCTTCCCCGGCACCTTCAGTTTTGGTACAATGAACAGCAAAAAAAGGACTGTTGTAGCCAGCTCAGGTTAATGTGGTCAGGTCGGTGTAAGAGTTGACTTGACCATGCTGAGGAGACCCTGCATGCACCCAACCATAACCTGTCATGCTTCTCAACTTCAAACATATGTTAATAAATTAGTAACTAAAATTATAGGTTGACGCTAATGGTCCTTTGGGGCACCATAGCAGCCAATAATGCAGACGAATAAGTGGGTACGTAAATATTTTTGGATCAGAAAAAAAAAAAGTGGGTACGTAAATTCTAGGGTTGGTTTAACATGGCTACGTACTAATATATATATATATATACATATGTTCTATTTTCTACGATGACAATACTAGCACTTGGCTGATGACTAGGTTAATTAGAAATTATTAGTTGACTTTAAGAATTTCCAACATTATAGTGAGGGTATAAGATTAGTTTCTAATTAATCATGAGGACGAAAGCTATTTTATTCTAAATTAAAAAAAAATATGATTAATGAAAGCAACGTTTGATCTTTCATATATACAGTTTTCTTAAGATTTAATGATTATTTTTGCATGTTCAACGTCTATTCATGCTGCAATTTCTTTTTTCTGTTCGGCCGTTGTTTGTTTGCCTGCGACACATGTGAATGTGTGACATGCAGCTGGATTGATACAACTCTCATGCAGTGTAAATCGAACAGAAGAGGGATAAACCATACTGTTGGTACGTAATGCTTGCCATTAGAATAGATAGAACGCAAAATGTCACAGTGTGCAGCTATACTTTTGGCAGGCTCTGGTTATGCCATGAAGTGAAATCTCAATGGTCTCAGCCATGTAAAATATTGGTGTTTTTTTTTAACCAAAAGATCAATTTCTTTAGACTAGTGCATCCTGTTGATTTGTATAATATTTCCCATTAATTCTGGGATTCCTATAATATTGTGTTTCCTAGTTTAGATTGTAGATTGATTGTAATTATTCTTTCCTTATTGTAGTAGGATTGTACATGATTATATATTCCTCATAATGAGAAGAATACAATTATCACATTCAAAACATTCTCTTCTTGGCACCAAAGCCAGGTCGTAAAAAAAGGAAAGAAAGTTTTGAACCCTAACAGGGTTTGTTACTGTGCCATGCCCAGCACCACCGTGGTGCCACCGACGAATAGCGAGCAATGTGAAGTTGTTGCCGTGTCTCAATCTTCTATCCCGAATTACGGTGAGCAACGTGTGTTGTTGCTGCCCTAAGTACCTTTGCCGTTGCACATATTTCCTCTTTGTGAAAGATGTCTGCCGAGAACAACCAAATCGTTTCTGCTACCGCTCCGGTCATGATTCAGCCGAATAATTCAAGCTTTAACATTGGGATGGTTTTGGATGAGAAGAACTATGATTTATGGGCTCTTCTTATTCAAATTCATATTGTTGGAAGGAAGATGAGATATCTTCGTGGGTCTATTAAGGCCCCTACAGAGGATGATCCCAAATATGATGATTGGTTCTTTGAAGATCAGAGAATTAAGAGTTGGCTCTTGTCTTGGTAATGAAGCTGGAGACCATGAAACGTTATATTCGATTGTCAACTTCTAAAGAGATCTGGGATGCTCTTAAGACTACTTATTTTGATGAAGATGATGAGGCTAAAATTTATTCATTAAATCAGAAAGCTTCACGTCTCAGGCAGGATGGGCGGCCTTTGGCTAGCTACTTTGGAGAATTGATAGAGATTTTTTAGGAATTAGACCACTTTAATAAAATGGCCATGGCATGTGAAGCAGATGTTCTGATTTTCCAGAAGACAACTGAGCAACAAAGGTTGTATTTGTTTCTTGGTGGGCTTGATGATGGGTTTGATCAAGTTCGTGGAGAAATATTGTGCAAAGACCCACCACTTGGACTTCAGGCTGCTTATGTGTATGTTCGTCGTGAAGCAGATCGCAAGGAAGCTATGAAGATGGAAGGCCAAAGCTCAGAACCGGCTACGATGGCAACCAAGGCCCGCAGCCCCTCCAACTGCACCAACCTAGGTGGGTCTGAGAACAAAATGGGGCAGCCAAGAACTGGCCAAATTGGTCGTGATCATCCTTAGGGTAAATGTCCCCATTGTGATATGACGGAACATTTCAAAATTTGGTGCATTGAGCTGATTGGGTATCCCGAATTGGGATAAGACACGTGACCCTCGCTTCAATTAACCTCGAGCTTCTATTGTAGAAACCAATGATGATTTAGCGGATGTAGCAAGTAAAGTATCAGCTCTGTTTGTTGCGGCAGGTACCGATGGTAAGGCACTTAATGTTTCCAATTCTGTTATGAATAATACATGGATAATTGATTTTAGAGCTACTGAACATATGACTTGTGATTCTAGACAATTTCCCTCACTAAAAAACTCTACCCACACCGAGGTTAATGTGGCTACTGGTGATGTTGCCCCAATCCTTGGGGAAGGCACGATTTCCCTTTTTGATACCATGAAACTTGATACTGTTCTTATTGTTCCCTCCTTGAATTATAATTTATTATCGGTTGCCCAAATAACCCTTGCCTTACATTGTTTGGTGGTGTTTTGGCCTTACTTTTGTGTATTTAAGGACATCTAGATGCGGAAGACGATTGGTTATGGTATTAGACGAGGGAAGTTGTACTACCTCGAGTTGAATTCCAATAGCTCGGGCTTGCTCACTCAATTGTTGTCAGTGAATAGGACTCCAGCCGAGAATAATAAAGGGTCTGATGTGTGGATGTGGCACCGTCATCTTGGCCATGCTTCGTTTGGTTATTTGCATAAGTTATTTCCTAGTTTGTTTGTGAAAAATGATGTTTCTCAGTTTAAGTGTGATGTGTGTGAAATGGCTAAGAGCCATCAAACTTCTTTTCCTCTAAGTTTAAATAAGAGTTCCATTCCTTTTATGATTGTGCACTTGGATGTTTGGGGCCCTTCCAAAATTGCCTCTCTTGGTCAAGCTTGATCATTGGTTTGTTACATTTATTGATGATTGTACGAGAATGACTTGGGTTACTTTGCTAAAATTGAAAACTGATGTGAGTATGGCCTTTATAAAATTTCAAAAAATGGTTTCGGTACAATACAATATGAAAATTCAAGTGGTTTGAAGTGATAATGGAGGCGAGTATGTTAATACTGAACTTTGCTTTTTCTTCGATATGCACGGTATTGTTCATCAGATCACATGTCTGTATACTCCTTAGCAGAATAGGGTGGCTGAACGAAAGAATCGACACTTGTTATAAATGGTTCGTGTTTCTCTTATTGAGGCACGTCTTCCTTTGTATTATTAGGGTAAGGCCCTTACATCGGCTGCCTACCTTATTAATCGACTTCCTTCTCGTACCCTTGAGTTTCAGACACCATTTCAGACTCTTATGTCTCTGCTCAGCTGCCCAATAGTCCCTAACGTTTCCCCTCGAGTTCGTGGCTGCGTGGCTTTTGTCCATATGCATCCTTCACAATGGTAAAACAAACTTGAACCTCGAGTTCTTCGATGTATGTTTATAGGGTATGCTATTACTCAAAAGGGCTATCGGTGCTATCATCCTCCCACTAAAAAAAAGTTTATCACCACTGATGTCATTTTTCATGAAACGGAGATGTATTTTGGTTCCTTTAAGTCCTCACTTCACGGGGAGTTTCAAGGCGATGAAGTTCGTATGTTTGATTATGGAATCGAGCAGCAAGATATGGTGCAGCCACCCACCACCAAACGGTAGGCCACTCCACAACAACCTACTACTAAGCAACAAGTTAAGGTGTAGCAGCCAGCCATCGAGCAGCAGACCACTATGTAGCAGCCTACCACCGAACCCGTGTCGACTGCACAACAGCCTTGTTCCGAGCAGGTTGTTGCTGCACATCAATTTCCTACTTAGTCTGAGATAATGGGAAACATAGCTATTTCGACTCCTTGCAGGTGGAACCCGCGGTTGTAAAAGAAACAGTACAAGCCGACTCGTCTTTTAGTGATTCTCATAACAAATTGTCTTCTACACCAGATAGACCATCGCTCTGTAGTCTCCTAGAAAGAATTAATCGAGGTATTCCTAGACCCATTTATGAGGCAGACCCTAAGTGTAAAACTAAGTATTCAGTGAGTGAACCAACCCATAACTCAAGAATGAGGTACCCATTAAACAACTATGTCTACAATTGTCACCTGTCTAAATCAAATAATTCGTTTGTGAATCAATTATCCACTGTATATATTCCTAACAGTGTGCAGAAAGCCTTAGCTGATCCTAGATGGAAAGAATCAATGAATGAGGAACTAAGGTCGCTGAAGAAGAATGCTACTTGGGAACTATCGAACTTGCCAGCAGGCAAGAAACCTGTGGGATGTAAATAGGTCTATACAGTGAAATACAGCAGATGGAACGATTGATCGGTTTAAAGCAAAACTAGTAGCAAAGGGGTACACTTAGAAGTATGGCATAGATTACACGAACACCTTTGCGCCAATAGCCAAGATCAATATTGTTCGAGTTCTCTTGTCCATGGCAGCAAACCTAGACTGGCCCCTTCAACAATTCGATGTAAAAAAATGCATTCCTACATGGAGGTTTAACTGAAGAAATTTATATGGAGCTTCCACCGGGATGTACCGGAACAGACTTGAACAAGGGAAAGCTATGTAAGCTAAAAAAGTCACTCTATGGATTAAAGCAATCACTAAGGGCATGGTTCGGTAGGTTCACTAAATCAATGAAGGCATTTGGGTATAGCCAGAGTAATTGGGATCACGCTCTATTCTTGAAACGAAAGAATAAAAAGATTACAACACTCATTGTATATGTGGATGACATGGTGGTTACTGGGAATGACCCAATGGAACAATCAGCTCTAAAGAAGTATTTGTCTACGAAGTTCGAAATGAAAGATCTTGGATCTCTGAAATACTTTCTTGGGATTAAGGTATCAAGAGGCAAGTCTAGGATATTCTTGTCCCAAAGAAAGTATATCATTGATTTGTTAAAGGAGATCGGGATGTCAGCTTGTAAACCTGTAGCAACTCTGTTGGCTGATGGAACAAAGTTGAGCCTCGAAAAAAAATCAAGTACCGCTAAACAAAGGAAGATATCAAAAGTTAGTTAGGAGATTGATGTATTTGGCACATACAAGACCTGATCTTGCTCATGTCTTCAGCGTAGTCAATCAGTATATGCATGATCCGAGAGAACAACGTATTAGTGTGGTGATGAGGATATTATGTTACTTGAAAGGAAGTACAGGTAAAGGAATTCTATTTAAGAAAAATGGGCATTTTAGAATCGAAGGGTATACTGATGTCGACTGGGCGGGTTCGGTAAATGATTGATGCCTTAACATTAGGATATTTCACTTTTGTTGGTGGTAATCTAGTAACATGGAGAAGTAAAAAAGTAGAATGTAGTAGCTTGTTTAAGTGCAGAAGTGGAATATAGAGGTATGGCTCTTGGTATTTGTGAACTCTTATGGCTTAAGTTTCTATTACAAGATTTAGAGGTCAACCATAGTTCGCCGATGAAGTTATTTTGAGACAACAAAGTTGCTAGGGATATCGCTCATAATCTGGTACAACGTGATAGAACGAAGCATGTGGAGGTTGATAGGTTCTTCATTAAAGAGAAATTGGAAGGGAAAATAATTGAATTGTCCCCGATTAGGACTAATGATCAAGTGGTTGATATACTCACAAAGGCTAGTTCGAGTGACAAGTTCTCAAGTTTCTTGGCCAAGTTGGGCATGTGTGACATATATGCACCAACTTGAGGGAGAGTGTTGACTTGTATAATATTTCCCGTTAATTATGGGATTCTTATAATATTGGGTAGTTTGATTGATTGTAATTATTCATTTCTTATTGTAGTAGGATTGTACATGATTATATATTCCTCAGAATGAGAAGAATACAATTATCACATTTAAAGCATTCTCTTCTCATTCGTAGTCCGATTTACAAAATCAAGGCTAAGAGTTGGGTTTTGCATTCATATATAAAACATATCATGCATGGTATCTAAGTTTTTCTTTAAATCAGAGTTCAACCATGACACGTAATTATGTTTTAATACATGACATGTACATTATCACATTACAAGGCACTCCTATATTGTCTTTCTCCTTCCAAACCAAGGAAAAATGCGTATTGCACATATGAGCTTTCTGGAGTTTGGACTCAATTGTATCATTTATTAGGTCAAAACACGTTTTCAAGTTTTGTGTATTTTTATTTAGTTAACAAAATTTAGTCTTCCTAGCATTACCCATATATCATATATCTTTTAGATGTTTTATTTCTTAAGTACTCGTTGAAAGATCAACACTGCAAAATAAAGTGATTAGTTACTATATGAGCCACGATGGCTAAATCGGTGCAAGACCAACCTTGTCTTGTGTGTGTGTGTGTGTGGGCGTTCATTTGCTTTTTGCTCATCCAGTCGAGCAAAACCTATAAAACCTGCACAACGCTATAAAATCTCAGGAGATGATATCAAATCCAAGACCATTTCATCATCATAATGCATATTAACACTTGAATTTAAAGTTGCATAACAAAATGAATCAACATTCCTTTTAAAGGTTGAAGAAAATTTTCCAAGTGACTGAGTGATAGGAATACTTAATCTATGTCCCTAAACTCTATGAACCAAAAGAAAGAAGCATTAAATATTTCAGTCCAATGGATTTGCATTAATTTTGAAAATAATGAGGTGAGTACGTACGCATATGAAATTGTGGACCTAAAAATTATCAAGCCTACATGGCATGTAGGTCGAATAACTGATAACTAACTATGTCTTTCTCATGAATGATGCGGGCATGCCAATTTACTACCGAGGTGAGTTGGGCGAGTAAGATGATGATGGTGGTTGTGGTGTAGAATCGCGCTATTGACTTATGGATTGAGCAACTACGGCTGAGGAAGAAATACTATTGGCTTAGAATTCTGCTAACCTAAAGACAAGGTTGCCAATCTCCCTGTGAAGTTTAATAAGTAATTCGACTTTTGCTGTGCCGAACAAGGGATAACCTGGGAACACCTCACTTTATCGAAGCTGATGAGATGACCTCTTGAGACAAAAGAATAAAGAATTCTTCATCCATCGAGACTTGGATAGATAAGCAACAAGGATAAGAGAGTGCCGATTAACCAATATGAAGGTCTCCTAGGCCAGGTAGGTTCTACGACTCTAGTGCTATTTAACCAAACTGAAGATGTCCCTGGTTGTTGACACAATGATGATTAACCAATCTGAATATTTGTTAATGAGGAGGGATTAGTGAGCAATTAGTATTTTCTCAGGGTGTGAGAAGGTTTTGCATAAGGTAGGTTCTACGACTTTAGTGCTATTGAGTTGTAGATTTTTTTTTCCTTGTTGCAAAGCCTCTTCTATTATAGACAAAGCTGTAAGGATGGGCAAGTTCGCCGAGGTACAGTCTTGGTAGGACTGAGCCTCCTTGGTATTGATAGGATTAAAAGCACACCACAAAGTAGCACACAAATGTCCTATTGATTTTCCTTATTAACACTAAGATTTGTCAATTGTAGCATATGAAAATAAGGGTCTTTCCTGCAGAAGATTGTTTTATCTAACTACTTAAAATGTCACAAAAACTGGGCTGCTGTCCCTACTGGCCAGCCACCAAAAAATAATTAATAGACCAACTTATACTTATCTAAAGTCTACGAAATTTTATATGCAGGCACTAGACACACAGAACTACACTTACACAAATTTTTGGGATTTTTGGAGTTGATTTGCTATTTAAATTAAATCGAACAAAAACAGATTTTAAGTAGTTCACAAATTAAGAAAAACAAGTTAGGGGAATTGCTATCCACCACCAAATAATCATGCAAACATGTTATGTTTCATTCAAATTCCTTCTATTTCCGGATGAAGATGCTCAAGTTGGCTCAATGTTAGAACTCAACCTATTACTCTTTCTTATGTAGTATGTTAAGAGAATGGCGTTTTCAACTTAACTTAGTCCCTAACATGCAATCTAGAATGACGTGTTTATAGATTTAACAAGTAGAAATAATTAAGAATGAAAAGAGTTTGAGTCATCACAAGGCATCGTAAGTACTGGCGTTGTCTTACTTATCCTAGAAATTGGTTCACATGTTAATCGCAATTAACAAGTACTACTCTAGAACATATGTAGGTCCTCATTTGACAAGGGCAGACACACACATATTCATAGCATTAGAATCCTAGATATGCTTACTAAGTATGCATCCGTAGAAAACACATAAAGAATTTATCAATGAGACAAGTAGTGAACCAATTTTCATCCATTATAAAAGTAATTCAAACGAAATGTCATAACAAACTTGCAATCATATTTGGGGCTTCAAACAGCCCCTACCTACTAAAAATTTAGTTACACAATCCTTAAGTTAAAACAAAAGATAGACATGAGTTTGAGAAAATAGAACCGAAAGAAATCGACTAAGGCTCTCTCTTTTCCTTCCTTCCCCAACACTACTTTTAAACCAATTCTTGTTGCTTCATTTTCTTCTCCTTAACTCACCCACTAATAGCCATATAGTGATGACAGTAATTGAGAGGAAATGGTAAAACAATTGTAACTCCTTGGGTAGCCTTTATGCCAATTACTCCCTCTTAATCCTCATCTTTAATTCCATTTCCTCTGATATTTGAATATAAGTCAGCTGGTTTGTTCTTGATTGCATCAGTTTTGGCTGCTAGATTTATTGGATTTATTGCTTTCAATGCTTTCTTGTCAGTTACAAACTGCTCAGCCTCTTGGGAACCTTTTAGTGTTAAAACGGCTATAACTTCTTCTAGAAAAATGATATTAACAATCTGTGAAATGCTCCAGAAAATAGACATCTGTAGCTTTCCAAGCATATAAGACTCATTCTCTAATTCATTCTGAGCTGTTCGCAACTTGCTTCCAAAGTCAGCTGACCTGCACAGGTAGTTTTGACGAATTTGTTACTTAAAATCCCACTTGTGCTATTTTTCTTTTCTTTGCTTGACAAATCCTACAAAACACAAAAAAAAAGTAAATAACTCAAAAATATAAGGAACTAACTAAGAAAAGACAAGTGAATTTGATATAAAATATATATAAATATTAGCTTATCCCCAAAATATTCCAACCTATCATTCCTTAGCTTAACCTTGATTTAGTCCCGGTTTCTTCGAATTAGGACCCTCAACCTAGTCCTTTTCCAAACTTAATTCCTTCTTGTCTGATTAAGCGAATTTTGATCCTTTGAACAACCCTAAACTTATCAGCACCGATTGCCAATCCTTTAATAGTTTTAGTTTATTTAGGACTCAGTCGAACCTTGCTCAAGTGTAATCTCTCCATAGTCTTTCAGCCATAAGGACTTGACCAGGTGATTGTTATCCTGGACTGGAGCACCTTGAACTTACCCAACTAATGATGGGGCGAATACTAGACCTCCCACAACAGGTTACTCACTCTTTGCTCAAATTAGTTTTTTAGACCCAAACATTGCCCCTCGCTTCTTAAATCCTCGGTTAAGACCGCTGGCCTAAGGATTTTGAAAATGAGAATATGCTTTAATTTTTCACTAAACCGTCATTAAATGCTTAGAACTCAGTTCACACGCTAATCCTGCCTCGACCGAACCAAACCTTCATATCCATGCCACGTGTTGGGCCCTTGCGATGGCTCTTCGAATTTGGCTGCTTACGGCCCCGATTTTCCAGACAAATTAATCATTAGACGTCCATGTAACCGCCAATTCCCCATTCGAATTGAGCTGTGTGGAAGTGTAACGCTATTTTCTCCATTACAATGATTGAAAAACATCTACCAAGACTCCTCAATTTCTTCCAGAGCTCAAGCATACTGCCGTTCACCTTATCGATATAAAAGCCATAGATTTTCCTCACCTTCTGAGTTCTTCTAAAAAGAACAGAGCCCATATTTTGAAGAATCCCAACTGCCTCATTCTTGCACCTCATTCTCTCCAAATTACAATGGCTCTCGATCAACCCGATTACTCCATCACTAAGACCCTTGCTGCATCAGATCCTTCTACTGATCAAATCTTGGGACCCCGATTCACAGACATCGTTCTCGAAACCATTACCACAATGACGAATGATAATCTTCTTGAACCACACCTCAGGGCAATGATTACTCGAAATGGGAATTTGCCAATTCCCAGGTTGCATGGCCATCAGTTCCATCAACCTGGCTCCGTGGGTTGAAATAATGGAAAGATTCTTTGGTAGTTCTTTAAAAAGATTGGGTATTTACGGCACCATCAAGATCTCAACGATCTAGATCACTATGGACCATGAGCTCTTGATTATTGGTCTCAACTTCTGGTGCCCGACCTCTAATACGATGATCCTACCTCTTGGCCTTATGGCGCACACAATGTTGGATATTACCGCAAACTTATCAGGATCGATTGCCAAGTTTAACAATTATAGTTCAATTGGGACTCCGCCGAACCTGCTCAAGTGTAATCTCTCCATAGCCCTCCAGTTATAACAAGGGCTTGATTAGGCTATTGTTGTCTTGGACTGGAGCACCTTGAACTTACCTAACCGACTATGGCCGAATACGAGGCCTCCCAGATAGAAATATTCAAATTCACAGAATAAGACTCATAAACTACAAAAAAAAACAAGTTCAAACTGAAGGTACAAACAAAATTGGACTTAATTATTGAATTAATGGAAAAACCAACACTAGGACGTATAAGGTGAAAGGTGATGACATTTACACATTTTTTTCCCTTCCATATATATCTCTCAATTTTCAGTTGTTGGATCGAATGAATTGAAGACTATTAACGGATAAAAATTAGGGAACTTTAACAAAAAAACCCCCGTATTGTTCACTTTAACGAAAAACCATATTTTTACACTAAAATGTCAATCCTAGTACTATTCATTTTACCCTTTATTTTGTCCTTATCTTTAAAAATCAAAGTTTTCAAGCTATTTTCTTTAATTTTTCTTAAAAATTAATATGTATTGTGTGAGAGATAAAATGATGTGTAGATGACACCAACCAAAAGATAAAAAGGAAAGAGAATTTTGTTTGGTGTGTTTGGGCCAAAAAAAGAAAAGCAGCAACCAACCCTTAGCTTCCTATCTTTTTACAGATGCTTTGCCACTAGGTATCTTTTACAATCCAATCTTTTCAAGTTTATTTTGTTGTTTTATTTCTTATTTTCCTCCTTTCTTGTGTCCATGAGCGTACGAAAAACGCGTTCATTTGATTTCTTTTATACTAAAACCCAAAAGTAAGCACTCAAGCATGTCAAAAAGCTATTCAAAAGATATTTAAGAGAGCTCTCTTTTGGTTAACTCATTTTCTCTGTGAGACCCCATATACATTGGTCCAAAATTTTCATTTTCTTTGGACCATACGACTCAATGGATTTTTGGTTCCACTGGCCTTTTAATTTGATTGGAACAATTTCAGTGGCCTACAAAACAGAAGTTTTCTGCTTTTTATCACCCTATTCTCTTTTGTTTTCTTATCTTGTCTTCACCAAATTACACCGAGTCATCAAAGGTCAGCTAGCATTTCACATTCCATGTCTCTTTCACCCTGTCTCTCTCTGTGTATGTCCCTTCTTTTAATTATTATCTACTTTTCTATTAGTCAATCCCCAACAAAATATAACCTTTAATTTGTTAACTCTCTTTTCTCTTAGTAAATCCCTAATAATGCATGGTCACCGATCTCTAAATATCTTGCATGATTAAAGTTTGAGGGGCTGGAAGACCTTACCCATTCATATCAGTCTTCATCGATGCACCATTTACGTAATCCAGTAATCACTAGTAAGAACAGCAGCTGTAAAAATCACTCAGAAACATGTAGAGTTTGGTGCATAAATAATACTCACAAAAGGTATTATGTATACATTTTGGCATATCTCTGTTACAACTCACTGTAATTCCATTGAAGAAAACCAGAAGAAACTTCAAATGTCATGACCGTGGTCCATAGATATCTGTCACAAACGACTCAACAATGTTGTATATGAATTTTCAATTTTGCCTGTAGAATATTCTACTTAAATAAGTGAAATAAATATGGATTTTGTTTAACTTAACATCCAGGCATTAGAAACTTGCGTAGGAGTTGGGAGAAGTAGTTGAAAAGTGATCCTCTGTGACACTTCCTCTTTCGGCTTCCGGATGAGGAAAAACTGAAAACGTTTATTTCTTTTGTAGTCGTAATCTACATATAATGTGACACTAGGCATATTTGGTCTACTTTCGGTAGATGATGATCAACTATTTGTGGACACATCTCTCCTCTCTCTCTCTCTCTCTCTCTCTCTCTCTCTCTCTCTGTGACATACAATGGTTCATCCTGACAGAGAAAGGAATAGATTGCAGACTAAGTTAAATATGTCGACATGTTGAAATGATATTAACATAACAAATTATGGAAGTTGAAAGTGTTGGAGATATATGGTGTTTCAGTTGAGATTTCTTGTCCCGCATTGGGGGTGAAAGAAATTTCCTAGGTGCTTTAGAACTGTGAGACCTCATATAATGTTGAAGTAGCCTACTTTCCGGTTACAAATCATCACATTTTTTTTTTTTGGTCAAACGAAAACCAAGGCAACAGCTACCAAATACAAAGAAAGTCAGTGAAACCTGACCAACATATACACTGACTAGCGAGAGAGGGGAATGCAAAAGAGACGCTGCGATTACAGGCTAAAACGTCTTCCCCATCCCACCGCAACCCCGACTAAGGTGGAGGACATAGCAAGTTATCTTTGTTCAAAATTCTCACCAATAAAGATGGGGGTCTCACAACCCAAATAGATTTGCTCATCTCCACTCCATTGTACCTTGTGACATGGTTCACTGCTTCATTTGCTAATCTTGGAACCCAAGACCATACGCAAACTTGGAAGAGACTCCCAGTTTGCGGATTACGACTCAGAATGGGATATGTCTCCCAGCTACAGCTGTCTAAACCTCCATTTAGGTAAGACAAAACCTATTTGCAATCAGATTCCACCACAATTTGAGAGAAGTTACACTGCCTAGCCAAAATGGGACAAAATGGGGTTCCAACACTCCCCCGCACGTGACGTGAAATTCCACACATCAGCAATCGCATGGAGCCATGTCGGGATTCACCCAATCGCGCGGGACCAATGGGGACCCACCTAATCACTTGGCAATACGGGCCCACCTCCTAGCTTTGATATCATGTGGAAAATTTTCAGGTCAACGGGCCGAGGGCCCACTTCAACACTGATACTATCCCCATTTAATCACCTGCACAATCCTCAGGTGTGGGATTTTATCACAAAAGACTTCGGTATTAGTTAGAATAGGGTATTTATATATAAATGGGTCTTTTCCCTTTTCTCTGTCCGATGTGGGACATAATGGAATTCCAACGCAAACTAAATGGAACAAAATGTTGTTGGCTTCGAGTTCGAGAGAGAAATACTACTAGACCTAAATACTGAGTAGCATTAGGCCTACAACTACACGATCCGATCAACCTATTCTTAAACAGATTAAAGTCATACGAAGGGTCCAAACCCATTTGTTAAAAACCTAAAACAAACAAAAGATGTTCATGGATCTGGGGTGGTGTAGGCCGAATACAATTAGATATTCACTTGGGCTCGGGGCTGAGGGCTTAGGGATCACTGCAAAAGCTCCAGTAAATGCCGAACGAGTATATGATTACAAGCCACTTCCCTGGTGTTTCAAAGTAATTCCGAATATACGATGATACCACCTCAGCTCCCGCTCATTCTGCTTTGTTCCTAACCTCTTTCAAATGTAAGGCACCGGCCTCTTCCACTTCTCCCAAGTGGTGGTCGAAAATGATTTGGGGAAGCAAGGGTAAGAGGCGGAACGAAAATGGCGGGAACGACCGAAACGGCAACGGGAACAGGACGACGGAAAAGGTGGATGTCTTGAACCCACAGCTCATTTGACAGGTTTTCTTAATAGAGTTACTTTTAAGTACCAGATGCTTACAAGTTGTAAAACTGATCAGGTATGTTAGTATTGGAAATATTGAAAGTCCCTTGGGTAATTAGGGTTACGGGATAAATTATTTGTTTGACACCTTCATACTAAATTATCTTAGGTACTATGTTTCACCGTTGTTCTCTAGGTGGTTATTAGCTTGTAGTTGTCTCTTGTAACTAGGACACTTTTGTGAAGATCTTTTCACATATGTCAACTCCTTAATTTAAGGAGCTGCACATGGTTATGTTCCCTAAGTTGTTTTAGTCATCAATCAAGGGTGATCAATGTGTTGATCACACATTCTTTTCTTTAATCTTGCGATATTCGCTCATGAATTAATATACAAACAGTCATTAAAAAGTCAACATGGTATTAGAGCAAGAGAAATAACCTGTCTTTCTGATACTATTTGTTTATCTTCAACTGTTCAATCATGGCTAAATAAGTTCAACTATTTACCATGGTCAAAAGCTAGGGTTCATAAATGGAAAAACACCCTACTATTGGGTTTGAGGCCTATAGTTCACTTGGTGCCTTTCTTACAAATCAACCTGAGATGGATATAAATCCAAATCAAAGGTTAAGTTCAGTGCTCTTAAATAAGTTCAACTATTTACCATGATAAAAAACTAGGGTTCAAAAATAAAAGTGTCGAAGTTCCTGATGTTTCATCTCCCATGTTGGAACTAAATTCGAGCACCACCATAAGTGGTGGTTGTGCACAAACTCAAGCAACCTGCAAAATAGCAAGCAACTATGAGTAAGCCTGAAACCAAAGGCAAAGTGTGCCGGCCAAAAGCTCTCCGATTATCAAGTTAGTGAATAGTTTTAGACTCGAGCAGTGGGTAAGAGAATTGAAGTATTTAGGTTGCGTTACCAAAGATGAACCCTAGATAGGTGTAGTTATACCTTGGAAGAGAGAGTTTTTAAGATAGAATTCTTGTTCTAAGCTGAGAGAATCCTAGAGGATATCTAGAAGTAGATATTGCACCCTTCTATAATTTTGTGATTACTTGCAGCGCACGCCAAATCCAAGATTGTAAGAACTCCAAGACTTTCTAATTGAGTCCATATCAGGATCAGATCACGTGTCATGCGGAACAAGGATGGTCGTCCGGCGGAATCGCTTGGACTCCATGTATTGCCCTAGAATAGAATGATGGTGGTACCGCTACTCCATTTGATCTAGCTCCGCCCAGAGCTAGTGAGTCCATAACTAGACTTTTGAGGTAATTATATTCGAATCAGTCATACCCCAGCCCTGGAAAATCATGGTTCCATAGTTGCCCTTAACTATGCATTTGAGAGCCAACCTGTTCCTCTTGAGGATGAATTAGTATCCAAAGACCATTCCCTTCGAAGTAAGCTGGAATACATATTGTTGTAGCTTTCAATCTTCATGCATTGATCCGATCTTAGTAGCAAAGAAGGGGCACTTCGGATTCAGATGCACTGCTTCGAGCACCACGCCATAAGCTTCACAATGATAAGACTTTGCATTTGTTGTGTGTGTAAAAACTCGAGAAATGTCCTCCGATATTCTGCTTGAAAGAGAAAACCGTCGGATCGGTGGATCTCAAGGTGAACTTGTATTCAACTGGTGGATGATTTGAAATGTAAATATTTGTCGCACCTCATTTTTTCAACGAATCTCTAAACTTTCCTTTTGTAACACCTGGTCTACTCTTTTCTTCCAATTTCAGACCTGTAGTCATCATTATTTCCCTTGGCAACCTTAAAAAATATGGTTGTTATTTCATCTATTCTTCCTACTCTTCATGTCAATTTGGCACCTTTTCTGAACCTGCCACGATTAAGGTTCACAATAAAGAGGAAGAAACAACATTCTTCGCAGTTCGCAGCCATGTGCTAGATTGATGAAAAGTCTGGTGGGAAGACAATGACAATGTGACAAGTGAGCTTTCTTAGCCTTCAGATCCTAACCGTCCTTGCACCATAATCTATCCCTACTACTTGGATTTGGGGTTAAAATTCCCTTTATTGACGTTATGGAAAGAAAATCTCATTTTCTTCCAAATTAGCATTTGCAATCTCACCTCGTCATTCGTACGCATTATTTCATGCTTTGAATGCCTAAATAACTGTTACAAAGTAAAGCTGGGTTTACCAGAATTTCTCATTCTCTGAACACTGCGAAGGAGTACCGACACCCAGTACTTTTTCCAATCTTAGTCTAATCTCTGGTGGTCTGCTTACATTACTTAGCTATCTGGGCATGACAAAGATTGGTACAGAGACATCCTATTTGTCCATGGGAATTAGGAAAGAGACACATCTAGAACGAGGGTTCTTAATAAATCTAGTAGCAAGGTTGACTGCGAAACTGAAATCAAGGTTCTAGGTTTGTGCCAGCCTGAGCTTATTGATAAAGACTTTTGCATCATTCTTACTCTGCATCGGAGTTGGAAGTGGCTCATTGCACCTAAGAAGGGGAGAGCGCATGGAAGAAACGACATCACATATCTTTGCTCTAACCGTCCAATTCCAAACCCGAAGTGGGTTGAGGCTAAAGTTACCAGGATACTGCCAAAAGGTGTTAAAGGTGCCCCTGAGGCCGAGGAAAAAAAAGAGAGGAAGAAGTCGAAAGAGGCCACTTCGGAAGACTCTTGCCAAGGTTTTTAAGAAAATCAAGTCAGTGAGCAACTCTGGTGGTCATCAGGGCAAAGTACTTGAGATTGTCGACCTTACTTCTATGGTTGAGGAAAGTTTATAGCAACCTCCAGCAGATAGCAGCAAAGAAAGGAGTGAATCCATACTTAAAAGGACATCGGCGTAAGAACTGAAGTCTTTAAAGAAACAGCGGCGATCATCTCGTTTTAGCTCCCAACCCTAGTCCTCAATTTGTCCAGCTCTTGATCCCACGACTGGGTTGTCCCTTACTTAAATTCCAACAGGGGTCGGCCGATGACTTATTGGAAGAGTCGTCTATTTAACTCTATGCCAGTGAAGGGGCACCTGGTGAAGCCTGGTGCTTGATAATCAATCCCGTTCATAGGTTGGAACAGCTTCATTTTAATGCAAACGGTCTTCACAATAAGGGCATGCTTAGGCCTCAGTTATATCGTATCCCCTGCTGATTTTAAAGAAGTAGTGGCGAAAGAAGACCTCTTGGAAAATGTTATTGGAGTAGATACACGGTTAGCTTTCTTAATTTTTTTGACTTCCAACATTGTTTCTTGCCTTTTTTATATGTCTCTTCTTCAAGCAAAGGCTTGGACATAGGCTCTAATTTGTACCTAGGTGGACAAGACTTGTAAACTCGAAGTAACTTGCGAAACTGAATTGGGTAGTAAGATCAAGTTCAAGCAGGATTCGCGAGAGAATGGCTCTAGGCTTGAAGCACTTTTGGACAATGAGCAATCGTGGAATGTCAAGAAGGAAAATCTGATGGCATTTTCGACAAAGCTAAATTGGTGAAGAGTGGAGGAGAGGGAACAAGTGCTAGTGTCGAAGCGAAGTTCTTAGGATACTGATAGATCCATCCTTTAATCGGACTTAAATGTGGTTCGGCAAGAGGTGAGCCAAGTCGAGAAATTTCAAGTGGAGACCTCTTAGCAAAATGAGGCAGACGTTATGGAGCCGTGGCACTTGTATAAAGAGGCCATTGTGCAAAAGTATAGTCAGGGTTACCTCGACAGTACACAAGCCAAGATTACCGTGAATTATGGAACTTCGTTCGCCTGTTGGAGGAGGTTCGGGAGGCTGGTTTGCCAGCACCTTCTTCTTTTGTGATCGAGGCTACAGAATTTATGTTGTCACGAGGAGGGGGAATAACTTTGTAGACATGTAAATTTCGTTGCATAAATATGATGTACCACAAAGCTCCACGTGGCATATGACTCATCACAAATGGACAAGTCATCAATGATATGTGGCACAAATCAAGCAAATGAAGCTCAAAACTTCCCTAAAATTCGGCAAAATGGGGGAATCTCTCCTTAAAATTGGCAAGGAGCCCAAATTTCTCCTAAAATAGGAAAGAAAGCTAAGGCATCTTCATAAAACAAGCAAAAATTGAAGATTGCTCACAAAATAGGTAACAAGCCCTACAATTCGGCCAAGCAAGGGAAAATGGCTTAAATTAAGACAGAAAACATGCCTAAATTCTCCTATGGACGAATCAAGACACAAATCAAAGCTAAATCCATCCAAAGGCAAGCCTTGGAAGTCTTTAAATACAAGGTCTCAAGACAAGCATAAGGTCGACAATTTCTACATTGAAGGGCCAAAATTCTCACAAAATGAGAACCTTTGCCAAATCTTTTAAGACTAATATGCTGCCAAAGCTCTCTTCAAACAACGTACAACCAAAGCCAAAGCTTTTTTTCGACCAAAGCTGAAACATTCCCTTGAAGAGTCAACAAACACTTGTGCCGATTCCTTCAAGACTTTGTTACAAGCTCAAAACTTGTAATGATGTTCGATTCAAGATCAAGTCGCCAAGACCCTTGAATCAACAAAGTCCTACATCAACATCACTTTTGCTGCAGCCCTAAACTTGAGGGGAAAACCATTCAAGTGTTGTTTCAAGCAAGAAACTTGAAGCAATTGTTCAATCGTTCATTCGAGATCAAGTCATCGCGACCCTTGGATCAACAACCTACTCATCTACATCAAATTTGAAGAATGAATCAGAGGAAAATTGTAAACAAAGATTGTAACTTTACAAATTTATCAATACAAATCTACTTTGTACACGTGATCTTATTTCATTCGTTACAGAATTTTTTGTGTTTGCAGACTCTTTTTCTAATTATACGGGCCTACCACAAGAATTTGATATGGTTGCATACGAAGCTGCTTCTATTGATCCTTCCTTAACAAACATCTAGGGAACCGTTGATGTGACCACTGATGAGTAGTTGTGTAGATTTTGCTTCGTGTCTATTTAATTATTCAACTAGGATGAGGGTATGTATAGTCCATAACTTAAATATCACTCCAAAACTTACTGTTCTTAGGGTGGCCATCGTGATATTCGGAGTACCACCTAACTCTAATACTAGGTATTCAAATATTAAATCCATGGAGAACTTCTTACTTTTTGAATCCTTTTGTTAGACCCTATGTGTCAGACTTGAGTGTTTCTGATTTGACTACCTTGACTGGCTTGAACAAGGACTTTTCGCGTATCGGAGCTCCATTGGAATAAAGTTCCTTTTAGTGATTACCTAGTCTGGATGCCCCCTACGACTTTGCTAACATACGATGTTGCAGAACGTACTTCTCTTCATACGCTGGTTTGGAAGTAGTCATACTCAGGGTCAGAGTTTATAACCACATTCGGATGATTTCTAGATCGCCCTTTCTACTATTCTCTCGAATGGCGTAGAGCCTAGATTTGAATGTTATAACCCACAAGTTGGCTAATTGTATAAAATTTCTGGAGGTCGGATGGTGCATTGGATTTTCGGGTTAGGACGCCATGTACTCATAGCCCACTAATTGTAACCGTACTTATTACGGCTCCAGTCTCCCAAGTTGCTAATCATTTAGGATGGAATGGGCTAAAAGAGACTCCTTTGATAGTGTTGCTTTTAAATTTTAGACTTATGTTTGTACGAAGTTTTCAAAGGTTATGCTTTGCTTGGGATGAGCAAGGTATTCCCTACATCACCAAAAAACAAAGGAAAGAAAGAACAAATGTTGAAAACTAAAACTTCTTTATTGGTAACCAAAATAGGATTGATTAATAAAAGGGTGTGATTGAATCCGAAAAGGATTGCCCATATATCTTCGAGACGGAAAATCAAATTATGAACCAACCATCACACCATCCTCTAGCCTTTTCCTGCATCTTTGAAACATGGACGAAGATGCACGGACCACCGAGCTTTGATACGAAGTAGGAATTTCGACGAGATTCCCTGATTTTTCCATTTGGGGTAAGCTTCGAGATACTTGAATTTCCTCATTTTTTGTCTATTGGGATTTATTGCCGATCATATTTATATGTGTTGGACGGCAAAAACCACAAAGAAACACCACTAAAAGGTTTCCTAGATTTTGGCGAGGATACCGTGTTTTTCAGACAGTTTTTTGACCACCTTCCGACAACGGCTGGCCACGAGGAAGGTATAATTTGATTCTTTATCGTCTGGGCTTCATTTTGGTGTTTTAAATTGCATAAAATGGTTATGTTTCAAGCTCCATCGGAGCTAAGGAAGTTCCTGGCCATTTTTCGGCCTTCTCCTTCAATTGGGTCCGTTGACCCACTTTTTGAACTCGGGCCGGGCTTCTAAGCCCAAAACCCTTTGAAAGAAGGCCCTTAGGGCCATGTTAGCTTAGGCCTTTGGCTCGCTAAACCCATAACCCAACCCGCCTAATCTAAACCCTTTAGGGCCCATCCTCAAAACCCTTATGGGCCCAGGCCTAAACCGTAGAGAAAACCAGCCCCAATGGGAACTCGCCCAACCCAACTGATGGAATATTCCCTCGAAATTTACCCGGGACCCTTCTTAGGGTAATTCGACGTCTTGAATCCATTTTTGACATCCGTTTTCCCAAATTCAATCGTTTGAATAGAGTTTTATTAATTGGACCCTTTATGTGCTTAGGTTAGGTGCATTTATTGTGGCATTTCCGTGTTTGATAGTTTGTGTGGCTCTTCGGCAACTAAGTATCTGTCATTGGACCCCTTCTAAAATGCATGTTTTAATAGTAGAAATGCACACATGAAAAACATGATTTTAATGATTATGTTTTATGAGTAAATTAGATTTACATTTATGATTATCATGCTTGCTGCGAATATTTTGGAATATCATATTTTATCGAAATGATGTTCTTTGTAGTATATATGATGGATGACTATATACTGCTTATGAACATGTTTTTGCACACTTTATAGTATATGTGATGGATGACTATATGCTGTGAAGATGAGTTTGAGATATATATACTTATGCTTGGAAAGACTATGTTCAATGTTTTGTGCGTATTTAGTGGTCACTATTCTGCTTACGGGTACAAATACTTATAGGCCTTCGGGTCGGGCGATGTAGGGGCTTTCGGGTCGATTGAAGATTTATATATAGGCCTTCGGGTCAGGTGATGTAGGGGCCTTCGGGTCGATTTGAAGATTTATATATTGGCCTTCGGGTCGGGTGATGTAGGGGCCTTCAGGTTGATTATGATACGACAAGTTAGCACACTATATATGAGATATGTTTTATGAAAGGTTTTATGGCATGCTAGGGTTTTTGGAAAAACTATCACATATTATGCTATTAGTTTTCATATAATTTTGGGGGTTAGTATGTTGATAACTGTTTCAATATTATATATGTATCAACTTGGTCCACTCATGTTGGTTTTGCACCCCCTTAGGATTTAGAATAAAGGTATACAATCCCCGCGCCAAGGCACTACCGCATCTGCATCTTCAAGTCCTCGGTGTAGGACCCATCTCTTTGTTCATTCAATTTTATATTATTCTTTTTAGCATCTCAGTTTAGTTGCATGCTCTGAACATATTCCTCAATTGCATGCTCATTATAATTTAATTGATAAGTCTCATTTATTTCATAGTTCTCATGTATCCTAATATGGCTTCGTCACCTTCGGGTGTCGGCCAACACATGTCTACCCTCAACTTGGTCCACTCATGTTTGTTTTGCGCCCCCTCAGGATTTAGAATCGAGGCGTACAATCTCGGTGTCAAGGCACTTTCACATCGACATCTTCAAGTCCTCGGTATAGGACTCATCTCTTTGTTCATTCAATTTTATATTATTCTTTTTAATGTCTCGGTTTAGTTGCAAACTATGAACACGTTCCTCAATTGCATGCTCATTGTAATTTAATTGATAAGTGTCATTTATTTCATAGTTCTCATGCATCCTAATATGGCTTTATCATCTTCGGGGTGTCGGCCAACATGTGCCTACTCTAGTGTTCGAGGAATATCAGGGTCGGGCGTATCAGTTTGGTATCAGAGCATGGTTTGTTCAGAGCATACTTAGGATATTCTGTTACTATAGTAGTGTGTCGGTCATGACATCATTTAGATGTCACGACTTCTGTGTATCAGTTTGGTATCAGAGCATGGTTTGTTCAAAGTATACTCAGGATATTCTGTTACTATAGTAGTGTGTCGGTCATGACATCATTTAGATGTCACGACTTTCAGATTTGTTATCTTTAGGCACGATTGTGCAACCCTCATACTGTATGAATAGTCACATCTTATGGAAGAAGAAGAAATTCATGTCAGGATTGTGCCTCGTCAATGATGTAAATTAGAAATCTCAATAAGAGGAAATCTGGTTAAGACTAGTTGAAGATCCGAAATGGCAATGCCACTCTGCAACATGCGTTCCCCTAAGATTGCGGGTAGAGTCGGATCTACGTAGCAGTTTTGGGAGACAAAAAAATCTTAATAGTATGGGTTGGTTAAGACCAACTGGAGATCTAAAATGGTGATGTTACTCTACAACATATGTTCCTTAGGAATGGCGGACAGAGTTATGTCTTTACAGAAACTACTCGAAACATTCAAAGTGTGTGATGGAGAAAGCAAGTAAGTGCTAGTTGTTACGAAGTTGGTAAGTGGTAGTTTGGTGGGATCGAATCAATGTTCTCGGGCTCATCCTTGTCGAGGAAATTCATGTAGATCTTTAGAACAATCTTCTGCGATTGTTCTATTGATAACCTTCTCGCTTACTCCAACAATGAAGTCAAGTCCCCTAGCCTTCGACTAACAACTTTACCAAATTCTTTGAGTGTTGACTTGTTTAGATTAAATACTTTCTTGGGAGACTCTTTAGTAGCAGATGCTATTCTCATCAAGTTCCAAAAGGGTTACGACCGTTGGAAATTGAAAATCGTCACAAGGTTTCGTGAAATGTGAAGTATCCTTGGTCTTGTACTCTAGTTTTGATGGACTTGTTTTGACCTTCAAATTCTTGATTGTTCGTTTAGCCATCTCGACATGGTTTCTCGCTTAATCAGTGAGGAATTCACGATTGATCAATTCGGCGGATGTGTGGGCCCTGTTTATATTGATTTGGACAGGAACGTTAGGAGCATAACCTTTTCACAAGCCTACCAGTCTTACCGGGTAGCATTCCACGTGGGTGTGAGGTTTGAGCTATCTTTTAATAAGGGATTGGTGAGGGTAGTAGTACGAGTGGTCAGTGGATTGCATCGCCAATCACTATCTTCAAGAATGAATAGTCACCTCTTATTATTTTGCTACAATTCATAAACATCATATCGTACTTTGGTAAATCTTTTCCAAAGATATGATGCCTATGAATTGTAGCAAGCTGATGAGATGTGTTCGTTTCAACGTATCTGGCCATTACTTCACTCCATGACCTTATTGTTCGTGAGTACGTGGATGTTGAAACACTCTCATGTTGCGGGGTAAAAAGGTATTTTGGCACATTTGGCGACATGGTACGAAAGCTTCTATAGGCAACACAGATTGACAGAGGAATTTTGCGAACTGGTTTTTAGAGGATTGAATATACGATATGGGAAATTGTGCACCCTTGAGAAGTTATTACTTGCTTATCAAGACAACAATGTGTTGTCAATATCGTGGGCAACCAACTATAGTATCGACGGTTTATTTGTTGGGTTCGTTAAGCAAGTGGGCAGTAGACCCGTCTACGGTAGATGTTACTGGGTATTCATTGTTGGGGCTCGATCCAAAGACACATCTGTTCTCGGAGTACGTGACGTTACAACTGCTTGGGCAAGACCCACTTCCATTTTTGGTTTTGATTTTTGGAACAAGTATTTTAGGATACCTTATTATTGTTATATATTGCAATTTTGACGTTGCAAATGTTCGGTTAAGTCTTTTCCATTTTTAGTTTTATGTTCAACACGAGTTTTCGACCTATATGTTAGTACATATCTATTTTGACGTTATCGTATTCTACGTACTTACTTTTGACCTTACGCTATCTTATGTTTTCGACTTTATATCTTTATAAAGTATATTTCTACTTTTACATTGATGGGGGAAGAAGGTATGAGCCTGGAGGCACGAAAGATGGAATCATTACAACCCGATTGCGACGGGGTGGCATTTTCCCTTTTGTGCAACCGCTCTAACTTGATTTCTTCTTTATATATATATATTTTTTCTTCCTATTTTTGAGTTTTTCAGTGTAACAAGTTATTTTAAATTTCGGGATGAAATTTGATTTAACGGGGGTAGATTGATTGTAACAACCCGTCCTGATTATATCAGAATGAAAGGGGTATTTTTTTGAAATTGCACCTTAGGCTAGATCTTTTCCTTTTTAAAATTGTTTTTGGGTCTTAATGGGTGTGCCAAGGGGCCCACCCTTGAATTTTTGTCTCCGAGCCCAATTGCTCTCTCTCCCTCGCCTCTCTTGTGTCTCGTACTCTGGATCTCTCTCCTTCCCTAAAGCTCACTTCCTCTCTTTCTTTCAAACTCCCCCCCCCCCCCCGAGTTACTCTCTCACTCGTAACTCACCCTCGTTTCCTCCCACCCGAGCCATCTACTCCGGCGAGACCACGAACAAACCATCACAAACAACCACCCTCCTCTAGCCTTTTCTTGCATCTTTGAAACGCGGATGAAGACGCATAGACCATCGAGCTTTGATACGAAGTAGGAACTCCGACGAGATTCCTCGATTTTTCCGTTTAGGGTAAGCTTTGGGTTACTCGAAGTTTCTCATTTTTCGTCTATTGGGATTTATTGCTAATCATATTTATGTGTTAAATGGAAAAAACCACAAAGAAACGGAAAGGTTTCCCAGATTCCGACAAGGATGCTGTGTTTTTCAAACAGTTTTTCGACAACCTTCCAGCCAAACTGGCCACGAGGAAGGTATAATTTGATTCTTTATCGTTCGGGCTTCATTTTGGTGATTTAAATTGCACGAAATGGTTATGTTTCGAGCTCCGTCGGAGCTAGGGAAGTTCTTGGCCATTTTCGGCCTTCTCCTTCAATTGGGTCTAGCGACCCACGTTTTGAACTCGGGCGCGGGCTTCGAAGCCCAAAACCCCTTCAAAGAAGGCCTTTGGGGCCGTGTTAGCTCGGGCCTTCGGCCCGCTAAACCAAAATCCCAACCCTTTTAAAAGCCTAACCCAAACCCTTTAGGGCCCTGCCTTAAAACCCATATGAGCCCAGGCCTAAACCCTAGAGAGAACCGACCCAAATGGGAACCAGCCCAACCCAACTGATGGAATATTTCTTTAGGGAATATTCTTGGAATATTCTAAGAATATTCCTGAAATATTCTTGTGTTAACTTTTTCAAAATTTACCTGGGACCCTTCATAGGGTAATTCGACGTCCTAAATCTGTTTTTGACGTCCGTTTTCCCAAATTCAATCATTTGAATAGATTTTTATTAATTGGACCCTTTATGTGCTTAGGTACATTTATTGTGGCATTTCTGTCTTCGCTAGTTTGTGTGGCTCTTTGGCAGCGAAGTATCTGTGAGTGGACCCCTTCTAAAATGCATGTTTTAATAGTAGAAATGTATATATGAAAAACATGATTTTAATGATTACGTTTTATGAAATGTGTTATGAGTAAATTAGACTTACATTTATGATTATCATGCTTACTGCGAATATTTTGGAATACCATAGTTTATCGAAGTGATGTTCTTTGTAGTATATATGATGGATGACTATAAACTACTTATGAACATATTTTTGCACACTTCTTTATAGTATATATGATGGATGACTATATGCTATGAAGATGATTTTGAGATATATGTTCTTATGTTTGGAAAGACTATGTTCAATGTTTTGTGCGTATCTAGTGGTCATTATTCTGCTTACGGACGATGATACTTATATGCCTTTGGGTCGATTGAAGATTTATGTATAGGCCTTCGGGTCGGGTGATGTAGGGGCCTTTGGGTCGATTTGAAGATTTATTTATTGGTCTTCGGGTCGGGTGATGTAGGGGCCTTCTGGTCGATTATGATACCACTAGTTAGCACACTATATATGAGATATGTTTTATGAAAGGTTTTATGGCATGCTAGGGTTTTCGGAAAAAAACTATCACATATTATGCTATTAGTTTTCATACAACTTTAGGAGTTAGTACGTTGATAACTATTTCAATATTATATATATATATGTCAACTTGGTCCACTCATGTTTGTTTTGTGCCCCTCAGGATTTAGAATGGAGGCGTACAATCCTCGCGTCAAGGCATTTCCGCATTGCCATCTTTGAGTCCTCAGTGTATGACCCATCTCTTTATGGGCTTCGGGTCGATTATGATACCACTAGTTAGCACACTATATACGAGATATGTTTGATGAAAGCTTTTACGGGATGCTAGGGTTTTCAGAAAAACTATCACATATTATGCTATTTGTTTTAATAAAACTTTAGGAGTTAGTATGTTGATAACTGTTTCAATATTATATATATATATATATATATATGTCAACTTGGTCCACTCATGTTGGTTTTGTGCCCCTTCAGGATTTAGAATGGAGGCGTACAATCCCCGCGTCAAGGCACTTCCGCGTTGGCATCTTTAAGTCCTTGGTGTATGAACCATCTCTTTGTTCAATAAATTTTATGTTATTCTTTTTAGCGTCTCGGTTTAGTTGCATGCTTTGAACACGTTCCTTAATTTGCATGCCCATTGTAATTTAATTGATAAGTCTCATTTATTTCATAGTTCTCATGCATCCTAATATGGCTTTGTCACCTTCGGGTGTTGGCCAGCACGTGCCTACCCTGGTGTTCGGGAAATATCAGAGTCGGACGTGTCAAAAGTTCCAAAAAGATTTTGGCCCCAAGGAGTTATGACAGCGGCATACATCACCAATCGATTACCAAATAGAGTACTAAATTTTAAATCTCCAATAAAGGTGTTCAAAGGAAGGAAAATTGATCTATCACACCTTAAAGTCCTTGGGTGCACATGCTATGTAAACATTCAATCACAACACAGAGACAAACTTGATCCTAGAGCAAACAAATGCCTTTTTTTTTTTTGCTATTCATCTTCTAAAAAGACTACAAGTGTTATAGCTCTAGGTTCAAGAAACTTGTTGTATCAAAAGATGTTTGATTTGATGAAACCAACCTTTATTAGAGAAAGTTGTTTGATATCCATCATAGGAAGAGCCATTCCTTGAGTTCTTCCCTTTTCCAAGGGTTAAAGAACTATCTCTTGAGATACAACAAATTGAAGAGACTTCTCTTACTGAAAATGGTGTCCCTTTCAATGGACACAACACTAAAAACCAAATATCCAATGAGGAAGCCTTTTCTCACAATGTGGAACGAAGAACTGTGACAAGAGTGACACCTTAAGTTCAAGCCAAATGCAATCTCACGTGTGCCAGACACCTTCCCACAAGCCTCCAAGACTATGTGACTTACATAGTAAGTCATCCAATCAATGGGTTCATGTCGTACCAGAAAGTCTCACCTTCTTATGCTCCATATTTGAGTACCATCACTAATCATTGTGAGCCTCAAAGCTTCCAAGAAGCAGGTTGTCAAGAAATGTGGAAAAATGCTATGAACGAAGAACTTCAAGCTCTTACCAACCACAAAACATGAAGTGTCGTTAAACTTCTAAAAGGAAATAATGCAATTGGTAAATTCCACTTAGATGGATCCATTGAAAGACACAAAGCTAGGTTGGTGGCTCGAGGATTCACTCAAACCTATGCCATTGATTACAAGAAAACTTTTGCACCAATTGCAAAGATGAACAATGTTAGGGTTTTTTTGTATGTGGCTGTCGACAATGGATGGTCCATGTACCAAATTGATGTAAAGAATGCCTTGTTGCATAGTGACCTATAATATGAGGTATATACGAAGTTGCCCCCTGGACAGCCTCAGAGCAATGATCCTAACTTGGTTTGTAGGTTGCATAAATATATTTAGGATTGAAGCAAGCCCCTAGAGCATGGTATGCCAAGCATTATCCAATTCTTGAAGGGGCTGTATTCAGGAGAAGCAATGCATATTCTTCCATGTTTACTAAAACAAGACTTGTTGAAAAGCTTGTAGTGCTGATATATGTTGATGATTTTATGACGCACATATCTTAAACACTGACTTCAATAGAAGTTTGCCATCAAAGACCTAAGGGTGTTAAAATATTTCCTTGGGATAGATATGACCACATTAAACAAAGGGTACCAAACGAAATATGTGCTAGACCTTCTCCAAGAACCTAACATGAAGAATGCTAAGTGAGTTCACACTCTTCTCATTAGCAAGCTCAAACTTAGCTTGAAAGGCATGCCACTTCCTGACATTGGTTACTACCAAAGGTTAGTTGGTGAGTTGATTTATCTAACTATCACCATACTAGATATTACATTTGCAATGGGTATAGCTAGCCAATTCATGCATTCTCCTACAACGAAACATTTTAATCTTGTTAAGAGCATCCTTCATACCTCAAAGGGTTCGTTGGAAGACGAATTGTCATGAGGAAAATGAAAACACTTAAGTCATGGAGTATTGTGATGTTGACTGGGTAGGAAGTGTTGTAGATCGCAAGACCACCACAGGTTATTGTACATTTGTTGGCGGTCATCTTGTAAAATGTAAGAAACAAAAGCATCGTTGCAAGATCTAGTGAATAGCTAAGAGGAAATGCCTCTGGTATTTCAGTTTCGACATGGCCTTAATCTTCTGGTGAAGTGGCAGTAATGTGAACGTGCCTTTACCAATGTAGGTTATATTGAGGTTTTTATTCCTTAGTGTGAGTGATGGCATCCACTGCATCCAAATTAATATGGCTTAAAGGCCTATTGGGTGATCTAAAGTTTCATACAAGGTAACCCGTGTCTCTTTTCTGTGACAATCAAGCAGCAATTCACATTGCAACAAATCTAGTGTTCCATGAAAAAACAAAGCATATTGAGGAAGATTGTCACTGTGTTCGTGCTCAAGTACAATCACAAGTGATTCAAATCCTTCTGCACAAGAAGTGCTGATTAGCTGGCAAATATTTTAACAAAACCTTTACCCATGAATGAGTTCGAATGCCTTTTATCCAAGCTTGGTTCCATGCATCTTTTGGACTAGCATGAGGGGGAGTATTGGAAGTATTGAAAGTTCTTTGGGTAATTAGGGTTACTGGATAAATTATTTGTTTAACACCTTCATGCTAGATTACCTATGGGTACTATGTTTCACCTTTGTTGTTCTTTAGGTGCTTATTACCTTGTAGTTGTCTCTTGTAAGTAGGACACTCCTGTAAAGATCTTTTCACATATGTCAGCTCCTTGATTTAAGGAGCAATACTTTTCTTAAGTCGTTTCAAGCGTCAATCAAGGGTGATCAATGTGTTAATCACGCCTTTTCCTATATATCTTGTAATCTTGGGATGTTTCCCGGATGAATGAATATACAAACAATCATTTAAAAGTCAACAGTTAGCTTTATCTACCGATGGGAGCATAAGGAATGGCGTTGATGAGTTAGTCCATTAGTAAAGTATTCGTTGATTGCAACTGATCTTCAAGAATTACAAATTGCTTTAAGAGCAATAAAAGTCTCAATGACAATTATGTAAACACGAAAATTCTTGTAATGAATGAAACGAGAGCACTGTACAAAGTATATTTGTATTGATGTGAATTTGTAGGTTACAATCTTTGTTTACAACTTTTCCTCTGATTCAGTCTTCAAATTTGATGTAGGTATGTGATTGTTGATCCAAGGGTCATGATGACCTAATCTTGGACAAACGGTTGAATAATTGCTTCAAGTTTTGAGCTTGAAAACAACGCGTGGATGATCTTCACCTCAAGGGTGCAGCAAAGGTAGTGTTTGATGTGGGATTTCGTTGCTTCAAGGGTCTTGGCGACTTGATCTTGAAATGAACGTTGTTACAAGTTTATAAGCTTGCAACAAAGTCTTGAAGGAATCGGCAAGAGCGCTTGTTGATTCTTCAAGGAAATGCTTCGGCTTTGGTCGAGAGAAAGCTTCGGCTTTGGTTGAATGTTCTCCAAAGAGAGCTTTGGCAGCATAGTAGTCTTCAAATGTTTGGTAGAGGTTCTTCTGTGTAGATATTTTTCGACCTCAATGCTTGTGGGAGGACGTTGTATTTATAGGCTTCTTAGGGCTTGCCTTTGGGATGATTTATCTTTGATTTGTGTCCTAATTTGTCTATGAGAGAATTTAGGCATGTTTTGTGTATTAATTTCAGCCACTTTCCTTACTTTAGCCGAATTTAAGAACCTTATTGCCTATTTTGTGAGCAATCTTCAATTCTTACTTGTTTTATGAAGATGCTTTAACTTTTTTTTTTTTTTTTTCCGATTTTGAAAGATTTTGGACCTCCTTTGCCGAATTTAAAGGATGTTTCTTTTTTAGCTGAATTTAGAGAATGTTTTATACTTCTCTTGCTTGATTTGTGCCACATGTCATTGATGACTTGTCTATTTGTGACGAGTCATATCCCACATGGAACTTTGTGATGCATTGTTTTATATGCAACAAAATTTACATGTCTACAAATGCCCTCACTTCAAGGCACGTTGTAGGCATGTGTTTGTCACATGTAGGAAATGTGTTTTGAAGTCCTACAATGTGAATGTTCTAACTCAAGGGTTGTTGAGACTTGATCTTGAATTAGTTTGTTTCTTCAAGGGTCGTAGAGGCATATTTCTTGAATTGCAATGATGAACTTTGTCAAGGGCCATCGAGGTGTGTTTCTTGATCAAAGCATTTCTTCAAGGGCTATAGAGGCTTGGTCTTGAATTGAAGTGGTGAATTTCGCCAAGGGCTGGTGAGGCGTATTTCTTGAAATGAACATTTCTTGAAGGACCGTTAAGGCTTGATCTTGAAAGAAATGAAAACTTTTCTTCAAGGGCCGTAGAGGCTTGATCTTGAAGGAAAACTTGAAAATGGATGAATCAACACGTACTTATTGTGCGTGTTGATTTTCCATATTTTTTTTTTTACAAAATGCATTTAGCGCATTCTGAACTTTTACTTGTGGTTGTAGGAAAGCAAACTTATTTCCTTGTGGTTGTAGGACAACAACTTCTTTCCTTGTGGTTGTTGGACAACAAACATTTTTCCTTGTGGTTGTAGGAAAACAAACGTTTTTCCTTCCTTTGTTAGGAATCCTCTTCAATTTTGGTAACGAAGGTGACTTCCTTCAAAATGTTGGAATGCTTTGGTGATTTCCTTTAAGGTTTTGGGAAGATTTAATGCTTATCCTTGGGTGAGTAGGATGTGCATTTTTACTTTCCTTTTTTTTTCTCTTTTCCCACGGCAAGGGGGATTTTTTTTTTTTTTTTTTTTTTTTTGTTTGTTTTGTTTTTGTTTCTTGTTTTGATTTCCCATGGCATGAAGGAGGGATTTTTTTTCCTTTCTTCTTTTGATTCCACGACAAGGAAGGAGTTTTTTTTCTTTCCTTGTTTTGAAGGAGTCTTTCTTCCTTGTTTTTGTTTTCTATAGCAAGGGGGAAGTATTTTTATTCCGCTTTTGATTCCCCATGGCAAAGAGGTATCTTGCTTTCCTTTTGATTCCCCATGTTATCTGACTTGCACGTCCAGTTTGAGGTCGATTTCTCTTCTGGAAAATTCTGAAAAAAATATGGAAAACGAGCTCTGTCTCTTATCTTTTCAGGCAAATATCGCATGCCATTAGAAAAAAATGGGGAAAGCCTTCAACTTTGCATTTTCCTACAGTTGCGCAATCCTAATGAGAAAGTGACGTCTGTTAGAATGATTTTGAAAACTCGAACGTTTGGCAAAAAGGGAAAATTATGAAATTTGGATACAATGATCCTCAGCTACTTAGCTTCCTTCTCTAATTGGCCTTGCATCAAAATGCTTTCGGAAAGTTAAATTATCACCAAAAACGTCCTGCCTGCACATATTGGCTAAAACTTATCATTTTTCTTGGAATTTGCTTCCTTCTTTTGGTGGGAATGTATTCCTTGTTTTTTTTATTTTTCTTTTGCTATTAGGGTATGCATTTCCATTATAGCATTAGGAAGCAATTGGCCCCTATATATAGAACCATTAGGTGTGTAGTTTTTTCACACACACAATTGTGTCGTGGATTACCTTGAAGCTTTTGCCATGGGTTTGCTGTTGTTGCCGTGCCCAATAACTGCTGCTTGGAGCTTGTTACCATACATCACTTTTATCGTGTTGGGTAGTGTCTTTTGGTTACGACTTTCCTCAAGGGGTGACATAGTCGTGCCTCTTGTTACTGCTTGGAGCTTGTTGTCGTGCGTCACTTTCACCATGGGGTAATGCAAAAAACTGTAGCTTTTTTAGGCTGTGTAGTGCCTTTTGGTCACAATTTTCCTTGGTGGTGACGTAGTCATGCCTCTTGCTGTTGCTGCCGCTGCCGTGCCCTACAGTTGTAACTTAAAGCTTGTTGAAGTGTGTCACTTTTACCGTGTGGGGTTATGCAAAAAACTGCAGTGTTTTTACGTTGTGTAGTGCCTTTTGGTCACAACTTTGCTCAGTGGTGACGTTGGCCTGCCTCTTGCTGTTGCTGCCACTGCCATGCCTTATAGTTACTGCTTGGAGCTTGTTGCAGTGTGTCACTTTTACCGTGTAGGGTTGTGCAAAAGACTGCAGCATTTTTACGCTGTGTAGTGCCTTTTGGTGACAACTTTCCTTGGTGGTGACGCTGGCCTACCTCTTACTACTGCTGCCGCTGCCATGCCCTAGAGTTGCTACTTAGAGCTTGTTATAGCTATGGTATTTTTGAAGTGCTTTAGGAGAAATACCAACACCATTCTTGTGAATCACTTTCCTTCACAAGACAGGGGAACAACGTTGAAGCTTTGTGCACTGTTGACTGGCCCTGAGGTGCCTATTTGATAGGAGCATATTCATGCGACTTAAATGGCTTGTTCTCGTGCATTTACGTTATGTAACTTTAGTTATTTTAGTCCTTTATGCTTCTTTTGTGTGTTTTCAGGTTCTAAGGGCAAAGTATGCAAAAGGATGGCTTTTGGAGCCTTTTGGAGCAAATTAGAGATTGGAATGGATTACATATGCTTGGAGCCAAAGTGTTGGACGAATTTGAAGGCCTTGTATGCACTTTGGACATAAAACAAAGGGCCTAGCCAAATCAAACAATCCTTTGAGCCATGCAAAACCTCTAGCCCAATCAAACAATCCTTTGAGCCATGCAAAACCTCTAGCCCAATCAAACAATCCATCAAAGCCATGCAAAACCACCATCCACACACACTTCATCATTACACCAAATTCTCCCTCTTTAATCCACATGCATTCATCATCATTCACTCTAGTTTTAATTCACATGCAAACACATGCATTTCTAACACCAAACACACCTTGCCGTGTATCCCATTCCATTTTCCAGCTTTTCTCCTTCTCTTTGCAACCTAATTCACTTGCATTCCATCCTTTAATTCACCCACATGCCCCTTTAAATCATTCAATCACACCATCACACATTCATCCTCCAACATTGCACATGCACTTTGCCTTTCATCATTGCACAACATTGCAGCCACATGCACCAAAAACTACCCATACCGTGCATAACCATTCAATTCCAGCTTTACCCCTTGCAATTCCACATGCATTCCCTCTTTAATCATTCTTTTCCTAGCTGTTTTTCCATCATTATTTCAGCCACATGCATTCTCAATCATAAGAGCCACATGCACTCTTAAACAATCAACAACATATTCTCCCATTCCCCCTATAAAAACCCATGCATTCATTGAGAGATTCAATTCCATTCACAACACAAAACTGCCCATTCTATGTCGTGCATCCTCTTCCATTTTCTGCAGTTTTTCTCCTCCATTGCTTCCATCTCCAACCACTCCCCACTCCATTCCACATACACCTAAAGCCCTAAACATCTCCTTAGACCTTGTGCCACAACGAAGAGGAAGAGAAGAGTGCCTAAACGTTCATACAATTCAAGTTTGAGTTGTTGGAATGTTTGGGTGTTTCTTTGATTTCAATGTTTAAATTCAATTCTCTTTGTTTTGTACGTATGAGGAATGGAAGAGAAGAGTGCCTAAACGTTCATACAATTCAAGTTTGAGTTGTTGGAATGTTTAGGTGTTTCTTTGATTTCAAAGTTATGAGGAACTAAACCCCCTTTAGCTAGGGGGTGATTCGAAACTATGTTTATGTTTGCAATATGAATTGATTAACTTTCGTTGGAATTTCATAAGTTGTGGATTCAATTTGTTTAACCGTTTGATTGATAACTTATTTATGTATGTTTATTGAGAATGCGCGCTTAATTTTCATGCATGAATATGACGCTAGAATATAAGTGAGTTTCACCTAATCGTTATGAACTTATATTCACAAGTAGTGGAGGTTGCTTATAAACAATCGCGTTAAATGAATTCTTGGCACTAGTTTCATGCTCATCATAGTAACGAATGCCTCGTCAACACTTATAGTTTTCATAATGCTTAATGATCTTTGATTGTATCTTTATTGTGCTTTTCACGTAAAGGACTTTTGGAGAATATGGTGAATTGCGTTGCGCTAACCCATCCAATTCATTAACTTAAGGAGAACTTGACGGTTAATTTAAGCGGACCTAATTAACCCGGGGTGTTGAGTTTCATAACTTATCGAAAGACCAACTGAAAATCAATCTTGTATGCAAGTGTAACATGCGTGGAGAAGAACCCCTTGGCTATTCCATCATCCATATTTTCATCACATTCATATTTACATTTTGCTCTTAATTATATTCTGTCCATTTAATTTAATATCGTCCAAACACATTTCCCCCATATTTCGTTGAGTCTTAATCATTCGTATTTGTTTTATTTTTGTGTCTTTAAGCATTTGGAGTCATAAACACTTTCAAATTCGTCTAAATCAAGTTCTAGTTTCTGTTTGAGTCAATTTGATTGTTTTAGGCAGTTTGAGTATTTCAAAGCTATTCTGAGTCATAGTAGTCTTGTTAAGAGTCTTTACATTTAGTTTTTGTGTTTTCAAGTCAATTCAAAATAGATTAGCACCCCTAGTTAATCCCCGGTTAGAACGATCCCTACTTACATCATTACTACAATTGTCACAAATAGGGTTTAATTTGTGTGCGTATAAATCTCGCATCACTATTCTTCCTGCAAAAGACAACTTGATGCATATTAAGTCGTGGTCTTCTAAAGTGTCTTGGGAGGTGAAAGATTTTGGTGGACCAACTATGAAGAAGAAGGCATGTATGTCAAGGATTTCTTATTTGGAATCTTTCACACCATGCTCGTGACAATTCACCGGCTTCATTTGAGCTTCTTGGCAATCGCATCCGTAGCTAAGTTATTTCTTAGAATGGCATCCTATCGACTATTGGAAAGGCCGCATTTGCTAAGTTTTATTATGAGTAGCTTGAAGATGTCTTTATGGATCCGATTTTCGTATAGTGGTTCCATGAAGTGCAAGAGACCTTTGAAGAAAAATGGCCGCAACAAGACAACAAAGCTGAAGGGAGACTTGGATCCATCAAGTGTTATTGGTTTAGTTGAGCGCCATGCTTCTGCCGATTTGAAAGTGTTTGACGAACTTGGTGTAGCGTAAGAGCACGTGGAAGAATCTTACTTAGCTTGTTGGCTTTGTAAGTTTGTTTTCCCTAAAGACGACGTCAACTTTATCTATCCTTCAAGGTGTTCTCTCGGAGCAGGAAGCAACATTTTCTCAGCATCATGAGGAGATTTCACGCCTAGAGCAAGGGAAAGGTGCGGCCATGGAAGTGCCCTCCTTGTCTCCTACCGATGTAGAGACTTTGAAGACTTTGGAAGGCTTGCTTGAAGATCATCGCTGTGGTTTTAGGGACATAGCTTTCAAGTAGTGTCTTCCATCTTTCGTACTTTAGGCCTTCTTTGCTTTTGCCTTTTTTGTAATAAGGCTTTGTATCCAAATTCTTCCTTTAAAGAAATAAAGTATTCACATTTTGAATTTGCTCTTTATTCTTCAAAGTGTTGTTGTTTTTGTTGATGATGTGACTGTACTTGAAGTTTTAGAAGTTTCAAGTTGCCTACGTACCCTCGGTTGAGGAGGGATCAAGTCATAATGTAGTTCAAGGGAGTGATGGGTTTTGGCAATTTTAATGGTGATAATGATGGTGATTTTTTTGTTTTTGTTTTGTTTTGTTTTATTTTGCCATACAGAGTTTTTGCTCTTGCGGGCCAGGAGCGTTGGGTGTCGCCTTTTATGCTTGTGCGAACAAGAAGCGTTGTTCCGTGCGCATTTTAGGCTCATGCAAGCAAAGGGTGTTGGTTGTCGCCTTTTATGTTTATGTGAACAAGGAGCATTGTGCCGTGTGCTGTTTAGGCTCGTGTAGGCGAGGAGCGTTGGGTGTCACCTTTTATGCTCGTGCAAACAAGGAGTGTTGTGCCATGTGCAGTTTAGGCTCGTGCATCAAGAATCTGCCATTGATGGGGCCGATTTTCAAGCCATCTTCTACCATGATTAAGTAAGTGCCGTTACCTCATGTATTATGTAAGGTCCATCCCACTTTGATGTGAACTTGCCTTTTATTTTGTGAGTTATTATGATGGGCCTTCGTAATGCCAATACAAGATCTCCAGTTTGGAAAGACCTTGGGCAGACCTTTTTGTTGAACACGTTGGATAGCCGTGCTTGGTAACATTCCAAGTGTTGTTGAGCTTCAAGCCTCCTTTTGTCAAGTGCTTCCAACTCTTGAAGTCACAGTTTTGCGTTTTCCTCTTCAGTCAAGCCTTCTTGTATAACCATCCTTATTAAGAGGATTTGATTTTCGAGTGGCATAACAACTTTCATGCCATATACGAGAGAATAAGATGTTGCTTGGGTAGGAGTCCTATGTGTCGTCCTATATGCCCAAAGTGCTTCGCTTATTCTTTCGTGCCATTTTCGCTTTGTTGGGCCGATTATCTTCTTCAGTAGGTTGCACATCATTTTGTTGAATGCTTCTGTAAGACCGTTGGCTGAAGCATGATACATAGAAGACTTGTGTTGCTTGAACTTGTATTTCTCGTAGAGCTTGTCCACAAGTTGGTTGGAGAATTGTTTTCCGTTGTTGGTGATGATGTAGCGAAGCACACCATATCGATAGATGATATGCTCTTTGATGAAACGGACGACAGTTTCCTTCTTGACTTCCCTTAGGGGTACACCTTCAGTCTACTTGGAGAAGTCGTCTGTTGTGGCTAGGATGTAGGCCTTTTGGGCAGATGATTTTGGTGCAATTGGTCCCACGACGTCCATTCCCTATGCATCAAATGGCCATGAAGCAACTGTATGGTGTAATGGCTCATGTGGTTAATGTATGAACTTAGCATTGAATTGGCAGGCTTGGCACCTTTTGGCGTGTTCTAGGCAATCTTTCACCACACTTGGCCAGTAGTAGCCCATCCTTTTGAGCTAGAAATGCAACTTTGGTCAAGACTGATGCGATTCGCATACTCCTAAGTGTGCTTCTTCCATGGCTTGATTAGCTTTTTCCTCACTTAGGCATCTTAGAAGTACTCCTTCAAAAAAGCATCAATAGAGTGTTCATTTGTAGTAGAGGAAGCGGGGTACTTGTCGACGTATTTCAGAACGGTGTCTAGGATCATCCGGAAGCTTTCCATGCTCCAAGTAGTCAATCAGCAGTTGTCTCTGCTCTTTAGTGTTGACTGGAAGTACTAAGATGACGTTTGTATCATTTAGTAGCATTTCAGTGAAGGGCGGGATCACCTATCTTTAGCAAACTGGCACGTCTACAGCTTCATCTTCTCCTAGCGCCATACTTGAGGCTAAGTTAGCGAAAGCGTCTGCCATTTGATTTTTTTTTTCTTGGCACATGTTCTAATGTCACGGCCTTGAACTTTCAGAGCAGTTGAGTTGCTAGAGGGAAGTATGGGACAAAATCATCTTTCCTTACTTCATATTCAGTTAAGAGTTGATTGATTATAAGCTTGGAGTTGCCATATATTTCTAGCGTTGTGATTTGCATGTTGGCTGCCATTTGGAGTCAGATAATTAGCGCTTGGTATTCAGTGATGTTGTTGGAGCATAGCTTGCTTAGCTGGAAGGAATAGGGTAGTATTTGTCTTTGTGGTGACATGGATACTGCTCATGCCCTTGCTCCATTTGCTTGTGTAATTCCGTCGAAGAACATTGTCCATGTTGGGAAGATGTTGACGTAAAACACCTTATCGTCAAGTAAGTCATCTGAGATTTTCCAATCGGCTGGGATTGGATGATCGGCAAGGAAGTCTGCTAGCGCTTGTCCTTTGATGGCTTTAGCTGGAACGTAGATGATCTTGTATTGATTAAGAAGCAGTGCCCATTTTGCCAGTCATCCTATCAAAACTGGCTTGGACATGATGTATTTGACTGGGTCAGCTTTGGCAACCAAGTGGATGGTGTAAGTATGCATGTAGTGTCTAAGCTTTTTGACAACAAAGACTAAGGCAAGGCACATCTTCTCGATTGGGATGTAGTTAAGGTTGGCCCTAATGAGGGCTCTACTTAGGTAGTAGAGTGCTATTTCCTTTTGGTTTTCATTTTCTTATGCTAAGAGTGCTCCAATAGAACCTTCTTGTGCAACAATGTACAGGATGAGCGGTTTTCCAAGCATGGGAGCTCCTAAGATAGGTAGGCTTTCCAGGTACATTTTTATGCTTTCGAAGGCAGTGCGGCAGACATCATCCCATAAGAATGGAACGTCCTTCTTCATGAGTCGACTAAAGGGTTGACAGCGTCCAGCGAGGTTGGAGATGAAACATTTAATGAAGGCAAGTCGTCGTTGTAGACTTTTCATCTCGTGTAGATTCCTTGGCTCAGGCATGATTTGAATGGCCTTAATCTTTGATTAGTCCACTTCAATGCCACGGTGCTTGATAATGAAGCCGATGAACTTCCCAAAGGTGACACCAAATGCACATTTTAATGGGTTCGTCTTGAGGTTGTAGTGTCGTAGTCTGTCGAACACCATTCGTAAATCTTTCAAGTGATCATATCTCTTCTTGGTCTTGACAACTATATCGTTTACGTAACATACTGTGTTTTTGTGTAGCATGTCATTGAAGATCCTCTGAATTGCACGTTGATATGTAGCTCCAGCATTCTTCAAGCCAAAAGGCATTACCTTGTAGCAATAGATACCTTTTGGAGTGCGGAAGGCTATTAATTCCTCATCTTTAGGAGCCATGCAGATTTGATTGTACCCAAGGGAGCCATTCATAAATGATAGCACCTCATGGCCAGTGATTGTGTCCACCATGATTTCGAGGATTGGCAAAGGCAAGTCGTCATTCGATTAGCTTGTAATCTCAGCCTCAATTTGTGGGATGAGTTCGAATTGATAGTGTCTTTGAGTTTGCTTTATCGATCGTATTCCATGCTTGACTGCCAGGTGATGCACAGCAATTGTAGGGTCAAGGCCGGGTTTTTCCTTGTAGGTCCAAGCAAAGACATCTTTGTACTCCAATAGTAGTTGGTAGTACTCCTTGATCTCATATGCACTTAGTAGTGCACTTATGAAGATAGGCTTTGGCTCCTCGATTATGCCTAGGTTGAGCTCTTTGAGATTATTGACTGTGGCTTGCCCCCCATCTTCCAGTTGTGGTGGCACAACAGTGGCATCTTCTTCGGGAACTTCGTATTTCTCGTCCTCTTGGATCGTGATGTGGAAAACGTCTTGGACCTCCACTTCAGTGTCGTTCACTTGGGCTTGTTGGCGTGAAGATTGGCCAGTGTGGATGATGGTGTGCTTCTTTACCTTCAATTATCCTTTTGTGTCCACTTCTAAAGTTGCTTGGCGTTTTATCCTTGAAGGAATCGAGCTGCAAACATCGTCTTGTTCTTCTAGACCGTCGAGCTTTTCTTCATTTAGCGTTGTCTTCCTCTTTCTAGAAGTCTTCTTGTTTTCTACAAGTCTTTCCAAGGCAGATCGTAGCGGAGGAGAGCTAGCCATGTTTTTTTCTTAGGTTTTGACAACTATTCGATGACAAAGCTTTGGGGTGTTGGCGTGTTAAGCCGTTTGAAGACAGAAGTTCATTCTTGACCTCCAATGCGATCAAGTGCTGAAGTTCTGGGTTTTGAACAATTCAACTTATCAAAGACTGATGTTCGAATGGCGAGTTTAAGCTCCTCTTGATTTTGTTCAACGCTTACACTTATGTGTTGAGCGCTAACGTTTTTGCTTTTCCTGAAATCTTCATGGATGTATTTGGTGTGAAGCTAAGTCCAACTTTGTTGTTGTCAACTCCGTAACCATGCTCATTCAACCTTTTTTTAGTCTCGATTAGGTCATGTTCTTTGTCATTGATGATGTTTGCATTCTTCTTTCCAAGATTTGAAAAGGAAGTGAAATTGTACCCAGTCTTTGACATGAGTTTGTAGGCGTTTGGGTCGAAGCCTTCTTCGGTCCTCTTGGTTGGAAGAGAGCTTGGTTCTGTCCCTTTTGGCAGGGGTTATGTGAAGCCTTACGATGGCTTTGATATTTTAGGATTGCCTAGCTGTGTCAAAGGTAAAATTGCATTTGCCTTCAGCAGCTTTATGTCGTCCTTTTGCAGCTGTATGTTGGCTTTGCTTGTTTCGAATAGGGATTGCCTCTTCTTTCTTCTTGACATTGGGATGTATCGGAAGACTGGTGTGCTTGGTCCTTTTTAGGGCGTTACACTTCCTTTGATTGTTGTGGGCTTAGCAGGCTCATCGTCATCTTTGCTTAAAGATGGCACGGCTTCCCATTCTTGCTCTTTAGGCATGGCTTGCTAGTCCTTCTTTTTGGGTGTGGCTTTGGCTGTGAACTTGATCTCTTTTGGAAGAGCTTCAAGTATTGTATCTTCATCCATGTAGAACTTGGTATCCGCGAAGTGTGATTCAGCTTCGATGAATAGCTTGGTGTCACCTTGTATCACCTTCACTTCTTCTCGGTAGTATTTTAAGCATTGGTAGAGAGTGGACGTCACCACTCGATTTTCATGGATCTAAGGTCTTCCTAAGAGCAAATTGTAGGAAGTTTTCGCGTCAATCCCATGAAATATCATTGTCGACTTAAGTTAGCCAATGGTCATATCGACACGGACCATGCCCATCGCCCTTTGTCCTCCTTGGTTGAAACCTTGGATTAGCATACGGTTTTGGGTCAGTTCGGCCACCTTTATGCCGATTGTCGTCATTGTTGACTTTGGCATGATGTTTATGGCTAAACCACCATCCATAAGCACGCGGTTGATTTTGTGCTCCTTCACGTACCCAGAGACGAAGAAATGACGATTATAAGGCTTTGACCCTAGCACCAAGTCTTAGTTAGTGAAGGTGAATGCGTCATGGACGACACAACATGTGGCCAAAGCTCCAAGCCTTTGTCCATGCTTTCTTGGACGTCGTGGTCGTCAAGACTCACCAAGACTGTTATTAGTGCTCTTCATATCTCCTTGGGCAATCGTAGTGCCTCATCGATGCTAAAGTATGACACCAGGCTCTCTTCAAGCATGGGAGTTTTTTCTTCCTTGACAACTATAGCTTTGCCCTTTGAGGGCACTTCTATCTCTACTTCAACCATGTGATAGGCAAAGGTAGTGCATTGTTGGAAGAAATCATTCGGGAAGTACTCGTGCAAAGAGACGGAAATGCATGGTTTTTGCTTCATATGTTCCCTAGCGTACGTCGGCTTAGCAGTTTTTATGTTTTCCTTGGGCTTCTTATTGTTGCAATGGCGGTGCTTTCTCACTTGTTCCACTTTTGGTTTGATGGCTTATGGTCTTACCTTCCTTGTCTTCTTATAGGTCACTAGTGTCAACCCCTCTTCATCGTCGGTAAGTGCACTTTGGTCACTTGCCCCCAGGGATGATTGTGTAGAAGATGCCGTGTGGCTTGAGTATGGACGGGAATGAGCATGCGTCACTTGGAGAGGCACGAGATCGAATGATCCAAACACAATTGCAGTAGTGTGTGTTGCAGCCGTGTCTTCAAGGTCAAGTTGAATTTTCCCTTATTGTGCTAGCTTCATGATGAGCTCCTTAAGGACGAAACATTTGCCAATAGGATGGCTCACGATATGATGGTATTTGCAGTACCTAGGATCATTTACGTGATTCAACTCTTCGGGACGCTCGCATTCAGGCAACTTGATCACTTTCTTCTCTAGCAGGTCGTCTAGCATTGCAGCCACATTAGAGTCTAGAAAAGGGTAGGTCTTCTACTCCAGCTCCCTCAAGGTGTTTTTGTACCTATCGTGGGTGCGAAAAGGCTTACTCTTTTTTATCTCCTTCGCTTTGTTATTGGAGGAAATCTTGACAAGTACAAGGGAGGTTTTGATGGGGGTAGTGTTAACGGCGAAAGCTTTCTTGGTAGGCTTCTTTCTAGTCTTGTCTACCTTCGGAGCGAACACCTTGTTCTTCTTGAAGTCGGTGTTGGCTTTCTTTTTTCCATGGTTGGCGATACTTAGCTCCATGTTATGGGAACAAGTCGCCAGTTCCTTAAATGTCCTCGGCTTTATGCCTTAGAGGATGTAATGTAAGCCCCAGTGCATACTTTGAACACACATTTCAATGGCGAAGGTTTCAAAAAGCCAATCCTTGTAATCCAGACTTAATGAGCACCATTTGTTGATGTAGTCGACGATTGGTTCATCCTTCCATTGCTTTGTGCTTGTTAGCTCTAGCATGCTTACGGTAGGACGCATACTGTAAAAGCAATTGAGGAATTCCCTTTCAAGCTGGTCACATCTATTGATGGATTTGGGCTCAAGGTAGGTGTACCAGTCAAAGGCATTACCATTCAGCGAGCACACGAACTGGTTGACAAGGTAGTTTCCTCTTGTCCTAGCGTTGTTGCAAGTTTCGATGAAATGAGCAATATGTTGTTTAGGATTACCCTTTCCATCGAATTGCATAAACTTTGGCGATTGATAACCCATTGGCATCCTTAAGGTGTCAATCTTCTTGGAGTAAGGCTTTGAGTACAGCATGGAGTCATACGAGCTTCCTTGGTACTGCACCTTGATGGTGCTAGTGATCATCTCTTGCAGCTACTTAATAGAAAGAGATCCCATGAGAGCTGTCGTTTGGTCTAACTTCTCTTCGGCTTTCTTCACCAAAGGCTCTTTCTCTTCGTTGGTTTCCTCCTTAAGTGGATGAACCTTCGGGTCAGCTTTGTCATCATGTTGCACCTCTAGATGGTTGACGAGCGTAGCAATTTGTAAATCTTTCTCCTCCACGGTCCTTGTCAGCCTTGCAATTGCTTCACTTATTTGAGCCAGCTACTCCTCGATGAAAGTCGTGCCAGCAGTCATGACTTGCATTGCTACGGGGCACAAGCTGCTTGAGTCGGCGTCAGAAGTCAAAGACTTAAAGTACCTCCTCGAACTTTCTTCCTTTGGCAATCTTAGCGAGGCCAGGGTGATCACAGGTTCGTGCATTGGGTGCTCTTGCTCCTTCGGTAAAGTTGATGAAGGGGTGGAAGGCACAATAAAGAGAGTTCTTGCCTTGCTTCGGGTTGTGACGCCTAAAGTGCCACTAGTTGCTGCAAGGATGCCCTTGTTCTTTGCATTGGTAGCGAGAACATCTTAATCCTTTCTTGGGGCCATTTGTGTTGTTTTTTAAGGCAGAGATGTCCCACCGGGCATGCCAAATTTGTAAACATGAAAATTCTATATCGAATGAAACGAGAACACGTGTACAAAATATATTTGTATTGATTTGAATTTGGAGGTTACAATCTCTATTTACAACTTTGATTCAGTCTTCAAATTTGATGTAGATACGTGATTATTGATCCAAGGGTCGCAATGACTTGATCTCGGACGAATGGTTGAATGATTGCTTCAAGTATTGAGCTTGAAAACAACGCATGGATGATCTTCACCTCAAGGGTGCGGCAAAGGTAGCGTTTGATGCGGGATTTCGTTGCTTCAAGGGTCTTAGTGACTTGATCTTGAAACGAACGTTGCTACAAGTTTATAAGCTTGCAACAAAGTCTTGAAGGAATCGGCATGAGCGTTTGTTGATTCTTCAAGGAAGTGCTTCGACTTTGGTCGAGAGAAAACTTTGGCTTTGGTTGAATGTTCTTCGAAGAGAGCTTTGGCAGCATATTAGTCTTCAAAGGTTTGGTAGAGGTTCTTTTGTGTAGAGATTTTTCGACCCTAATGCTTATGGTAGGACCTTGTATTTATAGGCCTCTCAAGGCTTGCCTTTGGGAGGATTTGGCTTTGATTTGTGTCCTAATTTATCCATGAGAGAATTTAGGCATGTTTTGTGTATAAATTTCAGCCACTTTCCTAACCTTAGCCGAATTTAAGAACCTTATTGCCTATTTTGTGAGCAATCTTCAATTCTTACTTGTTTTATGAAGATGCTTTAACTTTTTTTTTCCGATTTTGAAAGATTTTGGACCTCCTTTGCCAAATTTAAAGGATGTTTCTTCTTTTAGCCGAATTTAGGGAATGTTTTATACTTCCCTTGCTTGATTTATGCCACATGTCATTTATGACTTGTCCATTTGTGATGAGTCATTACTAAGAGACATCTCAGTATTTAAATTTAGTCATTCGAAGGTCTCTTTTATTAGTTTTAATAGAAGACAAAAAAAAAAATGGATTCTCCACTTTATCTGTATATATCGTTTATTCCTACGAAATACCAGATGAAATAGAACGATCTTAGAAGGGATATAATGAAATTCTTTGATTCGTTCTTCCCAGAGAAATGATCCTCGATAGGGACAACAAACAATTAATTAGAAAATGAATTATAACAAATATAAAAAATCTATAAAACTAAATATCTAAATTAAATAATAAACAGTTCTTATTCGAAACGCCTTGTGATCTTCAACCAATTATGTGCTTCAATATAATTACCAGGAGTAAGCGCTATTACTTGTTTCCAATACTCGGCGGCTTGATCGAACCAAGCCTCCGCAATTTCGGAATCTCCTTGTTGAACGGCTTGTTCTCCCCGGTCGGAATAGGGGGGTAAATTCCTTCCCTTAGAACCGTACTTGAGAGTTTCCGACCTCATCAGTTTATTTGTGAAAATCTATGTATAGCCAAAAAAGGATCACACCTAAAATCGGGGCAAGTTATAATTGTTCAAATTGACTCTGTAGTAATAAGATCGGCGAAGCCCTATTTAGCCACTCCAGGAGCAACTGTTCATGGACATTATGGAGAAATCCTTTCCGAAGGAGATACATTCGTTACATTTATATATGAAAAATCTAGATCTGGTAGGTTCAAATCCTATAGGGCGTGATTCTGTGTTCTTGTTAATCGCGGGAGGTCAAAATTACACTAAAATAATTGAGCAGCAACCTAAATTTGACCTCCCGCGGATTAAAGGAAGTAGGAGGTCAATAAAAAACGAGATGTTAATTAATCAAAGATCCAACTGATCACCACGTCTGTATTGTAAATAGGCAGTTACGAATAATCCGGCCCATTCTCTGTACTATCCATAGGATCATTTATACCAAGTCACACACTCATATTCCGGAAATACAGAAACAAAGAAATTCCACGGTCAAACTACCAAAATAGAATGGGATAAAAATCAGAAACCTAAACGCTTCACTTTGTATTGAAAAAGCCAGTTAATGGTTCTTGGGAATCTAATTCATTGAAATTCCATCCAGTAAAATGGAAGAATTATAAATCTCCAAAATAATAGATAGGAATATCGCGAATAGAGCCATTGCGAGACCCATCAAAGGAGTAGCTCCCCACCCAGGAGCTACTTTACCATATTCTGAATTCAATGGTTTCAATAAACTCCCCGCATTAGTTCGTTTTGGGCGGCCAGATCTAGAACTACTTTCAACGGTTTGTGTAGCCATAATATTTTATATTCAGTAAGATCTGTTGACTTTGTATACCATTCCGTTGTAAATAAATGATCTTATCATAGATCCATTGAGGTCTTAAAACTTTATAATGTCTTAAAACTATATAATCATGGAAACAGCAACCCTAGTTGCCATCTTTTTATCTGGTTTACTTGTAAGTTTTACTGGGTACGCCTTATATACTGCTTTTGGGCAACCCTCTCAACAACTAAGAGATCCATTCGAGGACCATTGACAATAGGGATGTTAATCACATTGATTTGGCCACAGATTTATGTGTATATGTACTTATTATACTTTTCCAACGACCACGCCAAATAATTTATTGATTTTTAACATTGCTAGTTGTAGTTACTTGGTCAAAAGCTTTGGGTCCAGTTTTAGGACATTTAATATGCGTTGTTCATTTTGTTTGTTGAAAAGGATTTGTTTACATGAGATCTAGTTAAAGACTAGTATTTCATTAGTTTTGGTATGTTAGGGTCACACATTTGCTTGATGAGTTTAATGGTTGTTTGTTTGCATCGGGTATAGTTTGTGAATGTGAGGGATCCTTTTAGAGTTCAAGGTGTTAAGTTTGTGGACCTCTTGCTGTTTATCAAATCATTCATGCATAAAGTAAAACATTTAGAATTGGGTTTTCTTTAATCAAGGATGGCGAGATTGAAATGTCGGTTGCAAGGTTGAAGAGAGAGATAACTTGATTGTTGATTTGTTGAGTTCTAGTTGTTGATTGGGGTAATACTAGAGAGACTAAATTTTGTGAACTAAATGATTTGGAAGTTGATAATTGGATTATTATTTAAGTGTTGATTAACGTGCTTATTTCTTATTGGTGACAAATAATTTAGTTTGCAAATTCAGTCTACAAATTTGGTTTGCCTAGCATTACTTTGTTGATTGTTGATATGTAAATTTGGTAAAATTCTAGAAATATGTGAAATTGTAAGAATTTATGAAATCATGATTTTTTTTCATAGATGTCATCCTGCCTGATCAATAGTGGCCATGCTCTGCCTTTGCTTCGGGCAAGAGGTAGTTGTTGGCCCCAACGCCATCCAAGCGGCCAACGACCCCACACAGATGAAGGATGAGTACCTAGCCAACTTCTCCATGTATCATTAATTATAGTTTTTTAATTAATATAAATTAAATTAATTAAATTAGTTATTATAAATATTGTTTTTAAAATGTATTTTTTTTTAAAACAAAATTATTTTAGCCCGATGAATATTTTCATTGACCAAACTTTATATTATTTTTTGTTTATTTTGGTTTTAAACAGTTGCCGGACGATATTTTTGTCGGGTCAAGCTTTTAATATTATTTAATTTTGTGTGCGGCGACAAGACCTTGTAGTCAGGCAAAATCATTTTGTTGGGTAAAGATGGTCAACGCATGTTTACCCGACGACACTATTCACCAGCCAAACTTTGTTTTGCCTAATGAATCGCTATTTCTGTCGGTTAAGAATTCGAGAGATTGGTTTACAATGAACAATCTTTTCGACAAACTTCCGTTGACTAAACTTTATGGTGACGAAAACCACTTTGACCCGACAAACTTTTTCATCTGCCAAGGTGTTTTTTTTTTTTTTTTTTTTTGTAATGAACAGATGTGTGTCGAAATTAATATTTAATCTATACTTATGGCTCATTTACGTAACCGTAACCAAAATATGAGGAATTCGATTGATAAGGAATTGAACTGAGGAGGAATTGGAATGAAGAGGAGTCAGAATCGGATTCCTATTGAAGTTGTTTACTTAAATGTTCAAGAATCAGAATAGTAATGAAACTAAATTGTTTACTAATTCAGCTGTATCTAGACCTGGCAATTTCTTACATGACACGTAAACGACACAAAAATAACAGGTTCCGGTCAACACGATAACTAATTGAGTCATTATTGAGTCACACGATAAGAACCCATTAATAACAGGTCCTCAACAGGTTTACATAAAAGTGACACGCGGGTAACCTGTTTCGACACGATAAGAAAAAAGTTATTTTGATGATTTTAAATTTTTAAACTACTAAAAAAATTTACCATAAAATACAATAAATATAGTGGATATGTATATATTGTTTATTAATTATTATTGTATTATTATTCTATATAAATTTTAAAAATTTGAGTTTTATTTATTTATTTATTTCTATAGTATATAGGCAAAGAGTGAAATTAAAAAAATTATAAAACACATTAAAAATAAAAATATCAATTAATTTAAAAATACGAAACACATTAAAAAATTTATAATAATTAATTTACAGATGATCTGATATCGTAATCCATAAACCTTAGATTTAAATTTAACCAGGTTTTTTTAGCTAAAATGGTCCTTGAGATTTGCATAACACATCATTTTGGTCCTTGAGATTTCAAATCAATAAAAGTGGTCTCTAAGATTACCCACCATCCATCATTTTGGTCATTTCGTTAAAAACTCCATTAAGTGTCCATAGCTCTTGGCCGGAATTTTGGGCAATTTTCAAAGCTTCGTAACTCAATCGTTTCTTAATCAAATTCGACCCATAATATATCAAAATGAAGATAGGAAAGTGTAGAATAAGATTATACTTATTTGGAAGCCCAATGGTTATCGGAGATGGTCAGAAAATAGCCTCAAAGTTGACTGGTCCGGGGGAAAACTGGAAAACTCGTCAGAAACTGGGTAAAATTTAAACGTTCATAACTTCATCAATACTCAACGAAATCAAGTGATTCAAAAATGAAAATCATACTTCTCGACGAGACAAAGAGTTTGATGGCTAAATCATCGTGGTTTGCCCAAAAATGGCTTCAAAGTAGCTAACTCGAGACCAAGACAGCCACTTTCGAGCCGCTTTTCGACCAAACCATGGCGAGTTAGCTGTTGAAAAAGGTATCATTCTCTTCCTCTCGTCGAGAAATATGATTTTTGTTTTTTAATCACTTGATTTCATTGAGTATTGAAGAAGTTGTGAACGTTTAAAGTTTACCCAGTTTCCGGCGAGTTTTCCAATTTTCCCTCAGACCAGTCAACTTTGAGGCTATTTTCTGACCATCTCTGGCAACCATTGGGCTTCTTAATAGTATAATCTTATTCTACACTTTCCTATCTTCATTTTGGTATATTATGGGTCGAATTTGGTTAAGAAACGATTGAGTTACAAAGCTTTGAAAATTGCCCAAACTTCCGGCCAAGAGCTCCGGGACACTTAACATAGTTTTTAACGGAAGGACCAAAATGATGGATGGTGGACAATCTCAGGGACCACTTCTATTGATTTGAAATCTCAGGGACCAAAGTGATGTGTTATGCAAATCTCAGGGATCATTTTGGCTAAAAAGCCAATTTAACCATCTATTGTCGTTTACACTTTATTCTACTCAACGAATTTTATATTTTAGATTTTATTTTTTGAAAAGATATCTTCTAGTGGATGTAGACAAATGAACGGTTCAGATCGTTGATATGACATTCCGATATTTACGGTTAACTAAAATATGAGTTGATATTATATAGTTTCCAAAGACTTTATAAACTTCGAGCTATATTTTCACTAATGGTAAAACTCTGAACGTAATATCAATGATCCAAACTGTTAATCTTCCTGAATCCTCTAAGACATCATGTTTTGAGAAAAGAAAATCCCAAAAAAAAAAAAAAATGGTGAGAAAAATGAAGCGTAAATATAAATGACAATCAAAGGTTAATTTTAGATATATAGTTTATGGATTATGTAAAACCTTAGTGACAACATCGTTAATATCACCATTGAAGACAATATATCAAGCCAAAATTCCAATACCATTTCTCTTGGTGATTGATGAAAATTGAAGGGTTTTATTGCTAAAAACGTGCAAGGTTCCTCAACCTTGAAACACAACTCTCTTCCTTTTGCATATCTTTAAACATTTGTATTTTGTATTATGCACTAATTTTTTTTTCATTAGGCTCTTACTTTGGGGTCTGTAAATTTGAAAGACAGATGGTTTTTTATTTTTTATTTATTTTTTATTTTTTAATGTTTTGAAATAATATTTATGTGACAATATGGTTTGTATATACTAATTTAGTATTATGTTTTACAATTTTTTAATTATGTTTTTCATTTTCGTTATTTATTGATTTAAAATATATTTTTCTTAACAGGAAACGGGTTGGGTCATTTTACCTGATAATATTAACGAGTCGATTTGGAGTCGGGTCATATTACCCATTTATTTTAACAAGTGCTACACGATACAACCCATTAAGCTATCGGGTATGACACGAAAACAACACAAACACGAGAAATACGACACGAATGCCAGGTCTAGTTGAATCTGAATAGAAATAAGTAGATTACTAAATTGCCCTTTTTAATTCTATATTTATGTTTAAAAGCATTTTAATTAAATATTTTTATTTATTTAATAAAGCAGAGTTAAAATGTCCATTATTGATTTATTGTGTATAATTAGACTATACTCTAATTAAAAGCCAAAAACCTAGCCAAATTCATCTTCCTACTCTGCAAAAGAACCCAGAAACCTTCAAAGTTGTCAAGACCTTCCTACCCCGATGAAGAAAGAACCCACAAATTCAAAGAAATTTGTTTGCTCATGCCTATTTCTTTGTTAGGTTTTGGTGTTATGGAATCAATTGGTGGGTTTTGGGTGAAGTGATTCGACGGTCATATCAGGTGGCGGGGGTAAGGCAATTTGACGAATTTGGGTTGCAAAATTTTTGTGGCCTAGGCATGGTATTGGTGGTGCAATGGTGATGGAGAAGGGAGATGGAGAGGGAGAATGGTCAGGAGTGGTTAGTGCTCTGATTTTCAAGATTCTCCTTAATCTTATGGCAAACAGAGAAATGGCTGGTGAAGGAGATGAAGGGCAGTATTGGAATAATCAAAATCAAGTGAGGGCATAATTGGTAAAAGAAGTCGATTCCAGATTCCCCACCAGTCCAGGAATTCAATTACGTCCTTTGTGTAAGGAGTCCAATTCCTCCAAAATGAGGAGTTGGATTCCTTAATGCTTGTGGACCCCACATGTACTTTGATTCTCCAAGATTATGTAAACAAATGATTATCCTGTTGTTGGAATCCAATTCCGTAAATTGATTACGATTACAGATACGTAAACATGCCCTTATATTTGCTAACTATGTATCTTGTGAGCGTAACATGTAACACGACAACTAGTATAATACGAGTTAGAAAAAAAGTGTAACATAATTCCATGTGGTGACTGATGTGTATTTAAACTAACATAAATAATAGATTAATTTAAACCAAATTTAACTCACAAGCTCATGAATCAATTGTAGCAATATATGCAAATACGAGGTCGATCCCACAGTAATTACTTTTAATACCAATTCAACCAGCTGATTACGCAAAACCTAACTTAATTAGGAAACAAATGACTGATTAATTGATTACAAAAAATAATTAAAACTCCAACTTATAATCAAACGAGGAGTATGATTAACGAAAACACACAAGGAATGAAGGTTTAAACAACTTAATATGATGAAAGTCTAAGGTCATGAATCCACCAATAACAATCCTATTCCCTTTTCTTCAAGCCGATTACTATCCAATTACCTTGCCAATATTTAAGGTTGTTCTTTCTAAGATATGAATTAATCCGTGGTCAGGCATCAACTCGTGTGTCTATATGTGACAACTATATTCTATTGGTTAGGCATACAGTTAAACAAATAAAATCCCATTAAGCATTGAAGAATCATGTCAACCAAGTAGGACTAGTTTGATATTGGTCATCCTCACCAGTTTGTCTACTCTTTCTAATCTTAGATCCAGTAAATCTAATTGATTAGTCATCCTCTTAGATTTATCTAATTATCTAGAAACAAGTTCACAATGATGGCCAGTCACAAGAACATTCGAAACTAGAATAAATTAAACACAAAGATTAAGAATTAAACATGGCATGTAATTGAATAATAATCAACAAGATACTTCGGGAATAATCATGTCATGGTTTTATCATAACCTTAGAAAATTAGTTTAGTTACACATAGTCATAATAAAAATCACAAAAGAAGTCATGGAAGAAGATACCCGGAAAAGAATGGTAAAAGCACGCTAAGCTTCCCTCCTTCACTTTGGACGACTTTTTGTGTATTAAGTCCTCACTTTTTTTAGATAGCCTAGGCACTATATTTATTCTATTAAAACCCTAAAAAGTCTGGTAGAAACTTTCCTAAAAGAAAACAAATTCCTAAATAATCAATGAGAGAAACTAGGAAAGAATCCTTCTTGGCTTGGGAAATACGTAATCTGATTTGCACATCAAGTTTAAGGTCGATTTCTCTTCTGGAAAATTCTGTAAAAATACAGGAAACATAGCTTTATCTCTTATCGTTCCAGGCATATATCGTACGCCACTAGGAAAAATCGGAAAAGCCTTCAACTCGTCATTCTCCCACAGCTGCACAGTTCTGACGGAAAAACTACTTCTGCGGAATTAACTTTGAAAACTGGAATGTTCGGCTTTATGGAAAATTATGAAGTTCAGATACAACGATCATCAGCCTCTTAGCTTCCTTCTCCAAATGGCCTTGCTTCAAAACTCCTCTAGAAAGTCGAATTATTACCAAAAATGTCCTGTGTGCGCAGATTAGCTGAAACTAAGAAAATGAAAGTAATAAGATTCTTTTAAGACCAATTCGTTAACAAAACATAGGGATAAATGATATGAAATAATAAAAAATAATGCACTTATCAGTGACTTCTTTATTATGGTTTTCCTGTCAATTTTCTAATAATTGTAAACTTCAATCTGAGCTCAATCTCTTTGTCAAACCCTTTTTTGATTAAAATTGTTAATTTTGAGGGTAATGCTCCAATAATATTTAGAATAGGAATGTGATTGTGTAAATCCTAGTAAATATGATAATGTATCTTATATTTCTATTAAGAGTTGATTACCTATTAAATGTTGTAATCCTAAAGGGAAAAGTTTTTACCTATCCTACTACTATAAATAAAGGCACAATGAGGTGATACAAACACACCTCACAATTAAATCACTCTCTCCTCTCTCTAATTGCCGCTGGCCCACTCTCTCTCTCTCTAAACCATAAAATTGTTTAATCAAATAAGCCTACAACAGGTAACTTATGTTTTGCACCCTAAATCCTATCAATTTTCTAATAATTGCAAACTTCAATTCGAACCCAATTTTTTCATCAAACCCTTGATTGAGATTGTTAATTTTAAGGGTAAATTTTATTTTACACTCGCAGATTTGTGTTCAATTTTATGTGGATGCAAAATGTAATCAACCCAAATTTTAATTCTAATTATCCGATTTATGAGAGCAGATAAAAGCAACATAAACCATTAGAAAAGAGTTGTCTTGCGTAGTAATATGATTTTTGTCTTGAGGAGGAAGAAAAGGAGGAGCTGTGAGTCTTTGACCCGTTTCCCAAGAAAGAGTGATGAGCAAGAATCCGACCCGTATAAATTCAATTCAATTCAATTCAATTCAATTCAATTCGCACACAATACAGTGATTCAAATCGGAAAATCCCAAACGCAAACCCGAAAACCCAAACCCCAATTCGGGGTAATTTTTCAGTTTTTCCAAAGCCCAACGCAAAAGCACTTTTAGGAAAGCAATGGGGATAATCAGAAGCAGCTTCTCGTTTCTAATGGGCACAGTGTTCGGCGTCTACGTTGCCCAAAACTACGACGTTCCGAACATCCAGAAGCTCTCCACCACCGGCCTTCTGATCGCCAAACACATCGAAGAGAACTACCGCAAGCCCAAGAAGAAGGAGGAGGACGACCACTAGATCTCGCCCTGCTACGACGCCGTTATCGAGTCAGGTTCATTTCTCATTGTGGAGCGAAGCGGGTATTTTTGTTTGGGAATTTTGTTTAATTTAGGTTTTGGTGGAAATCTGGGGATGCAATTTATCTTGTGAATTGATTTAGTTTGCTGTTTGGTTTCTGAGAAAGTGTAGGAAATGAAAGGAAATTTATTAAAGTTTGCTTTGTTGGCTATTCATTGTGTCTGGAATTTACTCTGAATTAGGTTGATTTCATGTTTGAATTTTTTTTCGATTTGCATTGTTATCGATACTATTGTGTCAATTTCATAGGTAATGTCTTCTGTGCTGCTGAAGTTATCATCTGAGAATATGCTTGGTAATCCATTAACAAAGCGAAATATGTATCCTTAAGATATTCCCAAGCTTTAAATGCTTCCCGCAATTTTTCCTTCCAGTTAAAAGGGATGAACAGCTTGAAATCTGGCTAGGAAAGTTTTAATTGTAGTCGATGACACCAAGGAGCTTGCTTTTTAGTTAATGCAACTGATAAATATTTCTGTTTGCATGTGCAGTTGATTATGGATTGGGAGTTGTAATAATACATTGTAGAATCCAACGGAATACAAAATTATTTTTTTTCTTGTCAAACGATAGATTTGGTTAGATTAGATGTTAGGTTAGGAGTCGATGGGGTTCGAACCCACGCCGTAATGCAAGGGCTCAACACCTTTCCACCACTGTGGTAAGGGGCCGCTTGCCAACGGAATACATAATTAGTGCAATTTAGTTTTTCATCTGTAAGGGTAAATAAGATGCAATTCTAATGGAAAAAAGAACCCCAAACATATTTATTGGATAAGCATCCCATGAAATGTCAAAAGTGAAGTGTCAGAGCCAAGTGAAGGAAGAATATGTATTTGAGCTTGATTCTGAATCCTTGTGCAAATGATTTGGGATTCTTATGTGAACTCAATCTCCTCTATCGTCACTTGATTCAGAATTGTAATGCCTTCTAGTGGATTTAGTGTAACTTTCTCTTCCATTTGTATGTTGATGGTATATTTAAAAAAATTAGTGAAAGAAATCAGGAATAGAAGTAGGTATTTTTCCATACGAAGATATTTAACCAAACCAGAAAAGATTATACTAACATGTGTATCATAAGCTACCACTTTTACGAACTACTTTAGTGTCACATACGTAGCACCCAACAATTTGGCCTTAGACAGGGAACTTGTTCACTTTCAAATCTGCTACTCCTTTGAATCCTTGGGAAAATGTTGATTTCTCGAACAGTTTCATGATATATTTATTCTACACCAAGCAACTTGCTCCTTGTTAGGAGAATGAGTAGATGTTTCTGTGTTCATGTGATGTCTAGTTGTTATGGATTGTTACAATTCAATGCGATATCCGATTGTGTAGTCCATTATGAGTTGAATTTCTTATTGAAAATAATGCAGCTGTTAACCTTTTCTTATTAAACAACTGAATCAAGGAGAATGTATATCACTTGAAATGTCAAGAAGTAGAGTTTGACAATTAGAGTAATTAAGTGAAGGAAGAATATGCATTCAAGCTTGATTCTGAATCCTTATGCAAATGATTCGGGAACCACATTTGAACTCGATTGCCTTTAATCCAGTTACAAACCATCTTTTCTTATAATTACTTGATTCATAATTGTAATGCTTTCTAGTAGATATAGTATAAGTTGCTCTTCCTTTCGTATACACATGTGTTATCTTTTATGTGCAGCAGCGTTTTTTATGGTATATTTTAAAATCTAGTGAAAGAAATCAGGAAATACAAAGATGTTCAATTAAACAAGAAAATATCTTACTCCGAATTTAGTTTTTCTGCTGCATACTGTATTGCAAATTTACATCAGGTGCAAATATCCACATCAAGAAAAATGTGAAGAAAAAGTTGAAACATGTGAATCAGTTTCAAATAACCACATACTGCATTCATATTTTCTGTGACATCGTGTCTTACATATTTACGTCAGTTGCATATATCCACATACTGCACTACATATTTTTTGTAATAATGTGTATTACTATTACATATTTACATCACCTGCAAATATCCGCATAAATAATGGAAGAAACTTGTGGATCATAACTCATAAGCTACTCTGTTAAACTCCTGGCTTGTATATCTAGCGATGTTTTAAAACGTTCGCCTCAGGGTGCATCTAGGCGCCCTGTGAGGCTGGGCTTGAGGGTTGCTGCCTCTGTTTTGAGGGAGTGGGTGGAAGGCATCGCTGGAGCTGCCTAGGCGCACCTCAGGGGATTATTTTTATTTTTTTTATTTTTACTCCCAAACCCAAATTTTGGGTAGGGTTTTAACTGCCTCATACCTCTTCCTTGCACTATCGTCTCTCTGCCATTTTTTCTGATTTTTATTTTTTTATATAATGGATGTGTGTGCTGTCAATGTTTTAAAAGGTTCGCCTCAGGGCGCATCTAGGTGCCCTGTGAGGCTGGGCTTGAGGGTTGCTGCCTCTGTTTTGAGGGAGTGGGTGGAAGGCATCGCTGGAGCTGCCTAGGCGTGCCTCAGGGGATTATTTTTATTTTTTTTATTTTTACTCCCAAACCCAAATTTTGGGTAGGGTTTTAACTGCCTCATACCTCTTCCTTGCACTATCGTCTCTCTGCCATTTTTTCTGATTTTTATTTTTTTATATAATGGATGTGTGTGCTGTCTGCTGCATTGTTATATGTGTGCTCATTGTGCTTTTCATCCTCTATTTTATATATATAATATAATAATATATGTATGTATATATATATGTGTGTGTGTGTGTGTGTATATGTATTTATAATGTATGTGTGTGCTCAGGGTGATTATTGATTAATAATCTTTTTTTTTTTAATATAATATATGTGTACGCTCAGTGCATATATTAAAAATTTAGGCCCCGTGAGGCTTCGCCTCACACCTCACGCCTAGGCTGGGCTATCCCTCGGATGCCTTGCCCATGCCTCATGCTTTTAATACATTGATATCTAGTCAATGATCATGTAGAAGTCACTTGAAAGAACAGAGGCTCTGTCACCTTCTGATGGAGATAAAAAAGGGTTGGCCGAAAGGATTTCATTTTTTTGCAACAAACACCAGTCATCTATGCATGAAATTTGACGAGGATCCATACTTTTCGGGCTTCTCTGGTATATAGTGTCAAGAATGTTCAGTTTTACCAAGAATGTTAACTGCATGCCTCTTAAGTTTCCTCCCTTTCTTTAATGGTTCTCCTTGAACACTTCATTCTTATTACCTGCTCTAAATTTATGAGGAAAGCAGCCAGAATGTCAGATATCATGACTGTTCAGTGCTTCAAATAATTTCTCACCTGTCTGGTTGACGCTGCCCTCACAATTTAGCAGAAGAGTTTGGCTTATCCTATACATGGAGTTAGCAGCCAATTCTGCAACAGGCCATTTTGAAGGAATATCTCTTAAACCTACTTGCTTCTTTCTAGATTCTTCAGATCTGAACTTTGCAGTTTCCTTTGAGCTCTTCCCCTGAAGTGACAATTTGTGGAGATCCACATCGAGCCATGTATGATAGATATCAGATCCTAGCGACACCATATTTGCTGTCTTCCTGATGTTGGTGACATCTTCTTTACTATCCAGGTACTTTTCAATCAAAATTTATGTACATGAGCCCTTTGTTGACACCACTTATCAACTCTTTTATTCAACTACTGCTAATGCTTGGATGTGCAAGAGCAGTAACAACAGGTAGAGCCAAACAATTTGGCGGTTCTTCAAAATCTAGACAAGTGAAGTTGTTTACTGTCAAAAGGAAGTTGTTTACTGTCAAAATCTGCTACTCCTTTGAATCCTCGTGAAAATGTTGATTTTTCAAACAGTTTCGTGATAAATTTTGGCCCTATTTATTTACTCTTCTTAAACCAATGATCAGTAGCATCACAGTTGCTTCTTATCATGAGCTCAGTCAATGCATCCTCACCTTCAAGATGCACAACATAACAACTAAGATCTAGGTTTGGGTTTTGCTGTGACTCTGTCCTTGAGTTATATTGCCTTTCTTGTCATGTCATTCCCCTTCTGCAATCCAATACAAATGTCAAAAAATTTGTTTATTGTGTCCTGAGCAAGTTGCCAGCAAGCTTTGCCTATTTTTAATCCTTAACGTTAATGGACTTTCTTTCGATTCTACTAGACTCTGGGTCCAGTGATTTTCTACTTTGAATTTACTTTTGTATCTTTCGTTTCCTCTTTTTGAAATCATGCAATTTATTGCGAGGAGCCATCTAGATGCTAGAGCAATTGTACTAATTCCCACTGCAATTATCTGTGTAGCAAGAACCAAAGTGGTTGACCACTTGTAGCCAGACTTGCCATTGCAAAATGTCAATGAACAAGGCATCAAGTAAGTCTGAAGCATGGCTTCTGCTAAAATCATGGCACTCAAAAGACAGGAAGCTCCAGATGCAGTACATGTTGCTGAACGCTGTTTCATCAGACATTCTCTAAGTTTACTTACCACCCTTCTGCAGAAAACAAAGATTGCACCAGTAACTAATTGTATGCAGATATTCATGATGAGTGTAATAACCAGTACTCCAAAAGCAATTGCATTCATCGTGATTTCTTTATTTTCCCTTGCTCCAAGAGAAGGCTACCCATAACTATGCAAATGAAGACAGAACTGCTGAGCTTTGCGAGCTGATCCTGACGGCTAGGCATCGGGTTATTGAGATCCATTGATAATGTACTTGCAACATTTATCAAGGTCAAAGAAGTGGCATTGATGGAAAAACATTTGGAAGGGAACCATAATTTCCAGTGTTGAAAGCCATGGATGACATCTGCTGCCGTTGCTATTAGGCAGGCTAAGGAGGGTGCTGCTACATAGATGGCAATTCAAAGCATAGGAGCACTAAAGTTTTCCTGGTTCAAGTCCCATCATCGATATCGCAGCCACCCATCTTCTTGTTCAGTTGCTGAATCTCTGGGGTGTTTTTTTATCGGGCGAGAGCTCTTCTGTTCTGTTTGTGCTGATGAGTGTTATCTGATCAGGTGAAGCTTGTCCAGTTGGGTAACCCTTAATGTCTTGACTATCTTACATGTCTATCTATATTTGAGTTGCTTCAGACTACTGTTGGCCATGAATGAGATTGAATTTTCCTTTGTTTTAGTGGCTGGAATTCTTGTGGAGACTGGAGAACCTTTTGGTATTTTACTAGTAAGACTCGTACACTGATTTTTAGCATTCAGCTGTCTGTATATCATATTGCTATCGTATGTTTAGAGAAACAGTCTAAAGTTTTGGTATGTTACCTGTGATAGTCGAGTGTGGAATTTTGGCTTTATTATGCATAAACCTGTCTGCATCTTATCATACTATCAAATGACTTGAGAACAGTCTAAACTTCTGTTATCTTACTCATAATTGTCAAGTGCAGCAATTCTGGCTTTTTTTTATTTTATTTATTTATTTATTTATTTTTTTCAGTATTCTGCTGTCTCGATCTCATTTTATTATCATACGACTTTGTTAACAGTCTAAACTTCTTGGTATTTTGCTCATAATTGTCAAGCGTGGCAATTTTGGCTTTATTATGTATTCAGCTGTCTGTATTTCAACTTACAGTCATACAAATTTTATAATATAAGTAGGGCTAATGCGATTGATTGCCTCACGAAGCATGCTTTCCACCACACTGAGTATTGATTTACAGTGAGAGCCTAGAATAATTTTTTTTGTTTGGTAATCATGAGGGTAGTATGTTATTGATTTATTTATATATTGTTTTCATTAGTATATTATTTTGAAAGTGGAAGAATTCAGTAGAAATTCAAGTGCTTGCATACGGGCCTCACTCTGTCTCACTCATCAAGTGGTTCGGTCCAAATTCAAATTCTCTTGCAGGAAAGGAAAGAGCTTCAAATTCAAATTCTCTTGTCGGTATTGAAAGAGCCAGGAAAACGATACAAACGTCGGGTTGCATACAACCTTCTCTCTTTCAGTCACGTGATAGTAGAGACAGAGACCCATTTCAGGTAAGTTACTGCCCTCCTTAGACCATACAAACATAAATTAGGAAAGAATGTCTCCCTAGATCAATATCACACAAATTGTTCTGTAACTTGGTTGTGCCTAATTTTAGATCACCAACTTGTTAGTGGGTCTTTCTTGGGGCTTTCTAATGAAAATTTCTCGATCTCTCGTGTTAATCAGACTTTTACCCATGTGTAAAAATAAATTAAGATTTCTAATTAAATAATTAACTGAGCAAAATGGAATCTTACGTCATATCCTTTCCATATCTGTTCGTCCATGTAAACTAACAAGTAAAGGGCCTTGCACCCTGCGAATATCATCTAACATAATAATATGTATGAACTTATGAAGCTTACAAGGATAAGTATAACTTGACGAAGACCGTTACAACAGGTGAGCATACAAGGTCTCTATGTTTAGACATAGGCGAAAAAATGCCTTCATGTATGTTAGCTGTCTGACTTCTGAATGCTACTCTCCGGGAAGAACAAGATACAATGGAGTGAGATAAGATCGAGTTGACAAACTCAGGTAAACATCAATGTCAATTTTTTTTTTTTTTTTTTTCAACATGATTTTTGTTTAGACCTCAAGATTTTCATATTTGTTGAAAAATTAGGTCGAAAACATTCTCTGATATAGTTAAAATGTTGAAGTGGTGGTGATTTTGATACATGCTACTAATAGGGCTAAGATGAGTGTGCTATCCTTGTATCGTTGTATGTTATAGAACAAATAGAGTAGTTTATTATGTCATTAAGTACTAAATATCATATGCATCTACTAATATTAATGGGAGGGTTTCACATTAGGTAACAAATCAATTCCTGCAGAACCAATTTCATGCATAACATTGAACGCTGCTTTCTTTTTTTGCATGAGCATTAGCTAAATCATATTCCTTTACAAATCAAGTTCATGCAAGAAAATTATAATATGGAGTCAATTAAGGTTTCAAGTTGTGTGACCTCTGTAACTGTAGATTTGACATTATTCTGGATTTAAACCCTGAATTGCCATTCCAAGATTGCCGTTGAGAACCTTGCTTCTGACCAGAAAACCCTCAGTTTCCATGATCAGAAAATTAGGTCTCAAACTCCATTGTTTCTATTTCTCCTATTAAAGAAAGGTCTTTGACTGTGTACAGATGATCCTGATCTAAAATATTTTGTTGGTTATGATTGATATGCACCCTGGTTAATTTAGAAACCCAAACCACTCTGAAGATAAACACAACTAGCAGAATAATACTGTGAGAATAGATTAGGTACTGTGAGAATAGAGTTGATATATAAGGCATGTTTGGCATGTGAGGTATGTTAGGCTTGTAAGGCATATTAAGTGTAGGCCCATAGAGGATCGAGGCATTTGGTAAAGAAGCAGAAGATGATTCCACCCGAACCAACATTGAAAACATAGAATGTTTTACACAGTTCATAACAGTAAAATGCCAAGTAAACCTTCAATCATGACTGAATTTGACTTCTGCAAACTATGAACAACTCAAATTTACGATACACTAAGAAAGCGTGAAAAAACCCAAATCCAACAAAAACCCAGAAGCAAATAAATAGTCTTTGTTCGTCAAAGCAAGAATTTAAAAAAAAAATAGGCTCTGGTGCGTTGACAAATTAGAACAATTACAAGAATTTCAATTCAATAAACTAGGCTTTGTCCTTTGTGCCATAAAGGAACATTTGCATAGTAAGCTTCATGCCCCGACAGCAGGAATAACCAAGAAACTGAAATAGACGAACAAGCAAGTGTATCTTTTTTCTTTCAGTTACAAAAGTATTTCATCATGGGAAGGGGGTTCCATTCAGAAAAGATAAGATCATGCTTTATAGTTTTGTTTGCTGCTATCAATAATATCTATTACATATTTACATTAGTTTCGAATACCCACAAAAAGAAATGTGAAGAAAAATCTGAAAGTGGTTTCATCTCCTTTTGTACTAACATGTGAATGAAGATCCGCCACTGTTGCAAACTGTGGGCTAGTAAATTTTAGTCAATCACCAGGGAGAAGTCACTTAAAAGAGAAGAGGCTCTGTCACCCTCTGATGGAGACGAAGAAGGGAAGGGCAAGGGACCCTCCTTGTGCAACAAACGCCACTCATCAATGCAAGAAATTTGGCAAGGGTCCATACTTGGGGGAATTCTATGGTCTAGAATATTCAGAATGTTTTCAGTTTTGCCAAGAATGTGAACTGCATGCCTCACTTTCCTCCCTCTCTTCAATGCCGATGCTCAGACACTTCATCCTTATTACTAGACTTAAATTAGTGAGACAAGCTGCCATTATGTCCGAGATCACGGCAGTCAATTCTTCGAATGATCTCTCACCTGTCTGGTTGATGCTGCCTTCATAATTTATCAGAATAGTTTGACTTATCCTGTACATGGAATTAGCAGCCAGTTCCCTAATTGGCCATTTTGAAGGGTTATCTCTTAAGCATACATTCGTAGTCATATGCTTCTTTCTAGACTCTTCAAATATGAATTTTGCAGTCTCAGAAAGCCCTTCTAGTATTTCTTTTGAGCTCCTCCACTCAGGTGACAGTTTACGGAGATCCACATCTAGCCATTTGGGATACAGATCAATTCCTTGCCACACTGTAATCGCTGTCTTTCTGATGTTGGTGACATCTTCTTTACCATCCAAGTAATTTTCAATAAAATTTATGTACATGAGCCCTTCGTGAACACCACTTATCAACTCTTTAATTGAACTACTGCTGATGTCTGGAAGTGCAAGAGCAATACTTGTTAGTGTCACAACAGGTAGAGCCCAACAATTTGGTGGTTCTTCCATGTCTAGAGAGGGAACTTGTTCACTGTCAAAATTTGCAACTCCCTTGAATCCTTGTGAAAGTGTTGATTTCTCTAACAGTTTCATGATATATTTAGGCTCTATTTTCTTTCCCCTTCGAAACCAATGACCGGTAGCATCACAGTTGCTTCTCATCATGTGCTCCACCAGTGCATTCTCACCTTCAAGATGCAGTACATAACAGCTAAGATCTAGCTTTGGGTTCGGCTGTGACTCTGTCCCGGAGTCGTTAAAAACAGTGTTGACTTTGGACTTCCTCTGTTTGCAAAAGTCACTGCATAACAATATCCAGCTAACAATGAAGATGGAAATAAGCCCAATGGCCTTACTCACTATGACATTGCCCGTATGCATTACAATACACAAGCCTAAAAGTTTGTTTCTTGTGCCGTGAACAAGTTTCCTGCAGTGCCTATTTCTGATTCTCAATGTTAATGGACTTTCTTTCAACTCTATCAGTCCCCGGGTCCAGTACTATTACTTTAAATTCTCCATTGTAGCTTTTGTTTCCTCTTTTTGCGCATCTGAAATTTATGGCGATGAACCATCTTGAAGCAGGACCAATTGTACCAACTGCTACTGCAGTTGTCTGCACAGAAAGAACCCAAGTGGTTGACCACTTGTAGTCAGACTTGCCGTTGCAAAATGTAAATGACCAGGGCATCCAGTAAGTCCGAACCAGGGCTTCCGAACCATGGCTTCTGCTAAAGTCATGGCACTCAAAAGACAAAATGCTCCAGAAGCTGTGCGTATCGCTGAACGCCCCGCCACAAACTGGGGACTAGAGGTATGAGCCATCATTCAATGTTTCATCAGACATTCTTTTAACTTTGGTAACCGCTGTTTTTGCCTGTTTCATTTCTGCTATCTTTTAGAGCTAATTGGTACCTTTTATTGTACTTGTGTTCTAAATATTGTTTACATAATTGGTACCTTTTATTGTACTTGTGTTCCCGTTGACGTCGCAGCCGCCCATCTTCTTTCTCAGCTTCTGAATATCTTGTGTGATGTTTTCTGGGCTAGAGGGTATAGCTTTTGTGTTATGATTGTGTGCTGCTGAATGTTTTCTGATCAAAATGTTGCCGGTCCACTTTATATATCCTATTCTTATTATGTTTTGGTAGAATTTTGATACTTGATTTATATTTTCAATATAGGACATTCGATTTCCTCTAGAGCAAAACGTGATCAAATGAACGAATTTTGGAATAATCAAATTGGAGTGACGTTTGTGTCTCTTGGAGTGCTTGTGTCAAAATTTCGGCTTTTTCTACCAAATGGTTATTTGTTGGCAATGGAATAAAGAAGCCGTGCACGTTGCCAGAAAGTGTCGTTTCTGGGCTTAATTTGGAGCCCAAGTTGACATCTGATGGGTTCGTGGCCTTCTAGAGAAGTGTTCAAAATATTCCAAGGTTTAAATCCAACTATCTTGGGATGGTTTTGGAGTGGATATGGATCCAAGACGTGGTTGTGCAGATTTTTGGCAAATTTTACTATTTAATTTATGATCATGTTTCATGATTTATTTGGTTTCCTAGTCTAATCGGAAGACCTCTTTCTAGGAGAATTGAATTATAGCAGTTTAAATAAGTTTGGTTGGCCCCATTTTTCCTTCTCTATGTGATATCTGAGAGAGGAAATTGGCCAAGCTTAGAGATTTTCAGACTTCTACATTCATGGTGTTTTCGATCTTTTATTATTTCAATATAATTCCTTTTGATTTTAATTATGAATATGAGTAACTAATCTCTTTTGTTAGGGTGAGGCGGGTGAGGCCATATGTAGTTTCTTTTCAATTTCCTTATGATAATATGCATGTAGGCTTTTGAGTTATTAATCATAGGTTTAAACCATCTAAGTTTCTTGATGATTTGCGACCATTAGGATGTTTAAAAGAATAATTTGATGCAATTTTGGTTGGAGGTCAATCCCTAAAATTGACGAAGGTTTCTTGTGGTTAATATGTGCAAGTTCACTTAGGATGAATATCACGTCTTAAGGGTTGCATGGTTTTTCAGAGGGTTTTCAAAATGTAATGAGTCATGCATGTTTAGATTTGATCTAAATACCACAAACAAATTGCATGCTGGATATATGTTCTAGTGTTTTCTCAATTTGATTTTTAAAATCTGTTTCCTTTTCCTTTTCTTAATATTGCAGATTTTTCTACTCTTTAAAATTAAGTTTGTTTTTATTAAATTAGGTCATAGGGAGAAATACCCAAAATGGGATATTTTCTTAATCTTGGGACAAAAATAGGACAAACCAGCCATGCACACCATCCACAAATCAAAATTACTAAAATGCACACCATCCACAAATCAAAATTACTAAAATGCACACCATCCACAAATCAAAATTACTAAAATGCCCACATATAAATACTAAAAACCCTTAGCTCATTTCATCATTTTTGTCATTTTGAAGAGAGGATGCCGAGAGAGCTCTGTGAGCTCTGGGTTTCCAGGTTGAGCTCAGATCTTTGAGCTCCGATTTCCAAGAGAGGGAAGTCGAGAGTGAAGCTTCAAAGTGAGGGTTTCTCGTTTGCATCAGTGTTCCATCCTTAAAGATATGATTTTTGTACCAAATTTTGCATTTTGGTCGGAAAGTTCCATTCTTTCCGGCCAATGAAGCTTTGGCAACCATATTTCCACCGCCATCTAATTCGTCTCTCTCTCGCTCATCTCTTTCTCTCTCTAACTCGGTCATTGTCTCCATTTTTGCAACTAATTACTTGTTTGTTCAATAAGGTTTTTTTGGATTTGCAGAGATTGGAAGTCGAACAAAAGAGGGATGGGGAAGAGAAGGCTCGAAATGTGTAATTGAAAATCTTTATTTATTTATGGGTTTTATTAGTTTAGATTTCTGGGTTTCAATCTTAAGAATTTTACATTTTAATTTTTGTTTAGGGTATTGAAGATTCATGCAGTTGTGTTTGTGGATAAGGATGGGCAAAATACCCATGGGTTTGGGTAACCGTGGTTACCCGCCCATTTAAAGTTCACGGTTTTGGTTATGGATAACCGTTTAGACGAACAAACGGTTATGGGTATAATCGTTTATCCGTGAAATTTAAATGGGTGGTTATAGGTATTACCCGCGGTTATAACGGGTATCCATTTACCCATTTAATTTAATATATGTAAATTTAAAAAAAAAAATTAAAAACCTAAATTTTTGTTTTTTACTTTGGAATTATTGGTGATACTAATTCACTTTATGCATATGGGTGTGTGAAAAATCATGGAATGTAAACCTTCTGTTTATGCATATTGATGAATGGTGATATTAACTCAACTGATTTGGAACTCCATTTTTGTTTGCTTTTTTTTATTTTTTTATTTTTTTTTCTGATAATTGAGTGTACAATGTAAACCTTCTGTGATCACTTACCTCTGTTGGATTCATGTTAATTGGAGTCGGTGTTCCTAAATGGGATACTAATTCAATTTATACATTTCTTTTGTAGGCCTCTTTTGGTGACGAGTCTATGAGACTTTGTGATTGAATGTGCTAAAGCATTCATGTTCGAAAGTGTTTAGTTTCGGAATATTTTGGAGCTTTGAATCATCTAGTATTCAAGATAATGACTACTTTTTGTTTTTAGAAGCTTTACTTTGTAATCATATGGATTATAATTAAAGACTTACTTGGGTGTAGCAGAAAAACATCGTTTGTAAACTATTATTTCAATTATTGGAATTGTATGAGGACTTAAATGATTAAAATAGGGAAATGCATGCTAAAATGTGGCTATAACGGTGTTTAATTGTTAGAAAACGAAAAATTATGACAAATTTTTCTTTTGTAGTTTTCAAGTTGTTTAAAAAAAAAAAAAATGTAAACGGGTGAAAAAGGGTAAATGGGTAAAAAAAGTATAAACGGGTTCAAAAACGGGTAAATGGTTATGGTTAAATGGGTGAACGGTTATGGTTAAATGGGTACGCGGTTATGAGTATGGTTAACCATTTATAAACGGTTATGGGTATGAGTATAACCATTTATGCAATTAACGGGTAAACAGTTGTACGGGTATGAACATAAACGGTTATGGGTAAATATTCGTGATTACCCACCTGCCATAACCGTTACCCATCCCTAATAAAAAATTCATTGTCAAGAGCTTTAACAAACAAACTAGGATCAGATTCAGAAACCACAATCCCAAATTAGGTAGATAGTGGTAAATTTCGAGTTCCAGGCTCTAAGAGCTTGTTTAAGTCCATAAAGGGACTTAACAAGCTTACAAACATACTGAGAATGATTAGGATCCTGAAACCCTTGTGGTTGCTTCATGAACACCTCTTCTTGGAGATCACCATGCAGAATCATATTCTTGACATCTAATTGGCGTAATTTCCACCTTTGTGAAGCAGCAAGAGCAAGGACAAGTCTTACAATTGTGTGTCTTACAAAGGGCTAAATGTATCATCATAACTAACCCATGCTCTTGACTGTAGCCTTGGGCCACTAAGCAAGCCTTGTATCTTGAAATCTTGCCATATTGATCCTTCTTAATCTTATAAACCCACTTACTTCCTATCACATTCCTATCAACCGATGGTGGAACCAACTCCTATGTTCCCTGTTTTTGCAAAGCTATGAACTTTTCAAACATAGCATTCCTCCAGTGTTCATGTACAACTACTATTCTCAAAGTAGTAGGCTCAACAAAATCATGAATAGACAAAACTGCAGTGTAACCCTTGAACCTAACATCAACAGAGTCACTAGCATTTGTCTCAGAAAAATAGCATTAGATGAAAGATAGGAACTATAATCTTTCCTAGAGATGGCACCAGATTTCAATCTAGTTGTCATATGATGACTTGAAGATACAACAAATAAATCAGAATTGGCAGCAGCATTTGAATCAATATTTGGATGAAGAAAGAGATTTACCTCTCATTGTACAGAACTATGGACATGCAACAAAGCATTTGATGTTTGAGAGGAAGAAGGATGCTGGTTTTGGGGGGGGGGGAGCTTGTATAGAAAAACCACCATTTTGAACATGTTGAAGACTATTCCTAGATGATGAATTGCCTTGAGAACTAATATACTGCTCATTACTTAGAGAACCACCATTGTGAACACTGCCTGATTGTGTATTTTGCCCATTAATCAAAGAATCCATACTACTTCCACTTGACTGAACAGAACTAGTAACTGCAGGTATGATAATTGGAACAAGTATAGGATGCTTGTTTAAATGAGTATATTACTGCTGTAAAGAAGAATGTACAGAATTATCCATGAATGGAAACACAATTTCATCATGTAATACATTTCTTGAAATAAACAACTTCTTCTTCACTCTGTGATGACACACACTACCTTTGTATCCCAAAGCAGAACCCAAGGATGTACATTGATCAGTTCTAGCATCCAACTTGCTAGAATTGTAGGGTCTAAGAAAGGGATAAACTATTGTGCCAAAAATTCTGAGACCTTTCAATTCTGGATGTACTCCAAACAACTTAAAAAATGGAGATTGCGATTGTAAATTGCGGCATGTCATTCATTCTATTGAGCATGGAACCAGAAATTGTGAGGCAAATAGGTAGTGGATAGCAAAGTAACTGCAGTTTCTATAATATGTCTATATTTGCGCTCTGCTACTCCATTCTATTGTGGAGTGTATGAGCAAGAAACCAAATGTAAAATTCCATTTGTAGCCAAGAATTTCTTAAAACTCAAGCTCATGTACTCACCTTCACCATCAGATTGAAAATATTTGACATTAGCTTGAAAATGATTCTCGATAAAGGCATAAAATTGCTCAAACACAGACTGAACTTAAGACTTATAGCACAATGGAAAAATCCATGTAAGTCTTGTAAAATCATCATTGAAACTAACATAGTATTTATATCCTTCCACTGATACAACCGGCGATGGTCCCCAAACATCACTACTTATTCTATCAAAGGGTTTTACAAAGACATGAGAACTAGTAGAAAACATATGTCTTGACATTTTTCCTTGTAAACAGAAACTACACACATGCTTATCAACATCAAACTTAAAAGGAATATTATAGTGAGAAAGCATACTCTGTAGAATCTTATTGCTAGGATGTCCTAGTCCATGATGCCACATTGAAGTCTTGATCACTTATCCTAGAAAAGCTGTTGGTGATGAATGCAGCAATTTTTTATAGTTGCATAATAACTACTTGGGACTGTAGTACAAGCCCCATTACTCCTTCCTCTCATTAAGATTGTTTTTATTGCCTTGTCCTGCACCCAAAATCCAAACTCATCAAGAATGACATAACATAACATTGATTATCTTTACATAATGTCTAAACAGATAGCAAACTGGCAGCTAACTTAGGAACATGTAGGACAGTTAAAAGATGTAAAGGTTTAGAAGTAGACGTGAAAGAGTTTGAACTAGTATTTTTCATTGAAAGACACTCTCCATTTCCCACAGTGATCTTTTGATCTCTTTCAAAAGGTGGGATCATGTTTAAATCTGCCATGTCCCCTGTCATGTGGTGTGTTGCACCAGTATCCATAATCCATGCTTGATTAGCATTGAAGTCAGATGATGCACTTGCATTTATAGCAGTAAGTGACTGAGGTGGAGATGCACCTTGAAATACATAATTCCCCCTGTGATAGCAATTGAGAGCAGTATGGCCTCACTTCCCACATATTTGACACTCTAGAATTGGACCACCAAAAGAAGGCTGCTGCTCATTTTTGTAGAAACAATTTGGTACAATGTGTCCACGTTTACTGCAAATTTGACATTCAGGAATTACACTCGACTTCTGTCCAGAATTTCAATTCTAATTAAACCAAGATCCAGAAGAACTACCACCTGAGGATCCATTCTTAGACTGACAACCCCCTAATGATCCAAAAAAACCACCATTGTTTCTATTACCAAAATAACCTCCATTAAAGCTTGGCCTGAAATTGTTTCTGTTCCTGTTGAAGTTGTATTGTTTACCACCTTTGTAACCTCCAGTATTTCCAGATGGCCTTTGATTTTGCCCCATAGAACCAGAATTACCATTGTAGTTTCCAGATGACCTTGAAACTAGCAAACAAAACCAATACTTCCATTGTAATGATTACCATTCTGAGTTGAGGATTCTCCGCGATACATTTGTCTATTTTCACCACTCATTGAAGACTCTTCTTGATAGATCAGCCTTGTAACTCCAGTAGTGGATGATTCTCCTTCACAGTACATGCCAAACATAGGAAATGAAACAGAACTAGGTGAATCTTCAGCAGTTCTCTCAACACTTAACAGTTGTGCATGAAATTCCTTAAGAGTAATCGGAGTTTCTCTCGCCATAATTACAGTCTTGATTATATTGTACTCAAATGGTAACCCTGCTAAAGTAACCACAATCAAATCATTGTCAGAAACTACCTCCCCTGCAGGTAGCAATTGATCTTTGAGATTTTTAAGTCTCAAGAGGTACTTCTCAATTGTATATGTGCCATTTTTAATTGTCTGAAGCTCTGTCTTCAAATGATTGATCCTAGCTCGAGACACAGTAGCATATCTGTGATTAAGATGTGTCAAAGCTTCATAAGCAGTTTTACTTCCCACAACATATTCAATTGCCTCATCTCCCAGAGTCGCAATCAAGAGACTAAGTAGAGCCTTATCAGTTATAATCCACTGTTTATATGCCTCAGTAATTTCTTTAGTAACACCAGTATCAAGTGAAATAACATACTTTGGTGGACATACATTTGTTCCATCAAAGTTCTCAAATAGATCATAACCTTCCAGAACGGACCGAAATTGATACGACCACTTCACAAAGTTATCATCATACAATCGGATAGTCAACATTCCCAGCAATCCATCAATCTTCACAGATGTAGAATCCATAGCTAACAACTGTATTAACTCAATCAGAATATCACAAACAAGAACTTCGTGGCACAGAAAATTCACAAACCAACAGCTTCGTGCTCAACTAAATCAACAAACAAGAGAGAGCTTTGTGCCCTAATTTTAGTTATTTTTCAGAATCTGACAACAAATGCAAGCTTCGTGCTCAAATTTCTTTTCATAAGCAACAAATTCAAGCTAATGCACAATTCTAGTACAGAAATTTCACAATTCATCAAGATTTATCACAATTCAATTGTAGTAATTTCCAAGATTCTTCCATATTCATCAACAATTCATTGAATAAAGGCTTTGTGCCACAAAAGCAACAATACCATATGGTTATAATGAAGAAGACATTATTAGCTTGTGAATTAATGAATGAATGTAATTTCATAATGCATTATATGACAGGATATAAAACAATGGTGTAGTTTATAACATGTTTACTTCATATTATGTTATGAATTTCAAATTATATAATATACACCATCTATGGCATTTCTATATGAAGTTGTTATCAAATTTCAAGTTATTATCAAATTTGACAGCAACCACTTCTACTTGATAGTTTTGAGTTGTGACATTTATAATAGTTTTGCCTTAATTTAGTTACATCTATTGCAAAAAACAGACATATAAATGAAAAGTGCCAATAAGCACTGTTTATAAATAAGTTTGTATTATTTTGGAAACTAATATAGGCCTGTGAGATTTCGAGGGTAGAGATCAAGCAAGGTGACTCAAGCTGTCATATTTCTACAATGTTATCTCCTCTTGATATTAAAATCGTACTAAATCTTATTATCAACACCAAAATAAAAAATTTCCACCTATTCGTTAATTGGAAAAGCATAAGTAAAACAAACAAATACCCCACTAATATCAAATATATTAATAAGTTTACACTATTTATGATTATATGTACACTACTTATGAAACTAAAAACAAAATATATTTATTCTTTATATTTTAAAAATTAAAATATATCATAAAAATAAAAAAATAAAAAAAATAAAAAAAGCCCAAACAGTAATACAAAAATAATTAAAAAAAGACCACACAATAGTACAAAAATAAAGCCCAAATATAGCTCTAACAAATTTACCAACTACCTACCCACACCATCCCCGTGCAAAAACAAACTTCCATTAATGCATGCAACCAATTTTGCATTTCAAGAAAACAGAGAACGAAAAACCGAGCAAAAGATCCTCAATTCTCCATCATCCAAGTTCTTCATACATAAAATCGAGCAAAAGTTGTTGAACCCCATCAACAACTTCTTCACACAAATATACGCGAAGAAAAACCAAGGCAACAATCTTACTCTATTCCTCTACAAATTTAACAATTTTATACTTAGTTCACTACTTGCATAAATTAGATCAACTCGAATCAAGCACAAACACTGACATGCAAGAACTTAAACATCATTTTCGTAAAATCAACTATTTCTCTTCACTCAACGTCATTTCATCATAGATCCACAAAACTAACACATTTTACGAACTTAGATTGTAATGTATAACATATATCATCCTACATTTCATTTACTACTGCAGTTTCATCTTCGTACTTTGCTCATTTCAACAAAAATAAAGATTTCCACAGATCTACAAATTTTTTTGCATTTTTTTTTCGGTTTCATAAAAAGTCCCTTATGTTGGTACATTTTCATAAACAGTTTGCAAAAATATCTTCAATTGCGTAAATAGTTTGCCAAATATCTATAGTTTCAAAAATAGTTTGAAAAAATATATTCACTTTCATAAATAGTCTCCACAAAATATCTTCAGTTTCATAAATAGTCTCCAAAATATATTCAGTTTCATAAATGGTTTGCTATTTCAGCTTGCATTCATAAATAGTTTGCAATTTAGCTTCAATTTAAGAAATAGCTTAACATCTATACTATTGTACTCTTCTATTTGCACCATATTCATCTATAAGAAAATATAAACTTTTGTCAAGCTATAAAAGTAATTGTTATTTATATAAATCACTGTTTTTGCAGATGGTCTTAGTTAACATAAAACTCCAAATGTCAAGCTCAACCAAAACCAGTGTTCAAATCATATCAACCAAAATGATGCAACAAAGGAAAATTGTTGGAAAAGATATCATGTACAAAGAAGGAAACTATTCATCTACAAATTAAAAACATTACCGAAGAAGACAATGTTGTAGAACCAACACAAAGCACATAGAAAAAAGGCACAAAAAGAACCATAACAAAGGCTTAAAAAAAAAAAAAAAAAAAAAAAAAAGAAGAAAGAAGGGAGTTAAAGAAAAGAATGAAGATTGACCAAAGAGGCAAAAGAGAAACTTCCAAAAGCTGCAACAGCAAACAGCGACTAAAAGCAAGAAAAAAGAAAAAACCAATGTCGTTTCCGAATCAAAGAAAGAACAAAATGAAAAAACGCACAGTGTGCATGATGAGGGAATCCACCAAATAACTAAATGTGATGATGGACAACAAACATTCTGGGAGAAAAGAGTTACATTAATGACAAAAGTAACAGATCAAGAAGTAGACATTGAAGCTATAATAAACAATGATGTTATCCAGAAGAATGACGTGCAAGGCAAAACGCAAACAATTGCGAGAACAACAACCAAACAGAAAGAGAAAGTCATTGGGACACTCCCTCATTCAATTTGGATTTAAAAGACGAGCTTTCATCACAGTCGGATAACTTTCCACCAACAAATCACAGAGACAAAGGCATGCAATAAACCTAACTGCAAGTATACAAGATTGTTAAACCAAATGACAAAAGAAGATTAATTCAGTTTAGCTTAACAGAGAACACATAAGTACTACAAACACTCTTAAATCAACATTTAGTACACACAAATGCTTTCCTTGTATAAAAATACCAACTTGTTATATATCTAAAACTTGTTCCACTTTTCTGTAACGATGAATACGGGACAATAAAAAGTACATATTTCAACTATTACTGAATAATGGTGTTCAAAGAAGATCTGCACAGTTTGATGGCAAACAGACCTATGTCAACTCAGATAGTTGATTCTTTTTGCTACATGAAAAGAGAAAAAGTAACACCAAAGAAAGAATGATCTAAAGGAACAAGTAGATCGTCTAACTGTAGAGGTCAACATTTAATTCATTGAGCTCAAGAAATGTCAAGTCAAGTTTAAGCGGTTTTCAACGTGGCCTTGATAAGTGCTTGATTGCTCAAATTTCAACATTTATCTGTGAGCTAGACACCTGGTATCTTGAAGTATATCTGCATCTTTTTTCCTTTATTTAAAATAAAATGAAATATCTATGCACAACAAAAAGAAATAAATAAAGTCAATTGTCAACTACTTATGAAAATGTGATGGAACTGCTAGTATAAATATCATGGAACTATTTCTTAAACTATGCTTCAACTATTTATGAAAAGTGTTTGCACATCCAGATACAAAAAGAAAAAAGAAAAAAAAAATCGAATGTAAAATAAGAAAGTATTAACTCATTGTCATTGCCATTTTTTGCACAGCAAGATAGAAGTGTTCCTTTATATTTGCTCTTGATAAAAGTACCATCAGAGAATAACGTCGGGAAAACATGAAACCTTTAATCCATACATCATAAGAAATGAATAAATGAAGAAATCTATTGGTCTGTAGGATAACTTCAAGCTCAAACACAGATTCGGGATTGCTTGAACAAGTAGATTCAACATATCAAGGCATGAACTTATAAGCATTGACATCATCACCATTTAGTTCAAAAACTACCCTCTCTTTGCCAAAGTATGCAGTAGCATAATCAATATCTAATCCAGAAAACTATTTTAAGTTTGAGATAATCTCCTTTGATTTAATAAGAGGATTTGATTGAACCTTGTCCTTTATGTGAGAAGCAACAAATTGATGGCCAACAACTTTGTTTTTCTTCTTTCGAATCATACCATTAAATGTATGCACATTATGCAACTTCCGAATAACGAAAAAATCATTAATATCACACTTGGACGCATAAACACGCCAAAGACAACTATCAGATTCCTTCCTACAATACTCAACACTAATGTGATTCTTATCAATCTTCAAATACTTCAAATCAAAACCACATTCAATAGAAAAACTTCTTCAATTTATCTCAGAAATCAACAAAACCTCTCCCAAAAATTTGCCTCTTAGATGCTATGTAACTATCTCACTGACATGGCATATAATTATGGATACCATGAGAACCATACTTCCTTAGATGATCATTTTCACCAACAACAATCATAAAGCTTGATGTACGGCACAAAGAACAAACACTATCCATAGGTAATTGAACTACAGAACCATCACATTTATCCATAACCAATATTTCTACGATGTATTTTCCAACGACATCAAGAACCATCAACATATTCATAACATCAGCATCACAATCTAGAAGACAAGTAGGATCTTCATTCAAAGCATATTGCAACTCAAAACAACCAAGTCTCAAACCCTTAAACCTTGAACAAATATCAATACAAATCTGATTGAATGTAGAGTTGATAAACCGCCATATGTAAACTGAGTTAGTTTACCATTCTCCATAACTAATGAACAAAAAAATAAATAAATAAACAATTACAAATCAGTACACAAAAATTATACGCAGATAACAATAAAAAATGACAAAATGTAGTGAAAAACTATGAAACTAGAATCTTAGAACCTGTAATGTAGTGTTGATTACCTCTACACAACCAAACTATGAAGAACAGCGATCAATTACGGAACTCTAGTGAAACAATGAACAATAACGAAGATGACAAATTTAAAATAAAATCTCAAAACATTCAACCAAGTTTCAGAAAAAAGAATTGAAGAATAATTCTTACTTCGAAGAACCTAAACAAACAACACGAAGATTAGGATTTCAAACAAGCGACTCTCAAAACCTTCAACTAGTTTGCGAAAAAAAATTAAAAACTACAGATTGAAGAACTCTACAACGTTTTAGAAAAAAAAAACCTTCTAGCCGGTTGTGCTAATTTCAAAATAACTAAACTAACAGATTAATTAACATAAGTTAACCTAAAACCATTAAAGGCAAAGTGACAAATCAGCTTGTTATTTAGGTTAGCCAATCTTAAGTTGGGCTTATTAAAAGTGAGCTTTGTACTAACTATTAAATAAACCTACAACATGATTTTTGGTTAAAACCTAAAGTTTTCAAGCCCTTTTGGTTAGTTTTCCTTAGGTTTAACCATGTAATTTTGGACGGAATATTTTTCCTCTTGGTTTGGCCAATAGTGGGTGAAGAAATATTGAATGGCGATGCAGACCAAGATACCAAACTTCAAAGTCTTGGTTCTAGTTTTATACCCTCCAATCTTCTTTGAAATTCAGCTTTAATGTAACAACTTGTCTCTGCTTTTATGTTTTAATTAGTTAAATTTACAAAAGGACCCCTAACGACGAAAGCATTGACTTTCGTTGACTCTTGTTTTATGATGTAGGAATTTTTCTTTTAATTTATTTACATAGCGATCATTGATACGAACACATAGGCATGAGCAAAATTGATTTTGGAGCTAAAACAAAGTTTCTACGAATTTTTGAATGTCAAGGGCATTTACGTAATTTCACATTTGAAGATATTTCTCCATTTTGGACCTTCCCTTAGCTGACACGTGGCAGATTCCCTATTTTTCTAGGGTGTTCTTCTCTTTCCCGAGTACCTCTCTCTCTCTCTCTCTCTCTCTCTCTCTCTCTCTCTCTCTTTTAATCTCTTATTCTTCTCTCCCTCACTCATCTCTCTCACTTTCTCTCTTTTTCTTTGTCGAACACACACACTCATACACTAACAAACCAACAACACCACCAACCTTCCACCCTTCCTAGCCACTATGGTGAGGCCTTGAACAAAAAATTAGGAGAAAAACACCTAGGAACTTCCTCCTCGCAATGCACCATGCGATTACTATGCAAGAACTTCTCCTGCGAATTCTTGCCATTTCAGCGAAAGTAAGCCTCGAAATTGGTCCATATCATTGTAGATCGTGTCTAGGTTCACGATTAGTAAGTTTTTGGGTTGTTTTGGTGGTGTAGGCACATAGAGAAACACAAAGGAAGTCACTATTGATTTCTGGAAAATTCGAAAATATGGTCGTTTGGCCATCTTCAAACCATTTTTTCGGCCAATTCTGATCTTTGTTGGGTCTCCTAAGTGTATGAATCTCTTCTCCTCATTCCTACATTTTGGCTTTTGAACACTCGATTTGGATTTGTATTGAGCTCCAATGAGTTCTTGAAGTTGGTGGAAAAATCTGGAAAAATTCAAGAATTTCGAAGAAGGCAAGTACGTTTGTACTCGCGGCGCATAGGAGGCTTTCATGGCTGGCGCGTAGAGCACACACACCTTCACCGAGGGCACGGCACTGTGGTGGTGGCGCCGATGAATTTTCCGATGACCCATCTTGGTGTGTGGTAACCCTGGCCGCCACCCCGCGGCAACGCTTGCGGCGGCGTGTAGGGGAACCCGAGGTCCCTCCTTAGGTTTTTTGACTTGCCGAATCCGAATCCGCTGTTTTTTTTTTCCAAATTCGATTATTTTAATAGAGTTTTAATAAATGGTCCCTATTTGTGTTTAGGTGCATTGGTGGGAAGTGATCCCGTCCTCCCTAGTTCAATCGGCTCCCTGGTAGCAGAATATTTGTGAATGGATCCCTTCTCAAATTGCATGGTTTTATAAATATTAGGTTGCATTCATGGAAAGCATGTTTTTATAATTCTACATTTCATGAATTAAGTATGTTTTATGATAAGTTCACTGAATATCTAAATTCATGCTTTATGATTTATTTAATCTGCTTTTATGAAACATTTATGATTTATTAGTTTCATGATTTATGAAATTTTGTGGTTATGGATATTAGGTTCATTGAAATGCTTATGCCTTTGGATGATGAGGTTTTGGTATTCTAAATTTGGCGTGAGATTTTGGGTTACGTTTTTTGTAATTAATTAGTGGGTATTCATATTGCACATACACACAGCCTGAGTATGTATACATCTATGGTCATAGGACACAGTAGAGGAGCGATAAGGTATTATGACATACTTTACTGGCGAAACCAGTGTTAGACAGCTTCACTAGCCACAGCTAGTGTCGGTGTGTTATGTAGTTATAATTCTTTTCTGGCGTAACCCAAAGTCGTACAACTTCACCTTCGAGTGATGGAACCTACCATATTTCTTCACTAGCGTAACCCAGTGTTGTACAGCTTCACCTTCGGGTGATGGTTATGCCTTTGAATGACTATAATACCCCTAGTTGAGTACATCGCTGTTTTGACTTCCCGAACTCTTTTGGATTTGCCTTCGGGCACTTCGTTAGAGATGATATTATTGTACGAACGTTTTATAGCATGTAGAGTTTTTAGAAAAAACCTATTATGTAGTGTTATATGTGTTTTCAAAACAGGGGGTTAGTATGTTCAGAAAGAAATCGATTTTCGTATTACTACTATTAATATAAACTATGGTTCACTGACCGTTTGTTTCGCGTCCCTTTCAGGACCTAGTGATGATGAATACGACCCCAACTATGAGGCATTCCTTACCAATGAACTTGCGCTCTTTTAGTTGTGTATGGCTTCTTTGTGAATAATTGTAACTTAATGTCTTTCATTTCACTAGTAATCCCGTTTAGTGGTATGCTCTGGACATATTCGTGCATCTTTTCTTTTGGATTTGTGACTGTTGGACACCCTATTTTGTTTATGTTTAACTCAAATTATTATCATTATTTCTTTAGCGTTTGTATATTCCTTATGATTGTCGTTTGTCGTGTGACTTTTTGATTACATATTTCCTTATGTTCTTGTATATTCACATATTTATGGCTTTCGTTACTCTTGAGTGTCGGCCAACAAGTGCCATCCAGGTGTTATTTGGATATCTGGGTTGGGGCGTGTCATCTAACTTTCTTTGTCACGAAGAGAGAAACTTATACATGCCAATGTATTATTGGACCGAAACATGAAAATGACGGTAAGCTCTTTTTATGTAAGTCCTATAAAATCAGATACTTTCCAAATGACAATTTCCAGTAATAGCATCTTCTATTAACATTGTGTATAAGCCAAGCAAGACTTGTGCTAGAATCTTGTATTAACTTATTATTTGGACATAATGTTTGTGGCATTTTTGAATGATGATGAAGAAAAACGACCATGCTTTATCAGGAATTGCATTCAGATCTTTCCCCTCCTTTGCATCAAAAGACAATAAAAAGGATTTAACTCAATAAGATCTAGTTAAATCTTAATCACTCACTTATGAAAAAGTGATGTCCGAGAGAGAATCATGTTTGCACTCAGAACATCTTCACAAGAGAAAATTATAAATAAAAATGAATAAATACAAAAACGCATTTTTTTATTAGCACCTCACCTAATGTTGAGGGGTTTAGACATTGGTAAAGCAGGAGCTGATTCCGTCGGGAAATTTGGAAAATAACCAAAATTTGGACTTATATAAAATTATAGTCACCCTTTTAAGTTTAAGGTAAGTATAACAAAAATTTGATACGGAAGTACTAAAGTACCTCAAACAACCCCAACAAAATCCAAAGTTTCAAGTTTTGGACTTATATAAAAGGGTTAATCTCTGTTTACTACCATAAAGTTTCATGGTTTTCAACATTTGGTACATAAAAGTTTTTTTCATCCCAGAGTCATACCTCAAGTCTTAAATTTGGGACAATTTCATACCGTCATTAGTCAAACTGTTAAGTCTGCCATTAACTGATGACGTGGTGCCCATGTGGACAATGACTGGGCGCCATGTGTCATCCACGTGGAAATTAAAAATAATTATTTATAAAATAATTTATTTATTTAAAACAAAATAAAATAAAATAAAATAAATAAAAAAAACCTTTCTTCCCCAAATCCCACCCGTAACCACCCTCCCATCACCCACCCCTTCTCCCACCCCCCAAAGCTCTTTCTCTCGCACCACTCCTACCTCAACCCCCGATCCGTTCACTCCCTTTCTCTCCTCTGCACACCTACTCCACACATCCATCTTCAATTCCCTCTCCCTGTACATTCCACCAAAACCTTCAACACTTCCAGCCTGTTATGCTTCACACACAAATGCAACCCACCCTCGCCTCCCTGAGTCACCGCCGGTTTGACTCGGCCACAACCGTAGCTCGCTTCTTGATGACACCCAGATGCAAGGGAATGAACCCATTGTGATCCAACACCAAACCCAAATCTAGGTTGAATTGCACCAGATTTTTCACCATCGGTTTTCAATTTTTGAATTTGATGATGTTGAACTTTGTGGGTTTCTAATTTTTGATGGTTTGGGATGTGGTTTTTTTTTTTTTTATTTTTATAGTTTTGTGATGGTGAGAATAGAGTGGAAGTGCAGGAGTCGAAGAGGGAGCGGAAGCACTGCATGCGGAAGAGAGAGGAGGAAGAGGGTGGATGTGCAGAGTCGAAGAGGGAAGGAGAGCACTAGGTGCGGAGGAAAAGAAAGGAGGGTGAGAAGGTGGGCACGGGTGGAAGTGTGGGCACGGGTGGGATTTGGGAAAGAAGGTTTTTCTTTTTTTTAATAACTAAATTATTTTTAATTTCCACGTGGATAACACGTGGCGCCCAGTCATTGTCCACATGGGCGCCACGTCATCAGTTAACGACAGACTTAACAGTTTGACTAACGAAGGTATGAAATTGTCCCAAATTTAAGACTTGAGGTATGACTCTGGGATGAAAAAAACTTTATGTACCAAATGTTGAAAACCACGAAACTTTAGGTTAGTAAACAGAGATTAACCCTATATAAAATTATGCCCATGAAAATTAAACAAAGAAAATTTCAATTATCAAGAGATTCGAAGCAAAATTGAATAAATTCAAAGCCACCCGTGCTACTTAAAGTACCTTAAACAACCCCAACAAAATCCAAAGTTTCAATTTTTGGAGAAAATGAGAGAGGGGACCGTTGCATTATGGGTTTTCCACCACAAATTTGGTTATGGAGCTAATCGTAGAACTAGAGGTCATAATTAAGGGGCTAAGATGCAGAGGAAAAGCATGGACATTGAAGTGAGCAAGCCTTGTCATAAGCTTGCCGGTGCAAGTGCTTGGACTTAAGGATTACAGCGTCGCAGTTGGAAAATTAGAGCTTGGAGAGCAAGGGAGAAAGAAGAGATCGAGACTAAGAGTCAACTTCATGTGGAGGTCGAAAGATTTTTGAGGATTCCAAACCGAATGAGTGTTATGTGTGAGAATATAAAAGAGGAAGATGATAAGGAAAAGAGAGGGATTGTGGTGCACATCATGGCTTTTAGAAGGGATAGAGATGGTGGTAAAATACACCTGAGCATCACTTTAATTTTGGTTTTTCTGGGAACACCTCATTGCAAGGGTATATTAGTACTTTCGTGTCAACTTTTGGTTATAATTATTATAAATTTAAAAGGGTGGCTATAATTCTATTTAGCATCCGAATTTTGGTTATTTTTCCAAATTTTCCTTTCTCCCGAAGCAACATTACAAACATAGAATGTTTTCTCCGGTCATGGTGTCCCCTAAACCTAGGTGGATCTGATTGGTAACTTTTGTGCTACGCTTTAGTTTTGTGGGCTTTCTACTTTTATTTGTTAGGAGTCTTCATCTTTCAACTGTTTTTATCTAGCGCTTGCATCATGGCCAGGAACCAATCTGACCCGGGGTCGAAGAAATTGAGTGTTTATCTGATTGTAGACCAAGAGCCTTTGCCGTTAGTTGTCAAGGAAGCCTTACGACAACTTTGGCACAAGTTGGGAGTGATTCGTGTGGCCATGGCCAAGGTTACATCTACGCAATCACGATGGGTAAGGAGGCGTTGGCTAGGTGTTGTTCGAAGGCAACCCTTAGACGGTGAAGGGCTACGCCTTCTCAATCAAGTTATAGCCCAAATTCCACTCCCTGGACCATATCAAGGCTAACATAGCTGTTTTTTTGGTTCAAGCTCATGGTATCCCTCACTATCTATGCATAGTGAAAAACGCATTGTGGCTAGGTGGAAAAATCGGTGTCGTTCTTGAGGTGGAGGACCCAGCTGAGGCTGGTTTCCGTGGGTTTCTAAGAATGAGGGTTGATTTTAATGCCCTCTGACCACTACTGGCTCATTTCATGATGCCCTCACCAAAGAACAGCACGTTAACTATTCGCCTCTGTTATAAGGGTCTGACGGACTTCTGCTATAGATGTTGACAACTGAAACCCTTACACTATGCCCAAAACAGAGCCTTTAGAGGACGTCCTCAAAAGAACCTGGGTGGCCAAGACTAGAAAGTGGTGACAGTGAAACCCTCGACAATTAACTCCTTTAACCTCAGCGACGTGGTGGTGGGCTCATCCAAGGAACTTGAAGAAGCAGAGAAATGGTTGTTTGGAAGGAGGAAATCAACTAATCAACTACCATCAGTGGCGGCTGAGGTTTCTCAGCCTGCCATCAGCCATGTATACCTTCTTTTGGAACTACCTGGGGCTTGGGAATCTTTGGATAGTTCAGACGCTGCGAGATTTAATCTAGCAAAAAGATCCCCACATTTTTTTTTATCTCTGAAACGAAAAGCAGTGTGCGTCACCGAAGGTATATTATGCTACAATTGGGTTTTGATCATGTGTTTGGAGTTGACTCCTGAGGGCAGTAGGGAAAACTTGCCTTTTTTGGAAAGCGAATGTCCTTACACGGATTTTATCTCACTCATTCCACCACATTGACTAGAAGATTTGAGACTGGGGATCTCCTACGGCACCTGGCTACGGAATCATCTTTGCCTTGGGTCTGCGAGAGCGATTTCAACGAAATCCTCCATTACTAAAAAAAAGGTGGGGGTTTAAGGCCAAAAAGACAGATCCTGGTCTTCTGGGAATTGGTGGAGTGGTATGGTTTTGAAGGATGCAATTTTTCCAGATGAACCCTAACAAAGCTCCGGGTCTAGATGGCCTGCCCCCACTTTTTTTATCAGAAGTTCTGGAGCATTGTTGGTCCCGATGTTACCAGGGTTATCTTATCCCTCCTCTCCGGCAAAATTCTTAAGAAGACCAATTATACATATACATATACATATATATATATATATATATATATATATATATATCTGATCCCGAAGCAAAAATGCCCAACGAAATTATCCAATTTCGGGCCGATCAGTCTTTGCAATGTTTTATACAAAATTGCATCTAAAGTCCTCATGAACAAGATGAAGTCCATCATGCCACTGATTGTTTCTTAAAATCAAAGTGCCTTTGTCCCAGGTAAACAAATTTTTGACAACATTATCTTGGCATCCGAAGTAGCGCACACTGTATGGAAAGAAGAAGGTGGGGTAGGAAGGGTTTTGTGGCTCTAAAACTCGACATGTTAAAGGCCTATGACCGAATCGAGTGGGGTTATTTATAGTGTCCTACTCAAACGGGGATTCACTCTCTGTTGGGTTAACCTCCTGATGCTTTGCGTGTCCATTGTCTCCTATGCTTTCATCATAAATGGTTCTCCGATGGGATACCTACATCTGTCCCGGGCTCTTACACAAGGAGACCCATTATGTCCCTACCTCTTCCTCCATGCTGAGGGTCTCTCCACCTTATTAGCGCATAAAGAGGTCGAGAGTCACTTACACAGTGTGGCGATCTCCCAACATGCTCCATCCATCTCTCACCCACACTTTGCTGATGACAGTTTGCTCTATGCTACTGCATCAACGTCTCTTAGTGCCGCATCATGGACGTGCTGCGAAAATATGAGGAGGCATCGGGACAAAAAGTTGACATCATGGACGTGCTGCAAAATTATGAGTGCCGCCACATCATGGATCGGCATGATAAATACCTTGGGCTTTCAACGGTTGCGGGCCATAACAAAGGTGTTTGTTTCAGCCATATCAAAGAGAGACTATGGAAGAGGCTACAGGAATGGAAGGGCAAATTACTCAGTGTCGCGGGGCATGAACTCCTTGTCAAAGTTGTTGCCCAATCAATCCCGCTATACACGATGTATAGTTTCCTCCTTCCGATGTATTTTTGTAATGATCTTAACCGCTCTGTTGCTGATTTCTGGTGGAGTGGGGCTTCAGACTCTAAGAAGATTCATTGGCTCACTTGGGAGAAGCTTTGCCTCCCTAAAGAAGAAAGTTGGGTCTGGGTTCAGAAATTTATATGCCTTCAACCTCAGCTTCTTGGCAAAACAGGGTTGGAAGAGCATCTGTAGCTCTAGGAGCATCATCGACCGGGGTTCCAGATGGCGGATTCCGCGTGGTGATAGTCAAAATCTTGGAGGACAGATGGCTTCCTCTTCCTTTTGTCCACAATCACTAGAGCTATTTCTACCCATGTTTCTCTCCAAGCTAATTGTGCTGCTCATCGTCACACTAGATTTGCTCTCTTTTCAGTTTCGAATTGTAACTGGTTTGAGGATCCAGACCTTATTTCAGGTTTTCTTTTTGAAGAAGCCATTTTGTAATTGTTCTGGTTTGTCCTAAACGTTCTTACTATTAATGATATCGCGCACTTTAAAAAAAATAAAAAAATAGAATGTTTTTACACAGTTCATAACAGTAAAATGCCAAGTAAACCTTCAATCCTGACAGAATTTGACATCTGCAAACTACGAACAACTCAAAATTACAATACAGGAGGAGAGCGTAACAAATCCCAAATACAAGAAAAACCTAAAAACAAATTAGCAGTCTTTGTTCGTCAAATACCCACTAAAAGAGATGTGAAGAAAAATTTGAAAGTAGCTTCAACTCGTTATGTTCTAACATGACCACTGTTGTTAATTCTAGTCAATCACCAGGTAGAAGTCACTTGAAAGAGAAGAGGCTTCGTCACCCTCTGATGGAGATGGAGAAGGGAAGTACAAGGGACTGTCCTTGTGCAACGAACGCCACTCATCAATGCATGAAATTTGGTGCAGGTCCATACTTGGGGGAATTCTATGGTCTAGAATATTCAAAATGTTTTCAGTTTTGCCAAGAATGTAAACTGCATGCCGCACACCCTCCTCCCTCTCTTCAATGCCGATGCTCAGACACTTCCTCTTTATAACTAGACGTAAATTAGTGAGACAAGCAGCCATTATGTCCGAAATCATGACATTCAGCTCTTCGAATAATCTCTCACCTGTCTGGTTGATGCTGCCTTCATAATTCATCAGAATAGTTTGACTTATCCTATACATGGAATTAGCAGCCAGTTCTCTAACAGGCCATTTTGAAGGGTTATCTCTTAAACATGCATTCGTAGTCATATGCTTCTTTCTAGACTCTTCAAATATAAACTTTGCAGTCTCAGCAAGTCCTTCAAGTATTTCCTTTGAGCTCTTCCCCTCAGGTGACATTTTACGGAGATCCACATCTAGCCATTTGTGATAGAGATCAACTCCTTGCCACACTGTAATTGCTGCCTTTCTGACATTGGTGACATCTTCTTTACCATCCAGGTAATTTTCAATAAAATTTATGTACATGAGCCCTTCGTGAACACCACTTGTCAGCTCTTCAATTGAACTACTGCTGATGTTTGAAAGTGCAAGAGCAATACTTGTAAGTGTCACGACAGGTAGTGCCCAACAATTTGGTGGTTCTTCCATGTCTAGAGAGGGAACTTGTTCACTGTCAAAATTGGCAACTCCCTTGAATCCTTGTGAAAGTGTTGATTTCTTTAACAGTTTCATGATATATTTAGGCTCTAGCTTCTTTCCCCTTCGAAACCAATGAACGGTAGCATCACAGTTGCTTCTCATCATGTGGTGCACCAATGCATCCTCACCTTCAAGATGCAGAACGTACCGGCTAAGATCTAGCCTTGGGTTTGGCTGTGACTCTGTCCCCGAATCATTAAAAATAGTGTTGACATTGGACTTCCTCTGTTTGCAGAAGTCGCAGCATAACAATATCTTGCTAACAATGAAGATGGAAATAAGCCGAATGGCCTTACTCACTATGACATTGCCCGTCTGCATTGAGATACACAAGTCTAAAAGTTTGTTTCTTGTGCCGTGAACAAGTTTCCTGCAGTGCCTATTTCTGATTCTCATTGATAAAGGGCATTCTTTCAACTCTAACAGTCCCTGGGTCCAGTACTTTTCTACTTTAAGTTCTTCTCTGTAGCTTTTGTTTCCTCTTTTTGCGCATCTGAAATTTATGGCGGTGAACCATCTTGATGCAGGACCGATTGTACCAACTGCTACTGCAGTGGTCTGCACAGTAAGAACCAAAGTGGTTGACCACTTGTAGTCAGACTTGCCGCTGCAAAATGTAAATGACCAGGGCATCAAGTAACTCCGAAACATTGCTTCTGCTAAAATCATGGCACTCAAAAGACAAAATGCTCCAGAAGCCGTGCATGTCGCTGAACGCCCCACCACAAACTGGGGACTAGAGGTATGAGCCATCATCCAATGTTTCATCAGATATTCTTTAAGTTTGGTAACCAATGGTCTACCTGTTTCATCTCTGCCCTCTTTTAGAGCTAATTGGTACTTTTTATTGTACTTGTGTTCTAAATATCGTTTACATACGGGAACGGTTAAAGCAGAGAAGTTCATCATGATAAGTAGAACAAGCATGATGAACATGATGAAAGCATGCTCCATGCAGAAAACAAAGATTGCACCAGTAGCTAATTGAATGCAAATATTCACGATAAGGGTAATAACCAGAATTCCAAAAGCAATTGCATTCATCATGATTTCTTTATTTTTCATGACTCCAAGAGAAGGCATGGTGTTACCCATTACTGTGCAGATCAAGACAGAACTGCTGAGCTTTGCGAGCTGATCCTGCCGGCCAGGCATCGGAGTATTGAGATCCACCGACAGTTTAATTGCAACACCGATCAAGGTCAAAGAAGTTGCATTGATGGAGAAGAACTTGCAAGGGAACCAGAGTTTCCAATGTCGAAAGCCATGGATAACATCGGCGGCCATTGCAATTAGGCAGGCTAAGGTTGCAGCTGCTACATAGATGCCAATCCAAGGCATAGGAGCACTGAACTTGTCCTGGTTCAGATTCCCGTCGACGTCGCAGCCGCCCATCTTCTTCCTCAACTTGTGAATATCTTGTGTGATGTTTTCTTGAGCAGCGTTTGCGTTATGATTGTGTGTGTTGCCGGTCCACTTTGTTAGCCTTAATATCTTGACTATGTTAAATTTGACTTGTTTTCATTGATGAACTTGACCGGCTTCAGACCACTTAATGACTAATTCAATGATGGCTGGCGTGCTTTATTATGTCACCACCACCCGATGAGTGTTGGGTAACAATAATAGCATATAGAATTATTAGGTTTTAATCCTGATTAGATCGAGGATTAGTTTTTGTCCTATATGTAATGGAGGGGGGCCCCCAATGAAACGCACTCACTCAGATGATAAGAAAAGTCGTGTGATAAAAGAGAGGATTGTGTGAATCCGTTGGCCAAATTACTTTTCAGTTCAATGGATTGGCTCTAGTCTACGGTCAGATGAAAGAATCGCCAGGAGTTTGCATGAGAGTAGACTTAACCGCCTTAATTATGGTGGAATATTTTCCTAAGTGGTTTGGCCAATGGTGGGTCAAGAAATATTGAATGGCGATGCAGATCAAGATACGAAACTTCAAAATCTTGGTTCTAGTTTTATACCTTACGACCTTCCTCGGAATTTAGCTCTAACTTTCGTTGCCATGTGGCTTTTCAATTCAATATGTAATGTCATGAAGAGATAAACTTATATCTGCCAATGTATTATTGCGACTAAAAAGTCAAAATGACATATAAGGTTTGGAAAACCCTAATTGCTTCTAATTTCTTTAGATTGTTTGACTCACAAATTCCACATAACATAATTGTGTGTTGCATAAATGTGTGTGTGTGTGTGTGTGTGTTTATCAAAAAGAAAATATAAATATAGGGGGTTCATGCATCATCGGGAATGTTTTCATGCTTCTAGTAAGAGCGTCTTGATAACGTGATGTATGCCTAATTTATTAAACAATATAAAGGACAGAGAGGGGTGTGGCACAAAGAGAGAGAGAGAGGAAGAGAGGGGACAGATGTGTAATTGTGAGGTGTGTGTTATGTCACCTAATTGCACCTTTATTTATATTAGTAGAGAAGGTAAATTCTTTACCCCAATAGGATTACAACTCTAACGGGATAATATCTAGCCTAAGATATATGATAGAATCTACTAAGGATATCCTAGATATGATAGGATTTGCACAATCACATCCCTAATCTAATAGGATTGCAACAAGAAAGGCATTTTTATTAGCATCTCACCTAATGTTGAGGGGTTTAGACATTGGTAAAGAAGTAGGAGATGATTCCGCTGGGAAATTTGGAAAATAACCAAAATTTGGACCTGTACAAAATTAAAGTCTTCCTTTTAAGTTTATGGTAAGTATGACAAAAATTTGATATGAAAGTACGAATATACCTGTGAAAATTAAACAAAGCAAAATTCAATTAAAATCAAGCGAAATTGAATAAATTCAAAGCTACCCGTGCTCCTTAAAGTACCTTAAACAACCAAAAACTCCAATTCAATCAAAAAAGAAAACAAAATCCAAAGTTTCAATCTTTGGAGAAAATGAGAGAAAGGGGACCATTTCATTTTATGTTTTTCACAGTGGATTTGGTTATGGAGCTGATCATAGAAGTGAAGGTCATAATTGAAAGGTTGAGTGGGGGAGTGGGGGAGGAAGAGCAACGGACATTGAAGTGAGCGAAGGCCTCGTTATAAGCTTGGTGGTGTGATGAGTCGATATTATACCATATGTTTTTACCCTATTCTTAGTTACAATTTATTGGTTATTTTAGTAGAATTTTGATACTTTGTTATGTATTTTCAATGTAGGATATGCGACTTACTCTTGATCATAAAATAATCAAACGGATGAAATTTGGAGTGATTACGATTGAAGGAAGTCCGTGAATCTTTCAAGACGATTGTATCAAAATTCCAGATTTTTCTACCAAGCATGTTGACCATGGTGAAGAAAAGAAGGTCCAATGCACAACTTTCCCAGAATGACATTCTTGGACGTTTTTGGTATTTTGAGGTCAATATGGTATATTTTGAGGAAGGTTCCTTCTGAGGATTTGTTGGGGACATCTTAAGCTTTCAAATAGACCTTTTGGGACCAAATTGGAGTTGCTTTGGTCAGTCAAAAGTCTGTTTTTCTGAGAAGTCCGAATTTGACTTTAAATAGGAAACCTTTTATTTGCTAGTTTATTATTTTATTATGTTTCCTAGTTTTATTCTAAGACCATTTCTTGGTAGAATTTTATCTTGTAGTACAATAAATAAGGCTATTTGCCCATTAGGTTAAAGAGGATCAATTTGGAGAACTTTGCTAGGCTTTAAGGATTTGTACTCTTTGTGGAGCCAAAATAATCAAGAAAATTATGGAGGCGACATATGAACTTTTGGGTTAAAAAGGCAAAATTACCCTCGAGGCACACCAGGATTCCCATGCGCAACCAGTGGACAATAACGGCTCAATCAAGGAAGAGTCAAAGGTGATCAAAATGGTATTTATTCAAAACCCTCTCATCACTCCTCATCAAATCCTCACCCATAAGGTAACTCCCAATTATTCTTTTCAAATTGAGATTAATTACCAAATTACTTGATTAATTACTAAATTAATTGGGATTACAAAATAAAGAAACAGACATTGGGATTACAAAACCGTAAGGAATCAAAACTGTAGGAGTTTATTTGGGGTGCGAAACTGTAGGTTCAAAACTGTTGGAAATCATAAAGAAAAAGTAAAACGGACGAGATCCAAAACGGGAAAAAATCAATACGGAATGGTTATGGAAGGATTATGGATTAAGACTTATTCTTCTTCCCTATACAAAGAAGGAATCTCAAAACATATTTATATGGTGCCAATTACTCCTTATTAACTGATGAGGTTAATAGCAATTAACAATTAATATTTCTAATAAAACAAAACATATATATATATATATATATATGAATATTTAAATAAAAACATAACTGCTCCAACAATCCCCCACTTGTTTTTATTTAAAAACTGTATATCAAGCAACATATCATAAAGCTATGCATAAGTCAAGGTGTTTCTCAACTTGAACCTGTACATAGTGTTAGTGATCCAGATTATACTAGAGTAACTTATAGTTTTGAACTCTATCTCTGACAACACCACACACACACAACTTTATTAAGGTGAAGTTCAAAAGGCCAGCACATTACATCCATGTGCTTGTATCCCAGTATAGTGAACGCTCTACAAACTTGCCCAAGATTTCATAGAAAACGGCCTCACTTCCACATTCTCATAGGTAAGACTATCAAGGATATTCCTGTAGCTAGATATCCCACTCAACATAGAGTATAGACCTTACTAAGAGAAAAAATATTTCAACCTAAAAACGCTTCAGGATGTCATGCTTCTTAGGGATGGACATGGAATAATATTCCAAATTAAAATTAGCAAGACACTTATATCACTTGCGACTTGTTATTACCTATTACCCTTTGAACCTATTTCTTAAGATCTCCAATCTATAGGTTGGGTTTCCATCACAAAGGACTCAATTTTCTAAGGGCTTTAGTTCCATCCCTTTCAAGGTTTTCCAAACCTTTTCTCGTGCTAGTCCTTTCGTCAAAGGATCAGCCAAGTTTTCTTCAGACAGTATATGATCCACTCTTACAGCTCTATTAGACAGATAATCTCTTACAGTGTTGTGCTTATGACGTATTTGTTGCCTTTTCCCGTTATAATAACGGTTATGCACTTTAGCTATTACCGCTGTGCCATCACAATGGATCAAAACTGTTGGAATCAGTTTCTCCCATAAAGGGGTATCTGACAGTAGGTTTCTCAACCATCCTGCTTCTTTGCTTGCCGTAGCTAGTGCTATTAATTTTGACTCCATAGTAGACTACACCAAGATAGTATGTTTCTTAGACTTCCATGACACAGCCGCACCACTAATACTAAAAATATATCCACTAATGGCTTTAGAGTCATCTGAAAGAGTATTCCAATCAGCGTCACTGTAACCTTCTAGGACAACGGGAAACTTCTCATAGTGTAATATGAAATTCATCGTTCTTTTAAGGTATTCATAAGCCTCTCTATAGCATGCCAATGCTCCAAACTAGGTCTGCTAGTAAACCTGCATAAAACTCCTACAACATAAGATATATCAAGCCTAGTGCAATCAGTAGCATAACGAAGGCTACCAATAATACTCACATACTCAGATTGTTTAACACTGTCACCAGCGTTCTTGAACAATTTTACACTAGGATCATAAGGAGTAAAAGCTGGTTTACAATCAAAATAATTATACTTTCTTAAAAAAATTTCTATGTAGTGAGATTGATCTAAAGAAAACCCATGTTTGAACCTAGTTATTTTCAAACCAAGTATTACACTAGCTTCACCCAAGTCTTTCATATCAAAATTAGCACATAACAAAGATTTGACATTATTCACAACATGAATATTCGAACCAAAAATGAGCAAATCATCCACATATAGGCATATTATAGTGCATATATTATTTTCAGACTTATAATAGATGCATTTGTCACTTTCATTTATTTTAAAACCATTTGAAGTAACCAAACTATCAAATTTCGCATGCCATTGTTTAGGGGCCTGTTTCAATCCATAAAGTGACTTATCTAACTTGCTAACTTTATTTTCTTGTCCTGGAATAATAAAACCCTCTGGTTGATCCATATATATTTCTTCCTCTAATTCACCATTTAAGAAAGTTGTTTTAACATCCATTTGGTGCACAACAAGATCATGAATAGAAGCTAAAGCAAACAATACATGAATAGAAGTTATTCTAGTCACAGGTGAATAAGTATCAAAGAAATCTGTAGTTTCTCTTCATCTATAGCCTTTGGCAACAAGTCGGGCTTTAAATTTTTCAACTGAACCGTCAGGTTTTAATTTTCTTTTAAGAATCCATTTGCAACCTATTGTTTTGCAACCAGGTGGAAGATCCACCAAGTGCCAAGTTTGATTTGACTCCAGGGAGTCCATTTCATCATTTATAGCTTCTTGCCACAAGTCTACATCTAAAGAAGTTAAAGCTTCTTGAATTGTATTAGGACCTTCTTGTAAGTTATATACATGAAAATTAGGCCCAAAATCTTTAGCTATTCGAGCTATTTTACTTTTCCTAGGTTCTAATACAGATTGACTATGTTCTACAATAGTAGGTTCATAAAATTTAGAAGAATTAGAATTCGAAGATTAAAAGGAAATTTATTCTCATAAAAATCAGCATCAAGTGACTCAATTACGACATGGTTTTTCAAATCATAAAATCTATATGCTTTGCTATTACATGCATAACCAATAAAAACACATTCATATGCTCTACTAGCCAATTTCGATCTTTTTGGTCAAGTTTACGAACATAAGCTAAACAACCCCAAGTTCTGAAATACAACACATTTGGTTTCTTATTTTTCCAAATTTCGTAAGGAGAAATATTTGTTTTTGAGTTAGGGATTCTATTTAGCACATAACATACAGTCAACACAATTTCACCCCACCAATAAGAAGCAACTCTAAAACTAAGTAAAGTAGCAACAGTCAATTCACAAAGAGTTCGATTTTTTCTTTCCGTTTTACCATTCATTTCAGGAGAATAAGGAGCATTAGTTTCATGAATAATTCTAGGAGACTTAAACAAATTAACAAATTCAGTAGATTCATATTCTTGTCCTCTATCACTACGAAGTCTTTTAATCTTACGATTAAATTGATTTTCAACTTTAGTCAAGAAAGTTTTGAACATGTCAATAGCTTCACTTTTATTTTTCATAAGATAGACAAAACAATAATTCGAACAATCATCAATAAAGGTAATAAAATAATGTTTTCCATATCTAGTTAACACTCTATCAAATTCGCATATATCAGAATGAATTAAGTCAAGTGGTTCAGATTCTCTATTGATAGATTTATGCGAAGTTCTAGTGATTTTAGCTTGACTACAATATTCCCATTTTTCAAAATCATTCAAAGATAAGTTAGGTAAAAAAACCTAAGTTACTCATGTTCTTAACCAAGTGTTTGTTAACATGAAAGCATGCCAAGTATTAAAAGAAGACAACATGTAAGTAGAAGTAGATTTTTCATTAGCATCAACATTCAATTTAAACATCCCATCAGTAGCATATCCCTTTCCCACAAAAACCCCATTTTTAGTGAGAGTATACGTATCTGCTCCAATGGTTTGAGTGAATCCAGCCTTGTTGAGAAGAAAGCCTAAGACCAGATTCTTCCTTATCGCTGGAGCGTGCATCACATCATTTAGTATCATTGTTTTTCCAGAGGTGAACCTCAGCTCCACCTCTCCAATACCAGCAACATCAGTTAAGTGCAAATCACCTAACAACACCTTCCTTCCCTCAGTCACAGAATAGGTCTTGAAAAGGGAACGATCATAGCAAACATGGCGAGAAGCACCAGTGTCCACCCACCATCCCTCGGATCCATCAACTACGTTGATTTCTGATATCATTGCAATCAGTTGCTCTTCAACAAGATTTGCCTGAGAAGCAAAGTTTGCCTTATAATGCATGGCAGATTGAATTCGTCTTAAAATTGTTGAAAACTGAAATAGAAAGGAACGAAGTTACCTGAAAAATGTAGAAGCCTTGAATGGTGAATGATCCTTGGGATGAGTCGCAGACTAAGTCGCTCTCTTTAATACGTTTTGCGGCTCTGCTCAAAGTGTGCAAGCAGTTCACAAATACCACGTCGTCCCCAGGATAAAACAATCCACCTTCGAACTCATACCCTCTCAATATGTTGCTATTAACTCAATATATCTAAAACTTCTATTTTTTTCCACTTTTTAAAACTTTCTACCATACGCCTAACTTTTATATGTGTGTGTGTGTGTGTGTGTGTGTGTGTATTAAATAAAGAAAGAGACGTTGGGATTACAAAACCGTAAGGAATCAAAATTGTAGGAGTTTATTTGGGGTGCAAAACTGTAGGTTCAAAACCGTTGGAAATCATAAAGAAAAAGTAAAACGGACAAGATCCAAAACGGGAAAAAATCAATACGGAATGGTTATGGAAGGATTATGGATTAAGAGTTGTTCTTCTTCTCTATACAGAGAAGGAATCTCAAAATATATTTATGTGATGCCAATTACTCCTTATTAACTGATAAAGTTAATAACAATTAACAATTATATACTTAATATTTTTAATAAAACAAAACATAAATATATATATGAATATTTAAATAAAAACATAACTGCTCCAACAGCTTCTGCTAAAATCATGGCACTCAAAAGACAAAATGCTCCAGAAGCCGTGCATGTTGCTGAACGCCCCACTACAAACTGGGGACTAGAGTATGAGCCATCATCCAATGTTTCATAAGAAATTCTTTAAGTTTGGTAACCACTGGTCTACCTGTTTCATCTCTGCCATCTTTTAGAGCTAATTGGTACCTTTTATTGTACTCGTGTTCTAAATGTCGTTTACATACGGGAATGGTTAACGCAGAGAAATTCATCATGATAAGTAAAACAAGCATGATGAACATGATGAAAGCATGCTCCATGCAGAAAACAAAGATTGCACCAGAAGCTAATTGAATGCAAATATTCTCGATAAGAGTAATAACCAGAATTCCAAAAGCAATTGCATTCATCATCATTTCTTTATTTTTCATGACTCCAAGAGAAGGCATGGTGTTACCAATTACTATGCAGATCAAGACAGAACTGCTGAGCTTTGCGAGCTGATCCTGAACGCCAGGCATCGGAGTATTGAGATTCACTGACAGTTTAATTGCAACACCAATCCAGGTCAAAGTAGTTGCATTGATAGAGAAGAACCTGCAAGAAACCAGTGTTGGAGAACAATTCAAAAATAAACAAAAAATAACAGAAATAAACAGAACTTGAAATTCTAATATTTTATTAACCAAAAATACTTGATGCACAGAATGAAATTATACCATAAATATAGAAACTAATATAAGAATATCAATGATACTAACTTAATCACAGAAGGTAAAGGCTAGCGTAAAAGTTATGTCATTCGAACAGTATTTTCGTCTCACTCATGCTCGTGGAAGAAAATATAATCTCACTTGGATACTGTGATTGCAAATATCCAGGGCCCCAAGGCCCTTGTCTTGATTAATGAATATTAATTGTATTTAGGCTATATTATATTCAATCTTAATCCACACAACCATAAAGCCCAAGCTTTCAATCCATTTCCAAATGGTCCAAGTTCTAATTACTAAGAAGAAGGAATAAGCCTATATAAAGGCTAATGAAAAAATATTGTTGCTCAATGTGGGACAAGAGGGTCTCAAACTCCTACAACCAGAGTTTCCAATGTCGAATGCCATGGATAACATCGGCAGCCATTGCAATGAGGCAGGCTAAGGATGCAGCTTCTACATAGATGCCAATCCAAGGCATAGGAGCACTGAACTTGTCCTGGTTCAGATTCCCGTCGACGTCGCACCCGCCCATCTTCTTTCTCAGCTTGTGAATATCTTGTGTGATGTTTTCTTGGGCTACAGTGTAGAGCTTTTGTGTTTGATGGTTGTTTTCTGCTGAATGTTTTTTTATCAAAGTGTTGCGGGTCCAATTATTTAGCCTTAATATCTTGCTCTTGTTAAATTTGACTTGTTTTTCCATTGATGAACTTGACTTGTTTCCGATCACTTACGACTTTCGTCGTAATGTAGTGATGGCTGCCGTGCTTGCTTATCTCACCACCACATATATAATTATTGTTTTAATCACGACGAGAATTAGTTTGTCCTATATGGAATGGAATGGACCCTTCCTCGATGAATCACATTCACTCAGATGATAAGAAAGTCGCGTGATAAATGAGAGGATTGTATGAATCCGTTGACAAAAGTAGGAGAACTTGCATGTAATTGGTTCACAGTCTCGCTTTGTTTTAATTCAGTAACATAATATCATGAATAGAGAAACTTACTTATGTTAATGTATTAATGAACCAAAACATCACAATAACAGAAACCCGTCTAAAAATAGATACTTTCCAAATGACAATTTCCAGTAATAGCATCTTGTATTAACATCAAGTGTACAGCCCAAGCCTTGTGCTAAAATCTTGTATTAATTTCTTATTATTTGGAAACTATGTTTGTGACATTTTTCAAATATGATGAAGGTAAAAACAGCCATGTTTGATCAGGTATCGCACTCTAAGGAGTTTTGCTCTCCTATCAATAAAAAAAGTTTTAATCAATAAGATTTTGTTAAACCTCAACCGCTCACTCATGAAAAGTGATGTGTGGGAGAGAATCATGTTTGCACTCAAAGCATCCTTACAAGAGAAAAATATAAATAAAGATAAATAAATATAGAAAGACATTTTTTATTAGCCCACAAACATAATGTTGTTACACCCCACATTATATTTAATATTAAGTGGCTTATATACCCTAATATGCAATGACAATGTTTACCTCATACGGTTTTAAAAATATAAAAAATAAAAAATAAAAAAATTCTAAATACACCCCTATTGAACAAAAATTGTACACCAAATGTAACAGATAATTTACTCTACACAATTTCACTCTCGTTCATTTTTTTCGAAGATTGTTTACTAATTTGAGTCTATTAATTACAATGACTTCAAAAGAATTGAACGAGGAGCCATATGAGGTGAAAATCTCATGTACGATTTTGTCGAGTGGTAGTAAGGTTGACTTATCTATCAACATTCCCATTATCACCCCCAAAAAACCAAACTCTACCTTACGTAAAGTTGCCAGAGTACACTCAACCTCTGATTTGAAATTAACACTTATATACCTGGCCATAATTTACAAGAACATTATGTTGTCTTAGTAAGAGGGCATTTCCTATTTTATCCCTTTGAATTTCATATTCGACGTTGCGATTAGATCTATTCATTAAAAAAAATCGATTCAATACATTTCTTATGTACCCATAGGTGCTATATTAGATTTGAATCAGATTTCGATCAGTCTATATTGAATGATTGCCTCCATTATGTTGTTGTTAGCAAATACCACTATTTTGGATTTTGGATCTTCCAATCATTCCCGTAGGAAGTCCAGACCTTTTTTTTTTTTATGATCCTTCAATAAATAGGTTCATTCTCTTCATAAAAATAAGAGGTAGAACCAATAAAGATTTCTTTTTCGATTCATCCCTGGAGTTGAACATCTCATCCAAGAATTTTTTTTTTATTAAATCCTATAGAAAAGGAAAATCCCTTATGATACACCAAATCCGACTCGATTCTTGATAGAATGAATAAAATTTTCATTTCTTAAATCCTCTCTTCTAATTCAAAATCATAGTGTAACGTGTATCCCCCCATGTTCTGGTCAGGGAATAGATGAAATAAAAAAATAGATTTTTGTTCAAGAATGAAATCTTATTGGAACTATCCATATCGAATTCATCCTTAGGAATCATATCACGTCCTGAATATGAAATAGGATGAATTGAGTGGGTATTTTGTAAATCTGTTTCATATTCAGGACGTGATATGGGAATGGGAATGGGCTAGGGTTATGAACTTATAATCTATAATTTGATAATCAAGTCGATTCCATGATTATAAGTTCATTACATACCGAAGTAGATCGAAATAGGGATATATACATTCTAATTACGAGAAGGGGTCATTCAAGTATATCTAAATAGGTTCTATGTTTACATATAGATTGAGAAAATCCATTGACCTGAGACAAAGAGAAATGTATATCTATTTTATTTTGTTATTCAGTTAAACCAATGAGTCGTTATTGTAGCAAATAGCAACAACCATTTCATTCGGCATGTGTATTTTTTATTTTCCAATGGATTTACATCTTTCATTAATGGAAATTTTTTGATGTAGTGATTAAGCCTTGGTTGTTCACTGTTCAAAAATTATTGTTTAGGCAGTTCATACCATCCATACATAATGTTTTGATCTAAGATTCAATTCTTCCATGTTTCAGCAACCAATTTTTGGTATAGGTTTTGCCATGTTTTATCATCTCATATCTATAAGTCAGAGATATATAGATAGATCAATTTCATGTAACAACCCGTCCCTAATTTAATGATTTTATTCATTTTAAAAATGTGAATTAACCCAAAATGTCCCTAGAAGCAAGAGTGTTGACTTTCGTTGATCGTCATTTTGCAACGCGTATGAGCTATTATTTTACCATATTCTCGAAGTACTCGTTAATACGGATGCATGAGCCCAAGCAGAATTGAATTTGGAGTTATAATGAAGATTTTACGAAACACCGAATATCGAGAGTGAATTCGTAATTCCATGTTTAAAGATATTTTGTGTCTTGTTTTATGAGCTATGTGGGGCCCACACATCACCCTTCCCTTGCTCCTATGTCCTATTCCAGAAACTCTCTAACCTCTCTCTTGCTGCCATCTCACTTCTTCTCCCTTAAGCTCTCTAACTCCCTTGGTCGCCCTCTCTCTTCTCTTCATCTCTAACAAACCCTCTCTCAAAAACTCTCTTCTCACCTCTGTAACTATATCGAACCACCATCACTTGCCATTTTCCCCGGCGAGTCTTCACACCATCACACATTTTTAGGCCCTGAAATGAGGACAAAAACGTGTATGAACCCAAGCTCAAGACCCCCAGGTCGTGAACTACAACCCAAACCTTGACCTCCATTTCTCCAATGACGATTGACAATTTTCAGTGAAGGTGAGTCGAAAATGCATCCGGATGAACATCTCTCATTGTTTAGTGTAAATCTATGTGTGATAAGTGGTTTTGGACTAGTTTTATGACAGAAAATAGCTCGAGGAAACTATTTTCCAGATTTCGACGAAGTTTGCATGTTTTAGACCTTTTTTCGACCAACTCCGGCCACCACGAGAGAACACAATTGTATAATCTTACTCCTTATCTCCTTAGCTTCAATTTGACTATTATATGCTAAAAATGGTTGAGTTTTGACCCTGATTGGAGCTAGGATTTTCTGGCTTTCTCTTTTGTTGAAACAAGCGACACGTCGAAAAAAAAAATCAAAACCCGGATCCAAGCCTAGATCTAACCGACCCATTTCCTAAATCAAATCTAGAATATTCCCTGTGTTGACTTTTTTGAAATTTTCTCGGAAACCCTCCTAAGCTAATTTCGATGCCCCGAACCCATTTTTGACATCCATTAAGTGAAATTCCAAAGTTTTAGCGTAGTTGACCAACTTAGCGTCTCGGTTGACATTTTGGTTGACCGTTGACTTTTTACGAAATTTTCCCGAGACCGTTCTTAGCATATTTCGACACTCTGATTCCAAATCGGCGCTCCATTTTCCCAAGTTTAATTGTTTTAGTTGAGTTTTACTTATGAAACCCAATATTATGCTTAAGTGCGATTACAATCAGGAACTCCGGCTTCTCTAGTTCGAACAGTTGCAACCTCGCAAGTATCTGTAAGTGGGTCTTTTCTTTTATATAGTGTGTGTGTGTGTGTGTGTGTGTGTGTGTGTGTGTATTTGTGTACTTTCCATATATAAATCTAATAGCGAATTTTCTATGTGTTGCCATAATTATTTAATATTTATAAGAAATGTCGTAATGATGAGAATTAGGAAATCATTATAATCCTACGAGATGTACATGTAATTGTACCATAAGGGGATTCCTTAATTATATTTACGACCAGGAATAGTGTTATATTGACTAGAATGATTGAATTATTGCGGCATGATCATATTTACCTTATCTGCTCATCGTATGCTACACTGGTGTTAGTATTCGCCGGGCCCAGTGTCAGGCTTCACGTATATGTTCACGTCGTACCGCATGCTCACTTTGGATCCATTGTAGATTAGGACTCGTATGTGATGCGCATAGTGCCAGTCTTCACATGATTGTAGTACTCTAGCGTAAATGATTATTACACCCAGTCTTGTTCATGTCAGAATATCTTTGCATGAACTCATGTGTCAGCATATGTCGATAAGCCACTTGATATGACATGTTTGTTTATGTGAGATTATGTGATATCGGTCGTCCTGTGTTTATTCACGCAATATTGCGACGTATTGCATTCTTGTGATATTGCTGGCTACAGTAAGTATTTTCATGCTATATGTAGTATATATATCTAGAAACTATACTGGTTTTACGGCGAGGGGTTATTATGCTTTCAAAAAGGTTTTACAAAAGTTTTATTTTTGGGGCCCACTCACCCTTGTTTTTTGCCCCTCCAGGTTTTAGTAGCAGAGCTTTTGTGTTGATGAGGATTCTTGGAAAAAGTTGGTATAGAAGAGTACCTTCGATGGTATAATTCTCATTCTACTTTTACTGTACTTTACTTATTCTTTAACATCACGTGTAAAATGGGTTCATTCCCGCTCACATGGGAACTTTTCCATTTAGACACTTTTAGGTTTAAATTTACTCACATTTTCCACATCACTACACTTTATGGCTTCGTCACCCTCCCGATGTCGGCCAGCACAACTCAATTCGGAGTCCAGGTCGGAGTGTGTCATTTCATGTCAAAACGGATCCTTTTTTCTTTTCTTTTTACTTATTTATTTTACATTTGTACATCGGATTGTTTAGATTTCGAGATTCTTTTTGTTTTAGAAAGATTATCCTTGTCCTTGTTTATGTCTCGGGCTAGAACAAATTAGAAATTACTATAAGTCGTCCCTATGGGTCAATCGACATTTTTCATAAACTTTATGAACAGAGGCCTTCATTTTCATATTTGTCATTCCTTTTCTTAATTCCGAATCTACTTATTGGAAGAAAATAAGTTTCTTGAAATTTTTACCTTTGAATTATATGCTCATGAAAGAATGTTGAAATTAAAAAACCACCTAATCATTCAAGTCTTGGCCTTGGAGTCTCTAAATTATACACCATTTGGTTGAATCAAAAGGACTTACCTCAACTTTTAGTCTATTTCCTGGTAGTATATGTATAAAATTGCATGGAATCCTTTACGAAACAAGAACCAAAATAATTTTTTTCTTATCTAAATGAATCCGAAAGATACATACCATTGGTAAGTTGTTTAGTAATTACACCCTCATCAATCCGTTTTTGTTGTTTCATTCTAGGTAAAATCGCTTTGAAGTATCAACTAATGTAAGAGGGGTAATATTATAAACTTGTCCTCTCTCTTTCCTTTACAAATATGGCCATGTGCTATTAGAAAGATTACCATATATAACACAAAACTTTTTCTCCTCTGATTCCTTCTAGTCGAGCCTTTTGGTCTACCATTATATCTCGAGAAGTAGAAAGAATTACAACGCCCATTCATTCCTTTCAAGATCCATCATGGTCTTACAAACTCTACTGATGGTATGGACGAATCTTTTGCTTCATACAAGTGTGTAAAAGATGCTAGCCGCAATTAAAAGTTGTACTCTACTGTTGAGTTAGCAATCCGAATAAAATAATTAAAAGGGAAATTTTATTTGAACCCATGTAACCTCTTTCTACACCCAACTTACTCTCTATACCCATATTATTTTTAATTAAAGAATTAATCTCTCTTTAAACCTAAATTTATTACCTAAAATGTCCTCCCATACCCAATTCAAAATGTTAATTTCTCTTTACACCCATTTATAAAACAAAATTTCGAACTAAGTAGTTTTGTTTTCAAAGAAATTCGAAAGTAAAAAATCTTGTAGGTCCTATGTACCTGCTCACAGATGCAATTGCAATATCTGAGGCAAGAAAGAGGAGGAAAATTTTCACGAAGCTATAGAGCATTCATGGCCGGCAATGTTGAACACAGTGCTGAACTTCGATTCATATTGACTATAAATTCTCTCCTAGTTTTTCATGCAGGTCCTTTTATTTTGAGGGGACTCCTTGATGATTTGAGTCCAGAGCACATCACCTAACCATGATTATAGAAAGTTGTTGACAATTGACGTAAAAGATGTGGCCTGTAACTTAGGTACTTCTTCAAGGCTTTTACTTGTTTTATATGTTGTTTATTTAATTCGAATGGTTTGAGAGTGAGATGTTGGTTCATCCAACTCCTCCATCCTTGCTAGAAAAATGGTTTTAGCCATCGATAAAAAAAAACTTATTTTTTTGTATAAGAGTTATTAGGGTTTTAGTCGGAATGAACGTAAGATAAACAAGAAGTGATGGTAACATTTAATTATAGTGTGTGGGTTTATTGATAAATTGTAGTTTTATTATTAATTTCATCTTGTACTTGATGGTAATTATGCAAGATGATAAAACAGACAATTAACATTTAAAATTTAAGTTGGATGTAGAAAGAGATTACATGGGTTTGAATAAAATTTCCCTAATTAAAATGTGCAGATACAATTAGAATCTCAGTAAATATAAATTAAAAAAAATAAAAATAAAAAGACTGAATTGCACAATGTAATCCAAACCAATCAAGACATTAAAATAGCAAAAAAAAAAATAAATTCAAATTCTAATTGATTAGATTCTGCATGAACAAATCCGATAAAAAAACAATAAAATCTCAGATAAAAATAGAGATAAAGTAAAATATTTATAGCTCCTTGTCTCTTCTATCAACCATTAATTCTATAGTGTATATAGATATTATTGAGTTTAACTTAATAAAAAAAAGATAATAAAAAAATTTAAAAAAAAAAATAATAATAATAAATAAATAAAAAGAATTCTTGTATCACAGAAAATACAAGATCCCATTGAAGTCATTGGATGCTTTTTTCTCATTCGAGAATCTCTTCCCTTCTTCCACTTCGTTCCGAAGAGTATCTAGGACCAAGTCAGTGGCTCGATGTGCTGTCTTCTGTTGGCACAGGTCGTTCTTCATTCCTTAGTGCTAAATCCCAATCCATAACTCCCAGCACGATCTCAAGATCTTGCTTCCATTTCTTGTAGTTGATACCAGTGAGTGGTTCAATTGTATTCAGGTTCATGGAGCTAGGATTCATTGCTGTCAAAGCACATATATCATTCAAAGTATTAATCTTTATTCCCCAAAACTACATATCAAAAAACCAACATGTTTGGACGGATGAAAAATGTGAATTATTTTCTTTAATCACAACACCCTTGCAGCTGATACATGAATTTCTTTAACAATAATTACAGACCTTTGTGATCTGATAATGATATTTGATTCATGTATCGACTTACAAAGTGGTGTGCCACTTAAAATTTAAACATGAACAACTTAACTTCTTTAGAGGATCAGTGTCCATGTTTAGAATTCAAGTGCCGTCGCTGACATACATATTGTGATGAACATATACGAATAAGAATGGCTTTAGCCATCACATGCTCGTGCATGTCCTTCCCAGATAATATGCAGTCAGTTCTTAATCTGCAATAACAACAACAACAACAACAAAGCCTTATCCCACTAAGTGGGGTGGACTATATGAATCCTAGAACTTTGTGCTATTTCTTCTGTTAGATCCAAACAGTCCAAGTCTTTTCTTAGAGTCTCTCTTCAAGTCTTCCTAGGTCTTCCCCTACCCCTTTGGCCCTGAGCCTCTATCTCGTGATTGCATCTTCTAATCGGAGCATCTTCATTTTACATGACAAAACCACCTTAACCGATTCTCTCTCATCTATCTTCAATTTCAGCTACTCCTAATTTACCTCGAATATCCTCATTCCTAATCTTGTCCTTTCTCATGTGCCCACACATCCAACGAAGCATTCTCATCTCTGCGACACTCATTTTATGAATGTTTGCGCGTATTGTGAGAGTGCAGGCCCCAGCTTTACACAATACACAGTGGAGTTCAATAAGGACCCTTCCCATTATGTGATGCTTATCACTGGTTTGGTATTGCTGTGCTTTGAAAAAAAGCTGCTTCTGCTGTGCTGTGAGAATAAGCAGCTGTTAAATAAAGCAGCAGAGTGTTTGGTAAATTTTTTTGTAAAAGTGCTTTTGAAAAAAAAAAAACAGTATTAGAGTGTTTGGTAAACTTTTATGTAAAACAGATGTGAAAAAAAGCCGGTTTTTCAAAGCTAGGTTTTGCAGCTTCTTGTTTTTGGCTTTTTTTCATCCAAAACTGTGAAAAAAAGCTGAAGCTGAGTGTTCACCAAACACAAAAACTGCTCCCAGCTTTTTTTGATAGCAGTTTTTTTCAGAATCACCTCAGTACCAAACCAAGTCAAACATATCAGCTAAGAGCCTAAGACAGTCCTAGTTATATCGAGATTGCTTGAGGCTAATATTCTTTATTATACAACTCCTGATAAACCCACCATATAGTTAATCTTAACCTCCTCATCACTCCATAACACCTTAACCTTATAAACAAGTGTTTGCTCTCTATATAATTTACACATGCATCACAAAGAGTGTGTTCTATGCTGAACGTTGTCGCTTTGCAGTCTAATGAAGGTGGACCTTGAGATCTATTGTAGATAAATGGTATGTTGTTGAAACTTGGTTATTCTTCTGTTTTTTCCTCTAAACAAAAATTTAATTCCTATCAATGGCTTATGGCTTAGGTTGGGTCTTTGCCAAGATTAGTAGTGTGATTGCATTTTGGTCAGTTGGGGAAAGCGTTTTAGTTGGTAAATGATAATCTACTTAATTGTAATTTTCTTCTCTTGTTCCCATGCATGAAAAATATATGTCACAGGCTTGTCAGGAAAGGCTGCAAGTAAATCGATCTGGCTCGGCAGTGTCGAGTCTTGATGTTTCGAGTGACGTTATTGCAAAAGTATTAGACACCATCGATGAATGGATATCTGTTTGCAATGGGATACGTAGTCAACGAATTCTTTCAGCCGCTCATCCTTCCTATATGCACATAAAGTCTTAAATTTAGTAATTTTGAACAGTTTGAGGTGGCTTAATTAGCATGCATTGAACTTGAGACTCTTGTTTCTGTATGCTATGATCTTAACTAGTTTTAAGGACAATTTACGTATAGTTAAAAGATGTTTCAACTAATTTTAATTGTAGAGTCTGATGCAAGGCAGTAGGAACTGTCCAGCGGGTAAAATAGGGCCAAATCGTAGTAGGAAGTGAATTAACAGAGTTCTAGGGAAAAATCCCAAGAGAACACTTGAATCTAAATTCTGGAATATTATTGATGAAAAGCTGAATACAAGAGTCTTTTAATAGCCTATTTATGCTAGAGTACAGCAGCCTAGAAAACCTAATCCATCGTCAGGTAAAAGTGATCACTTGAGCCTGCCGAAGAATGCCTGTCACTCTCGGATATTGGAAATGATGTGCACGCCTTGAAATTTATCTGGGGTTTCCGTGCCGAACGCCACTCATCAATGCATGCCATTTGGTGATGATCCAAATTTGAAGGAATACCAGGTTCCACAATATAAAGAATCCTTTCAGTTTTACCAAGAACGTGAACTGCAAGTCTCACACTTTCCTCCCTCTCTTCAATTGTGCTGTTAAAACACTTGATTGCCACAACTTCCTGTAAATTTGTGAGACACGCACCCATTATGTCAGAGATCATCACAACCATTGATTCATACAATCTCTCACTTGATTCATTGATTTGGCCATCAGGATTTAGCAGAAGAGTTTGGCTTATCCTGTACATGGAATTAGCGGCAAGCTCCTTAACAGACCATTTGGAAGGGATATCTCTCAAACACACGTTCTCCTTACTCATCTGCCGCTTTCTACATTCTTCAAATATGGATTTTGCAGTTTCAGAAAGTTCTTCAAGTGTTTCCTTTAGACACTTCCCTTGACGTGACAATTTTCTGAGATCCAAATCTAGCCATGTGTGATATAGATCAACTCTTAGCCACACGACCTCTGCTGCCTTTCTGATGTTGGCAAGAACTCCTTTGCTATCCAGCTGTTCCTCAATAGCATTCATGTACATGAGCCCTTCATGTACCCCATCTATCAGATTTTCGATTGAACCAGAACTGATGTTTGGAAGTGCAAGTGCAATACTTGTTAGTGTCACAACGGGAAGAGCCCAACAATTTGGAGGTTCTTCACATTGTAGAGAGGGAACTTGATCACTGTCAAACTCTGCCACTCCCTTGAATCCTTGTGAGGCTGTCAATTTCTCCAACAGCTTAATGAGATGCTTGGGTTCTTCTTTCATTCCCTTCTGAGTCCAATGATCAGTAGCATCACAGTTGGAATTCATCATGTAATGAACCAACGCATCCTCACCTTCAAGATACAGAACATAATTACTAAGATCTTGCCTTGGGTTTTTCTGGGACATTGGGATGGAGTCGAATTCCAACTTCTTGTTCTTCCACTCCCTGAACAAGTCGCTGAGTAAAAAGATTCGACTCACCAAGAAAATGGAAATTAATCGAATTGCTTTGCTTGATAGGACAATCCCCGTTTGCATTGCAATACACAAGTCCAAAAGTTTGTTTCTTGCTTCATGTGCAAGTTTCCTGCAGTCCCGAGATTTGATTCTAAAAGTTAATGGACACTTTTTCAACTCCGCAAGCCCCTGAATCCAGTACCTTTCTATTTCGAATTCTTTTCTGTAGCTTATATTTCCTCTTTTCGGGCACTTAAAGTTGATGGCGATGAACCATCTAAACGCCGGGGAAATAGTACCAACTCCTACTGCCACTGCTTGCGTAAATAGAATCAAAGTGGTTGTCAATTTGTAGTCTGATTCCCCGCTGCAAAACTTAATGGACCATGGCATCAAGTATGTTCTAAACATGGCTTGGGCCAAAATCATGGCACTCAAAAGACAGAAAGCTCCAGAAGCAGTGCATGTCACTGACCTGCCCATCACAAATTGAGGGCTAGAGGTGTGAGCCATCAGCCAAAGCTTTGTCAATGTGTCTCTGAGTTTGGTAACTTCTTTTCTACCACTTGCATTTGGGCATTCTTTTGAAGATAATTGGTATCTTTTCTTGTACCCTTTTTCTAAATAATTCTTTGTTGTTGGAACCGTTAAAGCCGAGAAAATCAGCATGAGGAGCAAAACAAGCATGATGAACATAACTGAAACGTGCTCCTTCCAGAAAACAAAGATTGCACCGGTAGCTAATTGGATGCAAATATTGACAATAAGGGTGATGACTAGAATTCCCAAGGCAATTACATTCATGAACATCTCTTCATTTTCCATGGCTCCAAGAGACGGCATGGAGTTAGCCATTGCTGTGCAGATCAAGGCAGAACTGCTAAGCTTTGCAAGCTGGTCGTGACGGTTGGGCATGGCAGTGTTCAGATCCACCGACAATTTGATGGCTATACCTATCAAGGTCAGAGATGTGGCATTAATGGAGAAGAACTTGCAGGGAAACCAGTACTTATGGTGCCAGATGCCGAGGATTACATCTGCAGCCATTGCAATCAGACAGGCCAAGGATGCTGCTGCTACATACATGCCAATCCAAGGCATTGGTGCACTAAACTTCTCCTCATACAGGTTACCGTTCATGTCACAGCCACCCATCTTTCTTTTTTAATTGTTTGTGTTTTGGAATGTTGAATAAGTTATCAAGAATTTCAGGTCCGCCTAGGTTTAAATGCTTTACCGTGTTAACACTGTTGCATTCCTTCATTAACGTTTGACTAGAGTGTAGGAGAATGTTTTGAATATTTTATGTTCTCGTTTGGATTTTTCTTGTTAAGAGCAGCCTGAGCAGGTTTACTTTTTTTGTAGCTTACTGATCATGGGAGTCAAGTGGAGCAGTTTAGGCTTTATTTTAGTACCAAATTTGCCAGCATCTCGTTTTTATTCTCATGTAGTTTAATTCTTTCTTAAAATACGCTCTTATATATACTAACTCGATATCCATGTCTCTTAGCAATTGCTGATCTCCTCTCAACTAATTATTATAATTAAAAAAGTTACTTAGATTTTGGTCATAGCTACAATATTAAAAAGAATCGATGAAGTTGTAAGAATATTTGGGAAATGAAGCATGAATTAATATAGATACGGGATTCATGTTAAACTTTGCAGCTTGAGTAGGAGCAGTGCATGTTACTATTGCTGAGAAATTTGTCGGCCACATTCCGTGTATGGTGAACATATGTTGAGCAGCTGCAGGAAGACGCAAGGGGGTTCTTCTGCCATGTAACTGAGGGCCATTGCAATAAAACCTGCAGGAACTCACAGTCTTGGGCGATAGCTATTTCTATTGGTCACTGGCCATGAGAGAAGAAACACACTAGTGTTGAATGTAATTGAGTGATTTAGGCAGAGTGACATGCACTTTTTATACACATAAATTATGCAAAAATACATCTTTCATCCCTAGGCGTAACCAAATTAATCTGATTTAATTACCATGGTAATAACATATTGTCTCGAGGGATGGTAGTAATATCCTTTTCCGAACACATTAATTTCGTGGAGGTTAAGTAATATCCATCCATCCCCTCCCATGGATGGAATATTAAGCATGTCGTGAGCGCCTGCAATACTAGGTGACAACACATTTCTAAGTTGGACGACTTACATGGCATGGATTTCTGCATGGAAGTTGCTCTCTTTGACTAACTTAATATGCATTATTGTCCGTTTCTTTTTACAACCAAATTAACGTGAAAATTCTTGAGATCCCATGCATGCATGCACGAACATGAAATGCTTAGAATCAATTAGATGATAGCTACTGGTCAAGGCTTTGCAATGGGATGCATCTATGTCAAAGTAAAAAAGACTGGTTTATCTTGAAGTGATATTGAAAGAACGAAAGAAAAAAAATAAAAGAAATATTATTGTTTGGGTTAATATTTGAACATTAGGTTGTAAGTGTGTGATGGCCTAGAAATGTCAATTAGAAGGGAGACTTGCCCGAAGCCCATGCATCAAGCCCAATGACAAATTGGCGCCTTCTCATTAATGCATAGGCCATGTGCCTATGATTTAAATGTCAAGTGATGGGGACTAACTCACAATCAGCTAAAAAGCACTTTTCAGTGGCAATACAAGTAAAAAGTTGATGAGTCACTACCCTCTAAGTGCTTTCGAATATACAAGACTATGAACTGAAAGTCTTTGATCACAAGGCAAGAAAAAGGACTTAATGTGTGCTTAACCCATCCACGACAATCCTTTGATAACAAGAAGTCCGAGTAACTTGAGACGCAAGTAATCGACTAAGCACAATCTTGTTCTACATCTACTATACTAAGATAGCAGTGACATGCCTAACACTTAGTTTTGATTGCAAGCCTCAAGGCCTACACCTAAGGCCCTACAAAAGCACCTTTCAAAACTAACTTTGTCCTCCTCTTGCAGTACATTAGCAGGCAAGAGCCGGACTTCACATCCAAAGTGCCAATCCCTTAGGGAGCTGTGCTGAGTGCCAAGGAGCCCTCTTTGGAGAAATCTTCGCTCGAACAATTGCTCCTTGCTCCATTTTGCATACAATATAAATTTACATAGACACACAAAATTAACATTATCATTGACATGTTTTATTGTTCATGCAGGTATTTTCTATAATGTTAGGACTCACTCTTTTAGAGAATGTGCCGAAATTGATGATATCAACTTTATATATATGTATATCTGTGTGTCTATGTGTGTGTGTGTCCAAATAGCATCATTCTAAGTGTTGAATGTAATTTAGATGAGAGATTGTAGCAATGGTTCCTCAACTTTAACCTAATTAGAGTAATGATCCCTCAATTGACCATTGGTCCCTTAATTCATCAAAATGTGCAGCTATGGTCATTTTCGTCAACTCCATCAGAATTTCATCAAAATGAGTAATATCGGAAGCATTATTGCTACAATTGGGATAAAGTTGAGGGACCATTACTCCAATTGGGTAAAGTTGAGGGACGATTTTCCAATTGGGTTAAAGTTAAAGGACCATTACTACAATTTTTCTCATTTGATTTTTCATATTTGCCCCTTGATTCAGCCTCACATGCGTGACATGTGACTTATTTTGACGGAAGTTCAAATGGAGTTAATGAAAAGGACCATAGATGGGCATTTTGATGAGTTAAGGAATCAATGGTCATGAATTTTTAGTTGAGAGACCATTACTCCAATTGAATTAAAGTTGAGGGACCATTACTACAATTTCCTCATTTTAGATTGATCAAATAATACTTTCTTCCTTATTTTTCCTCAATGAATAGAGAAGGAAAATATTTAAGGGTTAATTAAAAAGAAAATTGTGATTTAGAAAAATTCATTTGACAACGCACATGGGTTAGTGGAGGTAGCTATCTTCTCTAAAGTTGTTTAACAACTACGGTCAATTAATGTGGAGGTCTTTCATCCATTATCTCTATATTAGTTCCTAAGACCATCTCCAAAGGAGATTTCAAATTTTAAACCTAAAATTTAAATTTGAAGGCTTACATGGCACTTTGACATCTTTTAAGCTTTTGCTCTCCAACCGATATGTCAAATTTTAAATATAAAATAATAATTCATGTACTTTCTTTGCATTGGGAATGAAAAGAAACAAAAGGATAATGCTTTAAACTAATAAAAAAATTAATAAAAAGCATTTAATATTTAATTTAAAAAAATTTGAAGGTGCTGTCAAATTTGGCAGCAAAGGGGAGAGATGTCAATCCATGTCATGTCACATCAAATTTGGCTTCTCGGTTGGAAAACATTAATGTTGCCTTTTGTTACCGTTATTGATGATTTGGACAATTTGATATCTCCTTTGGAGATGCTCTCATAATGCAGGGAGTTAGTTTCGTATACATAAGTACCTTTCTTTTTGAGAACATAGTTGTACATTATTCTTTTATTTATACCTTGAAAGTTTGAAACTAAGAGTGTTAGTGTAATTTACCAAACATGAAATAATTTTTTGAAAAAATGATAAACCTTGTTAGTGTAATTAATTAACCTCTTATATTATAAGAGCATCTCCAACAGGTGGGCTCTCTCAGTCTATTTGGCTACTTTATATTGTTGACTTTCGTTGACCGCCTTTTCGTGACTCGTACAAGTTACTATTTTATCGTATTCTTAAAATTCTCGAAGGCACGAACGCGTAGGCACAAGCGGAATTGAAATTGGAGTTACGGTTAAAATTTTATGAAACATTGTATACTAAGGGCAAGTTGGTAATTTCAAGTTTAGAGATATTTTGTATTGTTTTGTGAGACATGTGGGCCCCACGCCCCATGCCTTCACCTCTCCTGTGTCCCCCTACCTCGGGACACTTTTTCTCTCACTTTTCAAATCCCCATCATCCTATCGTCCATTAGATGACTGCCACCTCACCTTCTTCTTTTAACCCTCTCAGCTCTCTCCTCTCCCGACTTCTTTATCTCGGCCCTCTCTCTCTGCAAGTACAAAGAAATCACACCACCATCACCTTGGTCGTTCTAGCGAGCTCCACCAGCAAAATCGTTACAACCTTACCTCTGTGAGTTCTATGAACCCATAAACGAAGGAAAACGTTCGCAAAATTCCCCCCTCACCTCACTATGCAGCGAAATCGTGACCACCACCATCTTCGCCCAATCTCGCCATTCACGGCTTAGGTAAGCATCCGGACATTCTGAACCCCTTTCTTTTATCCTCGTGGTTGTTAATGATCGTGTTTATGTAATTTTGGATGGTGGAACTACATAGAGATATCGAGGGAACTTTTTCCCAGATTTCAGTGAACTATCCGAAATTTGCAGTCCTTTTTTCAGCCGATCCTGACCTCGGCTCAACCTCACTTTGGTATATTTCAATTCCTTAACTCTTGAGCTTTACTTTGGCTTTTGAATTTCTGATTTTGGTTGAGAAATGAACTAGTTAGGGCCTTTGGAACTTTTCCAGCCAAACTCAGCCCAGTTCCAGCCTTCTTCTTCCAGTCTTCGGCGGTTGCAGAGCAATCGCCCAAAAATAAATAAAATAAAATAAAAAAAGGGGCCTAAGCCTAAGCATGTTGCATATTGTTCCAACCCGACCCATTTTTGAAATGGGCTGAAATGGGCTCAAAATATTCCTTAGGTTGACTTTTTTCGGAATTTTCTCAGGAACCCTCCTAGGATAATTTCGACGTCCCGAGTCCCTTTTTGGCACCCATTGAGTGAAATTATAAAGTGTTAACGTAGTTGACCACCGGGGCGTCTCGGTTGACTTTTAAAGTTAACCGTTGACTTTTTACGAAAATTGCCCGAGACCCTCCTTAGAGTATTTCGACATGTTGATTCCAAATCTGTCGTCGACACGTTGATTCCAAATCTGTCGTCGACACGTTGATTCCAAATATGTCATCCGTTTCTTCAAATTCAAGCGTTTTAATTGAGTTTTATTAATGGGTCACAATATTATGTTTAGGTGCAATTACTATCGGAGACTCCGGCTTCCTAACTCAAACAGATGTGACATCGTAAGCAACTGTGAGTGGGTCTTTTCTTTTATATAATATATATATATATATATATATATAATTGTTAGTTTTCATTTATACATTTCATAAAGAGTTTTCTACAATACGCCTAGATTAGCATGACGGTTATAAGATTTAGCACATTGATAGAAATTAAGAAGTTATGCTACGTCCTACGGGATGCACAGGTATGAGTATTATTATTGATACCATAATTATAGTTACGGATATGAATGATATTATGTTGATTAGAACTATCGAATCACTAGGGCATGACTATATTTGTGTTATCTGCTCATCGTTTGCTGCACCGGTGTTAGTACTCGCCCGAGTCAAGGCCAGTCTTTCATGTGTACATGCACATCGTGCCATGAAGGAATAAATTTGTGAAAAACAAGTTCATTTGAGCAACATCTATGCATGCAATTAACAATTAAAGGCGGAATCATGTTTGTATGCACTCAAAAACAAAACTATACCCATGAAATACAAGGCCTAGTAGTTGTGGTGAACCAAGACTTAACTCAAATCTTAAAGAAAAGAGTTGAGAAACTTTTATACCTTTGAAGCACCTCTTTGCATAAGCAAAGGCTAATCACCCAAGAGAGAAGGCCTTCATTCATTACTTTTTAGCTCCATGGATTTCTTGGAGGAGAATGGTTGAACGGATACTCCAAGTTCCCAAGAAAGGGAACCTCTAAGTTTCCACACCAAGGAGGGACTTGAAGAACAGATGAGTGACCTTGGAGGATGATTGATACTAGTAAATCCCCCTCCAAGGGGGCCGACCTCCTAGAGAGAGAAAAAAAAAGAGCTTATGTTCTCTCCAATTTCCTCAAGAGAGAACCCTTTCGAATTTTGGCTATAAAGTCATTTATCTAGTCACTTCACTTAAGTGACAAAAAGAAACAAAAACTTTCATTCATGGTATGGTCGGCCTTCTAAAGGCTTTGGGCTGTTTGGGCCCTTTTGAGTCTTTAGTCATTAAGTTGTCAAACAACTTAAGTTAATGGACTTGACGGTTCTAAGCCCAATGTGCCTTGAGGTCCACTAATTACTCAAAAGCTAAAACGAACTTATTCGTTAATTAACATATTAATTAATCCTAGCCATAAATAATTAAACCATTTAATTATCCTTACTCATCTCCGTTGTTTCTTCAATCTCTACGTTACACGGTGTACAATCCATTAAGTTCCTTTTAATGAGGCAATGAGCGATTAGAACTCTTCAAATCGATTGTGAATTGAAACTTACTTTCAATTCACCCTTTAGTGATTATACACCTTTAGGGCTTCCACAAACCATGTGTGGCACCTAGCAGTATGTCATGGCTACCCAAGCTAATCAGAAGAGGTGGAGAACCTATTCAGTTTGGGATTACAATACAATACGATCTTTCTCTAATACAATACTCTTGACCACATTGTTTGGTTTGATAGTTTATTCATGTCTACTATCCAATATGATTCTCTTACTTATATGATTATCTTGAATGTGATTTGGAACGACTTCCTAAATCTCATTCATACTCTGATCAGAGATTCTTAATCATTTCATATAGTATTCTCCCTCAAAATGTTTGAAGGTTAGAGATCCCTTATTGTGCATTCACTTGCCTCCATGGCTAAATGGCTTAACCTAACTATGTCTTGGACACCCTTTGACGGAGTGACTTTGACATAGTCAAAGATCAAGGACCTAACCATAAGACAACTATGATGCCTCAGATCAAAGGACTACTTTACATTATCCAAACCATGAGTTCTCATGTGACATGAGTATGAGAACTCCTTGTTGATCGCGTTCAATGGACTCATTCTCTATTGAGCACCTACATGCTTGTCTTGGTGTCAGTCACACCAATGACTCAAGACCAGTCACTCTCTCTAAGAGAAGACATAACACATACTGATCTTAATGGACTGTCAATGCCCAATTGGCAATCCTATGATCAGGAACTTTTAGGATACGTATACGAAAGAGAATGGTTTTATGAATCTAACTTCTTTAGATCACATTTTCCCAACTACATATTCCTTGGACTTATCGTTTAAGCATATAACATTTATATGAGATAGCTTTAAACAATAATCTTTGCCCTTTATATTAAACTAGATTAGTTTAACATGTGAAATGTCCATAAAGTATCATCATATAATTGGCTTTAGGGCAAATTTACAACACACCGTATGCTCACTTTTGATCCATTGTAGGTGTCAGTCTTGTCCTAGATTGTTACAGGCAATTAGGACTCGTATGTGCTGCATATAGAGCCAATCTTCACATGATTGTAGTACAAGAGCAAATATCATTGTTACACCCAGTCCTGTTCATGTCAGAATATCTCTGCATGAACTCGTGTGTCAGCATATGTTGATGAGCACTCATTATGATATGTTTGCTTATGCGAGATTATACTATTACGGACGTCATGCACTTATTTACGTAATATTGTGCTGTATTGAATTCTTGAGATATTGCAGGCTATGGTAAGTATTTTCATACTATACATAGTATGTATATTTTGGAAACTATGCTTGTTTTACGGCGAGGAGTTATAAAGTTTTAAAAAAGGTTTTTATTAAATTTTATTTTTAGGCCCACTCACCCTTTTTTTTTGCCCCTCCAGGTTTTAGTGGTTGAGCTATCGTGTCGACGAGGATTTCTGGCAAACTATTGTTGTGGGAATATTACCGACGGTATAATTCCTCTTTTACCTTTACTGTATTTTATTAATACTCTGACATCACGTGTGAAATGGGTTCATTTCTGCTCACATGCGCAATCTTACATTTAGGCACTTAGGTTTAAATTTATTCACATTTTCCATATCACTACACCTTATGGCTTCGTCACCCTCCTGGTGTTGGCCAACACAGCTCGATTCGAAGTCTAGGTGGACATTCCGGATCGGGGTGTGTCAGAGATTGTATGCTTTTGGTTCTAGATTGTAACTTAGATATAGATTTTCTTGCCTCGCTTCATTTCTATTTTGCAACAATTTTTTTCTATTACGCAGGCTAATCTCTGATGTTTCTAGCGATCTTACTGTGGAAATAGGAACATCAAGCTTTGCACTTATTAGAATTCAAATTCTGATTATTTGAACATTGAAGACCTCATCGCAAAGAAGAGATTTCATGTTTTTTTTTGTTATTAGGATTCATATTCTGATTATTATTTTCTTCAATTTTATTCTATTAGATATTTGTGTTTAATTTAGATTAATATTTTCCTTATTAATTAGAATCCACATCATCATCTAAGTCATTTAATGTTTAAAACTATTCACACCACTTTTAATCTAAACCATTGAATGTTATAAAATCTAAAAGCTACAAAGAAGTAGAAACATTTGTCCTTTGATCCTATCCCATATAAAAAAGAACAATACTTGGCTATTTAAAGATTAGTAGGAACTCCTACTCAAAAAATTTCAAAATAGTTCGTTGTTAATTTATAGAACTTCGTGTTTATAATCAGAACCGTTCATATTATAAATCACTATATAAAGATCGTCTCAGCAAAAAAAAAAATCAATTAAAATTAAGGTCATTTAGTCATCAAACTGTTTAAAAACAAATGAACGGTATTGCTAAAAGTATTATGAACCGTCTATATACTTGCTATAATAGATTGACAAAACGACCTTAGTTTTAATTTATTTTTTGCAGAGATAATCTTTACAGTGTAATTCATAGTATGAACGATTCTAATCATGAACACAAAGCTCTGTGATTAAAACACTAAGAGTTTTTAGTAGGAGTTTCTACTCATCTTTGAGTAGTCAAGTATTGTTCTATAAAAAAAAAGTATTATTTTTGTTTAGTAAACGATATTATCTACACCGCATTAGTTTTGGGGAGGTGAATTGATACCCCTCCCTCCCACGGATGAAATATAAAGCATGCATGCCACACTAGGAATATTTGTTGCATGACTTGATTAATATGAAAATGCATTTTGAGGCCTCGACACTTTGAAACTAGCATGTTAATCCCTTCACATACATAATTGACATTTCATTTGTGCACGAGGATTTGTGTGATGCTAATTACTTTTAGCAAGGATACAAATTGAAGCTGATATTTACTTCATCATTCACGACTTATTTTGTGATGCGAAATTGGTGGTGTGAGTTGTTGGCGACTTCTGATTTCCGAGCAGTTGCGGTGCGTCATCCAGCACCTAGGCTGTAGGGTTTTCTTTACTAGCCACCTCTAGGTCGAGGACTAATTAATCTTCTGGGGTTAAAACGTGTTTATAGTTTTTAATTTATGTACGTACTATTTTGTAATTACTGCAATGAAGAACCATTACTCATGCTCATATGTCGGTTCCTTCTAGGACTATGTAAGATGTAATTAGTCCGTTTGGACTTCGTTTTAATGATTATTACCTACCTTTGATGAAAAAAAAAAAACCAAAAACGGAAAATGAAGGAAAAAATAACATAAACTACCATTCAACTAAAATATTACTTAGAGTTGGAAACCTGTTTAAGAGAATGAATATCAATGTTTGAATTGAAACATTTCCCCAAAACCTACATTAGACAAGCTGAAATGAGTAAAAAACCATAGGATCCAAAAGTATGAACTTACAGGGCATTGCAAAGGAAATTCACCTTGACGGTTTCTTCGTGTGTTGTTGGTGTGAAACATGCACCGTGGGAGGCTACACCATTCCGAAAGGTTCTCGAATTTCATCAACGTTTGGGCGAAACATAGAGATCCTTCTAGCTGGGAAAATCCACTGGAATTCGACCCGGATAGGTTCTTGAATGGTAAATGGGACTACAGTGGGAGTGACTTCAACTATTTTCTGTTTGGGTCAGGTAGAAGAATATGGGCAGGGGTTGCAATGGCTGAGAGGATGGTGATGCATTTACTTGTTACATTTTTGCATTCTTTTGACTGGAAACTGCCACAAGGAGAGGAGTCGGATGTTTCGCAGAAGTTTAGGATTGTTTTGAAGAAGAAGATACCTTTGGTTACCATCCCTACTCCACGGTTGTCGGATCCAACACTCTATGAGTAAGAAGCCCTCGTGTTTCATTCCCCTACGTCTACTCCACCTGTGGGTAGCAACAATCTAATAAGCGAAAACAATAGTGTGTTATCAAGAATGACTTTGGATCTTGATTACAGAATTTCTGTTAGACCAACAAAGATTTATGGGGATGCTAGTTGAGTGTATATTTCCGGACATGGAAAAATCATGTGTTCGATGCACAAAATCAGTGAGACTTTGGAACAAAGTCAAGTTCACCTGTAGTCAGGCTACGTCCACCAGGGTAGAGGAGTTCTTATTAATAATATAGAGTCTACATAATACAATGGTTAAAGCATAATCATCATTAGTGAGTTCTAATAATAATTTAGGTACAATAATGGGATTTGGATTTAATTGTAGGATCTCCTTTTATAGTTGACGAGAAGCGTATGTTTTCGTCCGTAGTCAATGTGGGACTCTAGGAGCTTTTATTTAGACGTTGACATGTTTGTCGTTGTGATTGACCTCCTAGTTGGAGGGAAACTCTTGCACTTTGGCAGGGGGTGCCTCAACACGAATCCTTTAGTGGGTCCCTAAAGATATGAAGTTGACCAACGCTCGATAATTTTGAGATCAGTAAAGTATGGTACAAACATCATGTAATAATCTATTAAGAAAGCTGAGCTCTATTATATATAACAGTGCGAGTGAAATAATGTTAGCGGCAATAGTAAGGTAAAGTGGGAAAAGTGGTTGTCTAATTACCAATGTTACTTATTTGATTATGTTGCTCTTTCAAGTTGGTGTAGCTTGAAAATAAATTCACATTGCTAAAAGAATGAACCTTGCATGAGTTTATAAGTAAATTGGGCTACTTTTTATATTGCTAATAATTTTATGATGAAGTCTCAACTTTCTTTATAAATTTCATTGTCTATAGAGAGCTCCCATATGTCAAGATGTTGGAAATTGAAACAATTTCTTTTCATTGTCTGGAAATGTTTTTTTTTTCTTCTTCTTTTTTTTTTTTTTGAAAAAAAATAATGTGATATTATAATGCACTCAGAATATCAGAACAAACGTAAGCAATCATGCCCATTATTATTAGGCTAGCAACAATCACAGCAAATATGTAGTATCATAATCATTTTATATGTGAGTCGACTATGAGACCTACCTAATTTGAGCCAAATGCCACTAGGCAAAATATTAATTGGTATTCCTTCCCTTTCTTGCGGTTTGTAACTTTGTGTCGTAAGAGAAATTAAAATTTGTTCCACTTTCAAATAGTAGCAATATATAAGAAAAATATATAAGTTCAGTACACGATGAAAGTAAATAAGCTAAATATTCTCTTGCATGGCAAATAATTAAGCTAGCAAAAAATAAATTAAAGTTCGAGTTAATTAGAGAAAGAAAAGGATATAAATTTGAATTTCAAAGATTGCAATAGAAGCAACCACCGGTTCGGAAAATATTTGTTACAACATGAGTGGAATACATAACCCAAAACCTAAAAATTTACAACATTCTCCTTCACAGATCCTCATGCTGTGGCTCTGGTGTTAGTCTGAGTAGCTCATCGACAGAAACTCAGGGATCCTCATCCCCTATATAGTCTGAGGCGCAATTATCATTGACTAAATCGCCCAATCCTCTGAACACATTATTACTTGGTGGATAAAGATGAGTAGTATTCGAAAAAAGCTGGTATCAAAAAAAGCTAGGAGCTGTTTTTGTGTTTGGTAAACATTCAGCTTCAGCTTTTTTTCACAGTTTTGGATGAAAAAAAAGCCAAAAACAAGAAGCTGCAAAACCCAGCTTTGAAAAACTAGCTTTTTTTCACATCTGTTTTACATAAAAGTTTACCAAACACTATAATACTGCTTTTTTTTTCAAAAGCACTTTTACAAAAAGGTTTACCAAACACTCTGCTGCTTTATTTCACAGCTGCTTATTCTCACAGCACAGCAGAAGCAGCTTTTTTTCAAAGCACAGCAATACCAAACCAACCCGAAGTGAATCCTGTGTCATCGATATATGGATAAAGATGATCAGCTTGAGCAGGTGCAGTAAATCCTGTCCCGTTAACATATTGATGAAGATCATGAGGTTCAGTAGTCACAGCAAATCCTGTGCCGTCGACATATGAATGAAGATGATCAACTTGAGTAGTCGCATTAATCCTATCCGGCTGACATATGAATGAAGATCATGAGCTTGAGTCCTGTGCCGTCGACATATGAATGAAGATGATCAACTTGAGCAGTCGAAGCAAATCCTGTGCCATCCAAATATTGATGAAGATCATGAGCTTGAGTAGTCACAGTAAATCCTGAGGCGTCGACATAAGGATGATCATGAGCTTGAGTTGTCAAGTAAATCCGGTTTCACTGACATATGGATAATGACGATCAGCTTGCATAGTTGCAGTATATCCTGAGTCGCCAACATATTGATAAAATCATCAGGTAGTGTTACAGCAGGTGTTACAATATTGTCAATGCATGGTTGGAGTTTTTGCTGTTACTGACACCAAGTTTCTTCCCATTGCAAGGCACCCAGTACATTGTCTGCAAATGACGGTACGTTGTTAACGCAAGGTAGAAGTAATTCTTGTCCCGGTTTTTCTTCTCTTGCATGCACTAATCCACCTGCTAATGGTGGACTACTGATCATATTGTTGCGTGGCTAAAGGTATTGCAGATCAGGTACACATGGTAAGAGACGCTGCCGTTTTCCGTGTGTCTCAATCGAACAAGCTGATTTATTACCATCTTCTCCAAACATCTCATCCTCCTCTGCTCGTTGTTTTTGTTTCTTGTTGAATTCCTCATTTTTACGAAGTATACATAGAACATATTTCTTCTCCTGCACATCCGATAAAAATCATGTTAGTTAATTAAATTAATCCAAGATTGAATGTCCTGTATATGAAAAACAAGAATTCTCCCCTTCCTAGCGAGCAACGAAAAGAAATCAAGTATGGCTATCAGTGAGTATTTTCTTCACACAAACCTAATTACTTTTAATCCGACAAACTAAAAACCTCACGAAAATTTTCAACAAACATAAAGTATTTAAGATCGACACATGTATCTTAAAATTTTATGTGTACGTGTTGATGTTCAATATTTGATCTTTATGCTTGTAGATTTAAGAGACTCGTCCAAAAACAATACGCAAGAAAACACATAGAAAGGTGAAATAGTAGCAGTCCATAAGATTCAAGAAGAACAAGATCCTCATTCTTTAAAACACAAAATCGTATACGTAAATACTTGAAGAAGGAGGGAATCCACCAAATAACTAAATGTGATGATGGACAACAAACATTCTGGGAGAAAAGAGTTACATTAATGACAAAAGTAACAGATCAAGAAGTTGACATTGAAGCTATAATAAACAATGATGTTATCCAGAAGAATGACGTGCAAGGCAAAACGCAAACAATTGCGAGAACAACAACCAAACAGAAAGAGAAAGTCATTGGGACACTCCCTCATTCAATTTTGATTTAAAAGACGAGCTTTCATCACAGTTGGATAACTTTCCACCAACAAATCACAGAGACAAAGGCATGCAATAAACCTAACTGCAAGTATACAAGATTGTTAAACCAAATGACAAAAGAAGATTAATTCAGTTTAGCTTAACAAAGAACACATAAGTACTACGAACACTCTTAAATCAACATTTAGTACACACAAATGCTTTTCTTGTATAAAAATACCAACTTGTTATATATCTAAAACTTGTTCCACTTTTCTGTAACGATGAATACGGGACAATAAAAAGTACAGATTTCAACTATTACTGAATAATGGTGTTCAAAGAAGATATGCACAGTTTGATGGCAAACAGACCTATGTCAACTCAGATAGTTGATTCTTTTTGCTACATGAAAAGAGAAAAAGTAACACCAAAGAAAGAATGATCTAAAGGAACAAGTAGATCGTCTAACTGTAGAGGTCAACATTTAATTCATCGAGCTCAAGAAATGTCAAGTCAAGTTTAAGCGGTTTTCAACGCGGCCTTGATAAGTGCTTGATTGCTCAAATTTCAACATATATCTGTGAGCTAGACACCTGGTATCTTGAAGTATATCTGCATCTTTTTTCCTTTATTTAAAATAAAATGAAATATCTATGCACAAGAAAAAGAAATAAATAAAGTCAATTGTCAACTACTTATGAAAATGTGATGGAACTGCTAGTATAAATATCATGGAACTATTTCTTAAACTATGCTTCAACTATTTATGAAAAGTGTTTGCACATCCAGATACAAAAAGAAAAAAAAAAAAAAAAAAAAAAAGAAATCGAATGTAAAATAAGAAAGTATTAACTAACTATCATTGCCATTTTTTGCACAGTAAGATAGAAGTGTTCCTTTATATTTGCTCTTGATAAAAGTACCATCAGAGAATAACGTCGGGAAAACATGAAACCTTTAATCCATACATCATAAGAAATGAATAAATGAAGAAATCTATTGGTCTGTAGGATAACTTCAAGCTCAAACACAGATTCGGGATTGCTTGAACAAGTAGATTCAACATATCAAGGCATGAACTTATAAGCATTGACATCATCACCATTTAGTTCAAAAACTACCCTCTCTTTGCCAAAGTATGCAGTAGCATAATCAATATCTAATCCAGAAAACTATTTTAAGTTTGAGATAATCTCCTTTGATTTAATAAGAGGATTTGATTGAACCTTGTCCTTTATGTGAGAAGCAACAAATTGATGGCCAACAACTTTGTTTTTCTTCTTTCGAATCATACCATTAAATGTATGCACATTATGCAACTTCCGAATAACGAAAAAATCATTAATATCACACTTGGATGCATAAACACGCCAAAGACAACCATCAGATTCCTTCCTACAATACTCAACACTAATGCGATTCTTATCAATCTTCAAATACTTCAAATCAAAACCACATTCAATAGAAAACTTCTTCAATTTATCTCAGAAATCAACAAAACCTCTCCTAAAAATTTGCCTCTCAGATGCTATGTAACTATCTCACTGACATGGCATATAATTATGGATACCATGAGAACCATACTTCCTTAAATGATCATTTTCACCAACAACAATCATAAAGCTTGATGTACGGCACAAAGAACAAACGTTATCCATAGGTAATTGAACTACAGAACCATCACATTTATCCATAACCAATATTTCTACGATGTATTTTCCAACAACATCAAGAACCATCAACATATTCATAACATCAGCATCACAATCTAGAAGACAAGTAGGATCTTCATTCAAAACCAAGTCTCAAACCCTTAAACCTTGAACAAATATCAATACAAATCTGATTGAATGTAGAAGTTGATGAAATAGAATTAACAATGGATAAACCGCCATATGTAAACTGAGTTAGTTTACCATTCTCCATAACTAATGAACAAATAAATAAATAAATAAACAATTACAAATCAGTACACAAAAATTATATGCAAATAACAATAAACAATGACAAAATGTAGTGAAAAACTATGAAACTAGAATCTTAGAACTTGTAATGTAGTGTTGATTAACTCAAAACAACAAAACTATGAAGAACAGCGATCAATTATGAAACTCTAGTGAAACAATGAACAATAACGAAGATGACAAATTTAAAATAAAATCTCAAAACATTCAACCAAGTTTCAGAAAAAAGAATTGAAGAATAATTCTTACTTCGAAGAACCTAAACAAACAACACGAAGATTAAGATTTCAAACAAGCGACTCTCAAAACCTTCAACTAGTTCACGAAAAAAAATTAAAAACTATAGATTGAAGAACTCTACAATGTTTTTGAAAGAAAAAAAAAACCTTCTAGCCGGTTGTGCTAATTTGAAAATAACTAAACTAACAGATTAATTAACGTAAGTTAACCTAAAACCATTAAGGGCAAAAGTGACAAATCAGCTTATTATTTAGGTTAGCCAATCTTAAGTTGGGCTTATTAAAAGTGATCTTTGTACTAACTATTAAATAAACCTACAACATGATTTTTGGTTTTCAAGCCCTTTTGGTTAGTTTTCCTTAGGTTTAACCATGTAATTTTGGACGGAATATTTTCCCTCTTGGTTTGGCCAATAGTGGGTGAAGAAATATTGAATGGCGATGCAGACCAAGATACCAAACTTCAAAGTCTTGGTTCTAGTTTTATACCCTCCGATCTTCTTCGAAATTCAGCTTTAATGTAACAACTTGTCTCTGCTTTTACATTTTAATTAGTTAAATTTACAAAAGTACCCCTAACGACGAAAGCATTGACTTTCGTTGACTCTTGTTTTATGATGTAGGAATTTTTCTTTTAATTTATTTACATAGCGATCATTGATACAAACACATAGGCATGAGCGAAATTGATTTTGGAGCTAAAACAAAGTTTCTACGAATTTTTGAATGTCAAGGGCATTTATGTAATTTCATATTTGAAGATATTTCTCCATTTTGGACCTTCCCTTAGCTGACACGTGGCAGATTCCCCATTTTTCTGGGGTGTTCTTCTCTTTCCCGAGTACCTCTCTTTCTCTCTCTCTCTCTCTCTCTCTCTCTCTCTCTCTCTCTCTCTCTCTTTTAATCTCTTATTCTTCTCTCCCTCACTCATCTCTCTCACTCTCTCTCTTTTTCTTTGTCGAACACACACACTCATACACTAACAAACCAACAACACCACCAACCTTCCACCCTTCCTAGCCACTATGGTGAGGCCTTGAACAAAAAATTAGGAGAAAAACACCTAGGAACTTCCTCCCCGCAATGCACCATGCGGTTACTATGCAAGAACTTCTCCTGCGAATTCTTGCCATTTCAGCGAAAGTAAGCCTCGAAATTGGTCCATATCATTGTAGATCGTGTCTAGGTTCACGATTAGTAAGTTTTTGGGTTGTTTTGGTGGTGTAGGCACATAGAGAAACACAAAGGAAGTCACTATTAATTTCTGGAAAATTCGAAAATATGGTCGTTTGACCATCTTCAAGCCATTTTTTCGGCCAATTCTGATCTTTGTTGGGCCTCCTAAGTGTATGAATCTCTTCTCCTCATTCCTACATTTTGGCTTTTGAACACTCGATTTGGATTTGTATTAAGCTCCAATGAGTTCTTGAAGTTGGTGGAAAAATCTGGAAAAATTCCAGAATTTCGAAGAAGGCAAGTACGTCTGTACTCGCGGCATATAGAAGGCTTTCATGGCTGGCACGTAGAGCGCACACACCTTCACCGAAGGCACGGCACTGTGGTGGTGGCGCCGATGAATTTTTCGATGACCCATCTTGACGTGTGGTGACCCTGGCCGCCACCCCATGGCGACGCTTGCGGCGGCGTGTAGGGGAACCCGAGGTCCCTCCTTAGGTTTTTTGACTTGCCGAATCCGAATCCGCTGTTTTTTTTTTCCCAAATTCGATTGTTTTAATAGAGTTTTAATAAATGGTCCCTATTTGTGTTTAGGTGCATTGGTAGGAAGTGATCCCGTCCTCCCTAGTTCAATCGGCTCCCTGGTAGCAGAATATTTGTGAATGGATCCCTTCTCAAATTGCATGGTTTTATAAATATTAGGTTGCATTCATGGAAAGCATGTTTTTATAATTCTACATTTCATGAATTAAGTATGTTTTATGATAAGTTCACTGAATATCTAAATTCATGCTTTATGATTTATTTAATCTGCTTTTATGAAACATTTATGATTTATTAGTTTAATGATTTATGGAATTTTATGGTTATGGATATTAGGTTCATTGAAATGCTTATGCCTTTGGATGATGAGGTTTTGGTATTCTAAATTTGGCGTGAGATTTTGGGTTACGTTTTTTGTAATTAATTAGTGGGTATTCATATTGCACATACACATAGCTTGAGTATGTATACATCTATGGTCATAGGACACAGTAGAGGAGCGATAAGGTATTATGACGTACTTTACTGGCGAAACCAGTGTTAGACAGCTTCACTAGCCACAGCTAGTGTCGGTGTGTTATGTAGTTATAATTCTTTTCTGGCATAACCCAAAGTCGTACAGCTTCACCTTCGAGTGATGGGACCTACCATATTCCTATTTTGTTTATGTTTAACTCAGATTATTATCATTATTTCTTTAGCGTTTGTATATTCCTTATGATTGTTGTTTGTCGTGTGACTTTTAGATTACATATTTCCTTATGTTCTTGTATATTCACATATTTATGGATTTCGTTACTTGATAGGAGCATATTCATGCGACTTAAATGGCTTGTTCTCGTGCATTTACGTTATGTTTCTTTAGTTATTTTAGTCCTTTATGCTTCTTTTGTGTGTTTTCAGGTTCTAAGGGCAAAGTATGCAAAAGGATGCCTTTTGGAGCCTTTTGGAGCAAATTAGAGATTGGAATGGATATCATATGCTTGGAGCCAAGAGGATGGACGAAATTGAAGACTTGAAGTAGGAAAGTTAAATCCTAAAAGACCTCATGTTTGAGCATCATTGAAGACTCCTACGCATTTTAGAACACAAAAACAACATTCCTTGCAACCTTAGGACAATGCCGTGTGTTTCCTTGTGTCTCCCTTCCTTGCCGTGCAAGGAAGGGCTTTGTTCCCTATTTTAAACACTTAAACACTTCCTTAATCATTCAGCCATTCACCCATTTTCTCCAACCTTGCCGTGCACATCATCATAAACAATCAGCCATTCCACATGCATTTCCACCCACATGCACTTTAATCATTCAATCACACCATCAAACATTCATTCTCCAACCTTGCCGTGCACTCCCATCCCATTTCAGATTGCATTCCATTCATTCCAGCCAAGCCACATGCAATCCCTTTAATTAATTCAACCTAGATGTCAAAGCACATGCACATTCACCCTAATCACTCACATACACAACCTGCCATCATTCCAGAAATTCCTCCCATTGCCGTGCACTCCCACTCCAGATTTCCAGCATTCCATTTCATTACAGCATTTCCACATGCATTCCCCTTTGCAATTCCAGCTTTCCACAACTTTTCCTAGCTGTTTTGCACATGCATTCACTTAACCTAGCTGTCCTTCACATGCTCTCCCATCCATTCTCTCCCTATAAAAACCATACACACTTCACACAACATTCATTCACTCTTCCATATTCAGAAAATCATCCATACACACCAACAACATCCCCTTGTGCCGTGAGTTCCCTACCAATCCAAACACCATCACTTCCTTCACCATTCCACAAAACCTATCATTCTACATCATCCATAATCCCCAAAACTCACCTTAGACCTTTTGCTACAACAAAGAGGAAGAGAAGCGGGCCTAAACGTTCATACAATTCAAGTTTGAGTTGTTGGAATGTTTAGGTGTTTCTTTTCCTTTGAATTCAATGTTTAATTTCAATTCTCTTTGTTTTGTAAGTATGAGGAACTGAAGCCCCCTTGGCTAGGGGGGGATTCGAAATATATGTTTATGCTTGCATTATGATTTGATTACTTCTAATTACGTTTCATAAGTTGTGAATTCAATTTGTTTAACTGTTTGATTGATAACTTATTTATGTATGTTTATTGAGAGTGCACGCTTAATTTTCATGCATGAATATGACGCTAGAATATAAGTGAGTTTCACCTAATAGTTATGAACTTATATTCACAAGTAGTGGAGGTTGCTTATAAACAATCGCGTTAAATAAATTCTTGACATAAGTTTCATGCAATCATAGTAACGAATGCCTCGTCAACACTTATAATTTTCATAGAGCATAATGATCTCTCACTGTACCTCTTCTATGCATTCATGTTGAGGACCGTTGGAGAATGATTTGAATTGTCGCATGCATCATCCAATTCATTGACATAAGGAAGATTTGAAGGTTAATTAGTGCATCACGGTTAACTTGGGGTGTTGAGAATTCATGGTTTATTGAAAAGCATTTGGAAATCGTTTTATATACAAGTATAACATGTATGGAGATGAACCCCTTAGCTAGCCTTCATTCCATTCATTAAATCCAAATTCGTTTTACAATCTGCTTAGTTTATTAACTTGTTTTGTTATTTCAATTTTCGTCAAATCAAAACCCCCCTTTACTTTCTTGTTCTTTAGTGCTTAGAATCTGTTTAGTTTATGTTTTAAAGTGTTTTGAATCAAGCCATAATCTTAAATTCGTCCAAAACTGGGTTTAAGGTCAGAAACTGCCTAGTTAGTGTTTTTAGGCAGTTTTGAGTCTTTTGAACTTGTTTTGAGTCTTTTGGTTTGTCTTAGTGTTTTAAAGTTTAGTTTTGCATTCTTTGAGTCTAGTATAGTGTTCTATATTGTGTTTTTACGTTTTTGAGTCAAATCCAAGTGATTAACAATCCCTCCTAATCCCCGGTCCAGAACGATCCCTACTTACATACTTACTACAATTGATAAAAAGAGGGTTTAATTTGTGTGCGTATAAATCTCGCATCAAATTTTGGCGCCGTTGCCGGGGATTAGCAAATTTGCTAATCCCTTGGATTGTTCGTTTCTGTTATGTATTTTAGTTTTAGTTTTTTATTTGTGTTTTGTTTGTTGAATTCAAGTACTAGAGAAGCACAACATGGCACTTGATAATGCTTCTCTTTTGTCACAGCTCATGGAAAGGTCCCAAATGCAAAGCGTTGATATATTTGATCTTCAATCAAGGAATAACGTGTTTTCCAATACTTACAATTCAGATTGGAGTGATCATTCAAACTCTATATGGTAGGAACCTCAACATGTCCAAGAAGAAGGATATTGGCAGCCATATGAGGAGTTCTATTCAACGCCTATGCAGCCACCACAACCTGCCCAAAGCAATGTAGGTAATTCAAGTGATAATGATAAGATTTTTCAATTACTTACTACTTTGACGCAGGAAATCCAAACTCCAAACAAAGAGAGGCAAAATCAAGACAAAAAGTTGGACCACTTGGAAAAGCAAATTGGGCAGATCGCGGAGTTCGTAGGACAGTTTCGAGACCAAGGCAAACTCCCTAGTTCAACCATTGCAAATCCGAAGGGAGGATTTGAAACTGCCAAGGAAATCATCTTAAGAAGTGGCAAGGAGGTTGGAACGGACCCTCAACCATCAAAATCAAATCACAAGGAAGATGAAAGATTACAATTTGAGGAAGAGGAATACACCCAAGCCACGGCAAGGGTGGAAACACCTTTGCCAGAGGCACCTATTGCTCCTACACCATCTAATTCAAGTAAGGTTGTTCCAAATTTAATTAGTTCTAACTCCATTCCACCTAATGTCCCTATTTCTTGCAGATTCATGACTTCCAAGGAAGAAGAAAGTGAAAAAGACATCTTGGAAGGCCTTCCAAAGGTGCAAAGACAAGGAACAATCCTCACACATAATCTGTCCAAGGGCAAAGTTCCTGAAATGTTCAAAGAAGATGTGTTTATCCTTGAGTTCATGTCGGAGCACACAGGTAAGCCGCCTCCCTGAATTTCAATTTTCTTTTATACTAATATGTTGTTAATGATTCAGGCACCCAATCTTGAATTTAAACTATTACCGGATCATTTCAAGTATCACCTTCCATTCAAAGATAAATTCCATGTCGTTTGATTAAAAAAAATAAAAAATAAAAAAATGGCAGAATGTAACTTTCACAAAGGTTGTTTACGTGAAGCCCCACTACGTGGCACAACTCTAGAAGCAGGAGGCATCAGAGCGGGAGGCATCGAAGATGGATCATTCGAGGCCTCGATACTTGGTGGAACACTAGATGACCCAGAAAAAAGGTGCCTCTGGAGATAAGCCGCAAGCCTTTGACGGTCACTTTGAATTCGACCTTCAGATTCTTGCAGCTCATCAAGCTTCCTCTTCATGCCCGTCGAATAGTTATTTGCAAGCACGTGCAAACTTCTATTCTCATACTTAAGCTGTTTGATCTCTTGCTTAAGACTTTCCACCTCTGCCATCAATGATTCAACCTGACGGGAGCGAGCAAGTAGGCATTGGCCCATGTTGGACACAGAGCCCGCACATTGAACACTGAGAGCGAGGGACTCTTGAACGGCCAACTCATCAGATCGTCCTGAAAGCAGCCGACTATCTTTAGGAGTGAGGAGATTCCTAGCTACTATCGTAGCTGTTGTTGCATCCGTCATCATGGAGTCTTCACCTGTAAGAGGACCATTAGAAGATAAGAAAGAAGGGCGCCATACATTACCTTGACGGGGCGCACTCGTATCACTGCTAAGACTCAAATCTAAGCAAAGGTTAGATGGGTTGGCCATTTTTCAAAGGTGTTAAAAGAGGAGTGTGGATGGAGCAAAATCTCAAAGGGCCGGAGACGATTTTCACAAATGGGCAATCTTCAAGGTGTGCATGTTGGAGGTGATCGATACCTCTATAAAAAGCCAAGGCGACACGACCACCGATTCAAAAAGCCGGAATTTCCTGCGTAAAGTTCGGCGACGCTCTCTCGGCTTTTCAGAAAACGCGTTCAACTTTGTCAAAAGATCACGTGAAGGTCATCATCGCAACTACACACTTTTGCCGACAAGCGTAAAGTTCGGCAACGCTTTCTCTGCTTTTCAGAAAACGCGTGAAACTTTGTCTCTGACAGAGCCGCATCCGCACTACTACTTGCCGTTCAGAAATCGAAGAGGCGCCGTTCAGAAATCGAAGAGGCATTGTTCAGAAATCGAAGAGGCGCTAGCTAAGAAATAAAAGAGGCGTTCGTTCAGAAATCGAAGAGTCATCACTCTTTTTCAAAAAGCCTGATTTGCTGGATCAAAAACTTTTGTCGACAATGGTAAAAGAACAGTACCACCACTTGCTATTGGGAAATCCCTATATATGTCGACCTTCATCTTTTATGGCAAGGCAGACCTGAAGAAAATGCCCAACTCTTTCTCACCTCTGAGGGCGCACTCCCAGCAAAGCCTCTCGAAATACTCAATTTTTTCTTCTTCCCCAAAGAAGATACCAGATACCTGGAGTACAGATGAGCCAGGAGGAAACGGTAGATCGAAGCATGTGGAGACAAGCACAACAAATACATGTGCTGATTCATTCGCCGCTTCTTCAAAAGCAAAGGTATCTCATATCATCAAGGTCAAAAGCAAAAGTATCTCATATCATGCTCTTTCCCTGTCTTTTTCTTTGTCCTTGTTCTTACTCGCATGGCAAAGTGAAAGAAGCAATCAGCCGGCACTTGGAGTCAGTCTTCCGATCTGGAACCGACTGCCTGGAATCTATTCCCTGGTTGCTTACCTAGCGTTGCTCTCGAGTAGTCATCTTCAACGGTTGATACACTTCCAGAGAAGGGACCACTTCTGCAAAGGAGAGCAAGTAAGGCAAGTGAAAATGATACATTGAAGCATGTGGCGACAAGCAACAACTGCATATGCTGAGTTATCCTCTAACCCTCTTCAATACGAATTGGAAAGATTGAACAAAGAAACAGATAAAAGGAGTAAGCTCAGACCTTCGGGGGAGACCAAAAGAATCCTACAGCCCAGTTCAAGAGTAAGCCTGTGGAATCACCAAGATCAAAGCCTCAATGCAAGGAGAAGATGGAATTTACACTCCATAACCAGATTTGCGTCCCTAAACTCTTCTCTTTGTTAGTTACATTCTGCCATGTTTAGTATGTTTAGTGCTGTTTGTGTGTTTACTTATGTTTTGTGTGAATCTATGCTTAAAACATTGAGGACAATGTTTGATTTAAGTGTGGGGGGGGGGGGGTAACTAAGTATATTTGATGCAAATTCGTGGGATTTTATCACCCATAACTTCAAATGTTGTTCCTTGCTGTTTTAAGGTGTTTTTAAGATGTTTTAGAGTGTTTTAGTATGTTTTGTTTTTATAAACTCCGAAAATCACATAAAAATTTGAAAAAAAAAAACATGTTTTGAAAAGCCTAAAAAGAGTGTTTTGAGTCGTTTTTGTGTGTTTGTGTCTTAGGGTACCTTCCAACACAATGATAAGGATTTGGTTTGTAATTGCATGACTGTTAAAAAGAGTTTTAAACATAGAGAAAAGTTTGATTTACTCTTGGTATATGCTTGGTTATGGTTATAATGTATGACTTCACATGCAATCATAAAAGAAGAATTCGTTTTTGTAACATGCTTGAAGGAAGGAACTCAAACAAACGCTACAACCCTGTGAGACTCGAGCCATTACCTTCTTTGGAGAGTTATAATCTGTGATTCTTTGTTTTCTAAAGTTGTTGCATGATCTCATTATTCCTTGCTTGGTTGCTACTTAGAATGCAATTGTATCATGATAGAACTAAATGCTAGAACTTATATCCGTTTCATTCAAAGCATGACATTGAATTGCATAACATATATATCAAGATGAAGTTGTGTAGTTGCCACCATAGCCAAATAGCCTTACTTCCCATATTTCGTATATGTTGTAAGTTTTAACCCCGTTGAGCCTTGTTTAGCCTTTATTCTTTGTTTACCCACATTATCCTCACCTAGCCTAGTGTAGGACAGTCCACACCCTTGTTCTTAAAAGATAGTGAGCATGACTTAAATGAATTCCTTTTGAGTTACATTATGAAAGAAAATGAGTGTGGGGGAGTAAATGTTTTGTTCTTAAGTGTTTATGTATGTTTTGCGAGTCAAAAGAAAAGAAAAAAAAAATTTGTGAAAAACATATGAAAAAGAAAAACAGAAAAGAAAAGAAAGAAAGAAAGAAAAAAGAGCTTGTTCTCCCTTTTTGTTCAAAAGTTGAGTTTTCATTCAAAAGTGAATTCTAAGTTGATTCAAGTGCTTTGCTCACTATTTCTTTAAGAACCTTTGTTTTCCTTATCCCTTCTTTATCCACACACCCCAAGCCCCATTACAACCCGTGACTTCAATCTTGAGTGTTATATGTTTCAATTTGTGGAGTTTGAACTTGGTATGAGCATATGGTGTCACTGGTTCTCGCATCTAAGTAGTAGCATTCCATTCATGAGATCATACCTAAACATGCTTATTAACTCCAGAAATTGCTTCCTTTGAGATACATATATGTGAGTGTTCGTTTTCATGTTTACATCAATCTTCTCACATGTAACTAGATTAGGGTGTGTAGTTAGAAAATCTGAGTGAAAATTGAGTGCATATCTTGTAAGGAATTGAGCAAATTCTCTAAGGCATGTTACTACATTCAAATCATGGTTTTAAATGCTTAATTGTGAACTAGTATGTGGTGACTATGAGTAAGAATGTACTTAAGTGTAAAGATGGCTAAAATCTGTGGGAATAATGATTTTTAACATGTCATGTGCATTGGAAATCCCTGAGACGATTGTTGGAAGGTGTAGGTTGTGTTTTGTTCGTTTTGTTTTGTTTTTGGTTTCTTTTGTTTTGTTTTGCTCGAGGACTAGCAAAAGCTAAGTGTGGGGGAATTTGATAGGAGCATATTCATGCGACTTAAATGGCTTGTTCTCGTGCATTTACGTTATGTTTCTTTAGTTATTTTAGTCCTTTATGCTTCTTTTGTGTGTTTTCAGGTTCTAAGGGCAAAGTATGCAAAAGGATGCCTTTTGGAGCCTTTTGGAGCAAATTAGAGATTGGAATGGATATCATATGCTTGGAGCCAAGAGGATGGACGAAATTGAAGACTTGAAGTAGGAAAGTTAAATCCTAAAAGACCTCATGTTTGAGCATCATTGAAGACTCCTACGCATTTTAGAACACAAAAACAACATTCCTTGCAACCTTAGGACAATGCCGTGTGTTTCCTTGTGTCTCCCTTCCTTGCCGTGCAAGGAAGGGCTTTGTTCCCTATTTTAAACACTTAAACACTTCCTTAATCATTCAGCCATTCACCCCTTTTCTCCAACCTTGCCGTGCACATCATCATAAACAATCAGCCATTCCACATGCATTTCCACCCACATGCACTTTAATCATTCAATCACACCATCACACATTCATTCTCCAACCTTGCCGTGCACTCCCATCCCATTTCAGATTGCATTCCATTCATTCCAGCCAAGCCACATGCAATCCCTTTAATTAATTCAACCTAGATGTCAAAGCACATGCACATTCACCCTAATCACTCACATACACAACCTGCCATCATTCCAGAAATTCCTCCCATTGCCGTGCACTCCCACTCCAGATTTCCAGCATTCCATTTCATTACAGCATTTCCACATGCATTCCCCTTTGCAATTCCAGCTTTCCACAACTTTTCCTAGCTGTTTTGCACATGCATTCACTTAACCTAGCTGTCCTTCACATGCTCTCCCATCCATTCTCTCCCTATAAAAACCATACACACTTCACACAACATTCATTCACTCTTCCATATTCAGAAAATCATCCATACACACCAACAACATCCCCTTGTGCCGTGAGTTCCCTACCAATCCAAACACCATCACTTCCTTCACCATTCCACAAAACCTATCATTCTACATCATCCATAATCCCCAAAACTCACCTTAGACCTTTTGCTACAACAAAGAGGAAGAGAAGCGGGCCTAAACGTTCATACAATTCAAGTTTGAGTTGTTGGAATGTTTAGGTGTTTCTTTTCCTTTGAATTCAATGTTTAATTTCAATTCTCTTTGTTTTGTAAGTATGAGGAACTGAAGCCCCCTTGGCTAGGGGGGGATTCGAAATATATGTTTATGCTTGCATTATGATTTGATTACTTCTAATTACGTTTCATAAGTTGTGAATTCAATTTGTTTAACTGTTTGATTGATAACTTATTTATGTATGTTTATTGAGAGTGCACGCTTAATTTTCATGCATGAATATGACGCTAGAATATAAGTGAGTTTCACCTAATAGTTATGAACTTATATTCACAAGTAGTGGAGGTTGCTTATAAACAATCGCGTTAAATAAATTCTTGACATAAGTTTCATGCAATCATAGTAACGAATGCCTCGTCAACACTTATAATTTTCATAGAGCATAATGATCTCTCACTGTACCTCTTCTATGCATTCATGTTGAGGACCGTTGGAGAATGATTTGAATTGTCGCATGCATCATCCAATTCATTGACATAAGGAAGATTTGAAGGTTAATTAGTGCATCACGGTTAACTTGGGGTGTTGAGAATTCATGGTTTATTGAAAAGCATTTGGAAATCGTTTTATATACAAGTATAACATGTATGGAGATGAACCCCTTAGCTAGCCTTCATTCCATTCATTAAATCCAAATTCGTTTTACAATCTGCTTAGTTTATTAACTTGTTTTGTTATTTCAATTTTCGTCAAATCAAAACCCCCCTTTACTTTCTTGTTCTTTAGTGCTTAGAATCTGTTTAGTTTATGTTTTAAAGTGTTTTGAATCAAGCCATAATCTTAAATTCGTCCAAAACTGGGTTTAAGGTCAGAAACTGCCTAGTTAGTGTTTTTAGGCAGTTTTGAGTCTTTTGAACTTGTTTTGAGTCTTTTGGTTTGTCTTAGTGTTTTAAAGTTTAGTTTTGCATTCTTTGAGTCTAGTATAGTGTTTTATATTGTGTTTTTACGTTTTTGAGTCAAATCCAAGTGATTAACAATCCCTCCTAATCCCCGGTCCAGAACGATCCCTACTTACATACTTACTACAATTGATAAAAAGAGGGTTTAATTTGTGTGCGTATAAATCTCGCATCATTACTCTCGAGTGTCGGCCAACACGTGCCATCCAGGTGTTATTTGGATATCTGGGTTGGGGCGTGTCATCTAACTTTCTTTGTCACGAAGAGAAAAACTTATACATGCCAATGTATTATTGGACCGAAACATGAAAATGACGGTAAACACTTTTTTTGTAAGTCCTCTAAAATCAAATACTTTCCAAATGACAATTTCCAGTAATAGCATCTTCTATTAACATTGTGTATAAGCCAAGCAAGACTTGTGCTAGAATCTTGTATTAACTTATTATTTGGACATAATGTTTGTGGCATTTTTGAATGATGATGAAGAAAAACGACCATGCTTTATCAGGTATTCCATTCAGATCTTTCCCCTCCTTTGCATCAAAAGACAATAAAAAGGATTTAACTCAATAAGATCTAGTTAAATCTTAATCACTCACTTATGGAAAAGTGATGTCCGAGAGAGAATCATGTTTGCACTCAGAACATCTTCACAAGAGAAAATTATAAATAAAAATGAATAAATACAAAAACGCATTTTTTTATTAGCACCTCACCTAATGTTGAGGGGTTTAGACATTGGTAAAGCAAGAGCTGATTCCGTCAAGAAATTTGGAAAATAACTAAAATTTGGACTTATATAAAATTATACCTTTTAAGTTTAAGGTAAGTATAACAAAAATTTGATATGAAAGTACTAAAGTACCTCAAACAACCCCAACAAAATCCAAAGTTTCAAGTTTTGGACTTATATAAAAGGGTTAATCTCTGTTTACTACCATAAAGTTTCATGGTTTTCAACATTTGGTACATAAAAGTTTTTTTCATCCCAGAGTCATACCTCAAGTCTTAAATTTGGGACAGTTTCATACCTTCGTTAGTCAAACTGTTAAGTCTGCCATTAACTGATGACGTGGTGCCCATGTGGACAATGACTGGGATCCATGTTGAAATTAAAAATAATTATTTATAAAATAATTTATTTATTTAAAACAAAAAAATAAATAAAAAAAACCTTTCTTCCCCAAATCCCACCCGTGACCACCCTCCCATCACCCACCCCTTCTCCCACCCCCCAAAGCTCTTTCTCTCGCACCACTCCTACCTCAACCCCCGATCCGTTCACTCCCTTTCTCTCCTCTGCACACCTACTCCACACCTACTCCACACATCCATCTTCAATTCCCTCTCCTTGTACATTCCACCAAAACCTTCAACACTTCCAGCCTGTGATGCTTCACACACAAATGCAACCCACCCTCACCTCCCTGAGTAAAAATCTGAGTCACCGCCGGTTTGACTCGGCCACAACCGTAGCTCGCTTCTTGATGACACCCAGATGTAAGGGAATGAACTCATTGTGATCCAACACCAAACCCAGATCTAGGTTGAATTGCACCAAATTTTTTACCATCGGTTTTCAATTTTTGAATTTGATGATGTTGAACTTTGTGGGTTTCTAATTTTTGATGGTTTGGGATGTGGTTTTTTTTTTTTTATAGTTTTGTGATGGTGAGAATAGAGTGGAAGTGCAGAAGTCGAAAAGGGAACGGAAGCACTGGGTGCGGAAGAGAGAGGAGGAAGAGGGTGGATGTGCAGAGTCGAAGAGGGAAGGAGAGCACTGGGTGCGGAGGAAAAGAAAGGAGGGTGGGAAGGTGGGCACGGGTGGAAGTGTGGGCACGGGTGGGATTTGGGAAAGAAGGTTTTTCTTTTTTTTAATAACTAAATTATTTTTAATTTTCACGTGGATAACACGTGGCGCCCAGTCATTGTCCACATGGGCGCCACGTCATCAGTTAACGACAGACTTAACAGTTTGACTAACGGAGGTATGAAACTGTCCCAAATTTAAGACTTGAGGTATGACTCTGGGATGAAAAAAACTTTATGTACCAAATGTTGAAAACCACGAAACTTTAGGTTAGTAAACAGAGATTAACCCTATATAAAATTATGCCCATGAAAATTAAACAAAGAAAAATTCAATTATCAAGAGATTCGAAGCAAAATTGAATAAATTCAAAGCCACCCGTGCTACTTAAAGTACCTTAAACAACCCCAACAAAATCCAAAGTTTCAATTTTTGGAGAAAATGAGAGAGGGGACCGTTGCATTATGGGTTTTCCACCACAGATTTGGTTATGGAGCTAATCGTAGAACTAGAGGTCATAATTAAGGGGCTAAGATGCAGAGGAAAAGCATGGACATTGAAGTGAGCAAGCCTTGTCTTAAGCTTGCCGGTGCAAGTGCTTGGACTCAAGGATTACAGCGTCGCAGTTGGAAAATTAGAGCTTGGAGAGCAAAGGAGAAAGATGAGATCGAGACTAAGAGTCGACTTCATGTGGAGGTCGAAAGATTTTTGAGGATTCCAAACCGAATAAGTGTTATGTGTGAGAATATAAAAGAGGAAGATGAAAAGGAAAAGAGAGGGATTGTGATGCACATCATGGCTTTTAGAAGGGATAGAGATGGTGGTAAAATACACCTGAGCATCATTTTAATTTTGGTTTTTCTGGGAACACCTCATTGCAAGGGTATATTAGTACTTTCGTGTCAACTTTTGGTTATAAGTATTATAAATTTAAAAGGGTGGCTATAATTCTATTTAGCATCCGAATTTTGGTTATTTTTCCAAATTTTCCTTTCTCCCGAAGCAACATTACAAACATAGAATGTTTTCTCCGGCCATGGTGTCCCCTAAACCTAGGTGGATCAGATTGGTAACTTCTGTGCTACGCTTTAGTTTTGTGGGCTTTCTACTTTTATTTGTTAGGAGTCTTCATCTTTCAACTGTTTTCATCTAGCGCTTGCATCATGGCCAGGAACCAATTTGACCCGGGGTCGAAGAAATTGAGTGTTTATCTGATCGTAGACCAAGAGCCTCTGCCGTTAGTTGTCAAGGAAGCCTTACGACAACTTTGGCACAAGTTGGGAGTGATTCGTGTGGCCATGGCCAAGGATAACATCTACGCAATCACGGTGGGTAAGGAGGCGCTGGCTAGGTGTTGTTCGAAAGCAACCCTTGGACGGTGAAGGGCTACGCCTTCTCAATCAAGTTATAGCCCAAATTCCACTCCCTGGACCATATCAAGGCTAACATAGCTGTTTTTTGGGTTCAAGCTCATTGTATCCCTCACTATCTATGCATAGTGAAAAACGCATTGTGGCTAGGTGGAAAAATCAGTGTCGTTTTTCAGGTGGAGGACCCAACTGAGGCTGGTTTCCGTGGGTTTCTAAGAATGAGGGTTGATTTTAATGCCCTTTGACCACTACTGGCTCATTTCATGATGCCCTCACCAAAGAACAGCACGTTAACTATTCACCTCTGTTATGAGGGTCTGACAGACTTCTGCTATAGATGTTGAGGACTGGGTCATTCAAGGGGCTGCATATGGGAAACCAAGTTATCTGTGACTAGAGAAAATAAGTATGGGGAGGATCCACGAACTCTGTTAATTTCATCGGTCTTCACCCTTCTTTTTCCACCACACTCTTGCCCAAAAGCCTTAACTGGCACTAACGAATTGCACTAGCGTGGAAAATGGGACGACAAGGGGGGTTTCTATGGTATTCTTGACGAGTCATGGCAAGTGCCGACGAGGCAGTTTCAAGCGCAATCGGTGATGATGCAAAAGGTTATGGAAGAGGTCGTGTGGAGATCCGTGTGCGACAATTGTCTATCTCTGAGCACTCTGAGCACTAACGATGGTGATGGGATGGGGACAAACATTGTGAACATTGGCCCTAGCTCATTGTGCGCAATACCTAGTACTGCACATACTATTAGCGTCAAGAGACAACCTTCCCTAAAGAATCATGGGCATATGTTGCACTTTGATAACTTTAGGACCTTCTACACTCATGGCTCGTTGACTTTGGTTGTCAATGATTTGAATTTGGATAGGGTTTGTTATGATCCTACAAGAGCCACTACTTGGGCCTTCTCTAACGCCATGGGCCTTCTCAACTTTCCTCAATACTTTGGGCTATGATTATGCTGGTCCATCCAACACTAGTGGTGCGCAGATCACTGAGCTTAAGGATCATGGGTTTTCCCTCTCGTTGGTAACCTCTTTGGTCCCCTCCCAAAAAAATAAAAAAAATAAAAAAATAAAGGAAAGAAAAGGCCCATGATTTGGTCAAAGGGCATCCTCAGAAACGTGCGAGAATCTCTTTTATTCAAGGACAACTGAAACCCTTACACTATGCCCAAAACAGAGCCTCTAGAGGACGTCCTCAAAAGAACCTGGGTGGCCAAGACTAGAAAGTGGTGACAGTGAAACCCTCGACAATTAACTCCTTTAACCTCAGCGACGTGGTGGTGGGCTCATCCAAGGAACTTGAAGAAGCAGAGAAATGGTTGTCTGGAAGGAGGAAATCAACTAATCAACTACCATCAGTGGCGGCTGAGGTTTCTCAGCCTGCCATCAGCCATGTATACCTTCTTTTGGAACTACCTGGGGCTTGGGAATCTTCGGATAGTTCAGACGCTGCGAGATTTAATCTAGCAAAAAGATCCCCACATTTTTTTTTTATATCTGAAACGAAAAGCAGTGTGCGTCACCTAAGGTACATTATGCTACAATTGGGTTTTGATCATGTGTTTGGAGTTGACTCCTGAGGGCAGTAGGGAAAACTTGCCTTTTTTGGAAAGCGAATGTCCTTATACGGATTTTATCTCACTCATTCCACCACATTGACTAGAAGATTTGAGACTGGGGATCTCCTAAGGCACCTGGCTACGGAATCATCTTTGCCTTGGGTCTGCGAGAGCGATTTCAACGAAATCCTCCATTACTAAAAAAAGGGTGGGGGTTTAAGGCCGAAAAGACAGATCCTGGTCTTCTGGGAATTGGTGGAGTGGTATGGTTTTGAAGGATGCAATTTTTCCAGATGAACCCTAACAAAGCTCCGGGTCTAGATGGCCTGCCCCCACTTTTTTATCAGAAGTTCTGGAGCATTGTTGGTCCCGATGTTGCCAGGGTTATCTTATCCCTCCTCTCCGGCAAAATTCTTAAGAAGACCAATTATATATATATATATATATATATATATATATATATATATATATATATATATCTCTGATCCCGAAGCAAAAATGCCCAACGAAATTATCCAATTTCGGGCCGATCAGTCTTTGCAATGTTTTATACAAAATTGCATCTAAAGTCCTCATGAACAAGATGAAGTCCATCATGCCACTGATTGTTTCTTAAAATCAAAGTGCCTTTGTCCCAGGTAGACAAATTTTTGACAACATTATCTTGGCATCCGAAGTAGCGCACACTGTATGGAAAGAAGAAGGTGGGGTAGGAAGGGTTTTGTGGCTCTAAAACTCGACATGTTAAAGGCCTATGACCGAATCGAGTGGGGTTATTTATAGTGTCCTACTCAAACGGGGATTCACTCTCTGTTGGGTTAACCTCCTGATGCTTTGCGTGTCCATTGTCTCCTATGCTTTCATCATAAATGGTTCTCCGATGGGATACCTACATCTGTCCCGGGGTCTTACACAAGGAGACCCATTATGTCCCTACCTCTTCCTCCATGCTGAGGGTCTCTCCACCTTATTAGCCCATAAAAAGGTCGAGAGTCACTTACACAGTGTGGCGATCTCCCAACATGCTCCATCCATCTCTCACCCACACTTTGCTGATGACGGTTTGCTCTATGCTACTGCATCAACGTCTCTTAGTGCCGCATCATGGACGTGCTGCGAAAATATGAGGAGGCATCGGGACAAAAAGTTAACATCATGGACGTGCTGCAAAATTATGAGTGCCGCCACATCATGGATCGGCATGATAAATACCTTGGGCTTTCAACGGTTGTGGGCCATAACAAAGGTGTTTGTTTCAGCCATTCAAAGAGAGACTATGGAAGAGGCTACAGGAATGGAAGGGCAAATTACTCAGTGTCGCGGGGCATGAACTCCTTGTCAAAGTTGTTGCCCAATCAATCCCGCTATACACGATGTATAGTTTCCTCCTTCCGAAGTATTTTTGTAATGATCTTAACCGCTCTGTTGCTGATTTCTGGTGGAGTGGGGCTTCAGACTCTAAGAAGATTCATTGGCTCACTTGGGAGAAGCTTTGCCTCCCTAAAGAAGAAAGTGGGGTCTGGGTTCAGAAATTTATATGCCTTCAACCTCAGCTTCTTGGCAAAACAGGGTTGGAAGAGCATCTGTAGCTCTAGGAGCATCATCGACCGGGGTTCCAGATGGCGGATTCCGCGTGGTGATAGTCAAAATCTTGGAGGACAGATGGCTTCCTCTTCCCACTCGTTTCTTGGATTTTTTCACTGAAACCACCAGACCATGCTGCACATTTTGTCTATGATCTCATCGACGATTCCCAAAACTGGAACGTCTCCCTGCTGAAGTTCCTCTTCTCAGACGTTGAAACCAATTGCATTCTCTCACTCCCTCTGAGTCTTAGAAAGCCGGACGATTGCCTCCTATGGCACTTTGACAATAAAGGAAACTTCTCCGTAATTAAAAAATGCGGATCAAGTGGCTCAGGATTGGCTGGCCTCATGTCGTGACAGGGCTTCTTTGTCTCCCACTCCTAACACCTTTGGAAGAAAATATGGGCTGCAAAGGTTCCTCACAACAAAAATGAAGATTGCGGTTTGGAAAATTGGCCTGGACATTATCCCAACCCGTGAGAATATGAGGAAGAAACGTGTGAATACGGATATAACCTGCGTCCTTTGTGGTATTCAGGGTGACTCAACTCTCAACCTCATGCGTGATTGTGCTTTCGCTCGATGTGTCTGGCTTGCCTCTCCTATTGGCCACCCACCCCGTCTTGCGACTCAATCAACGATTCTCGAGTGGAGTTCCAGCCGTTCCCCACATAATCGCTGCCCATTTCCTTTCTTGGTGGGAGGAATTTGGCAAGGTTGCTTTCCATCCACCTCAACATGCATCCCGCCCTTCAGCTGTCATCCGTTGGTCCCGCCTACATCGATCTTTTTCAAAAATTAATGTTGACGGTGCATGGGACGTCAACTCTATGAAAGGGGCATTGGGGTGATTATCAGGGACCACATGGGCTGTTTTGTGGTTGCTGCTGCCACGAAAATTGATTTTCCCTCGTCTTCTCTTATGGTTGAAGCGATGGCGGCGCATGCCAGTTTGTTTTTGGCAACACAAAGGGGTTTCACAATATTATCCTTGAAAGTGATTCCCTCCAGATTGTGACGGCCCTTTGGGACTCTTCTAGTTACTTGTCGGATGTTGGACTTGTTATTGAAGATTCTAAGGTGCTTTTGTCCACAATCACTGGAGCTCTTTCTACCCATGTTTCTCTCCAAGCTAATGGTGCTGCTCATCGTCACACTAGATTTGCTCTCTTTTCAGTTTCGAATTGTAACTGGTTTGAGGATCCAGACCTTATTTCAGGTTTTCTTTTTGAAGAAGCCATTTTGTAATTGTTCTGGTTTGTCCTAAACGTTCTTACTATTAATGATATCGCGCACTTTAAAAAAAATAAAAAAATAGAATGTTTTTACACAGTTCATAACAGTAAAATGCCAAGTAAACCTTCAATCCTGACAGAATTTGACATCTGCAAACTACGAACAACTCAAAATTACAATACAGAAGGAGAGCGTAACAAATCCCAAATACAAGAAAAACCCAAAAACAAATTAGCAGCCTTTGTTCGTCAAAGCAAGAATTTAACAAAAACATGATCTGGTGCTTCTACAGATTAGAATAATTACTAGAATTTCGATTCAATAAACTAAGGCTTCGTCATTTGTGCCATAAATGAACATTTCATACTAGGCTTCGTGCCCCGATAGCAGCAATAACCAAGAAACTCAAAATAAACGAACGATCGAGTAAGTGTATCTTTTTTTTTGTTTTTCCAGTGACAAAAGTAATTCATCACGGGAAGGGGGTTCCATTCAGAAAAAAGATAAGATCATGCCCTACAGTTTTGTTTGCCGCTATCAATAATGTCTATTACATATATTAGTTTCGAATACCCACTAAAAGAGATGTGAAGAAAAATTTGAAAGTAGCTTCAACTCATTATGTTCTAACATGACCACTGTTGTTAATTCTAGTCAATCACCAGGTAGAAGTCACTTGAAAGAGAAGAGGCTTCGTCACCCTCTGATGGAGATGGAGAAGGGAAGTACAAGGGACTGTCCTTGTGCAACGAACGCCACTCATCAATGCATGAAATTTGGTGCAGGTCCATACTTGGGGGAATTCTATGGTCTAGAATATTCAAAATGTTTTCAGTTTTGCCGAGAATGTAAACTGCATGCCGCACACCCTCCTCCCTCTCTTCAATGCCGATGCTCAGACACTTCCTCTTTATAACTAGACGTAAATTAGTGAGACAAGCAGCCATTATGTCCGAAATCATGACATTCAGCTCTTCGAATAATCTCTCACCTGTCTGGTTGATGCTGCCTTCATAATTCATCAGAATAGTTTGACTTATCCTATACATGGAATTAGCAGCCAGTTCTCTAACAGGCCATTTTGAAGGGTTATCTCTTAAACATGCATTCGTAGTCATATGCTTCTTTCTAGACTCTTCAAATATAAACTTTGCAGTCTCAGCAAGTCCTTCAAGTATTTCCTTTGAGCTCTTCCCCTCAGGTGACATTTTACGGAAATCCACATCTAGCCATTTGTGATAGAGATCAACTCCTTGCCACACTGTAATTGCTGCCTTTCTGACATTGGTGACATCTTCTTTACCATCCAGGTAATTTTCAATAAAATTTATGTACATGAGCCCTTCGTGAACACCACTTGTCAGCTCTTCAATTGAACTACTGCTGATGTTTGAAAGTGCAAGAGCAATACTTGTAAGTGTCACGACAGGTAGTGCCCAACAATTTGGTGGTTCTTCCATGTCTAGAGAGGGAACTTGTTCACTGTCAAAATTGGCAACTCCCTTGAATCCTTGTGAAAGTGTTGATTTCTTTAACAGTTTCATGATATATTTAGGCTCTAGCTTCTTTCCCCTTCGAAACCAATGATCGGTAGCATCACAGTTGCTTCTCATCATGTGGTGCACCAATGCATCCTCACCTTCAAGATGCAGAACGTACCGGCTAAGATCTAGCCTTGAGTTTGGCTGTGACTCTGTCCCCGAATCATTAAAAATAGTGTTGACATTGGACTTCCTCTGTTTGCAGAAGTCGCAGCATAACAATATCTTGCTAACAATGAAGATGGAAATAAGCCGAATGGCCTTACTCACTATGACATTGCCCGTCTGCATTGAGATACACAAGTCTAAAAGTTTGTTTCTTGTGCCGTAAACAAGTTTCCTGCAGTGCCTATTTCTGATTCTCATTGATAAAGGGCGTTCTTTCAACTCTAACAGTCCCTGGGTCCAGTACTTTTCTACTTTAAGTTCTTCTCTGTAGCTTTTGTTTCCTCTTTTTGCGCATCTGAAATTTATGGCAGTGAACCATCTTGATGCAGGCCCGATTGTACCAACTGCTACTGCAGTGGTCTGCACAGTAAGAACCAAAGTGGTTGACCACTTGTAGTCAGACTTGCCGCTGCAAAATCTAAATGACCAGGGCATCAAGTAACTCCGAAGCATTGCTTCTGCTAAAATCATGGCACTCAAAAGACAAAATGCTCCAGAAGCCGTGCATGTCGCTGAACGCCCCACCACAAACTGGGGACTAGAGGTATGAGCCATCATCCAATGTTTCATCAGACAGTCTTTAAGTTTGGTAACCACTGGTCTACCTGTTTCATCTCTGGCATCTTTTAGAGCTAATTGGTACTTTTTATTGTACTTGTGTTCTAAATATCGTTTACATACGGGAACGGTTAAAGCAGAGAAGTTCATCATGATAAGTAGAACAAGCATGATGAACATGATGAAAGCATGCTCCATGCAGAAAACAAAGATTGCACCAGTAGCTAATTGAATGCAAATATTCACGATAAGGGTAATAACCAGAATTCCAAAAGCAATTGCATTCATCATGATTTCTTTATTTTTCATGACTCCAAGAGAAGGCATGGTGTTACCCATTACTGTGCAGATCAAGACAGAACTGCTGAGCTTTGCGAGCTGATCCTGGCGGCCAGGCATCGGAGTATTGAGATCCACCGACAGTTTAATTGCAACACCGATCAAGGTCAAAGAAGTTGCATTGATGGAGAAGAACTTGCAAGGGAACCAGAGTTTCCAATTTCGAAAGCCATGGATAACATCGGCGGCCATTGCAATTAGGCAGGCTAAGGTTGCAGCTGCTACATAGATGCCAATCCAAGGCATAGGAGCACTGAACTTGTCCTGGTTCAGATTCCCGTCGACGTCGCAGCCGCCCATCTTCTTCCTCAACTTGTGAATATCTTGTGTGATGTTTTCTTGAGCAGCGTTTGCGTTATGATTGTGTGTGTTGCCGGTCCACTTTGTTAGCCTTAATATCTTGCTTTGTTAGCCTTAATATCTTGACTATGTTAAATTTGCCTTGTTTTCATTGATGAACTTGACCGGTTTCAGACCACTTAATGACTAATTCAATGATGGCTGACGTGCTTGATTAAGTCACCACCACCCGATGAGTGTCGGTTGACAATGATAGCATATAGAATTATTAGGTTTTAATCCTGATTAGATCGAGGATTAGTTTTTGTCCTATATGGAATGGAGGCGGGCCCTCAATGAAACGCACTCACTCAGATGATAAGAAAAGTCGTGTGATAAAAGAGAGGATTGTGTGAATCCGTTGGCCAAATTATTTTTCAGTTCAATGGATTGGCTCTAGTCTACAGTCAGATGAAAGAATCGCCAGGAGTTTGCATGAGAGTAGACTTAACCGCCTTAATTATGGTGGAATATTTTCCCAAGTGGTTTGGCCAATGGTGGGTCAAGAAATATTGAATGGCGATGCAGACCAAGATACGAAACTTCAAAATCTTGGTTCTAGTTTTATACCTTACGACCTTCCTCGGAATTTAGCTCTAACTTTCGCTGCCATGTGGCTTTTCAATTCAATATGTAATGTCATGAAGAGATAAACTTGTATATGCCAATGTATTATTGCGACTAAAAAGTCAAAATGACATATAAGGTTTGGAAAACCCTAATTGCTTCTAATTTCTTTAGATTGTTTGACTCACAAATTCCACATAACATAATTGCGTATTGCATAAATGTGTGTGTGTGTGTGTTTATCAGAAAGAAAATATAAATATAGGGGGTTCATGCATCATCGGGAATGTTTTCATGCTTCTAGTAAGAGCGTCTTGATAACGTGTTGTATGCCTAATTTATTAAACAATATAAAGGACAGAGAGAGGGGTGTGGCACAAAGAGAGAGAGAGAGAGAGAGGGGACAGATGTGTAATTGTGAGGTGTGTGTTATGTCACCTAATTGCACCTTTATTTATATTAGTAGAGAAGGTAAATTCTTTACCCCAATAGGATTACAACTCTAACAGGATAATATCTAGCCTAAGATATATGATAGAATCTACTAAGGATATCCTAGATATGATAGGATTTGCACAATCACATCCCTAATCTAATAGGATTGCAACAAGAAAGGCATTTTTATTAGCATCTCACCTAATGTTGAGGGGTTTAGACATTGGTAAAGAAGTAGGAGATGATTCCGCTGGGAAATTTGGAAAATAACCAAAATTTGGACCTGTACAAAATTAAAGTCTTCCTTTTATGTTTATGGTAAGTATGACAAAAATTTGATATGAAAGTACGAATATACCTGTGAAAATTAAACAAAGCAAAATTCAATTAAAATCAAGCGAAATTGAATAAATTCAAAGCTACCCGTGCTCCTTAAAGTACCTTAAACAACCAAAAACTCCAATTCAATCAAAAAAGAAAACAAAATCCAAAGTTTCAATCTTTGGAGAAAATGAGAGAGAGGGGACCATTTCATTTTATGTTTTTCACAGTGGATTTGGTTATGGAGCTGATCATAGAAGTGAAGGTCATAATTGAAAGGTTGAGTGGGGGAGTGGGGGAGGAAGAGCAACGGACATTGAAGTGAGCAAAGGCCTCGTTATAAGCTTGGTGGTGTGATGAGTCGATATTATACCATATGTTTTTACCCTATTCTTAGTTACAATTTATTGGTTATTTTAGTAGAATTTTGATACTTTGTTATGTATTTTCAATGTAGGATATGCAACTTACTCTTGATCATAAAATAATCAAACGGATGAATTTTGGAGTGATTACGATTGAAGGAAGTCTGTGAATCTTTCAAGACGATTGTATCAAAATTCCAGATTTTTCTACCAAGCCTGTTGACCATGGTGAAGAAAAGAAGGTCCAACCCACAACAACTTTCCCATAATGACATTCTTGGACGTTTTTGGTATTTTGAGGTCAATATGGTATATTTTGAGGAAGGTTCCTTCTGAGGATTTGTTGAGGACATCTTAAGCTTTCAAATAGACCTTTTGGGACCAAATTGGAGTTGCTTTGGTCAGTCAAAAGTCTGTTTTTCTGAGAAGTCCGAATTTGACTTTAAATAGGAAACCTTTTATTTGCTAGTTTATTATTTTATTATGTTTCCTAGTTTTATTCTAAGAGCATTTCTTGGTAGAATTTTATCTTGTAGTACAATAAATAAGGCTATTTGCCCATTAGGTTAAAGAGGATCAATTTGGAGAACTTTGCTAGGCTTTAAGGATTTGTACTCTTTGTGGAGCCAAAATAATCAAGAAAATTATGGAGGCGACATATGAACTTTTGGGTTAAAAAGGCAAAATTACCCTCGAGGCACACCAGGATTCCCATGCGCAAGCAGTGGACAATAACGGCTCAATCAAGGAAGAGTCAAAGGTGATCAAAATGGTATTTATTCAAAACCCTCTCATCACTCCTCATCAAATCCTCACCCACAAGATAACTCCCAATTATTCTTTTCAAATTGGGATTAATTACCAAATTACTTGATTAATTACTAAATTAATTGGGATTACAAAATAAAGAAAGAGACATTGGGATTACAAAACCGTAAGGAATCAAAACTGTAGGAGTTTATTTGGGGTGCAAAACTGTAGGTTCAAAACCGTTGGAAATCATAAAGAAAAAGTAAAACGGACGAGATCCAAAACGGGAAAAAAAATCAATACGGAATGGTTATGGAAGGATTATGGATTAAGACTTATTCTTCTTCTCTATACAAAGAAAGAATCTCAAAACATATTTATATGGTGCCAATTACTCCTTATTAACTGATGAGGTTAATAGCAATTAACAATTAATATTTCTAATAAAACAAAACATATATATATGTATATATATGAATATTTAAATAAAAACATAACTGCTCCAACAATCCCCCACTTGTTTTTATTTAAAAACTGTATATCAAGCAACATATCATAAAGCTATGCATAAGTCAAGGTGTTTCTCAACTTGAACCTGTACATAGTGTTAGTGATCCAGATTATACTAGAGTAACTTATAGTTTTGAACTCTATCTCTGACAACACCACACACACACACACAACTTTATTAAGGTGAAGTTCAAAAGGCCAACACATTACATCCATGTGCTTGTATCCCAGTATAGCGAACGCTCTACAAACTTGCCCAAGATTTCATAGAAAGCGGCCTCACTTCCACATTCTCATAGGTAAGACTATCAAGGATATTCCTGTAGCTAGATATCCCACTCAACATAGAGTATAGACCTTACTAAGAGAAAAAATATTTCATCCTAAAAACACTTCAGGATGTCATGCTTCTTAGGGATGGACATGGAATAATATTCCAAATTAAAATTAGCAAGACACTTATATCACTTGCGACTTGTTATTACCTATTACCCTTTGAACCTATTTCTTAAGATCTCCGATCTATAGGTTGGGTTTCCATCACAAAGGACTCAATTTTCTAAGGGCTTTAGTCCCATCCCTTTCAAGGTTTTCCAAACCTTTTCTCGTGCTAGTCCTTTCGTCAAAGGATCAGCCAAGTTTTCTTCAAACAGTATATGATCCACTCTTACAGCTCTATTAGACAGATAATCTCTTACAATGTTGTGCTTACGACGTATTTGTTGCCTTTTCCCGTTATAATAACGGTTATGCACTTTGGCTATTACCGCGGTGCCATCACAATGGATCAAAACTGTTGGAATCAGTTTCTCCCATAAAGGGGTATCTGACAGTAGGTTTCTCAACCATCCTGCTTCTTTGCTTGCCGTAGCTAGTGCTATTAATTTTGACTCCATAGTAGACTGCACCAAGATAGTCTGTTTCTTAGACTTCCATGACACAGCCGCACCACTAATACTAAAAATATATCCACTAGTGGCTTTAGAGTCATCTGAAAGAGTATTCCAATTAGCGTCACTGTAACCTTCTAGGACAACGGGAAACTTCTCATAGTGTAATATGAAATTCATCGTTCTTTTAAGGTATTCATAAGCCTCTCTATAGCATTTCAATGCTCCAAACTAGGTCTGCTAGTAAACCTGCATAAAACTCCTACAACATAAGATATATCAAGCCTAGTGCAATCAGTAGCATAACGAAGGCTACCAATAATACTCACATACTCAGATTGTTTAACATTGTCACCAGTGTTCTTGAACAATTTTACACTAGGATCATAAGGAGTAAAAGCTGGTTTACAATCAAAATAATTATACTTTCTTAAAAAAATTTCTATGTAGTGAAATTGATCTAAAGAAAACCCATGTTTGGACCTAGTTATTTTCAAACCAAGTATTACACTAGCTTCACCCAAGTCTTTCATATCAAAATTAGCACATAACAAAGATTTGACATTATTCACAACATGAATATTCGAACCAAAAATGAGCAAATCATCCACATATAGGCATATTATAGTGCATATATTATTTTCAGACATATAATGGATGCATTTGTCACTTTCATTTATTTTAAAACCATTTGAAGTAACCAAACTATCAAATTTCGCATGCCATTGTTTAGGGGCCTGTTTCAATCCATAAGGTGACTTATCTAACTTGCAAACTTTATTTTCTTGTCCTGCAATAATAAAACCCTCTGGTTGATCCATATATATTTCTTCCTCTAATTCACCATTTAAGAAAGTTGTTTTAACATCCATTTGGTGCACAACAAGATCATGAATAGAAGCTAAATCAAACAATACATGAATAGAAGTTATTCTAGTCACAGGTGAATAAGTATCAAAGAAATCTGTAGTTTTTCTTCATCTATAGCCTTTGGCAACAAGTCGGGCTTAAAATTTTTCAACTAAACCGTTAGGTTTTAATTTTCTTTTAAGAATCCATTTGCAACCTATTGTTTTGCAACCAGGTGGAAGATCCACCAAGTGCCAAGTTTGATTTGACTCGAGGGAGTCCATTTCATCATTTCTAGCTTCTTGCCACAAGTCTACATCTAAAGAAGTTAAAGCTTCTTGAATTGTATTAGGATCTTCTTGTAAGTTATATACATGAAAATCAGGCCCAAAATCTTTAGCTATTCGAGCTCTTTTACTTTTCCTAGGTTCTAATACAGATTGACTATGTTCTACAATAGTAGGTTCATAAATTTTAGAAGAATTAGAATTCGAAGATTAAAAGGAAATTTATTCTCATAAAAATCAGCATCAAGTGACTCAATTACGACATGGTTTTTCAAATCATAAAATCTATATGCTTTGCTATTACATGCATAACCAATAAAAAACACATTCATATGCTCTACTAGCCAATTTCGATCTTTTTGGATCAAGTTTACGAACATAAGCTAAACAACCCCAAGTTCTGAAGTACAACACATTTGGTTTCTTATTTTTCCAAATTTCGTAAGGAGAAATATTTGTTTTTGAGTTAGGGATTCTATTTAACACATAACATACAGTCAACACAATTTCACCCCACCAATAAGAAGCAGCTCTAAAACTAAGTAAAGTAGCAACAGTCAATTCACAAAGAGTTCAATTTTTTCTTTCCGTTTTACCATTTATTTCAGGAGAATAAGGAGCAATAGTTTCATGAATAATTCCAGGAGACTTAAACAAATTAACAAATTCAGTAGATTCATATTCTTGTCCTTTATCACTACGAAATCTTTTAATCTTACGATTAAATTGATTTTCAACTTTAGTCAAGAAAGTTTGAACATGTCAATAGCTTCACTTTTATTTTTCATAAGATAGACAAAACAATAATTCAAACAATCATCAATAAAGGTAATAAAATAATGTTTTCCATTTCTAGTTAACACTCTATCAAATTCGCATATATCAACATGAATTAAGTCAAGTGGTTCAGATTCTCTATTGATAGATTTATGCGAAGTTCTAGTGATTTTAGCTTGACTACAATATTCACATTTTTCAAAATCATTCAAAGATAAGTTAGGTAAAAAAACCTAAGTTACTCATGTTCTTAACCAAGTGTTTGTTAACATGACAAAGTCTAGCATGCCAAGTATTAAAAGAAGACAACATGTAAGTAGAAGTAGATTTTTCATTAGCATCAACATTCAATTTAAACATCCCATCAGTAGCATATCCCTTTCCCACAAAAACCCCATTTTTAGTGAGAGTATACGTATCTGCTCCAATGGTTTGAGTGAATCCAGCCTTGTTGAGAAGAAAGCTTGAGACCAGATTCTTCCTTATCGCTGGAGCGTGCATCACATCGTTTAGTATCATGGTTTTTCCAGAGGTGAACCTCAGCTCCACCTCTCCAGTACCAGCAACATCAGTTGAGTGCAAATCACCCAACAACACCTTCCTTCCCTCAGTCACATAATAGGTCTTGAAAAGAGAACGATCATAGCAAACTAGGTGAGAAGCACCAGTGTCCACCCACCATCCCTCGGATCCATCAACTACGTTGATTTCTGATATCATTGCAATCAGTTGCTCTTCAACAAGATTTGCCTGAGAAGCAGAGTTTGCCTTATAATGCATGGCAGATTGAATTCGTCTTAAAATTGTTGAAAACTGAAATAGAAAGGAACGAAGTTACCCGAAAAATGTAGAAGCCTTGAGTGGTGAATGATTCTTGGGATGAGTCGCGGACTAAGTCGCTCTCTTTAATACGTTTTGCGGCTCTGCTCAAAGTGTGCAAGCAGTTCACAAACACCACGTCGTCCCCAGGATAAAACAATCCACCTTCGAACTCATACCCTCTCAATATGTTGCTATTAACTCAATATATCTAAAACTTCTATTTTTTTCCACTTTTTAAAACTTTCTACCATATGCCTAACTTTTATGTGTGTGTGTGTGTGTGTGTGTGTGTGTGTGTGTGTGTGTGTGTGAGTGTGTGTGTGTGTGTGAGTGTGTGTGTGTGTGTGTGTGTGTGTGTGTGTGTATTAAATAAAGAAAGAGACGTTGGGATTGCAAAACCGTAAGGAATCAAAATTGTAGGAGTTTATTTGGGGTGCAAAACTGTAGGTTCAAAACCGTCGGAAATCATAAAGAAAAAGTGAAACGGACAAGATCCAAAACGGGAAAAAATCAATACGGAATGGTTATGGAAGGATTATGGATTAAGAGTTGTTCTTCTTCTCTATACAGAGAAGGAATCTCAAAATATATTTATGTGATGCCAATTACTCCTTATTAACTGATAAAGTTAATAGCAATTAACAATTATATACTTAATATTTTTAATAAAACAAAACATAAAAAAAAAAAAATATATATATATATATATATATAAATATTTAAATAAAAACATAACTGCTCCATCTGCTAAAATCATGGCACTCAAAAGACAAAATGCTCCACAAGCCGTGCATGTTGCTGAACGCCCCACTACAAACTGGGGACTAGAGGTATGAGCCATCATCCAATGTTTCATAAGATATTCTTTAAGTTTGGTAACCACTGGTCTACCTGTTTCATCTCTGCCATCTTTTAGAGCTAATTGGTACTTTTTATTGTACTCGTGTTCTAAATGTCGTTTACATACGGGAATGGTTAACGCAGAGAAATTCATCATGATAAGTAAAACAAGCACGATGAACATGATGAAAGCATGCTCCATGCAGAAAACAAAGATTGCACCAGAAGCTAATTGAATGCAAATATTCTCGATAAGAGTAATAACCAGAATTCCAAAAGCAATTGCATTCATCATCATTTCTTTATTTTTCATGACTCCAAGAGAAGGCATGGTGTTACCAATTACTATGCAGATCAAGACAGAACTGCTGAGCTTTGCGAGCTGATCCTGACCGCCAGGCATCGGAGTATTGAGATTCACTGACAGTTTAATTGCAACACCAATCCAGGTCAAAGTAGTTGCATTGATAGAGAAGAACATGCAAGGAACCAGTGTTGGAGAACAATTCAGAAATAAACAAAAAATAACATAAATAAACAGAACTTGAAATTCTAATATTTTATTAACCAAAAATACTTGATGCACAGAATGAAATTATACCATAAATATAGAAACTAATATAAGAATATCAATGATACTAACTTGATCACAGAAGGTAGAGGCTAGCGTAAAAGTTATATATTTTATTAACCAAAAATACTTGATGCACAGAATGAAATTATACCATAAATATAGAAACTAATATAAGAATATCAATGATACTAACTTGATCACAGAAGGTAGAGGCTAGCGTAAAAGTTATGTCCTTCGAACAGTATCTTGTGCTCGTGGAAGAAAATATGATCTCACTTGGATACTGTGATTGCAAATATCCAAGGCCCCAAGGCCCTTGTCTTGATTAATTAATATTAATTGTATTTCGGTTATATTATATTCAAGCTTAATCCACACAACCATAAAGCCCAAGCTTTCAATCCATTTCCAAATGGTCCAAGTTCTAATTACTAAGAAGAAGAAATAAGCCTATATAAAGGCTAATGAAAAAATATTGTTGCTCAATGTGGGACAAGAGGGTCTCAAACTCCTACATCCAGAGTTTCCAATGTCGAATGCCATGGATAACATCAGCAGCCCTTGCAATGAGTGTTAGACAAATAAGGAATATGGTTGGAGTCCTTGTGTAATTGTATATAATATTATTATTGGAAGAATAAGTCGTCCTACAGCCGTCAAGCCGTCCTATAGCCGTCCTACCTTGTCCTACCTACACAGTAGTCGTCCTACAGCCGTCCTACCTTGTCCTACCTACACACTAGGACGGCTACCTTGTCCTACCTACACACTAGGACGGCTACCTTGTCCTACCTACACACTTGTATCATGTATATATATCCTTGTAATCTTGTAGAGAAACATAATGAGAAAAAAAAAGCATTCTCTTCCATTTTTCCACATTCACGTATCAATAACAAATATATTTTTTAGCCTACATACCTTTTTCTACATGGTATACAGAGCAGGTTTATAACCCTAACCCTATTTTTTTTTCGGCAGCTTTCTCTGCCGTTCCCATGGCTTACTCTTCTTCTTCCGATGGTGTTTTTTCCCTTCATCATTCCGACCACCCGAATCTTGTCCTTGTATCCAAGAAGTTGAATGGTGATAACTACACATCCTGGGCCCGTGGCATGCAGCTTTCCTTGAGTGCCAAGAATAAACTTGGTTTCATCATTGGCGATATCCAAGAACCTTCTTCCTCCAACGACCCTGATGCTCACGCGGCTTGGCGTCGTTGCAATGACATGATTCTCTCTTGGCTTCTACATTCCTTGGAACCTGACCTTCAAGAATCTGTGTTTTTTTCCACCTCTGTCCAAGCTGTATGGGATGATCTTCGCGAACGCTTCTCTCAGAGTAATGCTCCACGCATCTTCCAACTCAACCAGGAACTTGCTACAATTTCTCAAGGTTCTTCTTCTATCTCCGCCTATTTTACTCGCCTGAAAGCTCTCTGGATGAGCTTGCTTCTTATAATGATGGCTGCACGTGCTCTTGCACCGCCAAGCATAACCGTCAACAACTCATGCAATTTTTAATGGGCCTCAACGAATCCTTTGCTGCTGTTCGTGACCAGATTCTTTTAATGAATCCCCTTCCCACTGTTCGTCAGGCCTGTTCCTCGGTGTCTCAAGCTGAAAAACAACGCTCCCTGGGCGTCCTCCGCTCTGTCGATCAACCTGCTGCTATGGCTGTTCGTGGCCCGTCCCGTCCCTCCTCTGCTCGTCCTCCCCTCCACTGCACCTACTGCAATTTTGATTATCATACCCGAGACACCTGCCATAAACTTCATGGCTATCCCGTTGGCCATCCCCTCCATGGCCAACCGTGGCGACCACCGCGTCGTGCCACTGCTTCCAGTTCTTCCCGCAGCCATGCACCTTCCAGTCCTCCCCAGCAGCCACGGCTTTCTGCTTCCCGGCCCCATAATTTCACCCAAGCCCATCACGTGCAAGGCACCCAGGCCCCCGCCTCCTCTTCTACTCCAGCGACCCACCAAGTGCACGGGGCCCAGCCCACTTTGCATGACTTGCAGCTTGCCATGCCTGACCTCTCTGCCGAGCAGCACTCTCTTGTTCTAGCTGCTCTACGTGACACCACCACCCCTCCTCAGGCCAATGCCGTGCTCACTACTGATTTTGCCGAAGGTTTGTTACCTGTCACCTCTCGTCATGGTCAATGGATTCTTGACAGTGGTGCTACGGATCATATTACTTCTTCCGCTTCATGTTTGGTTAATCGTTCTCCTTCACATTTGCCGCCTGTTTCTTTGCCTAGTGGTGCTTCCGCTCCCATTACTTTTACCGGCACTCTTCCTTTAAATTCATCAGTTACTTTGAAGGATGTTTTATGTGTCCCTAATTTCCGAGTGGACCTTTTATCGGTTGGTAAACTTACAGATGGATTATCGTGTTCCATAACCTTCTTTCCTTCTTGGTGTGTTTTGCAGGACTTGGTTTCGAAGGCGATGATTGGTGTGGGTAAGCGACGTGGCGATCTATATTACCTTGTGGCCCTTACCTCTTCTCTCCCCACCCGTCAACCTCTCTGCAACATCATTACCATCCCCTCCTCCCTCTGGCATAGGCGTCTTGGTCACCCCTCCTCCACTCGTTTGCAAGCTTTAGCATCTAGCTCTCTTAATTGTACTTTTGATTCTAGTCATATTTGTGATGTTTGTTCGTTGGCAAAACAAACTCGTCAACCTTTTCTTTTGAGTTCAATTTCATCAACTTTCCCTTTTGCTTTAATTCATTGTGATATTTGGGGCCCGAATCGTCAATCTTCTCTTTCTGGTGCTCATTATTTCTTAACCATTGTGGATGATTTTTCTCGCTTTACGTGGGTCTTCCTCATGAAACATAAATCCGACACTCAACAATTAATTAAGGATTTTTTTGCTTATGTCACTACCCAATTCCGCACTACCATCCAATGCATTCGTACTGACAATGGTGGTGAATTTTTATCTTTTCGTAGTTTTTTCTCTGATCATGGGGTGCTTTTACAAACTTCTTGTGTTTATACCCCCCAACAAAATGGCGTTGTTGAAAGAAAACATCGTCATCTTCTTGAAACCGCTCGCGCCCTTCGTTTTCAATCCCATCTTCCTATCAAGTTTTGGGGGGAATGTGTTCTTACCGCTACTTATCTCATCAATCGTCTCCCTACCCGTCTTCTCCATCATAAATCCCCATTTGAGGTTCTCTTTTCGAAAACCCCATCTTATGACCACTTCCGCATCTTTGGTTGTCTGGCATATGCCACCTCTGTCATTCCCACCACCAAATTTTCCCCTCGGGCTCATCGTTGCATTTTTCTCGGTTATCCTCATGGACAAAAGGCCTATACCCTTTACGATCTCGACAATCACCGCATTTTCACTAGTTGAGACGTCATCTTTCACGAAACTACTTTCCCTTATGCCGTTTCTCACCCTCCTATCCCATCCTCTTCGCCTACCCTACCCATCCCACCCCCTCTGGACTTTACATATAACACACCCCTTCCTGCCCCGACGCCTCACCCTCCTCCACCTTTCACCCTTTTACCCACGGACATCCCTACCCCCTCACTACCTACCAATCTTCCCCTTCCCCGCACCTCTTCCCGTGCCCATAAACCTCCATCCTATTTAAAAGACTACGTTTGCTCGCAGGTGATATCGCCATCCCACCCATCTTCGACTTCGCAACCCGGTTCTACACAAGGTACGCGATATCCACTTTGTAATTTTCTCTCTTATCACTGTTACTCTCCCAGGCATTTTTCTTACATTAACTCTGTCAGTCGGACTGTGGAGCCTTCCTCCTTTGCCGAGGCTGCCACTGACCCCAATTGGCAACGTGTTATGACTGAGGAGCTTCAAGCTTTACATGTTAATGGTACTTGGACTTTAACTTCCTTGCCCCCTGGCAAAATTCCCATTGGTTGTAAGTGGGTGTACAAACTCAAGCACAATTCCGACGGCTCTATTGACCGCTACAAAGCTCGTTTGGTTGCTAAAGGCTTCACTCAGGCTGAAGGTATTGATTATCATGACACTTTTTCTCCTGCTGCTAAGATGATTACGGTGCGTTGTCTTCTTGCTCTTGCTGCTAGTCAGTCTTGGTCTCTTCATCAGCTTGATGTTAATAATGCTTTCTTACATGGTGACTTACATGAAGAAATCTATGTCTCCTCCTCCTGGTCTTCGGCGACAGGGGGAGAATCTTGTGTGTCGCCTTCACAAGTCACTTTATGGTCTTAAGCAGGCTTCTCGCCAATGGTTTGCCAAATTCACTAGTGCCATCATTTCTGCCGGTTTTCAACAATCCAAAGCTGACTATTCATTGTTCACTAAAAAGTCTGGTATTTCTTTCACAGCTTTGCTCATTTATGTGGATGATATTGTGATTACAGGCAATGATGCTAGTGCCATTAATTCTCTGAAGTCTTTTCTCCGTGATCATTTTCGAATAAAAGACCTTGGTGATTTAAAATATTTTTTGGGTATTGAGGTTTCTCGTTCCAAACAAGGGATTTATATTTCTCAACGCAAGTATGCATTAGAGATTCTCAAGGACTATGGTTTTTTGGGAGCACAACCCATTGCTTTTCCTATGGATGACACAAAATTATCTGATAAAGGAGAACTTCTCAAGGATCCTGAAAAGTATCGACGATTAGTAGGTCGGTTAATATATCTCACTATCACTCGGCCGGATATCACCTATTCTGTGCATGTTCTAAGCCGTTTTATGCACGAGCCAAGGATATCTCATATGGATGCTGCGCTTCGTATTGTTCGTTATTTGAAGGCTACTCCAGGTCAAGGTTTATTATTTCGTTCTGACAACCAGACCAAGTTAACTGCGTTTTGTGATTCTGATTGGGCAGGTTGCCCTATTACTCGCCGTTCGACTACTGGGTATTGTGTATTCTTGGGCGGTTCTTTGATTTCTTGGCGGACGAAACGACAGAAAACCGTTTCGCTCTCTTCAGCAGAGGCGGAATATAGGGCCATGGCAGGTGCTTGTTGCGAGATAGTTTGGCTTCGTTTTTTGTTGAAGGATTTAAACATTCCTTTGGATGGTCCTTCCATTTTATTTTGTGATAATCAAGCAGCGTTACATATAGCTGTCAATCCTGTTTTTCATGAACGAACTCGTCACATTGAGATGGATTGTCACTTTATACGAGATAAGATTGTAGATGGCACAATAGAGACCAAGCATGTGGGTACGGCACAACAGTTGGCAGACTTGTTTACCAAACCTCTTGGGAAAGAAAAGTTTTCGGGTATGTTACGCAAGTTGGGAGTTCTTGACATCCACTCTCCAACTTGAGGGGGAGTGTTAGACAAATAAGGAATATGGTTGGAGTCCTTGTGTAATTGTATATAATATTATTATTGGAAGAATAAGTCGTCCTACAGCCGTCAAGCCGTCCTATAGTCGTCCTACCTTGTCCTACCTACACACTAGCCGTCCTACAGCCGTCCTACCTTGTCCTACCTACACACTAGGACGGCTACCTTGTCCTACCTACACACTTGTATCATGTATATATATCCTTGTAATCTTGTAGAGAAACATAATGAGAAAAAAAGCATTCTCTTCCATTTTTCCACATTCACGTATCAATAACAAATATATTTTTTAGCCTACATACCTTTTTCTACAATGAGGCAGGCTAAGGATGCAGCTTCTACATAGATGCCAATCCAAGGCATAGGAGCACTGAACTTGTCCTGGTTCAGATTCCCGTCGACGTCGCACCCGCCCATCTTCTTTCTCAGCTTGTGAATATCTTGTGTGATGTTTTCTTGGGCTACAGGGTAGAGCTTTTGTGTTTGATGGTTGTTTTCTGCTGAATGTTTTTTTATCAAAGTGTTGCGGGTCCAATTATTTAGCCTTAATATCTTGCTCTTGTTAAATTTGACTTGTTTTTGTTAACAATATATAATGAATGGTTAGATAGTGTGTCATGTGTCAATGGATTAGTAGGTTAGTTATAAGGAGGTTAAGGCAGTTATAGCAAGTCTTAGTGAACAAGCTTGTAGAGTTAGTATATAACAAATGTAGTGAATGTAATTGAGTAATATAGAAAAACATTACACTAATACAATACATTTCTCTTTCTCTCTACGTTTCTTCCTTATTTCTCTAACACCTTAATAATCTTTCTACATCAATACATCTCTGCAATATAATATGTTGCTTTACATGGTATCATTCACCGGTTGAGCACTTCTTGCTTGCACGGTTATCTCGATCTTGGATTTCTTCATTCCGCTGCTCTAGATCTTCTTCTTCTTCTTCTCTGGTATTGTGTTGTGTGTTCTTCTCTGATTTCGGGCCTCTACAAGTTCCCTACCTCGCGATTGTTTCTCTTTACAATCGTGCCCGCCAAGTGTTTGATATATTTCCTGTGTGAATTTCTTCCTTCACAAGCTGCAATGGTGACTGCCACTCAACTACAAATTCTGCAATCGCCAATCACCTCTCTTATTTCTACTGTTCCTACATCGGTTACTGTCAAACTTGATGAGTCCAACTATCTCACCTGGCACTTTCAGATGCAATTGCTCCTTGAAGGCCATGGAATTATGGGGTTCTTGGATGGTTATCTTCCCTGTCCTGCACGGTTTTTATCTTCGGGGTTTGGGGAGTCTGATGTTGATTCTGGGGATTCTTCATCCAGAACTGATACAGATGAATACAAGGTATGGAAAATGCATGATCGCGCCTTGATACAGCTCATCACTGTCACACTTTCCCCATCGGCGGTATCTTGTGTCATTGGCAGCACAAGTGCTCGAGAACTGTGGATTCGACTCAAGGAACAATTCTCCATTGTTTCTCGTGCCACCATATTCCAAATGAAGTCTGAGTTACAGAATATCAAGAAAGGCCCTGATTCCATATCCCAGTACTTGCAGCGCATTAAGGAAGCTCGCGATTATTTGACTGCTGCAGGAGTGCATTTTGAAGATGATGATATTGTCATCTTAACTCTCAATGGCTTGTCAGGGGAATATAATACTATCAGATCCATCATTCGAGGTCGAGACAGTGTAATCTCTCTCAAAGACTTGAGATCTCAGTTGCTTGCTGAAGAAGCAATGGTTGAGAATATTGCTGTTACACCATTCCTTTCTGCAATGATGGCCAAGAATTCTGAATCTGGTTCCAAGAACTCGTCTTTTTCATCCAATGGGTATACTGGTAGTTCTCATCAAGGGAGTCCTGCAAATTTGAGTCAAGGGTATTCAAACACTCAGTCTTCAGGGTTTTTTGGTACAAATCCTCCACATATCTACTTCAAGAACAGTTACAATAAGCACAAGGGCAGAGGTAAATTCAACTATAATCCTAATTCTCGATCTGGGAACTTTAGAAATCTCTACACCACTTCTACTTCTGGTATTCTTGGTGCGTCTCCCTCACAGTCAGCCTGTCAAATATGTGGAAAACTTGGTCATTTTGCTGATACATGTCGATTCCGGAACACTGAGGCTGTTATAGCTGAAGGATGCCAGATTTGTGGCAAAAAGAACCACACTGCCCAATTTTGCCATTTTCGTAATGCAACTATGTCTGGCACTACCCCTCAAATGTCTGCAATGCATGTCAATTCCTCATTATCCACTCCAACATCAAACGCTTCTTCTCAGCAGTTTTGGCTTACAGATTCAGGAGCAACAAATCATCTCACTACAGACTTGCAGAATCTTTCCTTGGCTGCGCCTTTCCCATCCACAGAGACCATTCAAACTGCCAATGGTGTAGGTTTATCAATTTCACATACTGGTTCATCTGTCATTCATACACCTACTCAAAAGTTGAAGCTTAATTCAGTGTTATATGTTCCGAGAATTACTCAGAATCTGTTATCTGTGCACAGACTCTATCTTGATAACAATTGTTGCCTAATCTTTGATGCTTTTTATTTCTGGATTCAGGACAAAGCCACAGGGAGGACTCTGTACAAGGGGAAGTGTAGTAATGGGTTATATCCAATACCAATATCCAGACCAGCTGTGCTTCAGTAACAAGGGTTTAAAGCTGCATTTCTTGGACAGCAAGTGCATTCTAGTTTCTAGCATAGCAGACTAGGTCATCCCTCCAATTCTATTGTCTCCACTATACTTAGAAAGTCAAATATTCCAGTTTCTTCTGATGTATTACCTTCTTTGTGTCACTCTTGCTTACAAGGCAAATTCAGCAAGTTACCTTTTTCCCCATCTGTCTCAAAATCTGTAATTCCCTTTGAAATACTGCATAGTGATGTATGGGGCCCTGCTCCCTGTATTTCTATTGATGGATACAAATACTATGTGACATTCATTGATGAATGCACTAGATATTGTTGGTTGTTTCCCTTGCATAATAAAAGTGAAGTATGTTCTGTGTTTATTCGTTTATATCACTTCATCTTTAATCACTTTGCAGTCAGTATTAAAACTTTACAAAGTGATGGGGGTGGGGAGTATACAAGTACTGTGTTTCAATCTTTTTTGATAGCCAAGGGAATCACTCACCACATTTCATGTCCTTATACTCCAGAGCAAAATGGCCTGGCAGAAAGAAAGCATCGACATATTGTTGACACCTCAATCACATTGTTACAGACTGCATCTCTACCTGCATTCTTCTGGTCTTTTGCTTGTCAAACTGCAGTCTACCTTATAAACAGGATGCCTTCCTCAACTATAAATAACCAATCCCCATTTGAGGTTCTCTTTCAATCTGTTCCAGATGTTCAACACCTAAAGATTTTTGGTTGTGCATGTTTCCCACTCTTAAAACCTTATACTAGGAACAAACTACAACCTAAAACCAACTTATGCATCTTTCTGGGATATGCATCTAAGTACAAGGGCTATATTTGCTTTGATGTTCTCTCCAAGCGATCTTATATCTCTAGACATGTGCTATTTGATGAGTGTGATTTCCCATATTCCTCTCTTGTCTCTAAGTCATATCTCACTTCCCAGAGGTGTAGTTCTCCAATTCCAGTGAGTTCAGTGTCTATTACTAATAACAATACTATTGTTGGAGCACCATCACCCACTTCTGTGTCTAGTCCTCGTGCTACCCCTAGCTCTGCCAATGCCAGATTTCCCCAGTCTCCATATCTACTGGATCCATCTCAGTCCCCATCACCAGAAGACACAAGCTCCCCCATTACTGGCACTTCACCTCAGTATACTTCCTCTGCTATTCCTGTGGCTCCTGAGTGTTCCCCAGAATCTTTACAAGTCATTCTTCCTATTCCTCCATTAAACTTACATCCTATGCAAACAAGATCAAAGAGTGGCATTGTCAAGAAGAAAGCATTTCTTGCCCTGGTCTCTGAGCCTACAGAAGTGGATTTATCCCAGATTGAACCGGTGTCTTACAAATCTGCTCTGAAATCTCCTGTATAGGTTAAAGCTATGGAGGAGGAAATTGAAGCCTTACATTCCCAGCACACTTGGTCTTTGGTACCCTTACCATCAAATCGAAATCTTGTGGGGTGTAAGTGGGTTTTCAAGATCAAGAGGCATACCAATGGAACTATCTCAAGATACAAGGCTAGGCTTGTAGCCAAGGGGTTCAATCAAGAGGCAGGGATAGATTATGGTGAAACATTCAGCCCTGTAGTTAAGCCTACTACAGTGAGGCTTGTTCTTGCTTTAGCTGCACAGTTTGGTTGGGATTTAAGACAGCTTGATGTCAAAAACGCTTTTCTGCATGGAATCCTGCAAGAAGAGGTATACATGGCCCAACCTCCTAGGTTTGTGGATTCTATCTATTCCTCCTCAGTATGCAGACTTCACAAGTCTCTATATGGTCTCAAACAAGCCCCAAGGGCATGGAATGAGAGGTTTACTAATTTTCTGCCTTCTCTGGGGTTTCAAACAACTTATGCAGATACTTCTTTGTTTGTCAAACACACTGAATCTGGGGTTGTCATCCTCCTTCTTTATGTAGATGATATAATCATCACAGGGAGTGCAACAACTATAATTCCAGCAGTCATTGCTGCATTGGCAACAGAGTTTGATATAAAGGATCTGGGATCACTCCACTACTTTCTTGGCATTCAAATTACAAAAACTGCAGAAGGGTTATTTCTTTCCCAGCACAAGTATGTTAATGATCTGTTGACAAGGACAGAGATGCATCTGTCAAAGCCCTGTGCCACTCATTGCTTGCCTCATCATCGGCTCCTCAAGGATGATGGAACACCATTTGTTAATCCTGCATTATACAGAAGCATCGTGGGTGCTTTACAGTATCTCACTTTCACACGCCCTGACATTGCATTTTCTGTGCATCAAGTCTGTCAGTTCATGCATTGCCCTATGAAGTCCCACTACTTGGCTGTCAAACGGATCTTACGTTATCTTAAAGGGACTCAACACTATGGTCTTCAATATGTCAAAGGTCAGATGGAGTTGAATACATTTAGTGATGCTGACTGGGCAGGGGATCCCAATGACAGACACTCCACAACTGGTTTTGTTGCTTTCTTAGGACATAATCCCATATCATGGTCATCCAAGAAGCAACAAACAGTTTCTCGTTCATATACTGAAGCAGAATATCGCGCTGTTGCTACAACAGCTACTGAGATCGATTGGATAAAGCAGATTCTTGCTTTTCTGCAGATTGCCATATCGACTCCTTCCACAATGTTCTGTGATAATCTGTCTGCCATTGCTCTTACTTACAATCCAGTGATGCATCAAAGAACCAAACATATTGAGATTGACATTCATTTTGTTCGGGAAAGGGTTGCTAAACAGTTACTTCATATGCAGTTTGTTTCGTCTACTGAGCAATTCGCTGATATTCTGACTAAAGGACTTTCTGCACCATTGTTTCGTGCTCATTGTTGCAATCTCAGCCTTCGTGATCCTCCTCCTGAGCTTGAGGGATGATGTTAACAATATATAATGAATGGTTAGATAGTGTGCCATGTGTCAATGGATTAGTAGGTTTGTTATAAGGAGGTTAAGGCAGTTATAGCAAGTCTTAGTGAACAAGCTTGTAGAGTTAGTATATAACAAATGTAGTGAATGTAATTGAGTAATATAGAAAAACAGTACACTAATACAATACATTTCTCTTTCTCTCTACGTTTCTTCCTTATTTCTCTAACACCTTAATAATCTTTCTGCATCAATACATCTCTGCAATATAATATGTTGCTTTACAGTTTTTCCATTGATGAACTTGACTTGTTTCAGATCACTTACGACTTTCGTCGTAATGTAGTGATGGCTGCCGTGCTTGCTTATCTCACCACCACATATAATTATTGTTTTAATCACGACGAGAATTAGTTTGTCCTATATGGAATGGAATGGACCCTTCCTCAATGAATCAAATTCACTCATATGATAAGAAAGTCGCGTGATAAATGAGAGGATTGTATGAATCCGTTGACAAAAGTAGGAGAACTTGCATGTAATTGGTTCACAGTCTCGCTTTGTTTTAATTCAGTAACATAATATCATGAAGAGAGAAACTTACTTATGTTAATGTATTAATGAACCAAAACATCACAATAACAGAAACCCGTCTAAAAATAGATACTGTCCAAATGACAATTTCCAGTAATAGCATCTTGTATTAACATCAAGTGTACAGCCCAAGCCTTGTGCTAAAATCTTGTATTAATTTCTTATTATTTGGAAACTATGTTTGTGACATTTTTCAAATATGATGAAAGTAAAAACGGCCATGTTTGATCAGGTATCGCACTCTAAGGAGTTTTGCTCTCCTATCAATAAAAAAGGTTTAATCAATAAGATTTTGTTAAACCTCAACCACTCACTCATGAAAAGTGATGTGTGGGAGAGAATCATGTTTGCACTCAAAGCATCCTTACAAGAGAAAAATATAAATAAAGATAAATAAATATAGAAAGACACATTTTTTATTAGCCCACAAACATAATGTTGTTACGCCCCACATTATATTTAATATTAAGTGACTTATATATCCTAATATGCAATGACAATGTTTACCTCATACGGTTTTAAAAATATAAAAAATAAAAAATTCTAAATACACCCCTATTGAACAAAAATTGTACACCAAATGTAACAGATAATTTACTCTACACAATTTCACTCTCGTTCATTTTTTTCGAAGATTATTTACTAATTTGAGTCTATTAATTACAATGACTTCAAAAGAATTGAACAAGGAGCCATATGATGTGAAAATCTTATGTACGATTTTGTTGAGTGGTAGTAAGGTTGACTTATCTGTCAACTTTCCCATTATCACCCCCAAAAAACCAAACTCTACCTTACGTAAAGTTGCCAGAGTACGCTCAACCTCTGGATTTGAAATTAACACTTATATACCTGGCCATAATTTACAAGAACATTATGTTGTCTTAGTAAGAGGGCATTTCCTATTTGATCTCTTTGAATTTCATATTCGAAGTTGCAATTAGATCTATTCATTAAAAAAAATTGATTCAACACATTTTTTATGTACCCATAGGTGCTATATTAGATTTGAATCAGATTTCGATCAGTCTATATTGAATGATTGCCTCCATTATGTTGTTGTTAGCAAATACCACTATTTTGGATTTTGTATCTTCCAATCATTCCCGTAGGAAGTCCAGACCCATTTTTTTTAATGATCCTTCAATAAATAGGTTCATTCTCTTCATAAAAATAAGAGGTAGAACCAATAAAAATTTCTTTTTCGATTCATCCCTGGAGTTGAACATCTTGTCCAAGAATTGTTTTTTCATTAAATCCAATAGAAAAGGAAAATCCCTTATGATACACCAAATCCGACTCGATTCTTGATAGAATGAATAGATTTTTCATTTCTTAAAACCTCTCTTCTAATTCAAAATCATAGTGTAACGTGTATCCCCCCATGTTCTGGTCAGGGAATAGATGAAATAAAAAAAATAGATTTTTGTTCAAGAATGAAATCTTATTGGAACTATCCATATCGAATTCATCCTTAGGAATCATATCACGTCCTGAATATGAAATAGGATGAATTGAATGGGTATTTTGTAAATACGTAACTATCTTGAATATATTAACTATATCTTTATTTTTCGACCACCTAGAAGGGACAAAAAAAAAAAAAAAAAAACATCTTGTTCTTTCTTCAACAATTTCTGATCTTACCTCTCAGTAGGATTCAAACCCAGATGAAATTCTAACAATCTATCGAAGAAAAAAGAACGAATGGATCCTGTGGGATTCCCTATAAATTCTGTGATTGTTTCTAGAAGCAGATATTTGTTATAATTCATTTTCTAATTAATTGTTTGTTGTCCTTATCGAGGATCATTTCTTTGGGTAAAGAATTTCATTATATTCCTTCTAAGATCATTCTATTTCGTTTGGTATTTTGTAGGAATAAACGATATATACAAATAAAGTGGAGAATCCTTTTTTTTATTTTTCCTTTCTATTAAACTAATAAAAGAGACCTTCAAATGACTAAATTTAAATACTAAGATGTCTCTTAGTAATGACTTCTCGCAAAATTTTGATTTGAAATAGAATATGGAATATAGTAACATGTTCTATGTAAGACATAAAGTATAAAGTAATAACATTTAGGATCTTATATTGTTGAGCACCTCACGGCTATGTGAGAATAGATCCGAACACTTGCCGAGGATCAATTTCCAGATCATAATTGCTCTAGTGAATAACTAAAAAAAATAGATAGATGGGAGGCTAGAAGATAAAAAATTAAATTAAATTAAATTAAAATTTAAAAAAAAACAAATAAAAAAAACCAAGTCTAAATATACTAGTCGATTCAAATTACAATAAATTGTAAAATAATCCAAAACTGTTTGGTTAAAAAACAACAATTTATTTTGATTGAACCAGCCAGTTTCATTTGCTTGCTGATGTACATGTCTTGTTTCAAGATTGATCCACTCTAATTCTATTTTATTTGAATATAATAAATATAAGTATATATTGCTGTTATACAAACAAGACTCTCTCGTTTTCGCCGCACTTCAGTTTACATTAAAGAAAACTAATTACAAATCGAAAACATATTTTTTTGCGAAATTATAGAAGATCCCCTTTAAGATCAAACAATTCCATCGAATTGAGTATGATTGTATGTGTGCAGTATCCACTATACCAGGAATATCAATGAACCAGATTATTGAAATTGCTCAGGATACCATTTTCTAGCTTCCAAAATCTATTTCTTAGTTCAAGATCCCTCTTACCAACTGGAATCAAAGAATTTGTAAATCTGTTCAGCCCAAAATGGGAATGGGCTAGGGTTATGAACTTATAATCTATAATTTGATAATCAAGTCGATTCCATGATTATAAGTTCATTACATACTAGAGCAGATCGGAATAGGGATATATACATTCTAATTACAAGAAGAGGTCATTCGAGTATATCTAAATAGGTTCTATGTTTACATATAGATTGAGAAAATCCATTGACGTGAGACGAAGAGAAATGTATATCTATTTTATTTTGTTATTCAGTTAAACCAACGAGTCGTTATTGAAGCAAATAGCAACAACCATTTCATTCGGCTTGTGTATTTTTTATTTTCTAGTGGGTTTACATCTTTAATTAATGGAAATTTTTTGATGTAGTGATTAAGCCTTGGTTGTTCATTGTTCAAAAATTCTTGTTTAGGCAGTTCATACCATCCATACATAATGTTTTGATCTAAGATTCAATTCTTCCATGTTTCAGCAACCAAATTTTGGTATAGGTTTTGCTATGTTTTATCATCTCATATCTATAAGTCAAAGATATATAGATAGATCAATTTCATGTAACAATCCGTCCCTAATTTAATGATTTTATTAATTTTAAAAATGTGAATTAACCCAAAATGTCCCTAGAAGCAAGAGTGTTGACTTTCGTTGATCGTCATTTTGCAACGCGTATGAGCTATTATTTTACCATATTCTCGAAGTACTCGTTAATACGGATGCGTGAGCCCAAGAAGAATTGAATTTAGAGTTATAATGAAGATTTTACGAAACACCAAATATCGAGAGTGAATTCGTAATTCCATATTTAAAGATATTTTGTGTCTTGTTTTATGAGCTATGTGGGGCCCACACATCACCCTTCCCTTGCTCCTATGTCCTATTCCAGAAACTCTCTGACCTCTCTCTTGCTGCCATCTCACTTCTTCTCCCTTAAGCTCTCTAACTCCCTCGGTTGCCCTCTCTCTTCTCTTCATCTCTAACAAACCCTCTCTCAAAAACTCTCTTCTCACCTCTGTAACTATATCGAACCACCATCACTTGCCATTTTCCTCGGCGAGTCTTCACACCATCACACAATTTTAGGCCCTGAAATGAGGACAAAAACGTGTATGAACCCAAGCTCAAGACCCCCAGGTTGTGAACTACAACCCAGACCTTGACCTCCATTTCTCCAATGAGGATTGACAATTTTTAGTGAAGGTGAGTCGAAAATGCATCCGGATGAACATCTCTCATTGTTTAGTGTAAATCTATGTGTGATAAGTGGTTTTGGACTGGTTTTATGACAGAAAATAGCTCGAGGAAACTATTTTCCAGATTTCAGCAAAGTTCGCATGTTTTAGACCTTTTTTCGACCAACTCCGGCCACCACGAGAGAACACAACTGTATAATCTTACTCATTATCTCCTTAGCTTCAATTTGACTATTTATACACTAAAAATGGTTGAGTTTTGACCCTTATTGGAGCTAGGATTTTCTGGCTTTCTTTTTTGTTGAAACAAGCGACCTGTCGAAAAAAAAAATCCAAACCCGGATCCAAGCCTAGATCTGACCGACCCATTTCCTGAATCGAATCTAGAATATTCCCTGTGTTGATTTTTTTGAAATTTTCTCGGAAACCCTCCTAAGCTAATTTCGATGCCCCAAGCCCATTTTTGACATCCATTAAGTGAAATTCCAAAATTTTAACGTAGTTGACCAACTTAGCGTCTCGGTTGACATTTTGGTTGACCGTTGACTTTTTACGAAATTTTCCCGGGACCTTTCTTAGCATATTTCGACGATCTGATTCCAAATCGGCGCTCCATTTTCCCAAATTTAGTTGTTTTAGTTGAGTTTTACTTATGAAACCGAATATTATGCTTAAGTGCGATTACTATCAGGAACTCCGGCTTCTCTAGTCCAAACGGTTGCGACCTCACAAGTATCTGTAAGTGGGTCTTTTCTTTTATATATATATATATATATATATATATATATATATATAGTGTGTGTGTGTGTACTTTCCATATATACATCTAATAACGAATTTTCTATGTGTTGCCATAATTATTTAATGTTTATAAGAAATGTCGTAATGATGAGAATTAGGAAATCATTATAATCCTACAGGATGCACATGTAATTGTGCCATAAGGGGATTCCTTAATTATATTTACGACCAAGAATAGTGTTATATTGACTAGAATTATTGAATTATTGCGGCATGATCATATTTACCTTATCTGCTCATCGTATGCTACACTAGTGTTAGTATTCGCCGGGCCCAGTGTCAGGCTTCACGTATATGTTCACGCCGTACTGCATGCTCACTTTGGATTCATTGTAGATTAGGACTCGTATGTGATGCGCATAGTGCCAGTCTTCACATGATTGTAGTACTAGAGCGTAAATGATTATTACACCCAGTCTTGGTCATGTCAGAATATCTTTGCATGAACTCATGTGTCAGCATATGTCGATAAGCCACTTGATATGACATGTTTGTTTATGTGAGATTATGTGACATCGGTCGTCCTATGTTTATTCACGCAATATTGCAACGTATTGCATTCTTGTGATATTGCTGGCTATAGTAAGTATTTTCATGCTATATGTAGTATATATATCTGGAAACTATATTTGTTTTACGGTGGGGGGTTATTATGCTTTCAAAAAGGTTTTACAAAAGTTTTATTTTTGGGCCCACTCACCCTTGTTTTTTGCCCCTCTAGGTTTTAGTAGCAGAGCTTTTGTGTTGATGAGGATTCTTGGAAAAAGTTGGTATAGAAGAGTACCTTCGATGGTATAATTCTCATTCTACTTTTACTGTACTTTACTTATGCTCTAACATCACGTGTAAAATAGGTTCATTCTCGCTCACATGGGAACTTTTCCATTTAGACACTTTTAGGTTTAAATTTACTCACATTTTCCACATCACTACACTTTATGGCTTCGTCACCCTCCCGATGTCGGCCAACACAACTCAATTCGGAGTCCAGGTCGGAGTGTGTCATTTCATGTCAAAACGGATCCTTTTTTCTTTTCTTTTTACTTATTTATTTTACATTTGTACATCGCATTGTTTAGATTTCGAGATTCTTTTCGTTTTAGAAAGATTATCCTTGTCCTTGTTTATGTCTCGGGTTAGAACAAATTAGAAATTACTATAAGTCGTCCCTATGGATCAATCGACATTTTTCATAAACTTTATGAACAGAGGCCCTCATTTTCATATTTGTCATTCCTTTTCTTAATTCCGAATCTACTTATTGGAAGAAAATAAGTTTCTTGAAATTTTTACCTTTGAATTATATGCTCATGAAAGAATGTTGAAATTAAAAAAACCACCTAATCATTCAAGTCTTGGCTTTGGAGTCTCTAAATTATACACCATTTGGTTGAATCAAATGGACTTACCTCAACTTTTAGTCTATTTCCTGGTAGTATATGTATAAAATTGCATAGAATCCTTTACGAAACAAAAACCATAATAATTTTTTTGTTATCTAAATGAATCCAAAAGATACATACCATTGGTAAGTTGTTTAGTAATTACACCCTCATCAATCCGTTTTTTGTTGTTTCATTCCAGGTAAAATCACTTTGAAGTATCAACTAATGTAAGAGGGGTAATATTACAAACTTGTCCTTTCTCTTTCCTTTACAAATATGGCCATGTGCTATTAGAAAGATTACGATATATAACACAAAACTTTTTCTCCTCTGATTCCTTCTAGTCAAGCCTTTTGGTCTATCATTATACCTCAAGAAGTAGAAAGAATTACAACGCCCATTCATTCCTTTCAAGATCCATCATGGTCTTACAAACTCTACTGATGGTATGGACGAATCTTTTGCTTCATACAAGTGTGTAAAAGATGCTAGCCGCAATTAAAAGTTGTACTCTATTGTTGAGTTAGCAACCCAAATAAAATAATTAAAAGGGAAATTTTATTTGAACCCATGTAACCTCTTTCTACACCCAACTTACTCTCTACACCCATATTATTTTTAATTAAAGAATTAATCTCTCTTTAAACCTAAATTTATTACCTAAAATGTCCTCCCATACCCAATTCAAAATGTTAATTTCTCTTTACACCCATTTATAAAACAATTTTTCGAACTAAGTAGTTTTGTTTTCAATGAAATTCGAAAGTCAAAAATCAAAAATCTTGTAGGTCCTATGTACCTACTCACAGATGCAATTGCAATATCTGAGGCAAGAAGGAGGAAAATTTTCACGAAGCTATAGAGCGTTCATGGCCGGCAATGTTGAACACAGTGCTGAACTTCGATTTGTATTGACTATAAATTCTCTCCTAGTTTTCATGCAAGTCCTTTTATTTTGAGGGGACTCCTTGAAGATTTGAGTCCAAAGCACATCACCTAACCATGATTATAGAAGGTTGTTGACAATTGACGTAAAAGATGTGGCCTGTAACTTAGGTACTTCTTCAAGGCTTTTGCTTGTTTTATATGTTGTTTATTTAATTTGAATGGTTTGAGAGTGAGATGTTGGTTCATCCAACTCCTCCATCCTTGCTGGAAAAACGGTTTTAGCCATCGATAAAAAAAAACTTATTTTTCTGTATAAGAGTTATTAGGGGTTTAGTCGGAATGAACGTAGGATAAACAAGGAGTGATGGTAACGTTTAATTATAATGTGTGAGTTTATTGATAAATTGTAGTTTTATTATTAATTTCATCTTGTATTTGATGGTAATTATGCAAGATGATAAAACAGACAATTAACATTTAAAATTTAAGTTGGGTTTAGAAAGAGGTTACATGGGTTTAAATAAAATTTCCCTAATTAAAATGTGCAGATACAATTAGAATCTCAGTAAATATAAATTAAAAAAATAAAAAAATAAAAAGTCTGAATTGCACAATGCAATCCAAACCAATCAAGACATTAAAATAGCAAAAAAAAAAAAATTTAATTCTAATTGATTAGATTCTGCATGAACAAATCCGATAAAAAAACAATAAAATCTCAGATAAAAATAAAGATAAAGTAAAATATTTATAGCTCCTTGTCTCTCCTGTCAACCATTAATTCTATAGTATATATAGATATTATTGAGTTTAATCTTAATAAAAAAGATAATAAAAAAAAAAATTTAAAAAAATAATAATAATAATAAATAAATAAAAAGACTTCTTGTATCACAGAAAATACAAGATCTCATTGAAGTCATTGGATCCTTTTTTCTCATTTGAGAATCTCGTCCCTTCTTCCACTTCGTTCCGAAGAGTATCTAGGACCAAGTCAGTGGCTCGATGTGCTGTCTTCTGTTGGCACAGGTGGTTCTTCATTCCTTAGTGCTAAATCCCAATCCATAACTCCCAGCACGATCTCAAGATCTTGCTTCCATTTCTTGTAGTTGATACCAGTGAGTGGTTCAATTGTATTCAGGTTCATGGAGCTAGGATTCATTGCTGTCAAAGCACATATATCATTCAAAGTATTAATCTTTATTCCCCAAAACTACATATCAAAAAATCAACATATTTGGACGGATGAAAACTGTGAATTATTTTCTTTAATCACAACACCCTTGCAGCTGATACATGAATTTCTTTAACTATAATTACAGACCTTTGTGATCTGATAATGATATTTGATTCATGTATTGACTTACAAAGTGGTGTGCCACTTAAAATTTAAACATGAACAACTTAACTTCTTTAGAGGATCAGTGTCCATGTTTAGAATTCAAGTGCCGTCGCTGACATACATATTGTGATGAACATATACGAATAAGAATGGCTTTAGCCATCACATGCTCGTGCATGTCCTTCCCAGATAATATGCAGTCAGTTCTTAATCTGCAATAACAACAACAACAACAACAAAACCTTATCCCACTAAGTGGGGTGGACTATATGAATCCTAGAACTTTGTGCTATTTCTTCTATTAGATCCAAGTAGTCCAAGTCTTTTCTTAGAGTCTCTCTTCAAGTCTTCCTAGGTCTTCTCCTACCCCTTTGGCCCTGAGCCTCTATCTCGTGATTGCATCTTCTAATCGGAGCATCTTCTTTTCACATGTCAAAACCACCTTAACCGATTCTCTCTCATCTATCTTCAATTTCAGCTACTCCTAATTTACCTCGAATATCCTCATTTCTAATCTTGTCCTTTGTCATGTGCCCACACATCCAACGAAGCATTCTCATCTCCGCTACACTCATTTTATGAATGTTTGCGCGTATTGTGAGAGTGCAGGCCCCAGCTTTACACAATACACAGTGGAGTTCAATAAGGACACTTCCCATTATGTGATGCTTATCATACTAACCTTATCACCGTGAAAACTCTAGTCAAACATATCAGCAAAGAGCCTAAGACAGTCCTAGTTATATCGAGATCGCTTGAGGCTAATATTCTTCATTATACAACTCCTGATAAACCCACCATATAGTTAATCTTAACCTCCTCATCACTCCATAACACCTTAACCTTATAAACAAGTGTTTGCTCTCTATAGAATTTACACATGCATCACAAAGAGTGTGTTCTATGCTGAACGTTGTCGCTTTGCAGTCTAATGAAGGTGGACCTTGAGATCTATTGTAGATAAATGGTATGTTGTTGAAACTTGGTTATTCTTCTGTTTTTTCCTCTAAACAAAAATTTAATTCCTATCAATGGCTTATGGCTTAGGTTGGGTCTTTGCCAAGATTAGTAGTGTGATTGCATTTTGGTCAGTTGGGGAAAGCGTTTTAGTTGGTAAATGATAATCTACTTAATTGTAATTTTCTTCTCTTGTTCCCATGCATGAAAAATATATGTCACAGGCTTGTCAGGAAAGGCTGCAAGTAAAACGATCTGGCTCGGCAGTGTCGAGTCTTGATGTTTCGAGTGACGGTATTGCAAAAGTATTAGACACCATCGATGAATGGATATCTGTTTGCAATGGGATACGTAGTCAACGAATTCTTTCAGCCGCTCATCCTTCCTATATGCAGATAATGTCCTAAATTTAGTAATTTTGAACAGTTTGAGGTGGCTTAATTAGCATGCATTGAACTTGAGCCTCTTGTTTCTGTATGCTATGATCTTAACTAGTTTTAAGGATAATTTACGTATAGTTAAAAGATGTTTCAACTAGTTTTAATTGTAGAGTCTGATGCAAGGCAGTAGGAACTGTCCAGCGGGTAAAATAGGGCCAAATCGTAGTAGGAAGTGAATTAACAGAGTTCTAGGGAAAAATCCCAAGAGAACACTTGAATCTAAATTCTGGAATATTATTGATGAAAAGCTGAATACAAGAGTCTTTTAATAGCCTATTTATGCTAGAGTACAGCAGCCTAGAAAACCTAATCCATCGTCAGGTAAAAGTGATCACTTGAGCCTGCCGAAGAATCCCTGTCACTCTCGGATATTGGAAATGATGTGCACGCCTTGAAATTTATCTGGGGTTTCCGTGCCGAACGCCACTCATCAATGCATGCCATTTGGTGATGATCCAAATTTGAAGGAATACCAGGTTCCACAATATAAAGAATCCTTTCAGTTTTACCAAGAACGTGAACTGCAAGTCTCACACTTTCCTCCCTCTCTTCAATTGTGCTGTTAAAAGACTTGATTGCCATAGCTTCCTGTAAATTTGTGAGACACGCACCCATTATGTCAGAGATCATCACAACCATTGATTCATACAATCTCTCACTTGATTCATTGATTTGGCCATCAGGATTTAGCAGAAGAGTTTGGCTTATCCTGTACATGGAATTAGCGGCAAGCTCCTTAACAGACCATTTGGAAGGGATATCTCTCGAACACCCCTTACTCATCTGCCGCTTTCTACATTCTTCAAATATGGATTTTGCAGTTTCAGAAAGTTCTTCAAGTGTTTCCTTTAGACTCTTCCCTTGACGTGACAATTTTCTGAGATCCAAATCTAGCCATGTGTGATATAGATCAACTCTTAGCCACACGACCTCTGCTGCCTTTCTGATGTTGGCAAGAACTCCTTTGCTATCCAGCTGTTCCTCAATAGCATTCATGTACATGAGCCCTTCATGTACCCCATCTATCAGATTTTTGATTGAACCAGAACCGATGTTTGGAAGTGCAAGTGCAATACTTGTTAGTGTCACAACAGGAAGAGCCCAACAATTTGGAGGTTCTTCACATTGTAGAGAGGGAACTTGATCACTGTCAAACTCTGCCACTCCCTTGAATCCTTGTGAGGCTGTCGATTTCTCCAACAGCTTAATGAGATGCTTGGGTTCTTCTTTCATTCCCTTCTGAGTCCAATGATCAGTAGCATCACAGTTGGAATTCATCATGTAATGAACCAACGCATCCTCACCTTCAAGATACAGAACATAATTACTAAGATCTTGCCTTGGGTTTTTCTGGGACATTGGGATGGAGTCGAATTCCAACTTCTTGTTCTTCCACTCCCTGAACAAGTCGCTGAGTAAAAAGATTCGACTCACCAAGAAAATGGAAATTGATCGAATTGCTTTGCTTGATAGGACAATCCCCGTTTGCATTGCAATACACATGTCCAAAAGTTTGTTTCTTGCTTCATGTGCAAGTTTCCTGCAGTCCCGAGATTTGATTCTAAAAGTTAATGGACACTTTTTCAACTCCGCAAGCCCCTGAATCCAGTACCTTTCTATTTCGAATTCTTTTCTGTAGCTTATATTTCCTCTTTTCGGGCACTTAAAGTTGATGGCGATGAACCATCTAAACGCCGGGGAAATAGTACCAACTCCTACTGCAACTGCTTGCGTAAATAGAATCAAAGTGGTCGTCAATTTGTAGTCTGATTCCCCGCTGCAAAACTTAATGGACCATGGCATCAAGTATGTTCTAAACATGGCTTGGGCCAAAATCATGGCACTCAAAAGACAGAAAGCTCCAGAAGCAGTGCATGTCACTGACCTGCCCATCACAAATTGAGGGCTAGAGGTGTGAGCCATCAGCCAAAGCTTTGTCAATGTGTCTCTGAGTTTGGTAACTTCTTTTCTACCACTTGCATTTGTGCATTCTTTTGAAGATAATTGGTATCTTTTCTTGTACCCTTTTTCTAAATAACTCTTTGTTGTTGGAACCGTTAAAGCCGAGAAAATCAGCATGAGGAGCAAAACAAGCATGATGAACATAACTGAAGCGTGCTCCTTCCAGAAAACAAAGATTGCACCGGTAGCTAATTGGATGCAAATATTGACAATAAGGGTGATGACTAGAATTCCCAAGGCAATTACATTCATGAACATCTCTTCATTTTCCATGGCTCCAAGAGACGGCATGGAGTTAGCCATTGCTGTGCAGATCAAGGCAGAACTGCTAAGCTTTGCAAGCTGGTCGTGACGGTTGGGCATGGCAGTGTTCAGATCCACCGACAATTTGATGGCTACACCTATCAAGGTCAGAGATGTGGCATTAATGGAGAAGAACTTGCAGGGAAACCAGTACTTATGGTGCCAGATGCCGAGGATTACATCTGCAGCCATTGCAATCGGACAGGCCAAGGATGCTGCTGCTACATACATGCCAATCCAAGGCATTGGTGCACTAAACTTCTCCTCATACAGGTTACCGTTCATGTCACAGCCACCCATCTTTCTTTTTTAATTGTTTGTGTTGTGGAATGTTGAATATGTTATCAAGAATTTCAGGTCCGCCTAGGTTTAAATGCTTTACCGTGTTAACACTGTTGCATTCCTTCATTAACGTTTGACTAGAGTGTAGGAGAATGTTTTGAATATTTTATGTTCTCGTTTGGATTTTTCTTGTTGAGAGCAGCCTGAGCAGGTTTACTTTTTTTGTAGCTTACTGATCATGGGAGTCAAGTGGAGCAGTTTAGGCTTTATTTTAGTACCAAATTTGTCAGCATCTCGTCTTTATTCTCATGTAGTTTAATTCTTTCTTAAAATACGCTCTTATATATACTAACTCGATATCCATGTCTCTTAGCAGTTGCTGATCTCCTCTCAACTAATTATTATAATTTAAAAAGTTACTTAGATTTTGGTCATAGCTACAATATTAAAAAGAATCGATGAAGTTGTAAGAATATTTGGGAAATGAAGCATGAATTAATATAGATACCGGATTCATGTTAAACTTTGCAGCTTGAGTAGGAGCAGTGCATGTTACTATTGCTGAGAAATTTGTCGGCCACGTTCCGTGTATGGTGAACATATGTTGAACAGCTGCAGGAAGACGCAAGGGGGTTCTTCTGCCATGTAACCGAGGGCCATTGCAGTAAAAGCTGCAGGAACTCAGTCTTGGGCGATAGCTATTTCTATTGGTCACTGGCTATGAGAGAAGAAACACACTAGTGTTGAATGTAATTGAGTGATTTAGGCAGAGTGACATGCACTTTTTATACACATAAATTATGCAAAAGTACATCTTTCATCCCTAGGCGTAACCAAATTAATCTGATTTAATTACCATGGTAATAACATATTGTCTCGAGGGATGGTAGTAATATCCTTTTCCGAACACATTAATTTCGTGGAGGTTAAGTAATATCTATCCATCCCCTCCCATGGATGGAATATTAAGCATGTCATGAGCGCCTGCAATACTAGGTGATATCATGTGGAATGACTTGATTAATGTGACAACACATTTCTAAGTTGGACGACTTACATGGCATGGATTTCTGCATGGAAGTTGCTCTCTTTGACTAATTTAATATGCATTATTGTTCGTTTCTTTTTACAACCAAATTAACGTGAAAATTCTTGAGATCCCATGCATGCATGCACGAACATGAAATGCTTAGAATCAATTAGATGATAGCTACTGGTCAAGGCTTTGCAATGGGATGCATCTATGTCAAAGTAAAAAGACTGGTTTATCTTGAAGTGATATTGAAAGAAAGAAAGAAAGAAAAAAAAAAGAAATATTATTGTTTGGGTTAATATTTGAACATTAGGCTGCAAGTGTGTGATGGCCTAGAAATGCCAATTAGAAGGGAGACTTGCCCGAAACCCATGCATCAAGCCCAATGACAAATTGGTGCCTTCTCATTAATGCATAGGCCATGTGTCTATGATTTAAATGTCAAGTGATGGGGACTAACTCACAATTAGCTAAAAAGCACTTTTCAGTGGCAATACAAGTAAAAAGTTAATGAGTCACTACCCTCCAAGTGCTTTCAAATATACAAGACTATGAACTGAAAGTCTTTGATCACAAGGCAAGAAAAAGGACTTAATGTGTGCTTAACCCATCCACAACAATCCTTTGATAACAAGAAGTCCGAGTAAATTGGGACGCAAGTAATCGACTAAGCACAATCTTGTTCTACATCTACTGTACTGAGATAGCAGTGACATGCCTAGCACTTAGTTTTGATTGCAAGCCTCAAGGCCTACACCTAAGGCCCTACAAAGGCACCTTTCAAAACTAACTTTGTCCTCCTCTTGCAGTACATTAGCAGGCAAGAGCCGGACTTCACATCCAAAGTGCCAATCCCTTAGGGAGCTGTGCTGAGTGCTGAGGAGCCCTCTTTGGAGAAATCTTTGCCCGAACAATTGCTCCTTGCTCCATTTTGCATACAATATAGATTTACGTAGACACACAAAATTAAATTATCATTGACATGTTTTATTGTTCATGCAGGTATTTTCTATAATGTTAGGACTCACTCTTTTAGAGAGTGTGCCGAAATTGATGATATCAACTTTATATATATGTATATCTGTGTGTCTGTGTGTGTGTGTCCAAATAGCATCATTATAAGTGTTGAATGTGATTTAGATGAGAGATTGTAGCAATGATTCCTCAACTTTAACCTAATTAGAGTAATGATCCCTCAATTGACCATTGGTCCCTTAATTCATCAAAATGTGCAGCTATGGTCCTTTTCGTCAACTCCATCAGAATTTCATCAAAATGAGTCATATTGGAAGCATTATTGCTACAATTGGGATAAAGTTGAGGGACCATTGCTCCAATTGGGTAAAGTTGAGGGACGATTTTCCAATTGGGTTAAAGTTAAAGGACCATTACTACAATTTTTCTCATTTGATTTTTCATATTTGCCCCTTGATTCAGCCTCACATGTGTGGCATGTGACTTATTTTGACGGAAATTCAAATGGACTTAATGAAAAGGACCATAGATGGGCATTTTGATGAGTTAAGGAATCAATGGTCATGAATTTTTAGTTGAGTGACCATTACTCCAATTGAATTAAAGTTGAGGGACCATTACTACAATTTCCTCATTTTAGATTGATCAAATAATACTTTCTTCCTTATTTTTCCTCAATGGATAGAGAAGGAAAATATTTAAGGGTTAATTAAAAAGAAAATTGTGATTTAGAAAAATTCATTTGACAATGCACATGGGTTAGTGGAGGTAGCTATCTTCTCTAAAGTTGTTTAACAACTATGGTTAATTAATGTGGAGGTCTTTCATCCATTATCTCTATATTAGTTCCTAAGACCATCTCCAAAGGAGAATTCAAATTTTAAACCTAAAATTTAAATTTGAAGGCTTACATGGCACTTTGACATCTTTTAAGCTTTTTCTCTCCAACCGATATGTCAAATTTTAAATATAAAATAATAATTCATGTACTTTCTTTGCATTGGGAATGAAAAGAAACAAAAGGATAATGCTTTAAACTAATAAAAATTAATAAAAAGCGTTTAATATTTAATTTAAAAAAATTTGAAGGTGCTGTCAAATTTGGCAGCAAAGGGGAGAGATGTCAATCCATGTCATGCCACATCAAATTTGGCTTCTCGGTTGGAAGACATTAATGCTGTCTTTTGTTACCGTTATTGATGATTTGGACAATTTGATATCTCCTTTGGGGATGCTCTAATAATGCAGGGAGTTAGTTTCGTATACATAAGTACCTTTCTTTTTGAGAACATAGTTGTACATTATTCTTTTATTTATACCTTGAAGGTTTGAAACTAAGAGTGTTAGTGTAATTTACCAAACATGAAATAATTTTTTGAAAAAATGATAAACCTTGTTAGTGTAATTAATTAACCTCTTATATTATAAGAGCATCTCCAACAGGTGGGCTCTCTCAGTCCATTTGGCTACTTTAGATTGTTGACTTTTGTTGACCGTCTTTTCATGACTCATACAAGTTACTATTTTATCGTATTCTTAAAATTCTCGAAGGTACGAACGCGTAGGTGTAAGCGGAATTGAAATTGGAGTTACGGTTAAAATTTTATGAAACATTGTATACCAAGGGCAAGTTGGTAATTTCATGTTTAGAGATATTTTGTATTGTTTTGTGAGACATGTGGGCCCCACGCCCCATGCCTTCACCTCTCCTGTGTCCCCTACCTCAGGACACTTTTTCTCTCACTTTTCAAATCCCCCTCATCCTATCCTCCATTAGATGACTGCCACCTCACCTTCTTCTTTTAACCCTCTCAGCTCTCTCCTCTCCCGACTTCTTTATCTCGGCCCTCTCTCTCTGCAAGTACAAAGAAATCACACCACCATCACCTTCGTCGTTCCAGCGAGCTCCACCAGCAAAATCGTTACAACCTTACCTCTGTGAGTTCTATGAACTCATAAACGAAGGAAAACATTCGCAAAATTCCTCCCTCACCTCACTATGCAGCGACATCGTGACCACCACCATCTCCGCCCAATCTCGCCATTCACGGCTTAGGTAAGCATCCAGACATTCTGAACCCCTTTCTTTTATCCTCGTGGTTGTTAATGATCGTGTTTATGTAATTTTGGATGGTGGAACTACATAGAGATATCGAGGGAACTTTTTCCCAGATTTCAGTGAACTATCCAAAATTTGCAGTCCATTTCTGGCCGATCCCAACCTCGGCTCAACCTCACTTTGGTATATTTCAATTCCTTAACTCTTGAGCTTTACTTTGGCTTTTGAATTTCTGATTTTGGTTGAGAAATGAACTAGTTAGGGCCTTTGGAACTTTTCCAGCCAAACTCAGCCCAGTTCCAGCCTTCTTCTTCCAGTCTTCAACAGTTGTAGGGCAATCGCCCAAAAAAATAAAAAATAAAAAATAAAAAAAGGGGCCTAAGCCTAAGCATGTTGCACAGTGTTCCAGCCCGACCCATTTCTGAAATGGGCTCAAAATATTCCTTAGGTTGACTTTTTTCAGAATTTTCTCGGGAACCCTCCTAGGATAATTTCGACGTCCTGAGTCCCTTTTTGGCACCCATTGAGTGAAATTATAAAGTGTTAACGTAGTTGACCACCGAGGCGTCTCGGTTGACTTTTTACGAAAATTGCCCGAGACCCTCCTTAGAGTATTTCGACACGTTGATTCCAAATCTGTCCTCGACACGTTGATTCCAAATCTGTCGTCCGTTTCCAATTCAAGCGTTTTAATTGAGTTTTATTAATGGGTCACAATATTATGTTTAGGTGCAATTACTATCGGAAACTCCAGCTTCCTAACTCAAACAGATATGACATCATAAGCAATTGTGAGTGGGTCTTTTCTTTTATATAATATATATATATATATATATATAATTGTTAGTTTTCATTTATACATTTCATAAAGAGTTTTCTACAATACGCCTAGATTAGCATGACGGTTATAAGATTTAGCACATTGATAGAAATTAAGAAGTTATGCTACGTCCTGCGGGATGCACAGGTATGAGTATTATTATTGATACCATAATTATAGTTACGGATATGAATGATATTATGTTGATTAGAACTATCGAATCAATAGGGCATGACTATATTTGTGTTATCTGCTCATCGTTTGCTGCACCGGTGTTAGTACTCGCACGAATCAGGGCCAGTCTTTCATGTGTACATGCACATCGTGCCATGAAGGAATAAATTTGTGAAAAACAAGTTCATTTGAGCAACATCTATGCATGCAATTAACAATTAAAGGCGGAATCATGTTTGTATGCACTCAAAAACAAAACTATACCCATAAAATACAAGGCCTAGTAGTTGTGGTGAACCAAGACTCAGCTCAAATCTTAAAGAAAAGAGTTGAGAAACTTTTATACCTTTGAAGCACCTCTTTGCATAAGCAAAGGCTAATCACCCAAGAGAGATGGCCTTCATTCATTACTTCTTAGTTCCATGGATTTCTTGGAGGAGAATGGTTGAACGGATTCTCCAAGTTCCCAAGAAAGGGAACCTCTAAGTTTCCACACCAATGAGGGACTTGAAGAACAGATGAGTGACCTTGGAGGATGATTGATACTAGTAAATCCCCCTCCAAGGGGGCCGACCTCCTAGAAAGAGAAAAAAAAAATAGCTTATGTTCTCTCCAATTTCCTCAAGAGAGAACCCTTTTGAATTTTGGCTATAAAATCATTTATCTAGTCACTTCACTTAAGTGACAAAAAGAACCAAAAACTTTCATTCATGGTATGGTCGGCCTTCTAAAGGCTATGGGTTGTTTGGGCCCTTTTGAGTCTTTAGTCATTAAGTTGTCAAACAACTTAAGTTAATGGGCTTGACGGTTCTAAGCCCAATGAGCCTTGAGGTCCACTAATTACTCAAAAGCTAAAACGAACTTATTCGTTTGATTAATTAACATATTAATTAATCCTAACCATAAATAATTAAACCATTTAATTATCCTTACTCATCTCCGTTGTTTCTTCAATCTCTACGTTACACGGTGTACGATCCATTAAGTTCCTTTTAGCAAGGCAGTGGGCGATTAGAACTCTTCAAATCGATTGTGAATTGAAACTTACTTTCAATTCACCCTTTAGTGATTATACATCTTTAGGGCTTCTACAAACCATATGTGGCACCTAGCAGTATGTCATGGCTACCCAAGCTAATCAGAAGAGGTGGAGAACCTATTCAGTTTGGGATTACAAAGCAATACGATCTTGCTCTAATACAATATTCTTGACCACATTGTTTGGTTTGATAGTTTATTCATGTCTACTATCCAATGTGATTCTCTTACTTATATGATTATCTTGAATGTGATTTGGAACAACTTCCTAAATCTCATTCATACTCTGATCAGAGATTCTTAATCATATAATATAGTATTCTCCCTCAAACGGTTTGAAGGTTAGAGATCCCTTGTTGTGCATTCACTTGCCTCCATGGCTAAATGGCTTAACCTAACTATGTCTTGGACACCCTTTGACGGAGTGACTTTGACATAGTCAAAGATCAAGGACCTAACCATAAGACAACTATGATGCCTCAGATCAAATGACTACTTTACATTATCCAAACCATGAGTATGAGAACTCCTTGTTGATCGCGTTCAATGACTCGAGACCAGTCACTCTCTCTAAGAGAAGACATAACACGTACTGATCTTAATGGACTGTCAATGCCCAATTGGCAATCCTATGATCATGAACTTTTAGGATACGTATACGAAAGAGAATGGTTTCATGAATCTAACTTCTTTAGATCACATTTTCCCAACTACATATTCCTTGGACTTATCGTTTAAGCATATAACATTTATATGAGACAGCTTTAAACAATAATCTTTGTCCTTTATATTAAACTAGATTAGTTTAACATGTGAAATGTCCATAAAGTATCATCATATGATTGGCTTTAAGGCAGATTTACAACACGCCGTACGCTCACTTTGGATCCATTGTAGGTGCCAGTCTTGTCCTAGATTGTTACAGGCAATTAGGACTCGTATGTGCTGCATATAGAGCCAATCTTCACATGATTGTAGTACAAGAGCAAATATCATTATTACACCCAATCCTGTTCATGTCAGAATATCTCTGCATGAACTCGTGTGTCAGCATATGTTGATGAGCACTCATTATGATATGTTTGCTTATGCGAGATTATACGATTACGGACGTCATGCACTTATTTACGTAATATTATGCTGTATTGAATTCTTGAGATATTGCAGGCTATGGTAAGTATTTTCATACTATACATAGTATGTATATTTTGGAAACTATGCTTGTTTTACGGCGAGGAGTTATACAGTTTTAAAAAAGGTTTTTATTAAACTTTATTTTTAGGCCCACTCACCCTTTTTTTTTTGCCCCTCCAGGTTTTAGTGGTCGAGCTATCGTGTCGACGAGGATTTCTGGAAAACTATTGTTGTAGGAATATTACCGACGGTATAATTCCTCTTTTACCTTTACTGTATTTTATTAATACTCTGACATCACATGTGAAATGGGTTCATTTCTGCTCACATGCGCAATCTTACATTTAGGCACTTAGGTTTAAATTTATTCACATTTTCCACATCACTACACCTTATGGCTTCGTCACCCTCCTGGTGTTGGCCAACACAGCTCGATTCGAAGTCTAGGTGGATATTCCAGGTCGGGGTGTGTCAGAGATTGTATGCTTTTGGTTCTAGATTGTAACTTAGATATAGATTTTCTTGCCTCGCTTCATTTCTATTTTTCAACAATTTTTTTTCTATTACGCAGGCTAATCTCTGATGTTTCTAGCGATCTTACTGTGGAAATAGGAACATCAAGCTTTGCACTTATTAGAATTCAAATTCTGATTATTTGAACATTGAAGACCTCATCGCAAAGAAGAGATTTCATTTTTTTTTTCTTTTGTTATTAGGATTCATATTCTGATTATTATTTTCTTCAATTTTATTCCATTAGATATTTGTGTTTAATTTAGATTAATATTTTCCTTATTAATTAGAATCCACATCATCATCTAAGTCATTTAATGTTTAAAACTATTCACACCACTTTTAATCTAAACCATTGAATGTTATAAAATCTAAAAGCTACAAAGAAGTAGAAACATTTGTCCTTTGATCCTATCCCATATAAAAAAGAACAATATTTGGCTATTTAAAGATTAGTAGGAACTTCTACTCAAAAAAATTCAAAATAGTTCGTTGTTAATTTATAGAACTTCGTGTTTATAATCAGAACCGTTCATATTATAAATCACCATATAAAGATCGTCTCAGCGAAAAAAATCAATTAAAATTAAGGTCATTTAGTCATCAAACTGTTTAAAAACAAATGAACGGTATTGCTAAAAGTATTACGAACCGTCTATATACTTGCTATAATAGATTGACAAAACAACCTTAGTTTTAATTTATTTTTTGCAGAGATAATCTTTACAGTGTAATTCATAGTATGAACGGTTCTGATCATGAACACAAAGCTCTGTGATTAAAACACTAAGAGTTTTTAGTAGGAGTTTCTACTCATCTTTAAGTAGTCAAGTATTGTTCTATAGAAAAAAAAAAGTATTATTTTTGTTTAGTAAACGATATTATCTACACCGCATTAGTTTTGGGGAGGTGAATTGATACCCCTCCCTCCCACGGATGAAATATAAAGCATGCATGCAACACTAGGAATATTTGTTGCATGACTTGATTAATATGAAAATGCATTTTGAGGCCTCGACACTTTGATACTAGCATGTTAATCCCTTCACATACATAATTGACATTTCATTTGTGCACGAGGATTTGTGTGATGCTAATTACTTTTAGCAAGGATACAAATTGAAGCTGATATTTACTTCATCATTCACGACTTATTTTGTGATGCGAAATTGGTGGTGTGAGTTGTTGGCGACTTCTGATTTCCGAGCAGTTGCGGTGGGTCATCCAGCACCTAGGCTGTTAGGGTTTTCTTTACTAGCCACCTCTAGGTCGAGGACTAATTAATCTTCTGGGGTTAAAACGTGTTTATAGTTTTTAATTTATGTACGTACTATTTTGTAATTGCTGCAATGAAGAACCATTACTCATGCTCATATGTTGGTTCCTTCTAGGACTATGTAAGATGTAATTAGTCCGTTTGGACTTCGTTTTAATGATTATTACCTACCTTTGATGAAAAAAAAAAAACCAAAAACGGAAAATGAAAGGAAAAAATAACATAAACTACCATTCAACTAAAATATTACTTAGAGTTGAAAACCTGTTTAAGAGAATGAATATCAATGTTTGAATTGAAACATTTCCCCATTAGACAAGCTGAAATGAGTAAAAAACCATAGGATCCAAAAGTATGAACTTACAGGGCATTGCAAAGGAAATTCACCTTGACGGTATCTTCGTGTGTTGTTGGTGTGAAACATGCACCGTGGGAGGCTACACCATTCCGAAAGGTTCTCGAATTTCATCAACGTTTGGGCGAAACATAGAGATCCTTCTAGCTGGGAAAATCCACTGGAATTCGACCCGGATAGATTCTTGAATGGTAAATGGGACTACAGTGGGAGTGACTTCAACTATTTTCTGTTTAGGTCAGGTAGAAGAATATGGGCAGGGGTTGCAATGGCTGAGAGGATGGTGATGCATTTACTTGTTACATTTTTGCATTCTTTTGACTGGAAACTGCCACAAGGAGAGGAGTCGGATGTTTCGCAGAAGTTTAGGATTGTTTTGAAGAAGAAGATACCTTTGGTTACCATCCCTACTCCACGGTTGTCGGATCCAACACTCTATGAGTAAGAAGCCCTCGTGTTTCATTCCCCTACGTCTACTCCACCTGTGGGTAGCAACAATCTAATAAGCAAAAACCATAGTGTGTTATCAAGAATGACTTTGGATCTTGATTACAGAATTTCTGCTAGACCAACAAAGATTTATGGGATGCTAGTTGAGTGTATATTTCCGGACATGGAAAAATCATGTGTTGATGCACAAAATCAGTAAGACTTTGGAACAAAGTCAAGTTCGCCTGTAGTCAGGCTACGTCCACCAGGGTAGATGAGTTCTTATTAATAATATAGAGTCTACATAATACAATGGTTAAAGCATAATCATCATTAGTGAGTTCTAATAATAATTTAGGTACAATAATGGGATTTGGATTTAATTGTAGGATCTCCTTTTATAGTTGACGAGAAGCATACGTTTTCGTCCATAGTCGATGTGGGACTCTAGGAGCTTTTATTTAGACGTTGACATGTTTGTCGTTGTGATTGACCTCCTAGTTGGAGGGAAACTCTTGCACTTCGGCAAGGGTGCCTCAACACGAATCCTTTAGTGGGTCCCTAAAGATATGAAGTTGACCAAGACTTGGTAATTTTGAGATCAATAAAGTATGGTACAAACATCATGTAATAATCTATTAAGAAAGCTGAGCTCTATTATATATAACAGTGCGAGTGAAATAATGTTAGCGGCAATAGTAAGGTAAAGTGGGAAAAGTGGTTGTCTAATTACCAATGTTACTTATTTGATTATGTTGCTCTTTCAAGTTGATGTAGCTTGAAAACTGTTGAAAATAAATTCACATTGCTAAAAGAATGAACCTTGCATGAGTTTATATGTAAATTGGGCTACTTTTTATATTGCTAATTAATTTTATGATGAAATCTCAACTTTCTTTATAAATTTCATTGTCTATAGAGAGCTCTCATATGTCAAGAGGTTGGAAATTGAAACAATTTCTTTTCATTGTCTGGAAATGTTTTTTTTTCTTCTTCTTTTTTTTTTTTTCTTGAAAAAAATAATGTGATATTATAATGCACTCAGAATATCACAACAAACGTAAGCAATCATGCCCATTATTATTAGGCTAGCAACAATCACCGCAAATATGTAGTATCATAATCATTTTATATGTGAGTCGACTATGAGACCTACCAAATTTGAGCCAAATGCCACTAGGCAAAATATTAATTGGTATTCCTTTCCTTTCTTGCGGTTTGTAACTTTGTCTCGTAAGAGAAATTAAAATTTGTTCCACTTTCAAATAGTAGCAATATATAAGAAAAATATATAAGTTCAGTACACGATGAAAGTAAATAAGCTAAATATTCTCTTGCATGGCAAATAATTAAGCTAGCAAAAAATAAATTAAAGTTCGAGTTAATTAGAGAAAGAAAAGGATATAAATTTCAATTTCAAAGATTGCAATAGAAGCAACCACCGGTTCGGAAAATATTTGTTACAACATGAGTGGAATACATAACCCAAAACCTAAAAATTTACAACATTCTCCTTCACAGATCCTCATGCTGTGGCTCTGATGTTAGTCTGAGTAGCAATTATCATCGACAGAAACTCAGGGATCCTCATCCCCTATATAGTCTGAGGCGCAATTATCATTGACTAAATCGCCCAATCCTCCAAACACATTATTACTTGGTGGATAAAGATGATCAGCTTGAGTAGTAGTCGAAGTGAATCCTGTGTCATCGATATATGGATAAAGATGATCAGCTTGAGCAGTTGCAGTAAATCCTGTCCCGTTAACATATTGATGGAGATCATGAGGTTCAGTAGTCACAGCAAATCCTGTGCCGTCGACATATGAATGAAGATGATCAACTTGAGTAGTCGCATTAATCCTATCCCGCTGACATATGAATGAAGATCATGAGCTTGAGTAGTCACAGTAAATCCTGTGCCATCGACAAATGAATGAAGATGATTAACTTGAGTAGTCGCAGCAAAACCTCTCCCGTTGACATATTGATGAAGATCATGAGCTTGAGTACTCGCAGCAATTCCTGTGCCATCTACATATGAATGAAGATGATCAACTTGAGTAGTCGAAGCAAATCCTGTGCCATCCAAATATTGATGAAGATCATGAGCTTGAGTAGTCACAGTAAATCCTGAGGCGTCAACATATTGATGATCATGAGCTTGAGTTGTCAAGTAAATCCGGTTTCACTGACATATGGATAATGACGATCAGCTTGCATAGTTGCAGTATATCCTGTGTCGCCAACATATTGATAAAATCATCAGGTAGTGTTACAGCAGGTGGTACAATGTTGTCAATGCATGGTTGGAGTTTTTGCTGTTACTGACACCAAGTTTCTTCCCATTGCAAGGCACCCAGTTCATTGTCTGCAAATGACGGTATGTTGTTAACGCAAGGTAGAAGTAATTCTTGTCCCGGTTTTTCTTCTCTTGCATGCACTAATCCACCTGTTAATGGTGGACTACTGATCATATTGTTGCGTGGCTAGAGGTATTGCAGATCAGGTACACATGTAAGAGACGCTGCCGTTTTCCGTACGTCTCAATCGAACAAGCTGATTTATTATCATCTTCTCCAACCATCTCATCCTCCTCTGCTCGTTGTTTTTGTTTCTTGTTGAATTCCTCATTTTTACGAAGTATACATAGAACATATTTCTTCTCCTGCACATCCGATAAAAATCATGTTATTTAATTAAATTAATCCAAGATTGAATGTCCCGTATATGAAAAACAAGAATTCTCCCCTGCCTAGCGAGCAACGAAAAGAAATCAAGTATGGCTTTCAGTGAGTATTTTCTTCACACAAACCTAATTACTTTTAATCCGACAAACTAAAAACCTCACGAAAATTTTCAACAAACATAAAGTATTTAAGATCGACAATGTATCTTAAAATTTACGTGTTAATGTTCAATATTTGATCTTTATGCTTGTAGATTTAAGAGACTTGTCCAAAAACAATACGCAAGAAAACACATAGAAAGGTGAAATAGTAGCAGTCCATAAGATTCAAGAAGAACAAACACAAAATTGTATACGTAAATACTTGCTTGTTGGTTGTGTATAAGCGACTGATGAAGATCAAACTCAAGCATGATCCACCTGTCATCTTTCCCGGATCCCTTGTTCTCATAGTGGAATATTTTTCTGTAGCCAATAACATTGTTAGTACCGGCTGGATAACATATCTTCTTGCCTTTATCGACACCTTTCCAAGTGCCAGATCCCTTCGCAACAATTCGGGATACACGCAAGCCTCTTGGAACTTTTGTGGTGAGTTCAGTGATGAAGTAAAGGTCCTTACTCCTCCTCAAGTCGTTTGCTCTTCTTGTTTTGAAGTTTTTGAAAGTTATAGGATGGTACTAGTTTAGTCTATAGGGGGTGAATAAGTTCCAATTTAAAAATTCAATTCAATTTTCAATTCTCAAATTAATTCCACATTCACATCACATATCAAACTATCCTACACATATGCAATTAAAAAGATAATTAAAAAGATAAATAAAAAGTGCACAAGGATTTAGGATTTAACAAGGCAAAACCCACCATTGCGAAAATCTTTGGGCTCCTAAACCGGGACAAACACTAAGAGAAATGAGTATAAAAAGACTTACAAAACTCATCAACTAGACACGCATACTAGTAAGCAGTTTTGTCTCCGCGCTTTGTTACTCGATCTCTCTTCAGCCTTCAAGTAGAAGTGGCACGACACTAACGTGGCCCATGGCCGTCAATTACTATCTCCTCAAACTTTGCAAGATACTAACGCAATCATGCAGAATAAATGAAATGAAATGATTTTTGGAAATCAACCAATTATGAAAATCACAAGGTACATTTTCATAATTGATTTCAATTAAAGCATAATGAAAAATCAGTGAAAAAAAAACTAAATTTTTTTTTAAAAGAAAAAACACGTGGACACAAAATGATTTTTCTACCATAAACCACACGGGAAAAATATGAATTCTTTTTAAAAACACATGCTACTGACCGACATGGAAAACAAACTTTCTGCTCTTATATGAATGACGATGCCTTCAGTGCATGGTGCTGCATCAAATGCAAACTACAATACATACCTTCAGAGCATGCAGCAATATATAAGAATATATATGTATTCTAAAACCTGCAGCAAGTAATGGATCTATATAATGCATGTAGTTGTTGTAGACTATTATTATATATATGACTTATGACGAGAATTATCACGGCCTCAAATAACTCCACCAAATCTGCAGACACTAATACGTTTAACTATTTACGCGACAAACAAAAGTTGGTCGAGCAAAATGTCATTCTGTCACACAAATGTATGCGCGATGGAAACTTCGTCGCGCAAAGATCGTGAAGAAAGACTTTGCGCGACGAACAATAGCATAGGTCGCAAAAACGGGACACGACGGTTTAGCCTTCGTCACACAAAATTTATAGGAACAAATGTGTTCATCGCACAAAATACCAAGATACAAACATGGGTTCGTCTCTCAAAACTTTGCGCGACGACAGTTTACAGTTGCGCGACAAAACCTTGTTAATCGCTATAATACTACGAGACGAAGGTATTCACCGTAGAAAAATAAAAAATAAAAAATAATTTTAATTTTAATTTTTTGTTTTGTTTTTTTATTTTCATTTTGTAATAAAATTAAATTGCAATTAAAAAAAATGTAATGAAGAGGAAAATAATTTATTTAAATAAATATAAATGAATGTACAAGCAAAATGTTTAAAAAGTAAAGGAGTACAAAACTAAGAAAATAATGTGGCATAATCAACGAGGTCGTCATTCGGAGGCGGCTAGAAGGTTTCGAGGTTGGGGACAGACTCAGAGGTCGAAGGGGCAGAGTTGTGGGCATGCTCGGGTTGGAGGGGCTCAGATGTCGACAGCGGACGAAGATCCGGGAGACAAATGTCAAACTGACCGAGGGCCTGTACAATCTGTGACATCTGGCTCTTATACGAGGCCAGCTCTATGGAATCCAGGAGGGATTTCATTGTTATAATCTACATATTTGTATTATTGAAATTTTATATTATTTTTCGAGAATTTATATCAATTTATTTGAATTTAGATTTTAATTAAACTAGTTACGAATTTCGAAGTTTGAAAATTAATTATTTAAAATCCATAGACCTTTCGAGATCACAATTTATATTTTTGAATAGAGCTCGATCTCACGAACACGTAGGTACAAACTGTTTGTGAAACGGAATTATAACGAAAGAGTTATTAACGTTTACAGTCAGGGATATTTTTGTAATTTTGCCCTCATTTAGAAGGCTCCAGATTTTTGGAGCAAAAGAATGCGCCACGTGTGTGGCTGGGATGAAATGGAAAGAAGAGAAATGAGAGAGATGGACGATTGTGATGGAAAGGAGAGAAGAGAAATGAGAGAAATGAGGGAAAGGATGGAGAGAAGAGGGCCAATCAGGAAAGGGATTAAGAAGGGGAAATGAGGGGGAAGAGAAAGGGAACCGGATCCCCCCTTGACCTAGTTCAGGACCTGACTTCATACCCTTTTTTGCCACGGTTTTCGTCACGATTTCATCCATTTTTTCGATGAATCGCAACCATCCAACACCACCATTCGTCACCCCGACCTCCTCTCTCCCTTCCCCATCCAAACCCGACTGGGTTTGACCCCGAATTCATGGAAAACCACACCAGTGGTGCGATGGACACCCCGACGGCAATCTGCCATTTCGGTAACCCTCACTATCAATAACCACCATCAAACTACTCCTCTTGAGGCCTAGAACAAAGCCCAAACAACTATGAGGGCGGCGGAGCATCGGAGGTGATGGATCGAAGCCATCCATTTCTATGGTTTGAGGCAAACTCAAGGGAAATTGGAGCTTTTTTCGACCAAATTGGACTTGGACACAGGTATAAAACTTGCTCTACTCATTGAGATTTGTAAAATTTGATAATTTTTGGAATTTGTTGAATTTTTCGGCAAGTCGGGTCGGCCGACTGCCACCCGCAGTGGCGCGTTCGACGGCGTGTGGTCAGTGGGCCAGCGATGTCTTTCTAAGTTCAATTAGATGGCATGATTTCATAATTGATATCCGTATGACGTGGTTTGATTGTTTGAACTTAGTTTCATTATGATACATCACTAGATCAAAATTTAAATCGACGATCCGATCATTGGATCGTCACCAAACTTTAATGCGTTATAGAACGTAATATTTGAGGATAGCTGGAACTAACGAATCAGGAATCTGATGTATGGATCTTCCCAAACTGGATTTCTAAGTTAGCAAAATTAATTGTTGACTGCCACTTGAATTTGTGATTGGCGGAGATTCGACCGTTGGATCATAGTGAGACTCTAGTATGCTATTCTAGAAGTCTAATGTGGACTTTGGGAAGTTACAGATCAAGAATTTGATAAGCGGATCATCCAGTTTAGATTTCTAGGGTTATGGACCCTACTCTTGACCTTGATCGATGGTTGACTTTTCAGTCAACTAGCGTGAGTTCTTCTAGTGTGTTGCCGATCTTAGAGTACGGGGAGATTTTATGGAGCTTAATGGGCTCATTGTGATGACGTGCCCTCTCGATTTACGTAATGATGGCATTATATGGTGATATGCTTATTTATTTTATATGATTTGACTTGTGTATTGAACTTGTTATGGAATGTGTGGTTTGATTTGTATGATTAGCTTGATGTGATGAATGTGAGGGTTAGTAGTGGACCGTTAACCCATTGTCATAGGGTTTGGTGCTCGACACTTGTTTCACATCTTGTTTCCTTATTTCACTTTTTGTGTCATTCAGCCCTTCCAAATTGAGTACTTGGTTCTTGCATTGTTTCTTCGAGCCGTTGTTGTATCCCTTGGCCTTCGACTCAGTTCCGTTGAGTGATCTAGAACTGGGTATCCGTTAGGGTTCCGTTGAGAGGTCCGGTTCCTTGCTCTGTCTGGATTCCGATGAGTGATGGTCCGGAATCCCTCATATTCCACGATTTCGTTGAGTGATGGTTTAGAATCCCTTATACTCCGTGATTCCATTGAGTGATGGTCTGAAATCGTATCCTGCCTTAGATTTCATTGAGTGGTTCGTTATGTATTGTAATATGCGATTCCATTAAGTGATGGTCCAAAATCGTCTCCTGGTTCGAATTCCGTTGAGTGATGGTCCGGAATTATATCCACTCGGATTCCGTTGAGTGATGGTCTGGAATCCCTTCTACTCCGCGATTTCATTGTGTGATGGTTCGGAATCCCTTCTACTTCGCGATTCCGTTGAGTGATGGTCCGGAATCGTATCCTGGTTTAGATTTCGTTGAGAGGTCCAGAATCCCTTTAGTGTCTTGGTTCCTTGGATTTGATTTCAACTTCAGAGATGCAGGCTTTAGCTGAAGTGTGTCGCTTTAGCCCTGCATTTTAGTATATTGTACGTGTTATTATTTGGTGTGATTATTGGATGTTGTTGGATGTAATTGTTATGATTATGATAGACCGTTAACCAATATGGCTATAGATTATTGTTGTGCTTCGTTAATTGTTCCTTAAGATGCTGCACGCGTTGAATTGTGTATTATGTTGAGACATGGCCGTTTATGTGATGAATATTCGAGTGTAGTGAAAGGATGAACTACGAATAGCTTGATCCCTATTTAGGGTACGTAGGTAGTCTAACAAGGAGGTTAGATGTAGCCATAAAGCATATGAAAAATTATTACGCAGTTGGATCTTGAGTTATGCCTTGTAGATCTCGGAGGCGAGATCTGTTAGATATACGGATGTTGGGTGACATCACGCATCGATCCTAGACATATGTCGGGTTCGGCATGTGACAAGCTCAGTCTTAAGGTCAGCCACCTCTACTGTCAAAGCTGTCACCTGACTCTTTGACTGCGATGATGAAAAGGCTCTAGGTTCCTACCGTCGGGCATTCCCCATCCCCCTACAATACGTCCCCGGCCTCTGCCCGAGAGTCTAATCCAAGGTCTCTGTAAGGATCTGAAACCCCGCATCCTCTGGGGATCCACAGACTCGAGTGGAGTCTCGGAAGGAAGCTGGGAGGCAGACTTTTGAAGAACCAACTGCCTTTTTTCCATCATAGTCGCCTATGTAATATAACATGAAAATATTAATAATAACATTCAAATAATAACCATGATACTTGAATGCATAAGATAGTAATTACAATTGAAGAATACTTACATGAAATGACTCAGCCAACTCATCCCGGGGTCGAACATAAATGTCACTAAAGATATCGATCTCCAGGAATTTTGAACCCCCCCTTAGTAGAACAAGATACAAAAATTGTTAGTACAAAAATACAATTAATATTATTGACATATTAAAAATTGAATATGAAAAACTTTATTATTACCTGCCGCCGCACCTTCATCCTATATGAGAAGGGTCTCGAACTAGAATGATGGAAAATAGTCTTCTTCTCTCAATTGCTCTTGTTAGCTTTTGCCTTCTTCTGTTATACAAAAAACAAACGTATTAGTTCTAATTTAAATGAAATATAAAAAATCAATAAACAATAGTAAGAAACATATAATACTTTTGAACTTAATATAAAAAACGTACCACATAACCGAGCTCCTGAAAATGATTGCAGAACCACACTTAACTATCTTCTGGGGCCTCAAATTCCTTCGGGCAACCCTCCTTAAGAGCGACCTACGAATCATCAAATGTCTCAAAATATTGGTGTAAGTTGCTCTTCCACTGCTTGTATTGTTCAGCGAAAAGTCTAACGACGTACGCCAACATATCGTCGTTGATGTCATTGAAACTATAGTTCATCTGCAATGTAACAAATTAATTACATACATTAAGTAATATAAATGTATAAAATTTGAAGAAAAAAACAATTAAAAGGTAGGATACTTACCGACAACTGTGCGTCGCCTTCCAAGACTTCCATTACCTTCCAAGACATCGCCTTCCAAGACTTCCATTGCATAGGGCAAGAGGTCCGAACGACTTGACCAATGTCATGGGCCAATGCACTATGCTGCTCCGCCGTTGGTGCAACCCAATGTCAGTCGTCATATCCGATCGTGATACGTTCGTTGGTCACGCGGGTGACCTTCGTCATCTTCAACTGGCGACAAGGTCCCCGAGTATTTTTCTTTGTTGCAAAAAAATAAAAAAGCATTCAAACAAATACAACAAATAAAACCATAATTCTGGCAAAACCTCCCCTAAAATTATAACAATTCCCAAACCTTGGACATTGTAATGAATAATATATGATATCAACAACAATCCCAAACCCTGGACATTGTAATGAAATATTGCATAGTGTATATCTAGTTTCTAACCTATCCAAAATCAAAAGCCAACTAAAAATTTTAATCAGATGAGGAACATTTAACATCCACATTCTATTTAGCAACTCAGTTTTTAAGTTATTTGTTGCTACATTATTTTGAACTCAATTCACAGGTTTGACGTAAACCGACCATTGGCATTCATGCTCCAACAAATAGAATCATTTATATCAAACACTGGTAACAGAATACGGCAAATTTGATTAGCAATATAAATATTGACAAAATTTAGCATAAGAGATTTATTCGAGCAGTTATTGCATTTATCACATGTTTACCTGGTTGGGACCCCGAGGCATGAGTAGTGGATGTCGATATCGTGTCGTGTCGTGCATGCGAGGGCGGCAATGACCACGACTGGCGCTAACAGGTAGCGCAACTAAAGAGGCTGATGACACTGGAGCTTGGGAGGATTGGGGAGCAACTGCATCAGCTGCATCAATCGGATTAACCGATCTGGGCTCCATATATGCTAGAGCAATGGCAACTGAAATAGAAGGTGAAGAAATCGGATGGGGTGCTGTCGTTACCGCCTTATGACTTCTAATAAGCTGCAACATCTTCACAATTAGGAAAAAAATCAGTGCCTAGTCATTGAAGTCAACGTGCCAAATCCAGTGCTTATTCTCTATATTACATTTACATATAAATTGCAAACCATAGTTGGCAGCACAAACATATTTCTCATATTACTTAACCCTGACAAAGCACCAACTCCTTAACTCGTAACAAAACACAGGTGTAAGACATGAACACCGACAATCATTTTCCAAGTATTTGAAATTCAAGAAAAATAAAACAAAGCACATTTAGAATCAAAACAGTACTCAAATTTAACAGCACCCTAGAGTTGAATTGTGATGAAATTCTAGTACACCAGACATATTATAAGGTAAACAAAAAATTGGCATCCATTATTTCCTAGTTGATATATGTTGAAGGATATAATTGATGGAACAAGGTACAATAATTGGTGAGTCTTTTGTGAAGGAAAAAAAACTATACAAAGCAGAATCAGTACACCTAAAACCAGCAAGCAAAGAAAAATAATGCCATGTGCCAACACAGAAACTACAACAAAACAAGGACATAATACGGAAAATTTCCAGGCATTCAAGTTCGACATGTCCCTAAAACAGAGGGTACAACAAAACGTGGTTAGTCGTATGGAAGTCATAGACACATGTCATAGAACATGCAGGTTCTATAAACATGTATTGGTTTAATTCAAACATGAAAGCTACGGGTTTCATGTGGTAAGTTTTGAATGAAAACTGCAAGTTTCAAACGCACTAAATTCAAAACTATAGGTTCGATTTAGTTATGAATGTTAGGTTCATATATAGGGGTACCTACAAGAACACAAAAGACAATATACAATAAAGTGTAGTGAATTTGTGGATTGCTTTAGGAACCCAAGTGTGAGTGCATTCAAATTACAAAAGATAGTCAACGGTTCAAAGAAAAGAAATAATTTATTGAGTCGTTAATTGCCAAAAAGTGAACTTCAGGTCAATAATTTTGGATTAATTATCAGATTAATGGGCTACTGGTCACTTTAATTAATTCAATAGATCGTAACCATTCAGGTTTGATTGTAGAAGCAAAAATAATAATAACATTCGGGTTAAAATTATAGCCCAATCTTGGTGGGCTTGGGCGTCGTGCGTGGGGCGAGGCCCTAAAAAAGGGGCTTAGTAAGCCACGGGTTTGTTGCAATGCAGCCCAATCATAGTTGCAGCCTATGGGTCCGGGTCTGGGATAAGCCCAGCAGCTAAGCTGCTGATTTTGGGCCACAAAATTGGCAAGAGAAGCACAGGCCCAACACGAGGGCGGGCCTGGGTATAGGGTGCGCGCGAAGCCCAACAAATGCTGGCTTCAATTTAGGCATGGGTACGAGAAGCCCAGTCAAAAGGCTGCCCTTGGATCGCGAGCTGAGGCACAGGGACCCAGCAAGTAAGCAAGCTTGCTGCAAGTGGCGAGAGGGACGAGCCCAACAAGCATCGCACTTGCTGAAGATGGTCCAATAACGCATGAGTGAGCCCATCAGAGCTGCAGGCTTGTTGGAGTGGGCTAGGGCTACATGCCCGTTTCAAAACCCTAACCAGGCCAAAAGCCTGGGTGCCATGCATGCGCAGCAAAGCCCAAAAGACTACTGTCGTGTGGTCCAGACGTCCAATGACATCGTCCCAAGATACTCCATGCGGCTAGGCTGTAGGCCAACATCGGGGCTCGGCGGCGGTGATGCCAGCAGTGACGCAGCGGTGAACCACGGCTTATGCCGCATTAATTCCCATATTTTTTTTTTCGAATTTTAGGGTTAAAAAACCCTAAGTGCTTCTAAATTAATTTCGATACTTTGACTCACAAATTCCACATAGCATTATTGCATATTGCATGAATAAATATATATGTGGCAGCCCGTCCCGGACTTTTCATACCGTAGGGGTGAAATGACGATTTTGCCCCTAGCATGTTTGTTTCGTTGTGTGGTTGTTTTTGGGTTTTGTTTACCTGGTTTTGGACCACACACACACTCCCACACTCATTCACCTCTTTCCCTATCTCGTATCCATGTCCCTTTCCCTCTCTCTCTCCCTTTTCTATCCCCATATGTACGGACACACCCAAAAACCATTGAAACCTTCACAGATCGAGGAAACAAATTACATATTCGTGCTTGTGAGGTCATTAGGAGTTCAACCATACCCATTTCAGGTAAGGATACCTTCGTTTTCACGTCGAACTCGAGATCCCCTGATTTGGTCACTGTTCATGCACACGTTAATTCTTGTGTTTTTGGGAATTTCAAGCTTGTAGGAAGCTTGGTGAGGTCCTTAGGAGGCTCGGGGTGGTTCGTTTGAAGGTTTTGGACGTCGGGATCGTGAGTTACAAGCTTGGCCGGAGTTGGTGGTGTTTTCCCGGTGAGATTCCGTGGGTTTAAGTGCTTGAAAGTGGTATAGATTTGTTCCTCTTGTTGTAAGCTTCATTTTGGTACCAATTTTGTGAAATTTGGTTGAAAAATGAAGAAGATACAAGGTTTTAAAGTTTTCCCAGTTTTCCGGAGCCGGCGACGGCGCCGGAGTTTGGCCGGAGAAGATGACGGAATATTCCGTCATTTTGGACGGAATATTCCTAATGGCGTTAACGGCATCAGCTAGATTTAATGGAATATTCCTGACGGCATTAAATGACGCCGTCAGTGTGCCAGGCACATGCCTACGCGTGGACGGCGCGTGTGGCCATGCCTTGGCCGATGCGTGGGGGCGCGTGCGGCGTCGGAAAATTTTTCTAAAAATATGGGGATGTTCCTGAGGTTGAGTAGATCACGTTGGTGTATTCATAAACCCCATTTGAGCATTGTATGAGAAGTTATTTCGTGTTGTTGGTTATGTGCTTTAAAATTTACGTTTTTATAGTTGTTTCGCATATAGGTGAGACCTATCCCGAGGACAAGCGCGGTCACTCGAGGCAAGGAGGTTACGACCCTTCTACATACCAGTGAGTGGGCTTTTGGTTTTCCGTATATACCTATATACTTACATTTTTCCCAGAAAAGGAATGGAAACGTTTATACATTTATATGCCATGCATATTGTTTGCAATTTATTTATGCATTATTAGTCGCATATGTATATATGTTTGGTGCTGCAGACGGGCATGTAAGTGCCAGGTGAGTTATGATTTATGTTTATGTTCAGTAGTGATTTGAGATGCGTAGAGAGCTCATAACCTACACCCCCAGTGTTAGTGCTCCTGTTATCCGTTGCCGCGTATTGATGATTTATTTGATCAGCTTCGAGGTGCTTGTGTATTCTCCATGATTGACTTGAGATCTGGATATTATCAGTTGAAGATTAGTAGGGATAATGTTCCTAAGACGGCTTTCAGGACTCGTTATGGTCATTACGAGTTTCTTGTTATGCCATTTGGATTGATGAATGCACCAGCTGCTTTTATGGATTTGATGAACCGAGTATTCCAACCATATTTGGATAGGTTTGTTATTGTTTTCATTGACGATATTATGGTGTATTCTAAGTCTAAAGCGGAGTATGTTCAACATCTTACCTTGGTGTTGAAAAGGTTAAGGGAACACCAGTTGTATGCTAAGTTTAGCAAGTGCCAATTTTGGTTAGACCAAGTTGCATTTTTGGGGCACGTCATTTCAGTTCAGGGTATCTTGGTGGATCCTCAAAAAGTGGCAGCTATGGAGAAATGGGAGCAACCGCAAACCGTTACTGAGGTGAGGAGTTTCCTTGGTTTAGTAGGGTATTATCGATGGTTTGTTAAGGATTTTTCTGTGATTGCTTTACCACTGACGAAGTTAACGAGGAAAGGCGTTAAATTTGAGTGGGATGACAAGTGTGAGCAGAGTTTCCAACAGTTGAAGTATTGTCTCACTCATGCACCTGTTTTGGCGCTCCCGAACGATAGTGGTGATTTCGAGGTCTATAGTGATGCTTCTTTGAATGGTCTGGGATGTGTGTTGATGCAGCATGGTAGGGTAATTGCGTATGCTTCACGACAATTGAAACCTCATGAGTTGAATTACCCTACACATGATTTGGAGTTAGCAACCATTATTTTTGCATTGAAGTTGTGGAGACATTACCTTTATGGAGAGAAATGTAAGATCTTTACAGATCATAAGAGTCTTCAGTATCTTTTTACGCAGAGGGATCTTAATCTTCGTCAGTGGAGGTGGATGAAGTTGCTTAGTGATTATGACTGCACGATTGACTATCACCCTGGTCGTGCAAATGTAGTGGCTGATACACTTAGTAGGAAGTCGCAGGGTCGTATTAATGCATTGTATGCTAGTCGCATTCCCCTTCTAGCAGACTTAAGATCTACGGGAGTGAGGTTGGAGGCGGAAGATCGAGAGGTGGCTTTACTTGCTAATTTTCAAGTTAGGCTAATTTTAGTTGATCGGGTGCTTGAAGCTAAAGTAGCTGATATGGAAACTCAAGAAATGATCCAAGCTCGAGATCGAAGAAGGATGAGAGACCTTAGAGTTCGTGATTCGGATGGTATGCTGATGCAGGAAGGTAGGATGTTCGTGCCTAATAATTTGGATTTAAAGAAAGCAATTCTCGATGAAGCACATATCTCAGCTTACGGTATGCATCCAGGAGCTACTAAAATGTATCATACCATTCGACCATTTTATTATTGGCCGGGTATGAAGAGGGAGATAACTGAGTATGTGAGTAAGTGTGCTGTTTGTCAGCAAGTTAAGGCGGAAAGGAAGAAGCCGTTTGGGTTATTGCAACCGCTTCCCGTTCCAGAGTGGAAATGGGAAAATATTACTATGGATTTTGTGTACAAGCTTCCGTGTACACATAATGGTTTTGACGGCATTTGGGTGATTGTTGATCGACTTACTAAGTCAGCACACTTTATTCCAGTAAGGGAGAAGTATTCTTTGGGCCGATTAGCTGAGTTGTTTATCTCGAAGATCGTGAAGTACCATGGTGTCCCTGTGAGTATTGTCTCGGATCGTGATCCAAGATTTACATCTAAGTTTTGGGTAGCTTTTCAGGAAGCTTTGGGTACGAGACTACTTTATAGTACGGCTTATCCTCAGACGGACGGACAATCAAAGAGAACCATTCAGACGTTGGAGGATATGTTGCGAGCTTTGGTGTTACAGTTTGGTGATGCTTGGCACAAGCGGTTGGATTTAATGGAATTTGCCTACAACAACAGCTTTCATTCGAGTATCGGCATGGCACCATTTGAGGCGTTGTATGGTAGATCTTGTCGCACACCGTTGTGTTGGTCAGAGGTTGGAGAAAGAGTTTTGGTGGGCCCGAAGATTGTTGAGGAGACTACTCAAAATGTTCAGGTAATCAAGTCTAACCTGAAGGCGGCCCAGGATAGGCAAAAGAGTTTAGCAGATCGGCATGCTATTAACAGAATGTATGAGGTTGGCGATTGGGTATTTCTGAAGCTTTCACCGTGGAGAAGCGTCGTACGGTTTGGAAAGAAAGGTAAGCTGAGTCCCAGGTATATCGGATCATACATGATCACCGAGCGAGTCGGCGAGGTAGCTTACAGGCTGGAGTTGCCTCCTGAGTTAGCTAAAGTACATAACGTTTTTCACGTGTCCATGCTTCGACATTATGTTGTAGATCCGTCTCATGTGATACCTCCTCAACCCTTGGAAATCAATCCGGATTTGACTTATGATGAAGAACCAGTGACAATTCTAGATTGGAAAGAAAAGATTCTAAGGAACAAGACAGTGAATTTGGTGAAAGTTTTGTGGAGGAATCATTCTGTGGAGGAAGCTACTTGGGAAACTGAAGATCGGATGAAAGATTTGTATCCACGGTTGTTCTTTGATCGCTAGGGGTTGCTGTGAGTGGTTGTTTTGAATTTCGAGACGAAATTTTACTAAGGTGGGTGGGTTGTGACAGCCTGTCCCAGACTTTTCGTACCGTAGGGGTGAAATGACGATTTTGCCCCTAGCATGTTTGTTTCGTTGTGTGGTTGTTTTTGGGTTTTGTTTGGCTGGTTTTGGACCACACACACACTCCCACACTCCCTCACCCTTTTCCCTATCCTGTATCCCTGTCCTTTTCCCTCTCTCTTCCTTTTCTATCCCCATATGTACGGACACACCCAAAAACCATTGAAACCTTCACAGATCGAGGAAAAAAATTACATATTCGTGCTCGTGAGGTCCTTAGGAGTTCAACCATACCCATTTCAGGTAAGGATACCTTCGTTTTCACGTCGAACTCGGGATCCCCCGATTTGGTCACTGTTCATGCACACGTTAATTCTTGTGTTTTTGGGAATTTCAAGCTTGGTGAGGTCCTTAGGAGGCTCGAGGTGGTTCTTTTGAAGGTTTTGGACGTCAGGATCGTGAGTTACAAGCTTGGCCGGAGTTGGTGGTGTTTTCCTGGTGAGATTCCGTGGGTTTTAGTGCTTGAAAGTGGTATGGATTTGTTCCTCTTGTTGTAAGCTTCATTTTGGTACCAATTTTGTGAAATTTGGTTGAAAAACGAAGAAGATACAAGGTTTTAAAGCTTTCCCGGTTTTCCGGTGTCGGCGACGGCGCCGGAGTTTGGCCGGAGAAGATGACGGAATATTCCGTCAGTTTGGACCGAATATTCCTAACGGCGTTAACGGCATCAGTTAGATTTAACGGAATATTCCTGACGGCATTAACTGACACCATCAGTGTGCTAGGCACGTGCCTACGCGTGGGCGGCGCGTGAGGCGTCGGAAAATTTTTCTAAAAATATGGGGATGTTCCTGAGGTTGAGTAGATCACGTTGGTGTATTCATACACCCCATTTGAGCATTGTATGAGAAGTTATTTCGTGTTGTTAGTTATGTGCTTTAAAATTTACGTTTTTATAGTTGTTTCGCATATAGGTGAGACCTATCCCGAGGACGAGCGCGGTCACTCGAGGCTAGGGGGTTACGACCCTTCTACATACCAGTGAGTGGGCTTTTGGTTTTCCGTATATACCTATATACTTACATTTTTCCCAGAAAGGGAATGGAAACGTTTATACATTTATATGCCATGCATAGTGTTTGCCATTTATTTATGCATTATTAGTCGCATATGTATATATGTTTGGTGCTGCGGACGCGCAGGTAAGTGCCAGGTGAGTTATGATTTATGTTTATGTTCAGTAGTGATTTGAGATGCGTAGAGAGCTCATAACCCGCACCCCCGGTGTCAGTGCTCCCGCCCAGAGTTGGGCACAGTCCTTCATGTGATGTTCACCTCCCGCACCACACGCTCATCTTGGATCCAAGTTAGGTGCACAGTCCTGTCGTACAGACCACTTTAGGTGGTTCCGACTCGTAGGTGACTCGCGATTATTCGCCCAGCCTTCACGTGATCGTAGCACTTAAGCGTACTTATTATGCACGCAGTCCTGTCGTACAGACTACTTTAGGTGGTTCCAACTCGTGTGCAGGTATAGTTAGTGAGATGGAGATTTGAGCTCTAGATTCAGCCGTACAGGTCACGTTAGGTGACTCCGGCTGACAGATTACATGGCATTGATTTGACATTTCCTGAGCACTTGCATTTTATTTCAAGGCATCTGGCATGGCATATTTCTGAGCATGACTTATATATATGTATATGCTATTTTTTAGGAAGTATACATGTTTTACGGCGAGGGGTTAGAACCTTGTTTATGAAATGGTTTTTTGAAAAGTTTTGTTTTTGCCCACTCACACTTTCTATTTTGCGCCCCTCCAGGTTCTAGTTGACTAGCACTTGTGGTGGCTCCCCAGAGGATTTTCCCGGCATATCTGACAGATTATCACGTGTAGGACCACCTTTGGGTGTGTTTTTGTAGTGTTGTTTCTCCCGGACTGCATTAGGTCTTCGTGCTCTGAACTTTGTTTTCACACTTACGCTTGCACATGTATGTTTCTACAATGTGTATAGCTGGTTTTTATTTATTCGTACTTTTATTATTATTTTATTAGCTTCCGTACTGTGCACATGATTTCGTCACTTTCACGTGACGGCTAGCATGCCCTGATCTCGGTCGGGGTGTGTCATATATATATATATATTGACAAAATTTATGAACACATATGCAATATATATAATTGAAAGGAAAATATAAATACATGGGTTCATGCATCATGAGGAATGTTTTCATGCTTCAAGATCGTTTCAAATATCTTAATTTATTTTAAAAGAACCTGATTGGCAAAAAATAATTGAAAGCTCTTGATGTTGTAGAAGAAAGCCTCCTCCACGATCCTTCAGTTTCTTGACTTCTAGCAAGAGCGTGCTGATAACATGTTGTAAGCCTAATTTACTGAAGTGTATCTAGGACTAGAGACGGAGAAGGCCGATGGTAGGAGAGAGAAGAGAAAGATATAATTCTGATGAGTGTTTTGTATCACCCATTGTGCCTTTATTTATAGTAATAGGCAAGATTAAATTATTAACTTAATAGGATTATAACTCTAATAAAATATTAACTACTAAAGAGAATATTCAAGGATATCCCTATATATACTAGGATTTACGCAATCATTTTCCTGCAACAGAAATAGAATTATAACTTTAAATTTGAGTTTTACTCAAGAGATCTAACAAAAACGTTTTTAATAAAAATATTTTCAAAGAATTGCAGTTGGCTCAATGGAAGCGTTTTTAATAAAAATGTTTCGATGAAAAGTTGGTTCAATCAAACAAAAACGTTTTTAATAAAAATATTTTCAAAGAATTGCAGTTGGCTCAATGGAAGCGTTTTTAATAAAAATGTTTTGAAGAAAAATTGGTTCAATCAAAAGCCAAACCCTCCTCCGTTCTCTTTCATCAAAACCACACGCCAGCCGTTCCATGTGCGTACTCTGCAAAACACGCAAGAGAGCTGGAAAATGTCGACGAGGTCAAATTTCTACAAGAACCCTTCGATTTCTTACAAGAAGGACCTCAGTCTCTCCTCCGTTCTTCAAAACCTCCAAGGTAACTTCAATAATACCATTACCCTTTCGTCTCAACCGCCTTCCTTTCCCCTACAAACGCCGCGTTTTGTTCCTTTTAACTCATTTCCGTCCACTTCCAGCTTACAACGTCGTCACCGGCAATGCTCCGCCGCTTCAACATCTGCCGGCCGGTGATGGCGAAACTACATGTCGCAAACGCCGTCGTGATCCGAAACCAAAACGAAAACCGCCTCCCCCTCTCCGTCAGAACCGCGAAATCGAGGAGAAAGACGCACCTATGTCGCACCAGGATTACATAGACAGGAGAAGGCAATTGCTGATTTCTAATTTCAATTATCATTGGAATTTGTTTTTAATTTTTATAAATTGCGATTTTTTGCTTTTGTTATTACTTAATATTTTTTTATTTTTTTATTTTTGTGAAATGTATGAGCAGAAAAGAAGTTTGTACATCGCAGAATTACGAGGAATTAACTTGTGAAGTTTTGGTAATTGAAATTGTTGCTGTTAATTTGTTTTGCATTTGTGGTTTTTTTATTGATATAGGTCAGCATTTTGAGGTTTGGTTTCTTGTTGTGGCAGGGAAAGCCGGGAACTTCGAAGTCGTGCTTAAGTTTGGTGCAATATGATAGTAAGTAAGCTTTCTTTTGGGCTTGTGCTATTTTCAAGGCATTCAGCGACGTCGGAATTTGATTAATAGTTTGCTAACTAAGTTATTTTAGAGTGATATTCTAAGCCTAAAAATTTTATTTGCAGTTCGGTTTTGGTACTAGTTCAAGGGTTCGGTTTTTCCTAATTCATTGAAACTAAAATACAAAAGATTAATAGGTGCTCAATTATCAGTATTGCTCGATTGGATGTTATTGATTAAAGATGTACTTCATTTAAGTCGATCGCCGAAGGTTAACGGATTGAAATGTGAAACGTGAAAAAGTTGATGCATATAAAATTTTTGAAACTTCATGTTTTGACTGGTAAAGTTGCACTGGTTAGTTCACTGTTTGACCAATAACACGTCTCACTTTTTACATTTGAGATACTGTTGATGGCAGGAACAACTTATCTGCTGAGGGTAAATTGCCATCTTTATAGACTTTTCTATTTTTCTGCTCTTGCTCTTCTGTGATATTAGTCAGTGGCTTTTCCTTGCTGCTGGTCTGCTAGACTACGAGTAGAAGTTTCTCTATTTCTATGATTGTAATATTTTACAATGCAATTTGAAAAATATAGGTGATGAAAGTACGTCTTCAGAATGTGAAGCTATGCTTCCATCAGGTCACTTAAATGAATCTGATCAAGTAAAAAGCAGAATTGAACAGCGTTTCCCTAATCCAGGAGAACCTATTTGTGTCATGTGTGGTAAATACGGAGAATATATATGCAATGAGGTAGGTTATGATTTTAATTTTTATGTGAAGTGCATTAACAAAACTTTTAAACTAACACTCACTGAGTCTCCTTTTCTCCCATGCACTTTAATTTCTAGACTCTAAGTAGTGCTTATTTGCTTCCACAGACTGATGATGATATCTGCAGCATGGAGTGCAAAGCTGATCTGTTGCAAGCTCTTAAAGTTATGAAGGTATTTAGCATTACAAATTTGTTGTAATGTTTAATTAAATTTATTGATTCAATAAACGGGCCTGTTTATAATTTTCTTAGGACCCCTTGAGTAATCAAAGACCAGATGTCTCATCTGGACCCAAATGTACCTTACCGATGCATGATTTTGGGGACACTTGGGATTATGAACGCCATCGCTGGTCCAAGAAGAGTTCCATTCTTTCTACTTATGATTGGTATTCATTTTGTTAAACATATATTCTCCGTCTAAGTTTCTCTAATGTAAAAACTGACAGTAAAGTTGAGCCCATGCATCAGATAGAGGCAACCTTTTGCAATTCCTTTCTGTTCATGAGTGCACTTATTCCAGTATATATTTTGATGGTATTTGCTCTTTATTCATCTGTGATGGTGAACATGTTTGTGTAGTTGGAAATGTAGAAGGCCTGGACACCTTGCTGAAGATTGTTTGGTGGTGACAAGTAACGAGGTTCTCTTTTATTCTTTTTTATTATATTTTTTGTAAACACCGTCCTTATTGTTTCCTTAATTAGGCTATGCAATTTATGAAAACGAAGGGAAACATAGATGGTATGACTCGTCAAAGTCTATGCCTTTTTTTTTCCAGGTGACTTTGGGCCACAGCAAAGCCAATTCAATACCCCCAGACCTTCTTGCATTATACAGAAGGTTTAGAATTTCTTTTTAAATAATTGTCCAAATACGTTCTTTTTTCTTTTGTGCTTTTGGCATTTTGGCTCGTCTTATATGACCAAAACATGTATGTGGGTTTTAAGGGTTCAGGGATCCCCTTCTCTCCAGATCATTGGACTGGGCCTTACCTCCATGTGTTGTTGAGTCTATTGAAAGCTGGTTAAATAATCATTGCCACAAAAAGTAGAACTGCCGACTCACCAGGAATTGGTTATCTCATCAGCAACTTCATTTTCATCTAAGATTGAGTTTGATATATGTGGGTGTATATAGGTTAAATAGATTGTTAAGATGGAAATTTAATTTCTTCTGGACATCTGATGTCTCCATTTCCCAATTCTGGATATGTAATTATTTGAAATGCTAGGCGTCTCATAGACAAAAATGTGCAGTTGATATTGCAAACTCATTTTTTTTTTTTTTTTACTTCCTCAACAATTTGGGCACTTTTTTTTTAGCAATATAGTGCTTAGCTTAAAGTTAGAAACTTAGAATGATATCCAGTTGTATTGGATTTGTTCGACTAACCACTGTTCCATTTATAGTTCATTTGATCTTTTTAATTAGTGAGCTACTGTGCTGCGTCCTTTAGATTTGTCTTGGTATGCTATAACTTGACTGGAAACATTATCCATCTGTTCTATTTATCGCATGACTTGAGAGTGGAGTCACCATCCCTTTTGTGCCTTTTTTGTGTTAGCAGATGCCACCAGATGGGCAAAAACATATCGGCTTCAAAGTGCAATGAATGCTACAACTCGCTAAGTTTGGCCACTTGCCTTCATTGTAGCATTGCCCTCTGTGACAAGTAAGCATTATAATTACACTTTTTGGAATGATATTAAGTTGACTTATGGAATAATATAAGGTTGTGTCTTGGTTGAACATTTCTACATTTCTTAACATCGAGCCATTTTTTTTTTTCCTTTGTGAAATTTTGACTTCTCACTTTTCAGTTACCAGACTGATTAATGTTGCAATTTTTGTGGCGTCACCAATAATATTAGTACATTAATTTGATTAAACTAGGAAAATGGCTTTTGTCAACTGTGGTTCAAGATGTTATTTGAATTTTTTTTTTTTTTTTTTTTTTTTTTTTTGGTTTTGAAAGTTGTAGGTAGCTTCTCTGCCATTCATTCGTTTCTATTTTGTTATGTTTTTCCAACACAAGTTTGATGAGGCTTAGTTGAAGTGAGAAGATGAGATATCATGCTTGGAAAAAAGCAAATATCTCATTATAGTAAAAACGGGAGTAAACAGTGCTTGAATATTATTGTTCTTGGATGGCTTGCTGATTAATCTCGACATTTTCAGGGAGGATCTTAATTCAAGTTTGAATTCCATAAGCAAACACCCAGAGCATTGGGACTGATAATCCTAATTTTCAGTGCAGGTCATTTGAATGAGCATATACAGACACATCCATCCCATCGACAATATTATTCTCATAAACTCTCTCGTCTGGTGGGTACTGACTTTGCATCACTGCTTTCCTAAGATTTATAGAAAATAAAGAGATGTTGTACCAGTATGGACCTGTGGTATAGTTCAGGTTGACAGGGTTCGAGTTTGTAAAACATCTCTCAGTTTCAGTTTAACTGAGTGCAGATATTGACTCAGCTCGGGACTAAGTCAATAGGTGCTAAATATTTAGAGTCTAGCAATTCTAATACAAGTGTAGGGACCACAAGTGGAAATAAAACCCTTCTGTTCACAAAAGTAGCATTGGTTATCATTTATTTACTTATTGATTTTGCTTCCATGTTCGGTGTGAAAAGATAGAGCCACAATGTCACTCAAGATTTAAATCATGATTCATGATACATGTATTTACATGGAGACTATAAGTCTTGGTAGATAAAGGAACCTTTGGTTCCTATCACTTAGTGATATTTCCTTAGGATGCTTAATAGCTTTGATTTGATTTGTGTAGGTGAAATGCTGTAAATCAACATGCCAGGTGACTGATATCAGGGATCTTTTGACATGCCAGTACTGTTTTGATAAAGCTTTTGATAAGTTCTATGACATGTATACTGCAACTTGGTACGTAATTAGTATGAATAAAAATTGTTACTTATTCTTCACTTACATTTCGGATTAGTCCCATTTTGCTACCTGTAGGTTTGCCTGAACTTGGAATTATTGACGATTCTGTTGCTTTTGCTTTGTTTGAACTTAGATTTAATCTGTCAATTTTTAAGCGGTGGCTGTGGGTGTCAAACCTCATTATTTTTTAACACACCCAAATCTAGTGAATGAATTTCTATGTTTCGATGTACAGAAAAATTAAGAGATTAAACAAAGCAATAGTAGAAGATTGTGATGCGTATATTTCTTTTTTATTGTTCTGTAATAGTGTCTAATAACTAAAATGTGCACGTGTATTGCAGGAAAGGCACTGGGCTTTCAATCATTTCGGGATCTATTTGCTGCGAAGATCACTTTGATTGGTAAGCATATCAGTACTGTTACCTTCCGCCCTCTACCTATGCCTTTCAATATCAGATTTTATAATGGCTTGTTAATTCTACAGGCATAGTATGAACTGTATGAATGCTAATGTGGGAGAGAGTGGATATATTATCAGTAGGAATTCCCAGAAAGGCAAACGTATTCAGCTTAGCGACTTCATTTTCTGAGGGGGTAATACTTGTAAAACTGTGGCAGAAGTAGAGTCCACATTCTAATTGGTGCATGCAAGTATGTCCCTTGAATATGCCGTGACAGTTTTAAGAGGGCCATTATCTACAATAGAGAACCTTACACGAATCGCAAGGTAAGCGTCTCAACTTCAATGAGCAGCACAACTTCTTGCATCCAGAACCCGACTGATATAGCGATATGGAAGGTTGAGATTGTTGCGATGTAAGCACATTGTACCGATTCTAAGTGATGCAGAGACACCGGTTAAGCCTCGCAAGTACATGATGTGGTCAGCTGGTTAGAATTTATTCGAGATTTTTGTTTCCACGTTACATGTTTACATACACACATTTCCCGTATGTTGGATGTGCGTATGTTCATGTAACCATCTGATTCTTGTATTATTGCAGATTCACATTTTATTGTGCACAAATAAAAACGAAATCATCAAATTACCGAATTCGTGAAGGTTCATATTGAACAATAAGTATAGAGGCATATTCTGTAGAATTGTTAAGAGTGAAGCAGTGATGTGCAAAATAGTTTATTTTGCACTCTCCTTGTTTTTTACTTCTTTTTTTCTGATTTCATTCTGTTGACTGCAATTACTAAAAACCCATAGGATCGATTTGTTATAAAACTAATTGCCTCATTTTATTGATTGCAATACCAAATCAAATGAGGTGTACCAAGAGGGGAAGGCCAATTTGCAATAATCGATCTTATGTTTACTTGAGAGTTCACTTTCTTCACACTAGATACGGCTTTAAACGAGTTGACCCAAACGGAATATCATTCTGTTTAGGTTTGGTTTGTTTCTTACATGAACCAGGCATAAAAACTCCGAGCTCGATATTGAGTTCGAGCTTTTTTAGCTAGTTACTGCAATTAGTTAGTCCGCGCTTGTCCGTCTTTCGAAAACAAAATCAAATTGAAATATATTCAATCTAAACATATAAAAGAAAGTAAACATAGTTCTCCAAAAACATCTACCACATGATGTTTCAATCCAAATTGAAAATATTCAACCTGAACTTAGGAAAAAAATAATAATAAGTAAACATAATTCTCCAAAAACATCTCCGACATAATATTTCAATCCAATTCAACTTCTTGAATAGAATTCAGTTTGACTTGTCTTGTGAAAAAATATGTGCTGATTAGGAGCTTTACAAACCGAACATACCAATATCAAGCTTATATTGTTTCCTAAGACCTTTAAGGAGTCAAACACAAGTCGAATCTAGTGCAAAGCTCGAGCTTTAATTATAAACTTAGTCAAATCATATATATATATGATTTGGTGTTGCATTGTGCAGCATGTGTGTGGTGCTGCAGTGCACAGCCATGTTCATTCAACCTTTGTATATTTTGTTGAATGGTTGCAACTTTTGATTAAAAGACATGATGCTTATTCAAATTGTATGAGTAGAATTAAAAGATGTAATTAGTCAAATTTATTTTCTGAAAATTCTAAATAGAAGACATGTCTTTTGGATCAACACTATTAAGAAGGGTTGTATATCTTCAACTAAAATGAAAGGACTCGATGAACGGGTGCTTTAATGCCTATAAATACCTATTGTGACATAATGTTTCACACACAATTTTTTCAGAAATTTGTTTCTACATTCCTTGCTCTCTTTTCTCCCCATCACATTCATACAATTTCTTTCTAGTTATTTCTAAGGGAATACAATTCGGTTTTGCTAATCGAATATTCCATACTTTGTTGTATCCTAAAAGTGACTTGCCAAAAACCCTTTAGCAAACTCATTCGAGTGGGGCAAAATAACACTTTAAGGCTTAAAGTCATTATTCGGATTATTCTCTATAATACTACATTTACTCTAACAATCTTAAAGTGTTATTACCATCATGGAGAACATGTCTGATAACATGGCTTTGAAGATTATCAATCAAGATGTCTACAAGCTATCTAGACAAATTTGATGGATCAAACTTCACCCGATGGAAGGACAAGATGTGTTTCATGCTTACTGTTCTAAATGTCATATATGTGCTGGACCTGAAATTGGAGCCTATTCGTGAACCAAGTGACAAAGACTCGGACAAAATAGTTGCCGATCGAAAGAAGCGTGAAGAAGATGAATTGGTATGTTGAGGACACATCTTAGGCACATTATCTAATCACTTATATGACTTGTACGCACACATTCAATCTCCAAAGGAAAATTGGGAAGCACTTGAACACAAGTACACAACTGAGAAAAGAGGTACCGATAAATTTTTAATGTTCACATATTATGAATTCACTATGTTTGATAACAAACCCATCCTAGACCAAGTTCATGAATTATTGGTCTTGGTCTCAAAGCTTCGTGAACTTAAAATAGTTATTCCGGATCCTATGATAGTTGGGGCTATTATGGCAAAATTACCTCAAACATGGAATAACTATAGAAAGAAACTTCTACACATGGTGGAATACATTAGTTTGGATGATTTGCAAAAGGATATTCAAATTGAAGAGGAAACTCAAAATCGTGATAAGAATTTTGCAAATCAAGATTCCTCTAAAGTTCACATTGTCGAAGGAAACAAATATAAAAAGAACTTCAAAGTCAAAAATGACAAAGGGAAGTTTAAGAGGACCAATTCCAACAACAATCAAAAGAATGCAAATGGTGTCTGCTATCATTATGGAAAGAAAGGCCATTATATTCATGATTGTAGATACAAAAAAGCAAGTGAGGAATATGCGAATAAGACCAATAGCGCAAATATGGTGGAAAACTCTAAAATTGATAACATTGTTGCAATGGTATCAATGATGCATATTAGCATGATTATCGAACTGAATATGGCAGCGGCAATAAAATCCTTGGATTGGTGGCTTGACTCAAAGGCTACTATACATGTGTTCAATGACAAGGCACAATGGACAATCAAGATGTTTTAATGGGGAATCCTAATTCCGCCACAGTTCTAGGAAAAGGAACCATTGAACTTCAATTTACTTATGGGAAGAAATTGACGTTGCTTAATGTACTGCATGTTCCAGAAATTAGAAAGAATCTTGTGTCTGCAAATTTATTATGTAAGAACGGTATAAAGACTGTTCTAGAGTCCGACAAGTTAATAATGTTGAAAAATTGGATGTTTGTTGGGAAGGGGTATTCTTGTGATGGGATGTTCAAACTAAGTATTAATAATAAAGTGAATTCTTCTGCTTATATTGTTGAATCTTCCTCTCATTTATGGCATTTACGTTTAGCACATATAAATTTTAGATCTTTAAAATACATGTGCACACTTGGTTTAATTGCTTGCAATGATGATTATAATGATAAATGTGAAACATGTATTCAAGCGAAAATGACTAAGAAACCTTTTCCAATTGCCGAAAGAAATAAAATTTATTAGACTTAATACATTCTGACATATGTGAATTTAATGGTGTTTTAACAAGAGGAGGAAAAAGATATTGTATCACATTTATAGATGATTGTTCTAAGTTCACTTATGTTTATTTATTATCTAATAAAAATGAAGCTTTTGAGTGTTTTAAGGGCTATAAGACTGAAGTTGAAAACCAAAAGGGAAGGAAAATTAAATGTCTTAGTAGTGATAGAGGTGGTGAATATTTTTCACATGAATTTGATATTTTTTGTGAAGAGCATGGTGTTGTACATCAAAAAACTACACCCTATACACCACAACAAAATGGCTTGGCAGAAAGGAAAAATAGGACACTCACTGAAATTATTAATTCTATGATGATTAATGCTAATACTCCAAAATATTAATGGGGTGAAGCATTGTTTACTGCATGCCATATACACAATAGAATTACATCTACAAAGACTCATGTGTCACCATATGAAACTTGGAAAGGAAGAAAACCAAATTTGTCATATTTGAGAGTATGGGGCTGTGTAGCCTTTTACAAGGCACTGGACCCTAAGAGATCCAAGTTGGGTCCAGGAGGAATTAAAAGCATATTTGTAGGATATGCAGAAAATTCAAAGGCATATAGGTTGCTTAATTTAGACACAAATACAATAGTTGAGTCTAGAGATGTCTAATTTATAGAAAATAAATTTTATAACGACTACTCAATGTCTAGAAACGAGAATGATCAAACACCTTTCTCTAATTTGGCTACTAGTCATTCTCAAGGTGAGAAAAGAAAACAGTCTGAAACTGTTAATGAACCAAGGAAAAGCCATAGAGTAAGAAAAGAAAAGACTCTAGACTCTGATTTTATTTCATCTCAATTTATTGTATTTTTAGTCGAAGGAAATAGAACAAGGGTTCTTAAGAAAATACTCATATTGTTGAATGTTGAGGATGATCCCAAAAGTCTAAGCGAAGCATTGACTTCAAGAGATGTAACCTTGTGGAAAGAGGCTATAGATGATGAATTTGAAACATTAATATCTAATCAGACATGAGTTTTACTAGACTTGCCCCAAGGATCAAAAGCAATAGCTTGTAAGTGGATATTTAGAAGAAAATACAATACAGACGGGCCTATTCAGACATTTAAAGTCAGGCTGGTTGCCAAAGGTTTTAAGCAGAAAAAAGGAATAGAGTATTTCGATACATATGCACCAGTAGATAGGCTCACATCAATTAAAATGTTGTTTGCATTGGCATCTTTATATAATTTGCATGTGTATCGAATGGATGTGAAAACGACTTTTTTAAATGGTGATTTAGATGAAGAAGTCTATATGGAACAACTAGAAGGGTTTGTTCTCCTTGAGAATGAAAAGAAGGTTTGTAAATTAGTAAAGTCATTATATGGATTGAAGCAAGCACCAAAACAATGGCATGAAAAGTTTGATTTTGTCATTTTATCATATGGATTTAGACATAACAATGCTGATAAATGCATATACTCTAAATTCACAAATGATTATGGTGTTGTAATATGTTTATATGTTGACGACTTGGTAATTTTTGGTACAAGAACTTGGGGTGGTGATGAACTTGGGGGTTTTTTTTTTTTTTTATCCCCTTCTTCTTCTTTCTTTTTGGGTTACAAGGGGTGGGGGAGAAGGCGAACTTGGGGTTTTTTTTTTTTTTAAATAACTTTTTTTTAATTAATTATTATTTTAATATTTAAAAAATATTAAATGATTTTTTTTTTAGTTTTTAATAATATATTTTTTTTTTTAATAGAAAGTGTGTCACGTCAGCATTTAACAGAGGAATTGACAGACAACTGACGAAAAGTATGACATTGCAACAAATTCGAAGATACAGTATGATATTGAAACTTTTTAAATACAAGGTATAAAACTATTAATGACCAATAATTTAGGTAATTCTGTGTAATTTTCTTTTTTTTTTTTTTTTTTTGTCGAATACATAATATATGCAGGTGAGAGTGTAATGTGAAACTAAAAGTATTGATGGGAGGTCATGGAGGTCTGAATATCCTGCCTCAGAAGCGGTAGAATGTGTACAACTTGGATAACAGAGAGAAGGTGCGGCAGGACGAAGAGGCTGCCGCCAAAGAGGAGCAGCTCAAGCGCCAACAGTCGCGGAAAAGGGATGCTGAGTTTCGTCTTGAACAGGTCCGGACTGCCCGTGGCTTGGCTCCGGTGATCCAAGGGAAGGAGCCTACTGCAGTAGTGGAATCGAAGTCTGCTGCGGTGGACTTGAAGCCTGGGCGTATTAGTCTCTTTGAAGGGATTAAGATTTTTGACCCTGTTAAGGGTTTGGAGGATGAGGAAGGTGATGGTAATAAAGACGGGTTTAAGAAAAATAAGAAGACGAAGAAAGAGGAAGCGAAGCCGAGGGTTGTGACAGAAGAAGAAGACAAGTATAGGTTGGGTTATGGAGTTGCCGTTGTTTCCGTCGCTTGATTCTCCTTTAATTTATTTAACCCAAAGCCTACATGAAATGAGGAGTGTACGGTGAGAAAGAGGGAGCGAAAATCACTTTACTTTAATTTATCCCATTGTTTCTGTCTCTTGATTCTCCTTTTAATTGATTCTGTTGTCAATGAACATTGTCAGTTGCAGTTGTGCTTCTTTTTGGTCCATAAGAAGCCTGTTGATCCTAACTACTTGTTGAGGACGAAAAATCTAACACTTGTATATACAGGGATGATGAACAATCACCATAACTCATCCGTTATGTTTCTGAACAACATATAAACCTACACATCTTCATAAACGAGAGATTGTGAAGCCACAAACATTTGCAGGGAGGTTATGGCTGGGATACATTGGGGTCTTCCCTTCTGATTTTTGTTTAGGGGCGGAGGCTTAAGTTTTGAGCCGGAGTTCCCCGGGAAACAACCGACGCCCAATCAGATATCAAGTACATATTTTTTAATAAACGATATTATCTACATTAAAAATAGAATAGACTTTGTTGAAAATTTTTTTTTTTTTTTTTTTTCCTAAAATCTTCCATTAAAAGCGCAAATACCCTTTTCATTTTATTTATCCAAAAGCTCAGCTCCGAAGTCCAACCATCCAAGAAAATAGAAAGACCAGAAACAAAACCGAAAAATGCAAATTTACATCATCAAACTAACTCAAAGATGCCAAGTCATCAAATTCAGAGACTCCCAAAACCCAACTCCCTCTCTCCAGTCGGTCGCTACTCAACTACTCAACCTTAACCTCAAACACATCCTTTCTCTCTTCCTCCTTCACCTTCGGAATCACCAGCTTCAGAACTCCATTCTTCATCTCAGCCCTAATCGAATCGATCTTGTACAGATTCGGAGGCAGTTCCAGTCTGCTCGAGAATCTCCTCGCTCCGCCGTCTTCATCCTCCAAGTCCTTCCCCTCCCCTTTTACTACCAGCGTGTTCTGCTCCACCGAGATCTTCACGTCTTCCTTGTCCAGTCCCGGCATGTCCATTCGTAGAAACAGAGCCTCCTCGTTCTCCTTCACGTCCCATCCCCTTCTCGATCCTCCCCGTGGCCCTGCCAGAAATGGGTTGTCCATGAACTGGTCCACCATGTTCAGAACCTGGCTCAAGCTCCTCGTCGGAGAAAACGGATCGAACACATCTGCAACTCACAAAAATGAACAGAACCCTGTTGAGATGTTTGATCAAAAGGAAAGCCCAACCGGGAATTCAAACCAGAAACAAAACCCAGTTCAGAATTTCAGAATTTTGACCGAGAAAAAACCGATTGGAGAAATCCGAGTGCAACTCACAAGACAAACAAAACCCAATCGAAATACGTGATCGAAAACCAAACCCAATTAAGAATTTCAAATATCTGATCAACAAATGGAACCGTTTTAGAAGTGCGGAAAGGAAAGATAACACAGATAACAACTACCTGAGAAGAAGGGAGAACCGAGGTCACGGCGGCTGGAGGGAGACATGTCTGCGGTGCCGCGACCGACGGGGACTGAGCTTTCATCCTGATCGTAGTTGGTGACTTGGCTGTTGGTGTTGAAAGACCGAGAAACGAGGGGAGATACAGAGGCAGAACGGATGGGGTTGGAGAGCTTGGAGAGGATGGTTGGTGCTGGTACTGCGGCCCTTTTGAGAAGGATTGACATTGACGCAGCCATTTTTGTTCTACAAGAAAAGAGATTAACGATGCTTTGATTTGGGGTTTTTGATCGGTTTGTGAATGGAAATTTGGACTTGAACTTGTTGGGTTTGAAGGCGGATCGAAGTGAAGGGGTTTTATATAGAGGAGACACATGCGATGTGATAATCACAGGGGAACCGTGGAGGAGGGGAAAACAGAGGATTGGAGAAGGTTCCATACCATGTCTAGATAGATGGTGAAAATTCTAGAAGCCAAAAGATTTTATCGAAAATTTTAGAATCTGGTCCCTGAACTTTCATTCAAGTTTAGAATTTGTTCCTAAACTAAAATTGTGTTAATTTACATCTTTTAATTTAACAAGACGTGCACTATTAGTCTTACCATTAACTTTTGTAAAAATATCTCTGCTTGTTTGATGACGTGGTACATAGTGAATCTCAAATATATAGTTTTGGGATGTCATGTAAATTAAACAAAAAAAATTATTATATGTTAAAAAAATGAATAAGAAAATATTGGATTTCTCATTCGAAGTTGCCATGATCAGGAGTAAATTACACTTTCATACTTTAGATTTGGGATCTATTTAAATTTCTTACAACATTTTTAAAACATTAGTAAATTACACTTTCATACTTTAGATTTGGGATCTATTTAAATTCCTTACAACATTTTTAAAACATTTCTTTCATACCTTAAGTACTATTTTATTTCAAAATAATACATCCATTACATTTTCCATCTATTGATCCGTTAAGTGCTGATGTGGCTGCCACATATATGTCACGTAGCTGCCAAATGTCTATCACGTGGCAAAAATAATAATTTTTTAATTTTTTTTTTTTTTTAAACTTGAATTTTCTCAAAAAAAAAACTGACACCTGTCTTCTCCCTGCAACCCCCAAACCCATCTCCCCCGTCTTCATCTTCTTCACTGCAATCCAGAAAGAAGAAGAGAAAAAAATAAAAAATAAAAAAACCCGTCCTTCCCCACTATTCCCCTCTCTTCTCCCCCATCTTCATCTTCTTCCCCCCGACTCCCCTACCTGAACCCAGAACCAAAAAAAAAAAAAAGAAAACTGAAACCTGTCTTATTCGCGCAACCCCCAAAACCCATCTCCCCCATTTTCATCTCCCCTGACCCCCCCCCCCCCCCACCTGCAACCCAGAACATAAAAATAAAAAATAAAAAATAAAAAGAAAAACTAAAACCTATCTTCTCCCTACAACCCCCAAACCCATCTCCCCCATTTTCATCTTTTTCGCTGCAACCCAGAAAGAAGAAGGAAAGAGGAAAAAAAAAAAAAAAAACTCGTCTTTCCCCCCCTCTTCCCCTCTCTTCTCCCCCATCTTCATCTTCTTCCCTTGACCCCCCCCCCCCAAAAAAAAACTTGCAACCCGAAAGAAAAAAAAAAAAAAAAAAAAACAAACCCAGATCCTTTCTCGCCATCACCGGTTCGTGGAATGGATGTGGATTTAAGGAGTTGGGGGGGGGGGGGGGGGGGGTGTAGAGAAGGGAAGAGGATGGGTGCGGAGGGAGGGAGGGTCACGGGTGGGGGAGATGCGGGTGGGGTGGGGTGGGGTGGGGGGGATTATTCTGGGTTTTTGGTTTTGAGGGGACAACGGGGATTGGGGGGGATGACGGGAAGGTTAACTTCAGTTTTTCTTTTCTTTTTTTTTCTTTTTTTTTAAATTAATATATTTAGAAGATTTAGGGTTTTTTTTTAAAATTAAAAAATTGTTTTTTTTTGACACGGGGGCACACATTTGGCAGCCACGTGGTGGCCACATCAACGCTTAACGGATCAATAGATGGAAAATGTAACAGATGTATTCTTTTGAAATAAAATAGTACTTAATGTATAAAAGTGAAATGTTTTGAAGATGTAAGGAATTGAAATAGACCCAAAACCTGAGGTATGAAAGTGTAATTTACCCAAATTTCAAAGTACCCAATGTCAAGCAAGCACTTCATGTAAATTAAGGGATATGAAAAAATATATCATTTTCTCCACTTGTATTATGACATGTGGAGTGCCGCTTGAAAACCCAATACTTGGATATGATTGACTCGGATAGAACTATTCACCAAATTGCGGACTTTTAATTTGTCGTTGATGTCCCAAAAACGATCCAAGAAGGAAACTGTGAAAATTTCGCATTGTTTCTTGAGAGGAAACACTGCATGTATCAACCAGATTAAGAAATGATACATCAAGTGAGACAACACCAAACATATTGAGTCGGAGTTAAACAGATATGATCCCAAGACAACTTTGCCGACCTCTTCACGAAGTCTTTGCCGAAGTCAACCTTCTAGAAGTTGGTCCAAAAAATTAGTATGCATAAATTATTTGATTTGCAATGTTTATAGTTCTTAAAGGAAGTTTTGTCAAACTTAGGATGAGTATCCTGAAGTCATTTGACCTAATGTACTCTTTTTTCCTTAGGAACATTTTTACTTCGAGTATTTATTGCCTGACAAAGTTTTGACGAGGCACTTCCTCTGAGATGGTCATACCCTTGTGTGTGTCCAACTTATGTACCAAACATGTTACATATTGACAAAAATGCATTAACTCACTTTTCTCCTCAGGGTTTGTGTTACTGATTATTACCATAGACAAATGTAATGAGACCTACTCCTATATGCATTCCGTATTTGAGACTCGCGTTTGCTACTTATGCCGACTAGACGATACGACTTTATCAACCGCTTCTACATTTGCTTGAAGATCTGATGCACCAACTACTTGAGTATTTACATACTCAAGAAAGTGTTGTAGTTATATTCCTTTTATGTGTATGATTGTATAAATTCTAATTAAGTAGATATATATATATATCTATATCTGATATATATAGGAAACCTATGTAATCTACAAGATTCTTTCCTATTGGGTTTTGTAATACTTGTAGGTCAAATAAAACCTGTGATGATTAGTTTAAACCAAAGCACAAGATATGAGGAATATCATCACCCAAATTTTTTCAAGCCTCCCTTTTTTACAAGTTTTATGAGACCTACTCCTATATGCATTCCGTATTTGAGATTTGCATTTGCTATTTATGCCGACTAGACGATACAACTTTATCAACCGTTTCTACATTTGCCTGAAGATCTGATGCACCAACTACTTGAGTATTTACATACTCAAGGGAGTGTTGTAGTTATATTCCTATTATGTGTATGATTGTGTAAATCCTAATTAAGTAGATATATATATATATATATATATATATATATATCTGATATATATAGGAAACCTATGTAATCTACAAGATTCTTTCCTATTGGGTTTTGTAATACTTGTAGGTCAAATAAAACCTGTGATGATTAGTTTAAACCAAAGCACAAGATATGAGGAATATCATCACCCAAATTTTTTCAAGCCTCCCTTCTCTCCCTCCCTCCCTCCCTCCCTCCCTCTCCCTGTGCCGCACCGTCTCCTATTTCCTTCACTACAAATAGGTTGCAAAAACTGCAAGAATATATAGTTCTCTTTTAACAAACGAATAGCATTAGTAGTTTAGATAGTTGTTAGGAAGGAGAATTAGTGGATGTCAAGAATATATGGTAAGTACTAAATAGTAATGAAATTAAGATGAAAAAAACCGAACGAAAGCATTTCCTGTGGATTATTATTGTGCTGAAACGTGTGATGTTATTGCATCAATTTTGTACTTGTTTTAGAACGTACGTACGACGTGGAATGCATGAGCTCCTTCTTGGTTGCATTTTAAAGTTCCTACAATAACCATTAGATTGTATCCAAAAGATGGTACCTGTTTTAAATTAGTAACAACTTAGAGAAGAAAATAACGCATTCCTTATTTTTAAGCAAAATACTGTTCTTATCATCTATTTATACCATAATAATAACGTCCCTAAAACCGACATGGTTAAATTCTATTTACAGATCCAATTGTCTACCGGATTAATTAACATAGATAGCTACTAACAAAATTGAACAAACACCAATAGTATTAAACAACCGAACATGTGTTTTACATCACAGTGAGATGTATAAATTATTGGAATAGGATACTATCCGAATCCTATTTATGAGGATCCCGGAGATCACTTTATGTCCGTTCATAAAGTGATCCCGGAATCCTCACAAAGAGGATCCGGAGAGGAACCTCATCCTAAATTATTAACCATCAAAGATACAGTTAACCAAAATCTCACGTCGAACCACAACAGAAACAAAGTGAAATAATCCCTTTAAGTTACAATGAGAATGTAAGCCTTCCGAAGATCAGTCCCACACGCTAATCTAGAGTTCCAGCACCTAAGATCGATCAAGACCCACCTAAACAAGTTTCGAAACTTTAGCAACGCTAACTAAAAATGAGCCACCCTCCCCCTCCTTAATTTCTCCCTTTCACCATCATTCTTCAATGACTGAGAAGGGAACAATTTGACAGCAGATTAACAGAGTGCTTACGACTTCTTTATGAGATAACCCAGAAGTAATCCGACCAAGCCAATAATAATGACGAAAAGGATTGAAACACCACCACGACTTTTGCTTCCTTGACGCTTCAAGAGTTCCTACACAATAACTTAGCAAGTAAAAACGCAACAATATTTTGGAAGCAAGAGAGTTAACAATCCGATACAGTGAAATCCGTGGAAGAAACAATGTGAAGCCTTTTGCATTTTTACCCTGAACATGATGAAGGTAGAAGAGTAAAAATCAAAGAAATAACAATTGTCTACACATTGCTTCGGAAACAACCTTATTAACGAGCTCAACTAAAATAAACAAAAGGAAAATTAATGAAAAGGACTTGAAAACTTTTGAGTTTTAATGATAATGACAAAATAAAGGGTACAGTGAATAGTACCAAGATTAACTTTTTAGTGTTAAAATGTGGTTTTCCGTTAAAGTGAACATTACCATGGGCTTTTCGTTAAAACTCCCATAAACAAATCTACCCTCAGACTTTTTATCAAGATTCAAGACCTAGTACCCACATTCGGGAGTGGTTAATTCATCTACTCTTGGTGCGCATTTTATTAAATAAAACATATATCAGAAATCATATCAGCAACTGTCAAAAACTAAATTGAGGAATTTCTGTACTGCATAAATTTGGAAGGGAAAAGGTGAGGATGACACAGTGAATTTATAGAGCTGCTAGATTTTCTATTGATATCGTTAGAATATACAACAAAACTTTTGGGAATAGGGGTCACCAACATACTTTAACATCTACTGGGGGCTCTAGTGGTGGAGAGAGACACATATGAGGGATAGTGTACGAATATATATATCTTATTGGATCACATCCTAACAGCTTAAGCTTCTGGGAACAGTCAACGGGAATGAACGAAGTAAAACCATAATTACATCCCACTTTATGATATACCAATTTATGACCATTGCAAATTGGAACTATATAATCACTATGGCATATGTTTTCGAGGATAAATATGCATACAGAAGGGTGAGAAGGTAAAGAAAAAGGGTAAAGAAGAGAACAAATACAATCCCATTAAAGTTGCATACTAAGCCCTCACCAGCTCTTGACGAAGCCTGTTACTTTGTTGATTTGCTTTATTCTTTTCCTCCGTCAATTTCAAAATAAGTGATCTTGCCTGCAATTTTAAAAGTAAACGTATATAAGAAGCAGCACTGCAAGCACCACTAGTTACGTGGTAGACTACTACTTAGGGAGATATCCTGTGTAGATAGATTGCGATATTGGTAGAAGCAAAACTTTGGGAAGAAGGTAAAACACAAAAGAAGCTGTCTAAATGAAAAAAAAAAATACACACACTCTTTCATTTACAAGAAATGGTAAGATTTTTTTACCCCCATTAAAATCATAAAATAGTTAAGATTTCTGATATGTTTATGATGCTTTGAGATCCCGCAACCAGATCTCAAGGGCAGTCAATGAGTGAGAAAACACTAGTCATCCAAGGAACAATCAGGATAAACTAAAACATGGAATCTGGAAACATTCCACAATTTACGGACAAGCCTCAAATTCAGGGAAGGCTAAGCCATGGAAGGTGACAGAACGAGGGACAAAAACCATGATATTTCAAGTCCTTTCTCAAATGATGGGCTAATCCTAATCCAGAACATGTAAACCGTAGTTTTCTTTGTAACACCATACATATACTTATGTGTAAGAAACCAAGTTACCAAAAACAGACCATGAACACTTAACTGCCTTTTTCAAGGTCAACGAAAACAAACCAAAAGCCTGTTATTTTTATTCATCACTTAAGGTACTCGACTCTATAGATTATTATAAGTCATTAAGAACATAAAAAACGTTAAAGAGCACATCCCATACTAAAGTTCTGAAAGTATACAAATGCAAAACCTAATAAAAAGAAAAAGAAAATACCTTGGTACAACATGCACTGTTATATCATTCAAAAGAACTCAAATTCCGTGTAGAGCCAACATTTGACCAACATTCACAATATAAAATGAATCACACTGTAAAAGGATTGCACTTAAGATATAATTTTAGTATAATGAAGCACAGAACAGAAGAAGAAGAGAGGTTCACCAAAAAATATCAGGCTAGACAAATTGTGTTACTCCACATCAAACCCATTAGCCAAAAAAAAAAAAACAAAGATACTAAAAGTTCGCATGAAGTTTATTGACATTCTTATTAGTTAAAACCAACTTTCAATTTTTGTAGCAAATTTTAACACAGTCTTGGTCATAATTAATAATAAAAGTTAAATAAACAGACATTAATGTAACAATCATCTAGCCTAACAACATCATACCAGACTTTCTGAACAACAAATAAGAAAAATTCAGAAACTGAATAAGGTATAAGACACATATACTCAGACATGATGTTGTACCTCTGCAGATCTCTCCTGAGGTTCAAGCTCAGTAAATGCTTTTGCAGCCTGTAATCATCAACAAACCGCATGCCAGTCAACATCTTTTTGCTGACTGAAGACAAAAAAACTATCGGATGGTCTAATAACTCGAGTACTCACATTGGAAAACTCAGAAATGTTCACGTTTCCATTCTCTGTAGCAGAAACCCTTGGTGAAGACCCTTCTTCTGAACCTTCTGGAACCGGAGAAGGGGGTTGAGGTGGAGGAACATATACCACTCTCAATTTGCACTCCTCAACCACATGTCCCGCCTCTTTATTGAACTACACAGAGCCAATTCCACAGTGAATAAAACTCGGCATAAGTACACAAAACATCAGTGCTAAATTACTAACAACATTCTGTGATATAACTACCACTTCAGGAGTAACATCCTTTGTCGTTGCACCATCGTTAGTTTTTACACTCTGGAGGAGGAACTTGTCCTTACATTGCATGTCCGGAGGAGCCTCTTTTTGGGCTTGCATTGTAACTATATTGCAACAAACAAATAATATTTAAAGAAACCGATAATGTATATTATGAATCTATGTATCACAGAAACAAATAATAATTAGTATGCACCTATAACATGACATGTGGATCGAGGCAAGACAACTCCGGTGTTCGGACGAACACAATACTTCTTCGGGTTCGTAGTTTTGACCTGAACATAATCAAATAAATATCAAACCTCCAAAGCAAAACTAGAAATTTCACAAACTAAATTCAAATTCTACCAGCCTCCTGGCATTATCAAAATACAGATAAAATTCAAACCCCATTCGAATTACGGATTTGATGTTGTACGAATTACAAAAACACGTAAATATTTTTAAAAATAACAAAAATTTAAGTACAACCAAGTGGAAACAGTAATTTTTCAGGTTCCAAAAAGAAAAGCAAATCATCACATTCTTAGTGCTCTCCTTTTTCCTACATTTTCCCAACAACCAAACAGTGTATATTACAATATATTTATACACACACACAGACAAACAAAAAGAAAAACAAAAGAGGCTGACCTTGAAGGCGACATAGCTATCGGTCTTATTCGAGAGCTGGAGCGAACAGGAGATCTGCTTCTTCAACTCGACTGGAGAAATTTGAAAACAAAAACAAAAAAACACAAATTGAAAACAGAAACGAAACCACAACATGCAAATTTCTGGAAACGAAAAACAGATCGAAAGAGAAAGAGAGCGTGTTATACTGACAGGGGAACTTGAGCTCCAGAGGCTCGATGCTGAGAAGCTCGCCTGTGCTCATCGGATTCGATCGATTCAATTGCAAAAAATTGGTGGAGTTGGAATTATTTTGGAAACAAAAACGAAAACAGATATTAGGCGGAGAGATCGAGAGAGAAGGGGAGAGGGAGAGAGATTGAGAAATCGGAATAATATGGTTGTGATTTGTGAATTAATAATAAATTTGAGTGGGGAAATTTTTTTTTTTTCCCCGAAAGAAATTACTTTTGTTTTTATTATTACTTTTTTATTCTGAATTTTGATGAGAGATTTACCAATTTTGATTTTATTTTTATCAAATGTGTGTGTGTTTTTTTTCCTTCCTAACAAACGATATTATCAACAAGAGAAAGTAGACTAATAGTTCGTTTGGATATATTTTTAAAATGATTGAAAGTGTTTTTAGTAAAAATGTTTTTGAAATCATTCTTTAGTAAAGATGCAAGTAAATTTTGAAAAAACATTTTAAGTGTTTTTGGAATTCAAAAATATTTTCTTTAAAAGTCTTTTCAATCATTTTAAAAGCACATCCAAACGATCCCTCTCATATTAGACAAGCAATAATGATGTGGTTTGAATTCACTTTTTGACGAGAATCGAGTCAAATGTGTGTTGAACAGAAAAGATTTTTCAGTGTACCCGGAACATGAGGTGGTACATCACATGCCATTGTTCAAATAAATGGACACTTAAAAATAAAAATAAAAATTTCAGTGACGGATCATCCCATTTTACGAGCACACTAACAAAATTCATTGAACATCGCACTCTCTCATTTCCCATTTAATGCTATGTATGAGTCAATGTTACAATAAGTATTAATCATTAAGTTTAATTCTTACAACTGTTAAATTTTAAAATTTTAATTTTATTATTTATATTTTATATTGGTCAATGCTACGTACTTTTATAAAAGCACTCCCTCTCTTTCTGTTCATGTCTTTTTATTTTGTTTTATTTTTTATGATCCATTTATTTGGATTTTTTATGGGATGTATCGATACTTTAATTTTAGGCTTGGCTGTTGGTTTGCTGTCCTTCCATATTATTTGATATGTCACATTTGGTCTAGGTAAAAAAAACAAACAAAAATCACTTGAAACGGATGATATGTCACATTCGTTCTCTCTCTCTCTCTCTCTCTCTCTCTCTCTCTCTCTCTCTCTCTCTCTCTCTCTCTCTCTCTCTCTCTCTCTCTCTCATGCAGCATTTTACGTGCATACAAAATTACAAAGGTCATGGCTAGAAAGAGCATAAAAAAAACATTTATCGCAATGTGAATACATAACGCATGAATCTGGATGAAGTAGTGCTTTTGCTTTGTGGAAACGTCATTAGACTTGTATGGGTACTTAATTCCCTTAACGATTCTGTATATGGTTGTATTACGATCCCACAATTTGTTAAAATTCAATATGAAAAGATATGTTTTCTTTAACAAGAAATTATTATCGAGGATGTCCTATACAATATGTAACGATGCAATAGCCACCAATCGGAAATCTTCAAAATATTTGGTTGCTTTTTGCCGAATATTGGAAGTTCATCATCACTCCTAGTATTTGGTAGCAATCAACCGAAATATTGAGTAACAACCAACCAAAATATGTGAACATATCCAGTAGCTAGAAATCGAAAATTCTCAACAACAACAAAACAAAATTGTATTCCACGTTATACAACTTAATTAGCTAGCATATTTCTCTCCATACTATCGGGATCTTCAAAGACGTGTTCTCTAGCGTCATCATTGCTCACGGTGAGAAATTTCAAGAACTTTTTTAGTAGTTCTTGAGCTAACAATCGTTTTTTATATTATTGAAAATGGCTTCTCCTGAACTTTTGCTTAGAAACACAAAAGCACTAGAGAAAAAAAGTACAGAAGCAACTCCTACCGCCGTCCCCTCCATCTACCTTTGGGGTCGGCGGCAACCCATTCCCTTCATGTTTCTCCCCTCTTCTCTCCCTCTTTCTCTTCTTCTCTACATATCCATTTCCATTTCCATGGAATATGATATTCCCCACATCTCTATTAGTTAGGGAGCTATCGGTGGCGAGCCCCCAATCCCTAATTTTTGGTGGTGGTGGGCCTAAGATCAGCCTTGGTTTGGCCATTTTGTCCCCCTCGTTTTCGTTTTCCGCCATCTCTTGGAGATTTGAGATATTTTCGTTTAGCTTCCAAGTGGACATGGTTGTTTCTTTCATTGGCTTAGTGTTTTTGGAGAAATTTAATGTATTGTTTGCGGATTTCGGATGTTGTGAAATTAGGAATTTGTTTTGCTTTTAATTTGGGTCTGCTTTGTATGTGTTTTTGTTTTGGGCCTTTGGTTTTTGTTGGTGCTGATGATGAATCTATTGGCCTAAGCGATGGAATGGCGAGGTGCACGGTGGCTATGGTAGTGTCTACTTGTGTCAATGGACTAAGTCTGATTAAGTCAGTATGTGCTTTGCTTGGGCTTTTTATCCTTTTGGCCTAATTGCAGCTTGTATTTATGTTTATCTTATGCGACATCTTCTTCTATCATTGAAGTTTATGTTTGACAGAAAATAACTAATCTTGCTAAAAATAGTAGTTTTTTTAACCTTATACGTTAAACAAATTGGAGTATCATAAATCGATATATTTCTTGTAGGTAGAAACATTGTTCTATCCCCACCTAACGTTGCCTAAGCGCTAAGCTACTGTCCACCGCCCCGATTAATCACTAAGCGTTTGGAAATTAAGAAATGGTGTCTAGACCGCTTAGACCCACCTAGGCACCTACCCAGGTCGCGACTCTCACTTAGAAAGAAAATCAATAACTTTCATTTTGCATTTTATTTTTTTCAATAAAATCTAAGATACTTATTGAATACTTGAATAAACACTCATTATGTAAGATCCCACATCGCTCAGGGGAGTGAGCCTTATATGTATATTCTCATCCCTACCTAACACGAGGCCTTTTGGGAGCTCATTGGATTTGGGTTCGGTAGGAACTCTAAAGTTAAGCGAGTTCGCGCGAGAGCAATCTCAGGATGGGTGACCCACTGGGAAGTTCTCGTGTGAGTTCCTAGAAACAAAACCGTGAGGGTGTGGTCAGGGCTCAAAGCGGACAATATCGTGCTACGGTGGTGGAACGGGCTTGGGATGTGGTGGACCCCGGGGCAGGATGTGACAATTTGGTATCAGAGCCTAACCCTGGCCGTGGTGTGCCGACGAGGACGTCGAGCCCCTAAAGGGGGTGGATTGTAAGATCCCACATCGCCTAGGGGAGTGAGCCTTATATGTATATTCTCATCCCTACCTAGCACGAGGCCTTTTGGGAGCTCACTGGCTTCGGGTTCCGTAGGAACTCTGAAGTTAAGCGAGTTCGCGCGAGAGCAATCCCAGGATGGGTGATCCACTGGAAAGTTCTTGTGTGAGTTCCTAGAAACAAAACCGTGAGGGGCGTGGTCGGAGCCCAAAGCAGACAACATCGTGCTATGGTGGTGGAGCGGGCCGGGGATGTGGTGGACCCCGGGCCGGGATGTGACACATTACATACTTTGTTCCTCACGTTTTCAATATGTTCTAATCATTTATAATTTATAGGTTATTTTATTTTGCAATTTAAAAAATTCAAACCTAAGATCTTTTATTTACAAAATTCAAGCCTAAACCCTTTTAAATATAAGTAAAAAATAACATTACTGGATCGTAATACTAAGTGACACCTTACCATTACATTACAATGACTAACTAGATGCATGCCATCTATTACCCAAATGATTGAAGAACTTCTCATCTGAAATTCTAGTTGCGTGCATCATTTGTACATGAAATTATTGCAACAATGATCAGCCACAGCTTATCGAGACGATGCGAAAAGACAACACAATTCACTAGTACCAAAGCTAAATCACATCATCGGCTTCTTTTTTAAAAAGTTGCTTTGTCATATACGTTGGGACGACAATATTGACTCCAAAATGTAGGGGGAGATTTTCAGAATTGTCCAATGTCATGAAAAAGCTAAAGTGGGAGTCCAACTTAATGCAACTCAATACATCATGGACCATTTAATTATTATATATAACATTGGCATGCTTTACTTGACCGATTATTTCCTGTCCGGTCCCAAAGTTAGGCTGGCTTTAGCCCGAGCTGGACCATTTAACCCTTTACAATGTGAGATGCTTTGCCAACCATCACTAGTTAACTAATCATCTTGTATATCATCTCTCTAATTGTATGTGCAAGATTAAATGTGAATCATTGCATAATGTAGAGCGGATTTTAACACAACCGCAAATGAATAAATGTCCTTAAAAGTATTACTTTTTTGAATTTATGAAAGGAAAAAAAAAGAGTGTTATTAGTCACCACAAGATATTTGATCTATACCCTCTGATCTGGAGGCCACGACAAGGGTAACTATGACATTTTTGCTTCAAAAGGCACTGTTACTGTATAACAGTGAATAACAATGGCTACTGATGAGCAAGCCACGAACATGCAGTGGCGTCTATGGTGCGAAAGCACTAGTCCGCCGTCATCCAACCTCTCCGCCTTCCTACGAATACGATAGTGTATATGCAGGAGTGCAAGTGGCCGATTTTGGTGGGGTTATAGGCCCATGGGTTTTTGAATTTTCAGTTGTCACACAATTTATATCAATCGGCTCAATGAGTCAATGTCCAATGGGTCTTCAAACCCAAAACCACTGGACCTTCAAACCTGAAAACAAACTTATGCCTATTTAGAACTTTTTTATGCTCCTTTGATGATTAACATTTTATTTAGTGTGTGATATGATTATTCAAATTGTTCTAATTGATCCACTAGTTGCTATTCAGAACTATAATCTGATGATATTTTTCTTCACTTGAAAGTGAGAGATCTTAGGTTCGAATCTCGCGAATGACGAATTCGATTTCAAATTAAGCTGTCCATTATATGACTTAGTCCAACTTCCTCTATTGCAATGCCACACGATTATACCGTAAAATCAATATTTTTAATCACATCATTTTGCATGCCCATGTGATTTTAATAAATGTGATGTCGAATAATTTATTTTTCTAAACTACATTCATGCACTCCGATCAGACACTAGACACTCATGAATGACATCCACATCCCATGTTTGGTCAGGTCAATTGTTCTTGAACACTTAATTTTATATTTATTTTATTTTTGTAATTTTCGAGGAAGAAGATGACTATGGACGTGGAGAAGCATCTAGAAGAACACGTATGGTGACAGCATGAGCTAGCTGTATCCAGTCTCTCAGACACGCTTTCAGACCCTTGGGAAACGGCAAATATGCTGACGTCATGCCCACGCTTTCAAACGAAGGTTGGTGGGACGTCGGCGGCTTCTTTTGTTATATTATTTGTACACGTGTAATGCCAAGGCAGAGGAAGTAATATTATAAGGTCAGGCCTACGATATTTATTTACACCAACAAACAGGACTCATATGATTGATCGAAAACAATGGCAATGCTCACTATGTGGGATCGTATTAAGAAAATAATTGGAATTAAGGGCATTTAATCTTTCATTTGAGTGAAGCCAAAAGGCTAATCAACCTGCTTGTGCGTGTACAGCTGGCTTCAATGAGTGGAGTTTCTGGCAGCTTTGGGGGACGTAGACGCTGCAAAATCACTAAGTGCTGGTAAAACTCCAACAGGATCATCTTCAAATCTTTTTCATAAGGATTTTAGAGATTCATAAATTATATTAGTTCATCGTATATCGTGCGATCAATTTTTATTAAGTACTATTTATATTTATTTTTAAATAAAAATATTTAAAATAATTTATGATCGCTCGATGTATAATGAACGGACATTATTCATTGATTTTCGGGATCCTCACAAAGAGGATCCGGTGAGGATCCGAACTCGATAAAACTCACCAAAGTCGAGTCTGTCATCTTATTTATTATTATTGAATGAATTTATATTTTAAGATGTGTGTCTATTTATTAAATAGATGTTGAAATTTAAACACATTCGTAGTGATAAATAGAGAGTAAATATCACCATCATTGAAGGGAGAAATTTTTTATTGTGATGGGAATAAAGATGGTACATCACGTGTTTATATATAAGTGATGATAAATTTTTATTTTTTAAGTTATTAACTTTTTAACACACATATCTCATCAATTGTATAATTAGACATGATGTACCACCTTGTGTATCGATTACACTAAAAAATATCTCCACTTAATTTGTGAGCAAAAATATTTCTGGACAGAGACACATTTAACAAAATATTATTTTTACTATCTATTTATATCATCTATCTAAGGGCTGGTTTGATATTGCCGTGCTTTAAAAAAAAATGCTTCTGTTATGCTGTGAGAATAAGCAGCTGTGAAATAAATCAGTAGAGTTTTAGGTAAATTTTTTTGTAAAAGTACTTTTGAAAAAAAAAAAAAAAAAAAAGCAGTATAGGGTTTGATAAACTTTTATGTAAAACAGATGTGAAAAAATGTTGGTTTTTCAAAGCTGGGTTTTGCATCTTCTTGTTTTTGGCTTTTTTTTACCCAAAATTGTGAAAAAAAGCTAAAACTGAATGTTTACCAAACACAAAAACAGCTCATAACTTTTTTTTATACCAATTGTTTTTCAGAATTACCTCAGTATCAAACTAGACCTAATAAAGGTCAAACTCAAATACATTAGCGGACCTACTTTTATTACAAAGAGAGTGCAAGTGATTATACAAGACAATCGGTGAGGCGTGAAAACTATGTACCAAGTTTCAGAAGAACCTTACAAAAACGAAAACTGTAGAATTAAGATGCTACTCTAAAACAAGCTTTACCAGCTTCATTTTCTAAAATTATGTAATCATTTATGTGTAATGTGAATAAAATTATGGGTATGCTGTGGTGAAAGTAGCTAATTTCTTTTAAACTTTTTGTTACCAAAAGAAAAGAAAAAATTATACTTATGATCCCTTAACTTTAATTCAATTAGAACAATGGTCTCTCAATTAAAAACTTATGATCATTGGTCCCTTAACTTATCAAAACGTGCAGCTATGGTCATTTTCATTAACTTCGTCAAAATTCATTCAAAATGAGTTATGTTAGAATGACTATTTCTCCAGTTAAGTTAAAATTGAGGAATCATTGTTACAATTTCCTCCAAAAATAAAATAAGTATACCACATATTCTAAGTCCTTTACAATGGACCAAATTGGTACACTAACATGAGATAATAGGTTAGAATTAAAACGCGTCTAGGTTGTTTTGTTTCTGATAAAAAAAATTGGTTGTAAATACGAGAGCAAGTTGGTCCTCAGTAGGAGATGAACTTGCACAAAACAAATTTACCACTACTTTTACATTGTATTAGTAGCTCGGGTCATATGTAAAACTCTTTCCACATGATATTATATTAGTAGTTTAGAATAATGTCGTAATAGAAGTAAATGTATTCCATCTAGGACGTCAAAATTGAGGATTTTGGTAATCAGATTGATTGATTTGGATACCGATACTCACAAATTGTAAAATAGTTTCAATGTCAATTAGCTCTATTTTCATTCTTATTCTTCACAACTAGTAAATAGTTAAATGAGATTGTCTAACTACAATCAATGTTTACTCTGATTCCTGCGTACTCAAATTCTTATTCACTCCGATTCTTGCTTACTTTAATTCTTAGTTAGTGAACAGTATGCATAAGTCACATGCACACCAAGTTCTGCAGCATGCATGCAATCCCTCTTCCACGGTAACATTGAGGGGATTCATTCATTTAAAAGTTCCGTGTTACTTTGAAAGGTGCACTCAGGGTTCCAACAAATGCTGTATTTATCACGCACAGTCGTATGCATAAGTCACATGCACACCAAGTTCTGCAGCATGCATGCAATCCCTCTTCCAAGGTAACATTGAGGGGATTCATTTATTTAAAAGTTCCGAGTTACTTTGAAAGGTGCACTCGGGGTTCCAACAAATGCTGTATTTATCACGCACAGTTTGCATTAGCTGCATATTTTGCTTTTGACACATTTTGTCACATCCACCTCGTGGAGGGAAAGCTGAATGTGAATCTGTGACATGAAAGGAACAGACAAATGTATGGGGCATGCATGCATTTGGACTCTTCCTATTGCGACATGATTGCTAGCTATCATTTCTATTGCTTGGAAAGAATAAACATTATAAGGGTAGGAGTACTGAATATGATCGATACGATGGACAGATGAACCACTACACCACGAAAGAACCTAATGCATGAAAGTGATTTTGCACGCACTATTTTCTTTCTCACACGGTTTTCTTTATTTATTATTACTAAATTTAATGAATCAAAACAGAAAATTATAAAAATAATCTTCTAATTATAACTCAATTGAAGTAGTAGTTTCTCGATTAAAAATATTTGATCATTAGTCGTTTAACTTATTAAAATAAGCTGTTACGATTTTTTTTGTCAACTTCATTTTTTTTGTCAAAATAAGCCATGTTGGAATAACCATTCCTTCAATTTGGATTAAAGTTGAGAGGTCATTTCTATAATTTTTCTCATTTGGTTTTCCATATTTGCACCTTGATTCAGCTTCATGTGCATAACATGATTCATTTTGACTGAAGTACTAACGGAGTTGACGAAAATGACTATAGTTGCACGTTTTGATGAGTTAAGGGTCAAAAAATTTTAATTGAGAGACTATTACTTCAATTAAATTGAAGTTGGTGGACTATTACTACAATTTTCTCGTAAACATAAGTAGGAGTGCAAAAAGAGAAAAAAATGTGTTTAATAATCATTTTCATGCCAAAAAGATAAAAAAAAAAAAAAAAAAAGAACAGTTGTGATTAGCCACGCACATAAGTATAAATAATCCCTCACCAATCACAACATAAGCAAAATTCAAGAGAGGCAGATTGTCTGCCGCCTTATTTGGATGCCCTTCTCATCCTCTCTTATTTTATACGATCACGATTAAATCATGTCAATATTTTATATTAATTTTTTTATATAAATAATAAGATAAAAAATAATAAGAATATAAAATATTAATGTAACTTAACTGTGATTGTATAAATAAAAAGTGATGAAAAAAGCATCCAAATATGGGCAATTACTCTGCCTCCAAAATTCAACTTATTGGAGAGTAGTTCCAGTCAAAAGCATATGGGTACGTGTATGATTGATTTTCGATAATAAATACATGTAAATCCTATGTGCAATGTGATTTACGCCACCGAGGGTTAAATGGCGTACGAACCCTCGCGGTTGATTCAACTTCTGGCCAATAGGAAAGTATAGGGAAGTCCATGCCTTTGGTGGATGATTAAGACTACGTCCAACTGTCCAAAGGGAAACGTGGCTGTAAAGCTTATACGAGTAATGAGAGGTCTTGTCAAAGACAGAGATATTCAGATATTCAGATATTCATCTCAATTAGGGGTTGACATGAAAATCATGAAACCATTAAATCGTAAAAAATTGTGTTAATTAAAAAAAATCAACAGGTTTAAAAATTAGATTGAACCGATCATATCAATTTTGGTTTCGGTTTTCATGGTGGTGGAACTTCTTAGAACCGAATGAAACCATGGATATAAATAACTAATTGGGTTTTAAAATTTTTGTGAATTTCAACCGTTTGATCATATTTTTTAATAAAAGTGTTTTAGTATTTTGTTTCTAGATTGTTAAATTTATAACCATAATGGGGTTTTTATTTTTTATTTAATTTTTATGAAAAAGCTAAAATATATTAAAGAGAAGTTCCCCTCGTACATCTAGACCCAGTACAATCAAAACGGAAAGCTCGACTAGCATAAGAAAGGATGGACCTATCCCAAACATGGAGGTTCACGTGCTGAAAACCCACATCCGTGATGGCATCAGCCACAAAATTTGCTTCATGGAAAACATGATTCCACGAGATGTACTCAAATGACCAGGCAATGAGTTTGATGTCCTCAGCAATATTCCTCACTATCCAAGGCACACCGCTCGTTCCCTGGACCACATCAATAACCAGCTTTGAATCTCCCTCAACCATTATCTTCTTAAAACATTTATTGCCACCTCCCCAAGAATCTAGCTCTAGCCATTACCAGTTCTCCTCGATCATTCTTTAAGATAAAACCCGCCGCCGCCACAGAGTGCCTGATGGAACCATCAAAATTCAATTTGAAGAAATCGTCCCTCAGCGGTTGTCATCTAATCAGCCCCTCTTGCTTCCTGCAAGTTAGAGAATTTTTCTTATTGACATTATTGTACTCATTTGCCATACTAGTCGCCAAAAAACCCACCCTAGAAGGGTAAGCTTTGGCTTTGTTGAAAATTACTTGATTTCTCATCTTCCAAATTTGCCAACAAATAGAGCATAACTAAGATTTGATAAATTCTCATTATCATTATAATCTAAGGAGTAAAGCCATTCAAGAAGATTGCAACCAGTGGCGAAGCTACATAGGGGCAAGGAGTGGCAACCGCCCCTCCCCTCGCCGGAAATGAAGCCCAGGAGTAAGTATTTGCCCCTCCTCTCACCGAAAATGAACCCCTGTTTTCTGTTGCTGTTGCATAAGCGCTGCGCATGGCAGTTCAGTTTTTTGAAAACCCTAAGCCAAACGGCATCGTGTTGGACGTAAAAAAAAAACCCCCCTTAAGTAGGACAGCGTCGTTTGTATTCATTGGAAAATATAAATAAATAAGACTGGCATATGGGGACCACTCGTCCAAATTAACCTTATTAGAGCCCTCACAAACCAGCTCGAGAAGATAAGCCAACCTTTAAGCCACTGCCCAGCTTCACAGGCTTTCATAGCTTACCTGAATTCCTCTCCAAAACTTGACAAAATATATAAGCTTATAGCATACCTGAATTCCTCCAAGCTGGCTTTTTCATCTTGATTGAACCTCCAAATGACACGATTGAAGTCAAGGACACTTGAAATATGAGATTAAAGTCTAGTTTGTATAAAATCCCGAATTAAAAAAATAAAATTCCAAACCTGATTGCATGTCCAAATCCTTTACCTAAACTTGTTTGGCTCAACTCACTAAATCCGTAGGTGAAAACCTTTTGTCAAATCGACGAGCTAAAAGAAAGTTACGAAATTTCAATGATTTTTTTATAGGGGAAACAGAGGGAAGCTAAGCTTTCCGGAGAACCTGAGATTGATAAGAATATGAAGAACCAGATAACATTCTGGTTTAAAATTAAACCCACGTGGCTGACTAAACTTGTATCTTTTGGGACTTTGTAATGTGGTGAAACTAGATTTCACCTCATAAGCAATTATGAAGATGCATGGTACTTTTTTATCATTAAAAAAAATAGTGATATTTTTGGTGTATTTCGAGAGTTGTGAAAACTATAAGTTAGTATACAAGCTTTTTACATTGGTTTTAGTGTTACCGGTTGCAACTATTTCAGTGGAAATAGCATTTTCTACTATAAATGTTGTGAAAACACCATTGCATAACAAAATGGGAGATCAATGGTTGAAGGACAGCATGGTTGTTTAAATTGAGAGATATATTTTTGCTTTTATTGATAATGAGCCTATTATGCGACGTTTTCACAACATGAAATGTTGCTAATAACAATTGTAATTTGTTTGTATTGATACATTATTATCGACATTAATATTGTCTACTATATATCTAAAAGGATTTAGTTGTCTTGACACATCCCAGCTCGGGCCCCCACCACATCCCGGGCTCGACTCAACCATAGCATGATATTGTCCGCTTTGGGCCCTGACCATGCCCTCACAGTTTTGTTTCTGGGAACTCACAAGAAAACTTCCCATTGGGTCACCCATCTTGGGATTGCTCTCACGCGAACTCGCTTAACTTCAGAGTTCTTACGGAATCCAAAGCCAGTGAGTTCCTAAAAGGCCTCGTGCTAAGTAGAGATGAGAATATACATATAAGGCTTAGAGAATCCACTCCCCTGGGCGATGTGGGATGTTACATGTCTACAGTTCTGCGACCTCTTACCTTTTTATATTTCGCCCCTTCCCCCAAAAATTCCTGGCTTCGGCACTGACTGTAACTATTCTGATTGACAGGAGGGTGGACTTTTGGGCTAAAATTCCAAACTTGTCAAGCACACTCGCAGTTAATAAAAAGGTGATTTTGGTGTCCATGATCCACTTTACATAATAAACAAGTGTCACTTATCGTATTAATAAACTTATGAATTTTACTCCTAGTTTGAAGCTTGTTTAGGATCAAAAGCCAACTAAATATTTTAACTTTATTGGGAATATTAAGCTTCCACATTCTTTTTAACAATTTATCCTTTAAATCATCATTGATCATGAAATTTTGAATCCAAGTCGCGAATTTAACACTAAAGTTTCCATTAGCATTCAAACCCCAACATAACGAATCATTTTTATCAGAGAGAGGTAACGGAATAATGCATATTTTCTCAGTGATTTTCTCATCCACCACCTTTCTCAACCACTCTTTATTCTAGGTTCCATTTACAATAAAATGACTTACCCTAAGGTTCAAGTCAATATTGCTTAATTGATCCTCCTAGAGCAGGTTACGGATAGGGAAAGGAAAAACCTAGTTTTGGGTCCAGAACAGAATGTCCCTCCCATTTCCCACAATCCACTGAGCTCATTTTTCAATTACTGATCTTGCATTTAAGATTCCTTTCCAGGACATCTAATGATTTTGCCTTACCTTAGCTTCCATAAAATTCCTCCTTAATAGGTACTTTTGTTTAACTAATTGAACCCACCAATTTTGGTCATTTGTAAGCACCTTCCAACCAAGTTTAGCAAGGCAAACATTGTTAAATAAGTTACTTTTCCTAATACCCAATCCCACACTACATTTAGGTTGACACACCTTATTCCAAGCAACAGGGTTCATTTTATTATCCTTTCCCCAAAAAAACCTTATATTCTCCTTATCAAGCATCTTAGTTAGTTTATCTAAACATTTAAAGCACGACATCATGTGATTTGGCATACCGCTAAGATTGGCCTTGATCAAAGTAACTCTACTAGCTCTCGAAAAAGTATTTGCTTTCCATCCTACCAACTTATTCTTTATCTTTATCATAATATCCTTCGTATTTACAGAGTCTCGCCAACATATAATGTTGTTTATGCCCAGATACTTACCAATTGTAGTCTTGTGTTGAGCAATATTGGCAATCTCATTACGAATTTGATTAGTTGTATTTTCCGAGAAATAGAGAGACGATTTATTAAAGATGATCTTTTGTCCAAAGGCAAAAGCAAACATGTTTAAAACATTCAAGATGTTTCTAGCCGCCCCAGCAAAAAATGAGACAATCGTCAGCAAACATTGGATTAGAGACCTTGAACCCTCTAGGTGAAGTTAAAAGCCCAATGCTAGTTTTAGGAGAAAAAGGCCATTTGATTAAAATGTCTAATTAACGGTTCCATACACAGAATAAAAATATACAGAGATAGAGGATCCCTTGCCTAATGCCTATTGACGAGTAGAAGTAACCATGAGCCTTACCATTAATCAGAACAAACAAAGAAGAAGAGGTAATCCAAAATGACCTTTATCCAATGATTATTCATCCCAAATTTAGCTAGCACCAACCTGATATAATCTCAATTCAACATATCATAGGCTCTCTCAAGGTCTTATTTGACAACCATCGCACATGTTCTCCTCTTTCTATGCTTAAAAGTCGACAAAATCTCATGAGCAATTAGAATATTATCATGTATGGATCTCCTAGGAGCAAAAGCACCCTGATTATTTGAAATGCACTTTTCTATTATTGGCTTGTCTATTCACCATTAGCTTCGTTATAATTTTGTATGTCACATTACATAAGCTAATGGGTCTAAAGTTATTTATTGTTTCTGGATTTTCTACTTTAGGAATGAGTGCAATATTCGTATGATTAATTAGTTTTAGGCTCGAACCATTCATAAAGAAGTCTTTGACTAACCTTATGATTGAAGGCTCAACAACATCCTAACACTTCTTGTAAAACACAACATGAAAATCATCCGATCCCGGGGCCTTCATCGCACCAATGCCATTTACAGCCTTCCAGATTTCATCATCATTAACTGGATTAAGCAAGGTCAAATTTTGGTCCTCAGTAATACATGTATCAATTATGCTAATAAAATTTGAAGTCATATTCTTATTCGAATTCGAATGGCCAGTGAAACGCAGTTTAAAATCCTGCACAACAATCTGTTCCATTCTTTTTCCTTTTAACCACCTAAAACCCGCAAAGTCCTTAATTTTTAGTACTTCGTTTCTTTTATGTCTGATGTGTAGACATCGAAATTTCAGTAAAACAAATGTTCACCAACGCATTAAAGTTTTGACATGTCAGGGCATACATGGCATACGCCACGTGTCGTACAAATTGTACACATGACATGTGACTCAACAAAATAGGAAGAAATACCCTTGGATGATTAAACAAGTTTTTTCTTCTCAATTTGGGCAATGACAAGGTAAGCACATTTCAATCCATTGAGGATCAAAACAAGTTTTTCTTCTCATGTTGGGCAATGACAAGGCAAGCACACTTCAATCCATTACGGATCAAAGCAAGTTTTTCTCATTTGGGCAATGACAAAGCATACACATTTCAAGTTTAAAATGGTGTTAAGTGGGAAATTAGGCCATAAGTTAGACCACTTCAAGTTTAAAATGGTATTAAGTGGGAAATTAGGCCATAAGTTACACCACTTCAATTTCCATATTGTATTAAGTGGGAAATTAGGCCATAAGTTACACCACTTCAATTTCAATATTGCATTAAGTGGGAAAATTAGGCAATGGTGCTTGGAAAGGAAAAAAATATTTTGTGGTGGTGATTCATTCTCAAAGCCTATAAATAGGCTTCTCCATCAAGGTATCAATCATCAAGGAATTCACAAATACATTTCTCTACTCCAAAATTAGAAGAGAATTCCCCAAATCCTTGAAGCTTTGAAACTCCAAAGCTTCCAACCATCCAAATTCCCAAGAATTCCGAAGGATCAAGAAAGCTCTCTTCGTTCTTCGTTAAATCCTCTTTCAAGATCAAGCCCCGACGGCCCTTGAAGAAAGTGTTCATCCGTTCATCCTAAGCATAAGCCCCCAACGGCCCTTTGGATCAACAACCTCAACAAATCCACACATCCAATCATTCTTCAAGATTAAGCCCAAAAGCCCTTGAAGATCCGCTCATCCATCAACCTTTAAGATCAAGCCCAAAAGCCCTTGAAGAAATCCACACAACCATTATTCAAGATCAAGCCCCGACGGCCCTTGAAGAAAGTGTTCATCGTTCATCCTAAGATCAAGCCCCAATGGCCCCTTGGATCAACAGCACAAACAAATCCACACATCCAATCGTTCTTCAAGACTAAGCCCAAAAGCCCTTGAAGATCTGCTCATCCATCAACCTTCAAGATCAAGCCCAAAAGTCCCTTGAAGAAATCCATACACCCATTCTTCAAGATCAAGCCCAACGCCCCTTGAAGATCCGTTCATCAACTGTTCATCCTTAGATCAAGCCCCGACGGCCCTTTGGATCAACAATTCATCCACAAACCTACACCCTACGAAGATAGAATCAGAGGACCAAATTTGAGAGAGATCGTAACCCCAAAATCATAAACACAAAAATATTATTTTGTACACGTTTATTCTGGTTTCTTGTTTCAAGGAATCTTTCGTGTTCACAAATTTGGCACGCCCCGTGGGACATCTCTACCTTTCATCTTTATCCTCAAATCATCAAAAAACGCAAATGGCATCAAGAAAGGATCAAGCTGTTCCTGCAATCAAAGCAAAGAACAAGAACATCATCGCCGCAAGTGGTGATATTTCGGGCACCATAACCCGAAGTAAGGCAAGAGCTCTTTTTGCCGCGACTTCCGCCCCTGCATTAACTCTGTCAAAGGAACAAGAGCACCTGAGGCACGAGCCTGTGATCACCCTAGCCTCGCTAAGGGCATCAAGAGGGGAAAGCCTGAGGAAATACTCAGAGTCCCTACTCTCCGACGCTGATTCAAGCGGCAGTACAACCATGCAAGTCATGACCACTGGAGTAACTTCAATCGAGGAGCAGCTAGCTCAGATGAATGAAGCAATCGCAAAGCTCACACGGACTGCAGAGGAGAAAAACTTGCAAACCGCCAGACTCATCAACCGTCTGAAGGCACAACATGGCCTCAAAATGAAACCAAGCTCTCTTCCAACTAAGAAGACCGAAGAAGGCTTTAACCCAAATGCCTACGAACTCATGTCAAAGGCTAGGCATGACTTTGCTTCCTCTTCAAATCTTGGAAAGAAGGTTTCAAACACCGTCAATGACAAAGATCGTAACCTCATCGAGACTCAAAAGAAGTTGAAGGAGCATGATTACGGAGTTGACAACAACAAAGCTGGACTTGGCTTCACACCAAATACACCCGTGAAGATTTCAAGCAAAGTGAAGAAAGCTAGCGCTCAACACATCAGCGTGAGCATTGAACAAGACCAAAAAGTGCCTAAACCCGCCCCTCGGACGTCGGTCTTCGATAGGATGAGCCATTCAAGCTCCAGAATTTCAGTGCTTAATCGCATTGGTAGTCAAGGCCGAACCTCTGTCTTCAAGAGGCTTAACGCGCCAACATCCCAAAGCTCTGTTTTTGAAAGGTTGTTAAAGCCTAAGAAACAAAGCAATACAGCTATCTCTCCTCTGCGACGATCAGCTTCGGAAAGATTTGAAGATAATGAGAAGCCTTTTGGAAAGAGGAAGACAACACCAAAGGAAGAAAAGTTCGATGGGTTAGCAGAAAAAGGCGACGTTCGAAGCTTGATTCCTTCAAGGATGAAGCGCCAAGCAATCCTAGAGGTCGACACAAAAGGACCACTGAAAGTAAGGAGGCGCATCATCGTCCACACTGGCAAATCTTCATGCCAACAAACCCAAGAGGACGGCACTGAAGATGAAATCCCTAAGAAAGATGTCACTTCTGGCTCTTTCGACTCAAAGTCTTCACCTCGACTGTTGGGGGCATGCTCCAAGTCAAGTGAAATTGAAGGATGGACTTATGTCACTCCGAAGAAACTGCACGAGAAACATATGTCTTCTCCACAAGTGCACCAATCAGAAATGAGGGAAAACAGCTTTCGCCAACCTCCAAAGCAATGTGAAAATGTTGAAGATAAGAAAATTTCAACACAAAGATCGTTCATGCGCGATCTCTTCTTCATCGAAGACTTATTCAATTTCTCGATCAAGGCTCCTTGCTATAAAGATTGTGAGGAATGCCTTTCGAAGATCGCTTCGAAGAAATTGGACAAGCAGCAACCATCTTGTCCACAAGCTCCTTGTCTGCACGAGTTGAAACTGCAAACGACACCACAAGCTCCTCGTTCGCACGAGCCTAAAAGGTGACAACAAACGCTCCTTGCCTGCACGAGTTGAAACTGCAAACGGCACCAAACGCTCCTTGCCTGCACGAGCTGAAACTGCAAACGGCACCAAACGCTCCTTGCCTGCACGAGCTGAAACTACAAACGGCACCAAAACACTCATTGCCTGCACGAGCTGAAATTGCAAACGGCACCAAAACGCTCCTTGCCTGCACGAGTTGAAACTGCAAACGACACCACAAGCTCCTCGTTCGCACGAGCCTAAAAGGTGACAACAAACGCTCCTTGCCTGCACGAGCTGAAACTGCAAACGGCACCAAATGCTCATTGCCTGCACGAGCTGAAACTGCAAACAGCACCAAACACTACTTGCCTGACGAGGAGGTGTTCTACATCGACATCTTCCCAACAAGGACGATGTTCTTCGACGGATCCGCACGAGCAGACGGAGCGGGGGCAGGAGTAGTATTCATGTCGCCACAAAGGTAAATACTACCTTACTCCTTCCAACTGAATGAGCTATGCTCCAACAATGTTGCTGGGTACCAAGCATTGATCATCGGGCTCCAAATGGCGATCAACATGGAAATCACAGCTCTTGAGGTATATGGCGATTCCAAGCTCATAATCAATCAACTCTTAACTGAATATGAGGTGAGGAAAGATGATCTCGTCCCATACTTCCGGCTAGCGACCCAACTGCTACAAAAGTTCGAAGCTGTGACACTAGAACATGTGCCAAGAAAGGAAAATCAAATGGCAGACGCTCTCGCCAATCTAGCCTCGAGTATGACACTAGGAAAAGATGAAGTTGCATACGTGCCAGTTTGCCAAAGATGGGTGATTCCGCTCGTTAATGAAATGTCACTAGATGATACAAATGTCATCTCAGTACTTCCAGTCGATGCTGAAGAGTGGAAACAGCCGCTGATCGACTACTTAGAGCACGGAAAGCTTCCAGATGATCTCAGACACCATTCCGAAATACGTCGACGAGCACCTCGCTTCCTTTACTACAAAGGAACACTCTATCGACGCTCTCTTGAAGGAGTGCTCCTGAGATGCCTAGGTGAGGAAGAAGTTAATCTAGCCATGGAAGAAGCACATTCAGGTGTGTGTGGGGCACATCAGTCTGGACCAAAGCTACATTTCCGGCTTAAAAGAATGGGTTACTACTGGCCGAGCATGGTGAAGGACTACCTGGAACACGCCAAAAGGTGCCAAGCCTGCCAATTCCACGCCAACTTCATACATCAACCGCCTGAACCATTACACCCTACAATTGCTTCATGGCCGTTCGACGCATGGGGATTGGACGTTGTAGGACCAATTACGCCAAAGTCATCTGCAGGGGAAGCTTACATCCTAGCTGCAACAGATTACTTCTCCAAGTGGGCTGAAGCCATCCCTTTAAGGGAAGTAAAAAAGGAAACTGTTGTTCGTTTCATCAAGGAGCATATCATCCACCGATATGGGGTGCCTCGCTACATTATCACTGACAACGGAAAACAGTTCTCCAACCGACTCGTGGACGAGCGTTGCGACAAATACAAGTTCAAGCAGCACAAGTCTTCCATGTATCATGCTCCGGCCAACGGCCTCGCGGAAGCATTCAACAAGACGTTGTGCAACCTCCTGAAAAAGGTAATCGGCCGAACAAAGAGAGATTGGCATGAAAGAATAAGTGAAGCACTTTGGGCATATAGGACTACACATAAGACTCCTACCCAAGCTACACCTTATTCTCTCGTATATGGCGTAGAAGCTGTTCTACCACTCGAAAGTCAAATTCCCTCACTAAGGATGGCTATACAAGAAGGCTTGACTGATGAAGAAAATGCAAAGTTGCGCCTTCAGGAGTTGGAAGCACTGGATGAGAGAAGGCTCGAAGCTCAACAACACTTGGAATGCTACCAAGCACGGTTATCCAAAGCATTCAACAAGAAAGTCCGCCCAAGGTCTTTCCAAGCCGGAGATCTCGTGCTGGCATTGCGTAGGCCTATCATTACAACTCATAAGACAAAAAGAAAGTTCACATCAAAGTGGGATGGACCCTACGTAATACAAGAGATCTACACCAATGGCGCCTACTTAATCATGGCAGAAGACGGGTTGAAGATCGGCCCCATCAACGGCAGATTTTTAAAGCGCTACTACCCCTAAAGTAAACGCACCACGCTCCTGGCCTGTAAGAGCATAAACTGTGTACGGCAAAATCAAAAAAAAAAAAAAACCATCACTCATTTGAACTACGTCATGACTTGATCCCTCCTCAACCAAGGGTACGTAGGTAACTTGAAACTTCAAAACTTCAAGTACAGTCACATCATCAAAATAAAAAATAAATAAATAAATAAATAAAAAGGGAAATAACACATCTTGGTGATGTATATGTTTTATCTGTATTTAGCACAATACACTGAATAAAATAAAGCATGTTCATTGATCTTCGAGAAATTACAAGTCCGTACAAAAAAAAAAAAAAAAAAAAAAAAGATGAAGCTTTCACAAAGGATGTTCACGTGAAGCCTCAGTACTTGGCAAAACTCTAGGAGCGGTAGGCATCAGAGCGGGAGGCATCGACGTAGGAGGCATCGAAGATAGATCATTCGAGGCCTCAATACTTGGTGGAACGCTGGATGACCCAGGAAAAAGGTGCCTCTGGAGATAAGCCGCAAGCCTTTGACGGTCACTTTGAATCCGACCTTCAGATTCTTGCAGCTCATCAAGCTTCCTCTTCATGCCCGTCGAATAGTTATTTGCAAGCACGTGCAAACTTCTATTCTCGTGCTTAAGCTGTTTGATCTCTTGCTTGAGATTTTCCACCTCTGCCATCAACGATTCAACTTGACGGGAGCGAGCAAGTAGGCGTTGGCCCATGTTGGACACAGAGCCCGCACACTGAACGCTGAGAGCTAGGGACTCTTGAACGGCCAACTCATCGGACCGTCCTGAAAGCAGCCTACTATCTTTAGGAGTGAGTAGGTTCCTAGCTACTATCGTAGCTGTTGTTGCATCCGTCATCATGGAGTCTTCACCTGTAAGGGGACCATTAGAAGATAAGAAAGACGGGCACCATACCTTAGCCTGACGCGGCGTAACCGGATCACTGCTGAGACTCAAATCTAAGCAAATGTTCGATGGGTTAGCCATTTTCAAAGGTGTTAAAAGAGAAGGGTGGATGGAGTTAAATCTCAAAGGGCCGGAGACGATTTTCACAAATGGGCAATCTTCAAAGTGTGCATGTTGGAGGTGATCGATACCTCTATTAAAAGGAAAGGCGACGCTATCTCGGCTTTTCAAAAAACGCGTGCAACTTTGTCAAAAGATCTCTGACAAAGCCGCATCCGCACTACTGTTTGCCATTCAGAAATCAAAGAGGCGCTTGCTCAAAAATTGAAGAAGCATTTGTTCAGAAATCGAAGAGACGCTTGCTCAAAAATCGAAGAAGCGTTTGTTCAGAAATCAAAGAGGTAACACCCTCCGAACCTCAAAAGCTGGGCCGCTTGTTCAAGGATCGAAGAGTCATCACTCTCTGAATTTCAAAAGCTGGGCTCTTCCAGATTTGTCATCACCCTTCATATGCAACCCCAGCTTTGCAGAAATCACGGGCAACTTTGTCAAAGATTTCTGACAAAGTTGAGAACGCGTGAATCTTACTGTTCAATTACCCAACAGTTGTCGACAATGGTAAAGGAACAGTATCACCACTTGCTGTTGGGAAATCCCTATATATGGCAACCTTCATCTTTTATAGCAAGGCAGACCTGCAAAAAAAAAAAAAAAAAAATGCCCAACTCTTCCTCACCTCTGAGGGCGCACTCCCAGCAAAGCCTTTCGAAATACTCAATTTTTTCTTCTTCCCCAAAGAAGATACCAGATGCCTGGAGTACAGATGACCAAGGAGGAAACGGTAGATTGAAGCATGTGGAGACAAGCACAACAAATACATGTGCTGATCCATTCGCCGCTTCTTCAAAAGCAAAGGTATCTCATATCATCAAGGTCAAAAGCAAAAGTATCTCATATCATGCTCTTTCCCTGTTTTTTTCTTTGTCCTTGTTCTTACTCGCATGGCAAAGTGAAAGAAGCAATCAGCCGGCACTTGGAGTCAGTCTTCCGATCTGGAACCGACTGCCTGGAATCTATTCCCTGGTTGCTTACCTAGCGTTGCTCTCGAGTAGTCATCTTCAACGGTTGATACACTTCCAGATAAGGGACCACTTCTGCAAAGGGGAGCAAGTAAGGCAAGTGAAAATGATACATTAAAGCATGTGGAGACAAGCAACAACTGCATATGCTGAGCTATCCTCTAACCCTCTTCAATACGAATTGGAGAGATTGAACAAAGAAACAGAAAAAAGGAGTAAAGCTCAGACCTTCGGGGAAGACCAAAAGAATCCTGCTGCCCAGTTCAAGAGTAGCACAAAGGAAAATCAACGATTGGAGGAAACCAGAAAATCTTCCAGTCGAACTCAAGATCAAGCCTCGATGGCCATTGAAGAAATTTCCTGCCCAGTTCAAGAGTAGCACAAAGGAAAATCAACGATTGGAGGAAACCAGAAAATCTTCCAGTCGAACTCAAGATCAAGCCTCGATGGCCCTTGAAGAAATTTCCAGCCCAGTTCAAGACTAAGCCTGTGGAAAATCAACGATTGGAGGAAACCAGAAAATCTTCCAGTCGAACTCAAGATCAAGCCTCAATGGCCCTTGAAGAAATTTCCAGCCCAATTCAAGATCAAGCCTCGACGACCCTTGGGTTGACATCTACATTAAGGGACTTCAAAACGCATCTTCTACACGTGACAAGCACATGTCTACGACGCACCTTGAAGTGGGGGCATTTGTAGACATCGAAATTTCAGTAAAACAAATGTTCACCAACGCATTAAAGTTTTGACATGTCAGGGCATACATGGCATACGCCACGTGTCGTACAAATTGTACACATGGCATGTGACTCAACAAAATAGGAAGAAATACCCTTGGATGATTAAACAAGTTTTTTCTTCTCAATTTGGGCAATGACAAGGTAAGCACATTTCAATCCATTGAGGATCAAAACAAGTTTTTCTTCTCATGTTGGGCAATGACAAGGCAAGCACACTTCAATCCATTACGGATCAAAGCAAGTTTTTCTCATTTGGGCAATGACAAAGCATACACATTTCAAGTTTAAAATGGTGTTAAGTGGGAAATTAGGCCATAAGTTAGACCACTTCAAGTTTAAAATGGTATTAAGTGGGAAATTAGGCCATAAGTTACACCACTTCAATTTCAATATTGTATTAAGTGGGAAATTAGGCCATAAGTTACACCACTTCAATTTCAATATTGCATTAAGTGGGAAAATTAGGCAATGGTGCTTGGAAAGGAAAAAAATATTTTGTGGTGGTGATTCATTCTCAAAGCCTATAAATAGGCTTCTCCATCAAGGTATCAATCATCAAGGAATTCACAAATACATTTCTCTACTCCAAAATTAGAAGAGAATTCCCCAAATCCTTGAAGCTTTGAAACTCCAAAGCTTCCAACCATCCAAATTCCCAAGAATTCCGAATGATCAAGAAAGCTCTCTTCGTTCTTCGTTAAATCCTTTTTCAAGATCAAGCCCCGACGGCCCTTGAAGAAAGTGTTCATCCGTTCATCCTAAGCATAAGCCCCCAACGGCCCTTTGGATCAACAACCTCAACAAATCCACACATCCAATCGTTCTTCAAGATTAAGCCCAAAAGCCCTTGAAGATCTGCTCATTCATCAACGTTCAAGATCAAGCCCAAAAGCCCTTGAAGAAATCCACACAACCATTATTCAAGATCAAGCCTCGACGGCCCTTGAAGAAAGTGTTCATCGTTCATCCTAAGATCAAGCCCCAACGGCCCCTTGGATCAACAGCACAAACAAATCCACACATCCAATCGTTCTTCAAGACTAAGCCCAAAAGCCCTTGAAGATCTGCTCATCCATCAACCTACAAGATCAAGCCCAAAAGCCCCTTGAAGAAATCCATACACCCATTCTTCAAGATCAAGCCCAACGCCCCTTGAAGATCCGTTCATCAACTGTTCATCCTTAGATCAAGCCCCGACGGCCCTTTGGATCAACAACTCATCCACAAACCTACACCCTACGAAGATAGAATCAGAGGACCAAATTTGAGAGAGATCGTAACCCCAAAATCATAAACACAAAAATATTATTTTGTACACGTTTATTCTGATTTCTTGTTTCAAGGAATCTTTCGTGTTCACATGATGTTCGTCATTGTTTGAAAAAAACTTGGTATTCTTATTTGAAGCCAGTTAACTCTCGCTTTTTGAGACGATAGGATTTTCTCATTACTAGGAGCTCTATTTAACTCATTCCTTCACTTTGCCTCTTTGACTAACAATTTGACATTATTTAGATCCTCCATATTCTGGGCTTGGATTACTTTAAGCTCATCAAATAACACATGTACTCTCTCATGTACATTAACAAAAACCTCCTTATTTCATCCTCTAATCAAAGTTTTCAGGGCCCTAAGACATCCCCTCAACTTCCAAGTACTAAGGTCTTTTAACCACATTAGTAAAATCTAGGTGGTTCAACCACATAGCCAAGTATTTAAAGTCTCTTCACCAAACAATATTACAGTGATTATTAGGGTGGCAATCTAACAGAATAAGGATGTGGTTCGATCCAAAAATCGGATAATTATAGAGACTAGCGTTTGGACATAAATTCAACCATGCTGCATTAACAAGGGCCTTATATAGCCTTTCAAAAATTAAAGTATTATCTTTGTGTCCATTGGTCCAAGTAAAAGGAACCCCAGAAGTTGGAAGTGAAACAAGACCTCTATTTTTCAAGAAATTAGAGAAATTCACCATAGGTACATTTGTGTTTCTATCACCCCCCCCCCCCACCTTCTCGCTAGGGCTTAGAATATTATTAAAGTCTCCAACTAAAATCCAAGGTTGCATATTGGTATTTATACCATGAAGATTAAGAAGATCATCCCACAGTTGTGGTTGCAATAACTTTTGTGGAAAAACATAAGTAAAAGTGCATAGGAAACTAACACCCAACTTAATAACCTTAACACTACAATGGATAAATCTAGGGGAGGAGGCAATTACATTAATAATAATAGTCTGGTTATTCCAGAACAGGCCAAGCCCACCAGCTTGCCTGTTCCCTTCCGCAAAAAAACATAAAATTAAACCACTTCCAAAAAAACATTTTTTGAAAGCTTACCAAGACCAGACCTAGTTTCTAAAACACAAAAGACATCAAGGTTAATTAAACTAGACAAAAGCTTAAACTGCGGGATAAATTCAGGTCTGCCCCATCCCCTGCAATTCCAAACTAAACACTTCATTAGTCAACATCTTCCACCTCGTAGCTAACCCTAATGACATCATTACCGTTGTTTCTACCCCTCTTCCTACTCCCCATGAATTGAATCTGCTTAAAATTATCTTCTTTAGCCTCCATGAACTCCTTATCTTCCTCTATAACACTTTTTCCCTTATTAGGTTTCACAACATTTACCCCATCACCTTCCTCAATGTCATCAGAAACCAGAGCACAGGTAAGCCTCCACTTAGCAACTAAATCCACCTTTGACACCCAAGTTTTGTTGCCTTTAACCACATTGTCATAAGTCCTCCCATCCCTTCTTACACCACTTACCAGCATACCTACTTTTCCTATAAGCTACTGTTGTCCAACCTTCACTAACATTCTCATCACGGGACCTAGCTTGGTCTTTCAATTCCAGCTCTTCCTCATCCTTAGTGTTCACCTCTTCCCCGACCACTAGTTGGGGAAACACTAGCATAACCCCTCCTTGCAACTCTTGTCTGGTTTCTTCAGAAATTTCAGCTGGCTCATCCTTAAACAATCTATCCATTAATAGCCACTTATCCTTATCCTCAAGGGCAGGGCACTTGTGACCTTTCGATCGCCACCACCCACATAAAAGCACACTTCAAATAACTTTTCATAGCTTAGCAAGACAGGGCAATCCTCTTGATCATTAATAACCATCACCCTTTTTAGCGGCAACCTCAAGTCCACCTTAAGAAACACTCTGACAAATAGTCTATTCAAACTTAACAGAGAATTCTTATCTGCCCTAATAAAGGTTCCTACAAGTTGCATAATGACCTCCAGAATTTCAGCATCACGATACTGCACCGAAAGTCTAGGGATGCGAACCCAAACTATAAGAGTAGATATCATCTCCACATCACGAAAAAAGGTGGTTCACTTCTCCAAATGGAAAATTTGGCCTTTTACATACCAAGGTCTGTTATCCAAAACATACTTCATCTCCTCTTGATCAATGAACTCCACAGCATACCACCGGTGACCAAAGTGGTCAAGGTAAAAAGAGTTATTGACTCCCGATCCCCAAGTAAGCTCAAACTTCCACTTAATAGTTCTAGCTTCAATCTGTTTCCTCATTAATTTCCCCATGAGCACCCTAGTTTCCATATGCTCTACATTGAGGTTCGAATAGAGGCTAGTTGACACCCTGGTGACTCCACTCCCTAAGGTAAAGGTACCTTTAGAACCCTCTACCACCACAGGAGGCTGACCAGGATGAGGAGAGGCGAACCTATTAACCTAAGACGGAAGTTTGGGACTGGATGAGATCCTAGGGTGTCTTGAGAACGAGGCTTCAAGTTGGGAAATGATAGTCATTTTGATGTTGAAGGTTAAAGACTTAGGGATACGATAACAAATGACTGATATGCAAGCTCTTGAGTTGCACTTCATATATAAACATCAAGATAAGAACGATGCATGCATACACTTCCAAGGGAATAACAAAAGTCATAAATAAAACAAGCCAGCATGCGACACAAACTATGTTACTTTCAGACCATCGCAGGAAATTAGCAATAATGATTACAAAGCTAGGCCACCCATACGTCACATTAAACCATATCTTACAAGTTAAAGCTGGAATAAAGCATATTAAAACAAAATTAGAATAATAATTACCCTCTCACTCCACCAATTTAGCTTTCCCACACACAGTTCTAGGCACTTGAGATTACTTCTCCAACTTTTCCTTTTCAGATACAGGTCATTCGTATGCAGCCTGCATCGAATCAAAATCCATTCACCCAAGCGCTGCACCCAATCTCAGCACTCATATACGGTGGAAACGCAAGCAATCAAGGCAAGCCATAACACAAAAATCCCATAAATCCCAAAGAAATTGAATAGACCTTCCTTTATCCCAGGGATCATGAAGCCAACTGAAATTACCCAGCGCCGATTCCTTTACTATGCTCTGGATTCCAACACCTATGAATTTTGTTCCTTTAATTGCCCCCAAAGCGCACTGAATCATTATCCCTCTCCCTATTACCCAGCTAATTAGCCTATCCATTAACTTTGAGTAGGAGAAGAGAAACCCTAACCTCAACCCTAGGCAGCATCTTGATCCTCGATTAAGACCACTACCATTTGCCCCCACAGCGCGCTGAAACATTATCTCTCCCTCAGTTAACCAACTAATTAACCAACCTACTATCTTGGTGGAGGCCTGATTCACATAATCAAAAAACCCTAAGAGGAACCCTAACCCTAACTAGCCTCTCTTTCCTCTCTCAACTCTTTTTTTTTTTTTTTTAGAATGAGTTTGGTAAGCTAAATTTGTTAGTTATGTTTTTGTGTTTTGTGACTTGTTGATATGAATAATATTCATTAACTTTGTAAAGTTTTGGTAACATTAAATTTTTAAATCTTCTTCTATTGTAGTTCATCATTCTTTATGATTGGTCATGCATGTTCTTTGTTGTATGATCCAATTACTATCTTTTAATATAAAAATCCTTTGACTTTTTTATGTACTCTAAATATATGTTTGTAAGATTCAAATGATCTATTATTCGGACTGTGAACCGGCATGAACCAAATCGAACCCATCATGAATCGAACCGTATGGTTTTAGAAATAAATTTAAACCGAACCACACTGAACCAAACTGTTGATATTGTCTGGTTCAGTTTCGATTTAAGAGTGAAATTGGGCCGAACCAAACCATGCTCACACCTAATCTCATTTGACGATGGCTTCTACAAATAACTTAGAATAGACGGAATGACTTTGGTTCTAATTCAAAAACATAAAATTATGTGAAAGAAAATTAATACGTGTTATTGTGTTGGTCCGAAATGACAACGTAGTAAAATATTTTGTCCATCTAAGTTTCTCTCCTAACGATAGTCAATGTTTTTTTTTATTGAACAAGCTGGAATTACAACGAAGATCCTCTAGGGATCTTTACAGATATATAACATAATACCTGTATCTTTTAACATCATTAAAAAACCTATGAGAACTAAATACATTTATGATAATAATGTTGTTGTATTACCAGCCACAGCATTAGCTGACATATTGGCTTCTAGATCTATATGCATGAACGATCGAAGGTCTATGCTATGAAAATAAGGTTTTAACAAAGATCATATATGTACAATTAGTTGTAATCAAAGATGCGTCTCTCCTGCATGCCTAAATCAAACTTTAACCTAGACTAAATTCAGTCCAAAATCTTAGCCGAAGGGGGTTTGTACTTGCTACAAAAAAATTTGACTATTATATGCACCACCCCAAAGCCTTCTTTACACCGTGAGAGCCTTTTCTTCACTGTGAGAGTCCGCCTGAGTGCGTGTCTTTCTCCTTGGTGTGAATCCATGGGTGTGATTCAACAATTAACCAACTGAAACCAAAAGTTGTCCTTTCTCACCCACAGATCTATCGGAATTACCTAGCTTATTCGCCCTGGAAGGACACCGTGGTCGAGCTTCGACAACTACCCAACCTAAATCTTACCTAATTATGGAAGCATAATCAAGGATGGACAAAAGACCATAACTTGCCCTCTCTTACCCATAACTCTGACGGATTCGACTTGTCACGGTTGGGAGCGGAGTTATTACCCCCCAAAACCCTCTGTTCTCTATCCGTCTTCATCTTCCTTTAATACCCATTATAATCACATACCTACCAGTATTAATTTCCCAAGCAAAGGTGAGGAAATCGGACCCTTAGGGGTTCGTGGGATCTATCGCCTGGCAACTGACCAAGGGGTTGTAAGCAAGAGAATGGAGAGAATCAGATCTGCACGAATTGGCAAAAGGATAGAGGTTGTGCGGACCCAAACAACACGGGCAATAAATGAGGAACTACAAAGTACACCTACCTGCGATTCGACTAAAGGGCCTAGGAATTCAATTTTCTCTAGATTAAGGTACATTCCACCAACTGCCTTTATTGTGATACTGGTTTACTTACAACAGGTACATGTGATAGACTCAAAGGAAAGAGAGAGGAAGAGCGATCCAACTACAATCTTACAGAAAGTGTGTACTGTGTACCCATTGTTCCAAATTGTGAGAACGAGTCAACCAATAGGAAAAACTAGGAGACAAATGGCAAATCCAGAAGTGGAAGAGCTCATGGTCCACCTTAAGCAGTCAATGGACCTGTCGTCAATAGAGCAAAGAGTGAAATTGGTGGGCACAACTCTGGTAGATAGGAATCTGAACAAAATAGAAGTCATGAACATTCATGGAAATAATTTGGGGAGGTGGACATCAAGTGGGTTAAGGATAACACTTATGTCATTACGATCCAAGATGAAAGCATGGCAACAAAGATCCTAGCTTAGGTTTCATGGGCAGTGATGAAGCGAAACTTTTCTGTCAAGAAGTGGCCCCCAGAACTTGTTTTGGAAGAAGTTAAGATAGAGGTTGTTCCATTCTGGGTCCAAATTAGAGGGGTCCTTTTAAGCCACACTTCAGAATCGAATGTCAAACGCCTAACGGTGAGTGTAGGGGAGTTCATTGAGCTGGAGGACTCAGCCAAAGCTCGTGGTTTATAAAGGTTAAACTTAACGTCATTACTTCGGATCCATTAATCAATGGTTGCTAGTTGAGAAGGGGAAACAACAGTGATACGTAGGTGGAATTTTGATATGAACGCCTACAAGATTTCTGCTATAGGAGTGGACGTATAGGTAATGCAAACAATGAGTACTCTTTCAAGCCAAACGAGGGAGGAGTAGCAGGCTACGGAGAGTGGACCAAAGCTGGGCCGATCAGGGATAAGGTGGAAACCATAAGACCCTTGTCTCTCGGGGTAGGGGAAATGAGATATGCGTGTGCTGTGAGGTCGGGTACACTGCCCAGCTCATAAGGAAGTTCGAATGATACTGGATCGGGTGGACATAGGGAACATAGTAGCAATGTTACAGACATCGAGTACGGTGAGACTACACATCCACATCACCGTGGGAGGAAGAAATGGCACAGAAGGCCACGCTTAGTGGTTGGGCTAAAGAACCCCACACAACAGTGGATTATGCCGGCTGGGAGAGAGCAGGCTCTTGAGACCTTGGGCAGGAGAGATATTCGCTGCACCCAACATTGCCCTATAAAGGCAAATGGGAAACAGGCAGGCGATTAGAATTGAAGAAATTGACATTTTACAGGTTGATGAAGAATGGGATAAGAGAAATGAGGAAACTAAAAGGCAGGAGATGGTGGCCTCCTATTCCTAACAGGTCGAAGCCAGTCAAGTGAAAAGAGGTGAGGAGGTACAAAGTATGGAAATGATGCAGTCTCCGCAAAAGAAAGTGAAAAGCCTTGGCAGCATAGAGGAAAGAAAAGGAAAGATGGTAGAGAAACTAAGAGGCATGAGTATTAAAAAGCGACGCTTGATGGTGGAACGTGTTATATATGCAAACGAGGAATTACAGGAAGTCCTAATTGAATACCAAGATATGTGAAAGTACATGGAAAAGGTTTCTAAAGCAGATAAGAACAAGTATTGGCTAACTGAGAGGGAAAAGTGGGTGGCGGCTGGCCCTCAATAGCCGCACAGTCTTCATGATACACCTATTCTAGAACTGTCGGGGTCTTGGGTTGGACAGACCCTTCATGGGCAAATAAGGAAGCTAAGACCCTCTATGATCTTTCTATCGGAGACAAAAATGAAAGATTATAGAATAGATGGAGTAAGGAGGCATATGGGATTTTCGAATGTGTTTAATGCGTCACTAATCGGGAGAGCGGGTGGATTAAGTATATGGTGGGACGACTCTGTGGAGGTGGAAATTATTTATTCCACAAAACACATAATTGATGCTCGAATGCGGGAGAAGGGTGCACAACCTTGGGTGCAGATCATTGGAATTTATGGAACATCATACAGAAATGAAAAGATAGAATTCTGGAGATGGATGAATACTCACTTCACACCTTCAACTATTCCTTGGCTGTGTGGAAGAGACTTCAATGAATTCATTTGGGATTCAGAAAAGTCGGGCCTGATATTTGGAGGAATTCATGATCTCCTTAAATTTGATGGACTTGGACTTCAACAGTCTAGCCTTCACATAGAGAGGTAGGAGAAACGAGACGTTGATGGATGAACGTTTGGATAGGGGTCTGGTTAATAGGCAGTGGCAAGACCTATGGCCAAACACTACGGTTACTCACGAGATGGTTTTAGGATCGAATCATTGCCCAATTATTACTCAAACTGAACCGGGATGTAGGAAGGGTAGGAAAGTGTTTCGATTCAAAGCTTTTTGGGCAACGAAGGAAGAGTACAACGAGGTACTGTTAAAGATAGGAAGAAGGGAGTGCCCTAATACGATGGCTGAAAAAGGTTAACGACTGTTGCCCTCAACTTATTAGGTAGAGTTGTAACAAATTTAAATTGAAAGGCCAGCAGATTGATGACCTTCTATGTCAATTGGGGTATTTACAAAAAAATTGGGGAGCAAATATTGAAGAGATAAAGGAAAAATTAAGAATGGTTTATGGTTTATGGGCACAAGAGGAATGCTTTTGGCAACAAAGGTCTAGGGTGAAGTGGTTTCGGGAAGGAAATGACAACACTAAGTTCTTTCACCAGTCTACGTTACAATGTCAAATGAGGAATAAGGTGATAAAAATTAAAGATGAAAATGGTGATTGGGTGAAAAACCCCAGTCGGGTCAGAAAGATGGTAGATGAGCATTTCATGAACACCTTCAAGTCTGGGAAGAGTCGGAACTGGGGGATAATTCTTGACTGTTTAACCCCAACAGTGACGGAGGAGATGAATGCAGTGCTTACGACACTAGTTTTGGAGGAGGAGATAAAGGATGCGGCGATGTAAATGGAGGGGCTCAAAGCTTTGCGTCTGGATAGATTTCAGGGGGTTTTCTATCAAGCCTTTTGGGAGAATATTGTGGGAGACGTGATTGACCTGGTTCAATCATTGACACATAGGCAAGACAATCCAAGCAAAATAAACTCAACCCACATTGTTTTGATTTTGAAGGTGTAAAACCCGGAGGTGGTTACGCAATTTTGGCCTACAAGTATCTGCAACTACTCCTACAAGGTATTATCCAAAGGTCTAGCGAATAGGTTAAAACCTATCTTGCTGGACCTTATCTCTCCTATGCAGAATGTGTTTGTTGCTGGTAGACAAATTCAAGACAATATTGGAATTGCCCATTAGGTGTTTCATTTTCTCAAAGTCGGGAAAACGAAATGTAAGTTTGAGCTTGGTATCAAAATTGATATGCAAAAAGCTTATGACCGGGTAGAATGGGACTTCTTAGATGTGGTCATGGAGAAGATGGGGTTTGGTGTCATGTGGAGGAAGATAATCATGGGTTGTGTGACTTCGATAAGTTTTGCTGTCATTCTCAATGGGCAACCAAGAAACAAGTTCGCGCTATCACGAGGTCTTCAACAAGGAAACCTTCTTTCATCATATTTATTTCTTTTGGTGGGTGAGGTACTATCTAGGATGATACAAGGGGCAATTGAATGGAGGCTTTTGGAGGGGGTGAAAATGTGTGCTTCGGGGCCGGTTATCTCCCACATCTTTTTTACGGATTACACGTTGATTTTCCTGAAAGTGGATAAGAAGAATTGCAGAAATTTGGTAAACCTCCTCGAGGATTATTGCTTGGCCTTGGGACAGGAGGTCAATGTACAAAAAATGAGTGTCTTCTTCAGGGCCAACACTCATTCGAATATGTTTGCTGAGTTGGGTAATATTTTGGGCATACCAGTGGTGGAGAACCCGGGTACTTACCTGGGGGTACCTGCCATTTGGGGTCGTTCGAAGAAACAGGGTCTTGCTTATGTGAAGGGTCATCTTTTGGGGAAATTGCAAGGTTGGAAACAAAATACCTAATCAAAAGCGGGGAATGAGGTGTTGATCAAGTTGTTGCCCAGGCCATTCCCGCATATACTATTCGGCGGGCATGAAGAGGAAGCTTGATGAGCTGCAAGAATCTGAGGGTCGAATTCACAATGACCGTCAAAGGCTTGCGTCTTATCTCCAGAGGCACCTTTTTCCTGGGTCATCCAGCGCTTGGCCAAGTATTGAGGCCTGGAATGCTCTAGCTCCGATGCCTCCCGCTCCGATGGCTTCCGCTCCGATGCCTCCTGCTTCTATGCCTCCCGCTTCTGCACCTTCTGCTTCTGCGCCTCGTAGTGGGGCTTCACGCAAACAACCTTTGTGAAGCTCCACCTTTCTCCATGTTTAGTATCTTTCTTTTTCTTTTTATTTATTTATTTTTTTTTTTTTATTAACATAAATAAAATCAAACGGCATGGAATTGGTCCTTGAATGGAAGGTGATACTTGAAGTGAACCGGCATTGGTTTGAATTCTAATGTAGGTGCCTGATTAAAAAAAAACAACAAGTTAGTATAAAATGTAATGGAATTTGAAAAAAATGACTTACTTGTTTTGTCTGACAAGAACTCAATGACAAACACCACTCCTTTGAAAGTTTCAGGGATATTGGACTTGGCCAGATTGCATGTGATGGTTATGACTTGTCCAATGTCATCAAATTCAACTTCTTTGGGCATTGTTGTCTCAAGTATATCCTCTTTGATGAATTCATGAAATTCCCTACTTTGCACCTTTGGAAGGTCTTCCAAGATGTCTTTTTCACTTTCTTCTTCCTTGGAATTCATGAACCTGCAAGGAATAGGGATATTAGGTGGAATGGGGTTAGAACTAATTGGAACAACCTTACTTGAATTAGATGGCGTAGGAGCAATAAGTGCTTCCAGCAAAGGTGCTTCAAATTCTCTCTTTGGATTTACAATGGTTGAACTAGGGAGTTTGCCTTGGTCGCAAAATTGTCCTACGAACTCCGCTATCTGCCCAATTTGCTTTTCCAAATGGTCCAACCTTTTGTCTTCTTGTCGAGCCTCATTGTCTTGATTTTGTGAGCCCTGCACCAAACAAATTAATTCGTTAAGCTTTTGATTATAATCTATTGACGAACTTAAGTTTGGTTGGGCATATTGAATATGAGGTTGTGGTGGCTGCCAATATCCTCCTTGTTGAGCATTTTGAGGTTCCCACCACATAGAGTTTGAATGATCACTCCAATCCGAATTGTAAGTATTGGAAAACACGTTATTCCTTGATTGAAGATTCAATATATCAACACTTTGCATTTGAGACCTTTCCATGAGCTGTGATAAAAGAGAAGCATTATCAAGTGCCATGTTGTTCTTCTCTAGTATTTGAATTCAACAAACAAAACACAAATCAAAAACTAAAACTAAAATACATAACAGAAACAAACAATCCAAGAGATTAGCAAATTTGCTAATCCCCGGCAATGGCGCCAAAATTTGATGCGTGAGTTATACGCACACAAATTAAACCCTCTTTTTATCAATTGTAGTAAGTATGTAAGTAGGGATCGTTCTGGACCGGGGATTAGGAGGGATTGTTAATCACTTGGATTTGACTTAAAACGTAAAAACACAAACTAAAACACTATACTAAACTCGAAGAATTCAAAACTAAAAATAAGAAAGATTAAGACTAAGACTTAAACGAAATATGGGGGGATTGATTTTGGACGAATTTAAACTAAAATGGATAGATTGTAAAGAAAACAAATTGTAAATATGAAATTGACGGAAATGAATGGATGGTATGGCTAGCTAAGGGGTTCATCTCCATACATGTTACACTTGCATAATAAAATGATTTCCAATTGCATTTCAACAAACCATGAATTCTCATCACCCCGGGTTAATTAGGTCCGCTTAAATTAACCTTCAAATCTTCCTAACGTTATTGAATTGGATGATTGCATGCGACAACCCAAAACATTCCCCACAAGTCCCCTACATGATTGCATAATAGAGATACAAGCAAGAATCATTACGCTCTATGAAGATTATAAGTGTTGACGAGGCATTCGTTACTATGATTGCATGAAACTTATGCCAAGAATTTGTTTAACGCGATTGTTTATAAGCAACCTCCACTACTTGTGAATATAAGTTCATAACTATTACGTGAAACTCACTTATATTCTAGCGTCAAATTCATGCATGAAAATTAAGCGTTCATTCTTAATAAACATACATAAATAGGATATCAATCAAATAGTTAAACAAATTGAATTCACAACTTATGAAACGTAATTAAAAGTAATCAACTCATATTGCAAGCATAAACATATATTTCGAATCACCCCCTAGCTAAAGGGGGGTTTAGTTCCTCATACAAAACAAAGAGAATTGAAATTAAACATTGAAATCAAAGAAACGCCTAAACATTCCAACAACTCAAACTTGAATTGTATGAACGTTTAGGCCTTCTTCTCTTCCTCTTTATTGTAGCATAAGGTCTAGGGATAATTGGTTTGGGGGATGGAAGTGTGGAATGGAAGAGGAGTGGTGGAGAAGTGGAAGGGGAATGGAAAAATGGTGTTTGGATTATAAGGGGAGAGATGGGAAGCTCACGGCTAGGGAAGGGAGAATGTGTTTGTAATGTGTTGTGTATGAAATGAGATGATCTTGAATGATGGGAATGCAAGGGCTTTTATAGGAGAATGAAGGTATAAATGGCTGTTTGTTTAAGCATGCAAGTGGCTAATTAATGATGGACAAATAGCTAGGAAAACATGTGAAAGCTGGAATTGCATGTGAAGGTGTTGGAATGTGAATGAAGGCCACGGCATGGGATGTTTTTCTGGAATGATGGCAGGTTATGTATGTGTTTGGGAAGAGAATAAATGTATGATGGTGGCTGAATGATTAAAGGGAATGAATGGGAGTGACACTAGGTTGGTTATGCATGTGGAATGTGGCTGAATTGTTGGTGAAATGATGAATGGGAAAGCTGGAATTTCAAAGGGGGAGCCACGGCATGGACTAGTGTTTGAATGTGTAAAGTGTGTGTGAATGCATGTGAAGATGCTAATAAATAATGCATGTAGGGTTAGGAAATAAAATCATAACTTAAAGGGGGATGATTAAAGGGTGTTGAAAGGTTTGAAATGCATGTGTAATGGCTGAAATTGTAAGGGGAATGCATGTGGAAATGTTGGAATGGGATTGGGAATGCACGGCTTTGGGGAAAGAATGAGTGGATGTGCAAATGTGTTTTAATTAATGAAAGTGTTTGGAGAATGAATGCAATGATGAAGAGTGAATAAAGAATGCATGTAGGGTTAGCTAGGTTGGCTTTGTTTGGGTGCATGTGTGTTAATGGTGGTTTTGCATGTGAATTGATGGATTGTTTTTGATGGAATGGATGGTTCTTTGCATGGCTATAAGGGAGAGAATAAGAGAGAATGGGCTAGGCCCTTTGTTTTATGTCCAAAGTGAATACAAGGCCTTCAAATTCGTCCATCCTCTTGGCTCCATGGATAAGCTATCCAATCCATGCCCAAAAATGCTCCAAATGGCCTCAAAATGCACTTTCTTGCTCCCTAGGCCCTTAGAACCTGAAAACACACAAAAGAAGCATAAAGGACTAAAATAATGAGAGAAACATAACGTAAATGCACGAGAACAAGCCATTTAAGTCGCATGAATATGCTTCTATCATTTACCAAAAAAAAAAAAAAGATGCGTCTCCATCATTAGCAATTGCTGTAACGCTTCACCATAAATGAAGCCATGACATATCAAAGGGGATTTATACACAGATTGAATGCTGGATAGGGCAAATAACTGCATAAGAAAACTAAGACCACAAATATGGCCTCAAGTCTTAATTAGAGGAGGATATTCTACCTTGTATATTGTTCATCATAATCTTGTTATTTTTTTTATACGAAAACAATAATCTATTTTAATTGAAGAAGGACATTCTACTCTTAAGTCTAGCGGGAATGTTGCCACTAGAATTATGGTCTGGTGGTATTTCTCTTGATTTATAAGTGAGATGTCTTAAGTTCGAATCTCATAGATGACGAATTCAATACCAAACTAAGTTGCACATTGTGTGGCTTAACCGAATTTTTCCTCCTTAGTGTAAAAAAGTCTAAGGAGAATGTGAGATTGGGATAGACTATACAATGGTCAAATCTTTAATAAGGTATCAAAGTTCAACACTAACACATCTTCGTTATTGCTACTTAGTACTACGATCTAGTGTCATTCATCTTCCCTTGTAAGTGAAAGGTCTTAGGCTCGATTATCGCCAAAAGCGAGTTTGAACCACATTATTACTAGCATATTGTGAGGCAAAGTCTGCCCCTTCTCCTTTAGTGTAGATAATATTGTTTGTTAAAAAAAAAAAAAAAAAAAAACGTCTTCGTTATTCTAAGGTCATCTCCAACCGAAGAGTCCAGAAGGTTGAAAACCGTCTCCAACCGAGGGCTAAACCAAAGAGCTCGTGGGCCCCTACGGGACAAAAAAGGGCCAAAGGGCCAACCAGCTGGCCCAACCAAGCTGAGCCACAAATTTGACATCAGTTAGCCGTTATATTTGATTTTTTTTTTTTTTACAAATTTAAAAAAAAAAAAAATTAAAAATTCTATTTTTTTTTTTCCTATAACTTCCTTAGTCATTAAACAACATTAAATAACATTAAGTAACATGAAACAACATTAAACATTAAAAAAAATATTATGTTTAGCCCTATGGCCCTTTAGTCCTCGGTTGGAGATTGTTTTTTGTCACAGGGCTATGTTTGGCCTTATGGCCCTTTGGCCCTCGGTTAAAGATAGTAAAAAATATGGTCTTGCACTGTTCATTAAAATATTAATTTCTGGAAGGATCAGAAGGCTAAAACGAGCCATTTGGCCCTCATTCAGTTGGAAATGGCCTAAGACTTTAGACCATCTCCAACCTTAAGGTGCAGAGGGCCAGAGGGCATAAAATAGCCCGAAAATCGCCTTTAACCGAGGATTAGGCCAAAGGGCTCGTGGGTCCCACAGGACAAAAAAATGGCAAAGGGCAAACGGCTGGCCCAATCCAGCCAGCCCTTGGCGGGGCTGGATTTTTCATTATTAATACATTTTCTGTCGGATATAGCCGGCAGTATTGTCCTCTTTAGTGTCGGATATAGCTAACAATATTGTCCTCTTTTTGTTTTTTGTTTTTTGTTTCTTTTTTTGGGCCAAATTTTTTTATTTATTTTTTTCAAAATTCCCCTTTTTTTCCTATAAATACCTAAGCCATTTCTACACTATTTTTCACATAATTTTCACCCTTTTTAAATTTAAGTTGTAGTTTTTAAATTTAAACAATAAATTATGTTTGGCCCTATGACCCTTTAGCCCTCGATTGGAGACGGGTTTTTGTTATAGGGCTAAAATGAGCCCTATGGCCATTTGGCCTTCGGTTAAAGATGGAGGAAAATATGGTCATGTACTATTCATTAAAACATTAGGCTATCTCTAACTGATGGCTGGCCAGAGGGCTCGTTTTAGCCCTCTGGCCCTCCAAGATATTAATATTTCAATGAACAGTACATGGTCATATTTGCCTCCATCTCCAATCAAGGGCCAAAGGGCCATAAGGCTCGTTTTAGCCCCGTCACAAAAAATCGTCTCCAACCTAAGACCAAAGGGCCATAGGGCCAAACATAATTTATTATTTAAATTTAAAAGCAACAATAACTTAAATTTAAAAACTAAAACTACAACTTAAATTTATAAACTACAAATTAAATTTAAAACAACATTAACTTAAATTTAAAAACTACAAAAGCTTAAATTTAATATCCATAATCAACATCATCTTCATCATCCGCCATTATAGGAGTATAGTCAGAGGTAAACAACTGCTGCTGGGTCATAATTTCTTCTTTTTTTCCCCTATCAAAATAGGCTTTACTCAACGGAGTGTAATTTGTAGTGTTCCTTTCCATATTTTTATCATCCATCTCTTCTTGTATTTGTTTGACCCATTCATCATGCCTACAGTTCATTTCTTCCACGACAATGGCATTTTGCTCAGCCAGCAATCGCAATGAGGTCGCCACTTCCTGTTGAGCGGTGTAATCATCATTTGCCTTACCCTTTTCCTTCAACCTTCGGCCTTGTTTCGTCCCATAGCCCTAGGTAAGGAACCTTCGTCCAGAGATGGATTTTCTACCCTTGTTTGTTGAATGGTAGGAGATCCATCTTCATCCATATCTACAGTTGGGGATGCAATTCCGAACACCGGCGTAGGACCTACTCTATGTTGAGTTGGATCTTCAAATAATACCCACCCTTTACAAATTTCCCAATAACCGTGAAATTGAAAGGGTTTTGAGCTGCCTTCCATATACAATTCCTCCACTTGGCATACCTAGAAAATATAATTACAAAAATTAAAGGAAATTAATTTATGAAATTAAATGTAATATAATTAAACATTTAAAATAAACTATGAAAACACTAAATTCGTCGTAGTAATTGGCGCCACTTTTATGTCTACTTGCGGATGCTAACAGTGCTTGTTGCCATTTATTCAAACATGGATGAAGATGTTTCTTCCATCTTGAAGAACAACTCTTGTGGTTTTGGGTATTCAATGGAATGGTGCCTTCATAGAACTCTAAGTATTTTTTGGACACACGAGTCCAAACACCTTCGCTTGTTTGAGAAATCTCCTTCACACTATCTTCCGAAACCTATCTATAGGCCCTGCAAAGAGCTTCATCTTCTTTTCAAGTCTAAGCCCTACCTTTCATTGCAGATGAGGCCATTTGAAAATTATTGAAAAAATTGAAGGAAATATTATTGGAAGAGGTAAGAAAATATAATGTGAAGAATTGAAATAGAATGAAGTGAGATAATATGGAATTGTGAAAATTATGTGAGAAATTGTGTAGGAATGACTTAGGTATTTATAGGAAAAAAAAGGTTTAAATTCAGTAAAAAAAATTTGAATACAACAGCTAGCTCACGTCAACTAACCGTTGCATTCAAATTTTTGCCTACTATTCGTGTCGGTTATAACCGACACTATTGCTTTTATTCTTGTCAGTTATATCCAACAACATTAATAAAAAATTTGGGCCAGCCCGGGGCTAGCTGGCTGGCTGGAAAGGGCCAACCGGTTGGCCCTTTGGCCCTTTCAGATTCCATGGGGCCCTTGTTTGGAGACGATTTTCGAGCAATTTTTGGCCTTTTAACCTTCTGGACCTTTTGGTTAGAGATGACTAGCCAACATTCAGTTGGAGATAGCCTTATACTCATAGTTAAAGAAGAACATCACCTTATTATAGTACTAACATGACAAACATTAATTAGCGATAATTATGGTGTGCCCACCTCTATTAACTTTGATGGTGTCCTATTGCCTATGGGCTAAAGCTATATGCCCATTTATTAAAAAATCAGACAAACCCTCCTAAGATAAAGCTTTTCTCTAGGACAAGGATTGTTCGTCCTTCCACTTCCAGTGTCCTCCTGTTTGTATGGTCACGGTTAAGTCACATCAACATTTTATATTACTATTTATTTGTCTTATTATCTCTATAAAAAAAATATATAAAATGTTGATGTGGCTTAACCGTGACCACACAAAACAGAAGGGAACGTAAGGGCACCGAAAGTGGGAGGGCAGACAATCCTTGTCCTTTCCTCTGCGCATACTTTCTGAACCGAGTCAAAATCTGTTTTGGGTGCAAATAGTCTTTTAAAACAATGATAAAAAGATATTGAACTTTTATATGATGGTGTGAATTCAAAGTTTGTCTAGTTAATATAATATCTAAGCTAATAAAATCTATCGTTTGACCCAAAAAAAAAAAATAGTCTTTTTTCAGCAATTTACTTAGAACATCTCTAAAAGGGTTGTTAAATTTAGAACTTGTGATGCACCCTCTACATTTAGAGAGTTTCTAAGACCATCTCCAAAGGAGTTTTGGAGATGTCAAATCCTAGGTGAAATTCCATGTAATCAAATTTGAAGGTAGAAATGAGCTCCAACCGATATGTCAATTTTACATGGATTGACATATGAGTTTTCATATGTCAAATTTGACATATGAGAAAAGATGATGTCAATTTTTTTTAATTATTTTATTATGTGGATCCTATTAATGCATCAATTATAAATCTTGAAAAATGTATTTTAATTGATTTCTTTTTAAAATGAGTCCTACAAATATCATTTATAACAAAAAATCATATCGGTTGGAAAAAAAGAAAATATGACATTGTCACATCAGCTATCAAATTAACATTTGACATTTATCTTTTGATATCTCCTTTGAAGATGCTCTAAGCCTTTAAACATTTTTTTTGTTATAATAATGCGTCTTTTCTCACCATTCCTATTAATTAATTCAATAACAAAAAAATGTGAAACAAACTCGTTTCATATTAGATAGTATACAAAATAATATTAAATTTGTAGAATTTATTGGAGAACAAAATTGTCAATTAACAAATTTTACTTTTCAAATTGCTCGTAAATTAAACAAACTTTAATTTTTTCTTTTTGAAAAAAAATGATATTATTTATATTAAGAGAAGTGAATAAGTTTAGTTTCACAAAAAGCTACAATAAAGTAGTTTAAATTCATCTTTGATTAGAATCGAACTGAATCTTACTTACTAATAAAGATGATAAATACCACTAAATCATAGTACTCAAAAATAACAAACTTTAATTTTAAGAATTACATATGTGGAAGTTGTTGAGATGCTCATGCAAGGTACATGCCAGCTCACATTGCAGAAATCGAAAAAACTTCACATAGATTAATTACACAATATTATTTAATCTCAAACTTTACAAATTTGTCCGATTTCTTTTTGTGTCTGTTTTTGCACTTCATCTTTTGCATCAAATCCAACCTATGAAAATACTTATAAAGCATAAACAAGTTACAATGTACAGCCCACCTTATTACTCAACACACCCGACCCATTTACACAGACCCCTCAGGGGGTCAAAGTCAAAACCCCTTTGACCTCGACCAAAAAGAGTCAAACCACCGTTGACCACCCCCAAATTTTCAACTCCCATCCCTTCTACCGCTGGTTGAGACTGTCCCAAAGCAATCCACATTGCCTCTTTGCAAACCCAACCCTATGCTTCTCCAAATCATAAACCACCTCAAACCCCTGCTGCTGGTAATTTCCCAAAACACCCCCGGGGCCACCGCTATTCTCCGCCTCATCACCGCCGTTCATCAACATCCAACACCCCACCTTCTTCCTCTTCCTCCCCGCCCCATCACCGCCGTCCACAAACTCGTAAAAGTAGTTCCTCCTGGGCAGCGCCACACTGGATTTATTCCCCACGAAATGTAACGCCACGCCCGGAACCTCCACCACCTTGTCGTAATAGTAACACGGCCCGAGCCCGGTTTGTTCCTCAATCTGAGTCGCCCGCTTGTGGCCTCGCCCGACTCGGCGGTCGAACTCGGCCACCAGTGAGTTGTAAAACTTCTGAGGCAACATAGTGAAAGTCGTCCCCGAGTCAACGACGACACCACCGTTCCCGTTCTCGTTGACCCTTTTCAGAGTCTCCGGCGCCGGAAAAACCCTTTTGCCCACCGAGACTCCGGCTAGTCCAATGGAATAGAAATAAGGGTGTTTGGGGTTGTCGAGCATGGAGGTGTAGACGTACTCAACCGACTCACCGCCGACGCCGGCGTCCCCGAGTAGCTTCTGCTTCTGGTCGTAGGGTCCCAGAATGAGTGGACTCGGCCTGCGGACTCGGTCCTGGTCAAATGAGTGAGAAACTAAGCAGTATGAAAATTGGGTGGCGAGGTGGGGGGAGGTGGTGGATAACTGGGCCGGTAGAGAAAGCAAACCGCGTCCGAACCCGGCCACCCCAATCGGCTCGCCGAGGGCAGAACGGGAACACCCAAAAGTGAAGTTTCGAAGAACGAGAGAAGGAGATGACATGGGTATTGATAAGCTGTGCTTGTAGAGCTTGGCTATGAAGCTTCCGTCGGCGTAGGCGTAGTAGAAGGGCGGGCAGGCGAAGGAGGAGCATTCCGAGATTTCAATGGAGTCGAGAGGGCAGCGGGAGATGGCGCAGAGATCGGCGGGGGAGAGGGATGAGTGGGCGGCGGAGCAGGAGGTGGTGTCGCATGGGACAGCAGCGGCGGGTGGGATTTTGGGAGGAGGGGTTGTGGAGTTGGGTTTGCCTTCGCAGAGAATGCATTCGAAGGGGGAGCAGGGGAACCAGACGAGGTCGCTGCCGGTGTCCATGTAGAGGGAGATGGGTTGGGGAGGGTTGGAGTTGAGAGTGAAGGAGAGAGTGTAGTCGCTGCCGGGGGTGAGGGGGAGGGAGACTTGGTTGGTTTTACGGTGGTAGTGGTGGCGGTTGTGGTGGTGGTGGAAGCGGACGGCGGAGCGCGCTGAGGTGGACTTGAGGAGGCTGGGGGTACTGTTGAATTGGTTTTGGGAGAGGGTGTGCGTTAGAGGGAGAAAGAGTGGTTGTGAGGATGAAACGGAGAAGTGCGTGATGCAACAGAGTATTAGAAACAGAGCAGAAGCCATGGAAAACAGAGTAGAGTTATGATGCTTGAGAGAGAGAGTGAGAGAGAGAGTAGTGAAGGGGTCTTAATAAGGAGGTGGATTGACCGCCTTCCCATTTCTATATTTTTTTTGTATTCTTCTGTTTGTGTGATCATAAGTCACGTCAATATTTTATATTCTTAGTATTTTATTATTTATTATTTCTACAAAAAAATTAATAAAAAATATTAACATGACTTAACCACGATCACACATTACAGGAAGGCATGAGAGAGTATGAAAATGAGAGGGCAGACAATCCACCTCTGTCTTATCACCTCTGTCTTATAAAGGGGAGTGAGACGGGAGGAAGCTTCTGGGGGGTGGGAGGAGGGGTTTTGAGGAAAGGATTATCCTCTAATCATGTAAATGGGAAACATGATTAAGGGACTAATCAGCTAAGTTTGCTTTGTTTAATCTGTGTTTAACTTAATAAGATAAGTTTAATTAAGGGCAATGGACCAAAAACGGGGTCAATTAGTGAATGGGTGTGACTGAAGTAAAGCTTCTTGTACTTTGAACAATGTACTAATTTTTGCCTAAGACTAATATTTCATCATATCCGTAACATTATTTATGAGCTAATGTGCTTTAACTCAAATGATGCGTGTTGCTTGTAGTCCAGCTAAATAAAGTACAACTCAAACAAAACAAAAGACCAGACCTCATTTACTAATAACGTATCTTAACCGAATAAAATCAACTATTAGTATTGTTCAATTTATTAATCTTCCTTAGATTATCAATTTTATAAAAAAAATCATTCAAATTGGAGATTATTTAGTCATATAAACGAATCAAATAAATAAAAAGTTCATCCTGAAAATATTACTCAGTACTTACACTGTCAATATTTTTTTATACATTTGAATGATTAAATTGTCTCCAATTGAAATAATTTTTTGTAGGAGTGACCTAGAAACGAAGATTAAAAAATTCAACACTTCTGTTTATAACATTTGCACAATCAAAATATGTTATTTGCAATGCAATAAGCTCATCCAGGAAGAATGCAATAAAGTGAGGTATACAAAATGTTACAATTGAGTCTCTCTCCTCAAAGACGCATGGCCTGGGCCATTGTCAACCATAAACTTCAGGGCGTGATTCGCTTGAAACCCAAGGAAAGACCAGCTAAAAAGAGTCGACAACTGGATCGACTTTAAGACCAATATACGGGTTGAAACAAGATCACAAGGTAAGATACATCTATATTTCAATGACAACAATGCAAATAATCATAACAATATAATTAACCAAAACAATTACTAACAAAAGAAATTCATACTAATCTGGTCCAGTATAAAATCATTCAGTTTTTATTTTAATGGACATGACTTGTATAAAAATGAGTCCAAAATCAAGTCCATATTGCTTATGTGTGGTAACCCGGCCCGGTCAGTTTAAGTGTTTTAGCATTGGTTATTTTATTCGTGGTCCACAATGAAGCACATGATTTATATTCCATATCTATTTAACATTCAGAAGTAAAACAATTGTTGGTATTGACTTTGTTAGACGTAATTTTTTCTTAGCAGAAACAAATAAAGATTGTTTTATATTGCTTTTTGTTTTGTTATACAACATGTGATTGGAAACGAATCCGTTCAATCCATAGGAACATGACCATATGAACCCAATTGGCTCAGACTCATTTACCCAAAAAAAAAAAAAAAAGTCGAGTCTGGATCCATCCTAAATAGACCCGGCTTGACCCGCTTCCCCCCACCCCAACCCAACAGTTCTATTCTCAGCAAATCATTCTGCCATCCCATAGAGCTTTAGCTCCATATGAAACCGTATATTTGTGAGAGCAAGGACCTATCCTTTATAGCCTCTAAATTTATAACTAACTCACCGCTTTTTTTTTTTTTTAATGAACAAACGATATTACATTAAGGGGTGGGAGAATGGGCTAAGCCTCACAATTAGCGAGCTATAATATGGTTCAAATTTGCATTTGACAAGAATTGAATCTAAGACCTCTCACTTATAAGTGAAGAAGAATATCACTAAACTGCAATACTAAGTGCCACTAACTCACCTATTAAAGTCGGAATAGGAATCGTCATGGCTTAATTATCAACAATAAAGTCCAACTATACCACTACTTATCAACTTAATAATCTTAATTAGAGGATTTACCATACCGATAACAGGCTATATGTGATTAAACACACTCATATATCATACATATAGGACAAACATTTGTTGTCTTTAATACGAATTCGAAATTTGCATCCAAGAGGCCGACATATTATCTTAATTAATTAACTTAACTTATATATTATTCTAAAACTAGCGCCGTCTAGGTTCTGTCCAGACACTAAGCAGCTGACTACTGCTTCGACTTTTACCTAGCATTTTTTAGAACTTTGCTTACATGTACAACTTGTTTGGAGTTTAGGTTTTCTAGTGTATCAATATGATTTCAAAAGACATCTTCGGGGCGTTAGGGAAACTTCCCCTCAAAAAGCAGGTTGAGCAGCCCAAAGTCGAGACAAAAACAAAGTCGACGAATAATGCAAGCAAAGTGGAATTTGAACTTGAAGAGTGACAGGTCACAGGCCAACAGCTCAGTTCCTTTCAATCTTCTTGGTCTTTAGACTTTTTGGTAGACTTGGCCGGGAACCGTACCTTCCTTGGTTCAACCTTCTTCGTTGCTACATGCTTTTGTCCATATGGAGGATACGATCAGGGACTTGTAGGAGTGAAAAGAATTTGACTTTTATGTATTCAAGAAATATACTACTTTTTAGATTTTTTATTTTTTATTTTTTTATTTTTATTTTTTATAGTTAAATTTAACAAAACAAATTAGGTTCTAAGAATAATTTGGTACTGTTATATTATTTTCGTTACGTGAAAAGTCAGATCTCTTCCAAGCTGAAAAAGTACTAAAAATCATTGGTAAGAGGTAGTTGGTCAGTCGATGACAATGCATTAAGTTTACCAAGACCTCTTCAACTGATTGTCTTCCAGGTTCATACTCCTTTCCATTTTCGTAGTTAAAATCAATTTAGTGTAATTTATCTTATTGTTTGTTAAAAAACGTCTATTGAGACGAAGCACGTTGAAACAACTTATAAAACCTTAATTGATTGAAAAGAAAGATATTCCATTAACTAATCCTATTTGGCACCTGATATTACAACCCAAATCACAAAAAGGAAAGCAACAGAAAACTGATCGAACTGAACTAATGAAAGCTTTGAAGAGAATGGTATTTGAAAACTTATAATTAAACTCTGTTTTGGAGAAATAATCTGTTTATCTGTCTCACTTAAGAAATGGTACAAGAAACTCCTTAAATAGGAGTGCTGGAGTCTCATGCAATAAAGGCAGAAGCTCCCAACTACATCCAACTACATGTAATAAAAGCTAGGCTATACAACAATGAGTGCCTATACAATAGACCCTTGACTTTGTAATCACAAAGAATGATTTTGCTTGATCTTGTTTGCTTGACTTTGTATCCACAATTGAAACTTTGCTTAATTGTTATCTCCATCATTCTTATCTTCATCATCCCCCCACAAGCTCATGAGTGGACGACGAACGAGCTTGGACTTTAAGAAATGAAAGCAATCAGTAGACAAGCCCTTAGTGAAGATATCTGCAATCTGAAATTTAGTAGACACATGACGGACATTCAATGACCTTGCCACTACAAGCTCACGCACAAAATGATAATCCATAGCAACATGTTTTGTTCTAGCATGGACCACGGGATTAGACGCCAATGCAATGGAGCTTGTGTTATCACACCAAATCAAAGGAGTCAAAATACTGATGCAAAGCTCCTGCAGCAGTTGTTGGAGCCAAACAAGTTCAGTTGCCGTGATGGTCAATTGCCGATATTCTGATTCGGTACTTGAACGAGCAACTGTGCGTTGCTTTTTGGAACTCCAAGAAATTAAATTTGGACCAAAATATATGCAAAAACCATCAGTGGAGCGTCTAGTGTCTGGATCCCCGGCATCAGTACCACCACGACGAAACTGGAGCCCTTCCTTAGTTGTGCCTTTTAAGTAACGAAGGATTCGCTTGACTGCAATCCAATGAACTAAGGTGGGCTAGTGTATATGCTGACATACCTGATTCACTGCATACGTGATGTCAGGTCTGGTGATGGTTAAGTACTGTAGAGCCCCGACCACACTTCAGTAGCTGGTAGGATTATGCAAGGGAACACCATCAAGAGAGCGAAGTGGAGAGCTAGATTGAACTGGAGTAGCACAAGGCTTGGCTTCCAACATATCTACATGCTTCAACAAATCAACAATATATTTTGTTTGCTTTAGATGTAACCCATCATCTCCACGAGTTGCTTCAAGACCCAAGAAAAAATGGAGGGGTCCCAAATCTTTCATAGAAAAACTCTGACCAAGTGCATGGATAAGTGAATCAACATAAGAGCATTGATTTCCTATGATAAGGATGTCGTCAACATAGATTAGAAGAATCAAATACACTCCATGGTTATTAAAAATGAAAAGAGAATGATCTGCTTGTGATGCCACAAAGCCTAAATCAATAAGATATTAAGAAAAACGATGAAACCAGGCTCTTGGGGCTTGTTTCAAGCCATATAAGGACTTGCGCAAACGACAAACATGATGAGGATACTCGGATCTTCAAAACCACGTGGTTGTTTCATGAAAACTTCTTCAGAGAGATTCCGGTGCAAAAACGTGTTCTGTGTACATCAAGTTGGCGTATAGGCCAATTATAAGAAACTGCAAGGGCAAGAACCAGACGAATGGTAACATGCTTAACCACTGGACTAAAAGTCTCGATGTAATCAACACCCATCTTTTGATGAAATCCATTGGCAATAAGACAAGCTTTATATCGCTCCACCGTACCATTAGATTTCCGCTTTATGCGATAGACCCACTTGCAAGGAAGAACATGAGTAGCAAATGAGGAAGGTACCAACTCCCATGTACCAGCATCTTTCAAGGCCTTAAACTCTAATGTCATTGCATCACGCCAATGAGACAATTGATTTGCCTCTCGAAAGAAAGGTTGCAAGGGGGAGAGGTGCTGCACTAGAAGAGGATGTCAGATTATGAGAAATAGAAATATAAGATGATGAAGGTACTTGAGGAAGAAGTGGTAAGGGAGAAGGAGTGATAACCACATGAGAATAAGCTTCTAACGGCGGGACTGAGGACGACTGTGCAGGGTTGTCGAATGGAAAAGTTTCCTCATCAAATACCACATGGTGTGACAAATAAACTCGTCCATTTGACATATCATAACAGCAATAGCCCTGATGATTAAGTGAGTAACCAATGAAAACACATTATTTTGAACGAAATTCCAATTTATTTTTATTATAAGGTCGTAAATAGGGAAAGCAAGCACAACCGAAAACACGAAAACATAAATAAGAAGGCTTGCGACTAAACAATTTTTCATAAGGCGAAACATAAAGAAAGCATCCACCCAAAAAGAAGAAGGCATTTTAGCGATGGCAAGTAAAGTAAGACCCATGTCAACAATATGTCGTTTCCGTTCAGCAGCATCATTTTGTTCAGGAGTATGAGGGCATGCTAACCGGTGCTTAATGCCATTATCAGTTAAAAATTGTTGAAATTCCTTACTCATAAATTCACCTCCGCCATCAGTTTGTAAAGATTTTATCTTATAGACAGTATGAATAGATAGAAGATTTTCAACAAGCAATTTAAATTTTTGAAAATAAGAAAAAGCTTCATGTTTAAATCTCATAGGAAATATCCAAGTATAACGAGAATAGTCATCAAGAAATATTATAAAATACTTGGGGACCCTTAACAGAGGCAATTGGTGAAGTCCAAACGTCACAATGGATCAATTGAAGAGGACAAACGGAAATAGATGGAGACAAAGCAAAAGGTAATTTAGTGCTTTTGCCCAATGGGCAAGTAGAGCAAAAACTAGGTAACTTAGAATCCTTAATAGGAAAAGAAGACATAATTTTAGTAAAAATTGCATGAGATGGATGGCCGAAACGCTGATGCCACATAAATGAAGAGGTTCGTTGTCCAAAGAATGCCATGTTCTTGAAGGGAAACTTCGACCAACCCACACGAAACAGATACAATCCATTCTCACTCTTGCCGTGGAAAAACGTCTTCCCCGTGGATAGAGCCTTCACAAAAAAATCAGTAGGAGTGAAAATGAAATAGCAATGATTATCACAACAAAATCGATGAACGCTCAGTAGATTAGCGGAAGCAGAAGGACAATGCAACACAGAATTTAAAGGAAATTTAGATACGAAACCGGAACCAATATGCTTTATAGACAAACCTGCACCATTACCAACAACGACTTGATCTTGACCAGTGTATTATGTGGAGAGGCTCAAATTAGCTAAATCATTGGTGATGTGTGACGATGCGCCACTGTCGGTATACCATGTAGGGGACCGTTCATTGCCTACAGGAGATGCAGCCATCATAGCATGAAATTGTGAAAACGGATATCGCCCTTCGAAAAAATGAGACTTGAAACAGTTTGTAGTAGAATGACGATGATCACCATAATAGTAACAACCATTAGAGGAAGAACCAATGTTACGATATCCAGAAGATGAAGGAGCAACCGCAACATGGTTGGGAAGATAGGAAAAGCGAGGAAAAGCAACAACAAGTGTAGGAAGAATTCCTCGACTCTGAAATAAGCTGCGACTGGATCCACCGTGAAACAAACCACTATTTGAACCACCACGACGGCTAACAAAATGATTACCAGCACCGCGACCATGAAAGGAGCCACGACTTTGAAAACCACCACGACGGAATGAGGACGTACGACCATTACCACGGTGAAGTGTGGTTCTACGACCATGATTTGTAGAGGAGCCATAAGGTGCAAAAAGAGCTGTAGTAGTGTGATCAGGACTGAAAGTAGTGCTATAGTCTTCCATACGACTATCAGCGCTCAAGAGCAAAGCAACCATATCGTCAAGACTCATAAGTTTTTCTCTTGCTTTAACTGAAGTAACGGTACTTTCGAAAGCATGACAAACAACATTTAAAATCATCTCCATAAGATCATCATCATCAATAAGCTTTCCCGCAAGAGCCAATTGATCAGCACAGTTAGTTAATTTATCAACATACTCTGTAATGGACATGTTACCACTTTTAGTGGACTGCATCTAGTACTTAAGTTGAAGAACACGGGTGCGAGATTGAGAAGCAAATCGTGTTTTCAAAGTATCCCAAATAGCTCGGGACGTGTCACAAGTTGAGACGATGGAAAGCACATTTGGTGTCAAAGTTGAGTTAATCCAACTCAAGAATTGTTGGTCTTGTCGCTGCCAAGTCACGTACTCGGGATTGAGAGTAGTAGCATCCTCAAGAAACGTGGTTGGACATGTTTTTGTACCATCAACATAGCCACCAAGATCATTACTTTTAAGTAAGGGATTAAATTGGGCAAGCCACAACATGTAATTGGTTCAATCAAGTTTGATGGAAACCAAATAGGAAATATTAGGAAGGGAGCTGGTAAGAAGAGAAGAAGCGGCCATGGAAGCTGAAGAAAAGTCGAGAAGATGGTAAGGCAGAAGAGGAAAAAAAAATAAAACTACAGTCAGAGGTTTATCGTTAGACAAATGGCTCTTGATACCATGAAGAGAATGGTATTTGAAAACTTATAATTAAACTCTGTTTTGGAGAAATAATCTGTTTATCTGTCTCACTTAAGAAATGGTACAAGAAACTCCTTATATAGGAGTGCTGGAGTCTCATGCAATAAAGGCAGCAGCTCCCAACTACATCCAACTACATGTAATAAAAGCTAGGCTATACAACAATGAGTGCCTATACAATAGACCCTTGACTTTGTAATCACAAAGTATGATTTTGCTTGATCTTGTTTGCTTGACTTTGTATCCACAATTGAAACTTTGCTTAATTGTTATCTCCATCATTCTTATCTTCATCAAGCTTCAAGCAACTGATTAAATTAGTCGAAACAAGTTTTGGTTAATTAGTTACATTTGGTTACTTAGTGGTCATTTCCAGCTCACGCACGCTTTTGTTTTCCCATGTACGTATAAATACATGCAAAAAAACACGTAAAGTTGTGCATTAAACAAGACAAAATTAATCAGCTTAATTCAACATAAAATATTTCTCTCAACATTAATTTGAGCCACGCCAATTTTTCTACAGCAGGCAGCGCAAGCTTGGGGCGAACCTTCAAATCATCAGGAAGGAGAGCAATGTTGCAACAACCAAAGGGTTCTTCTTCCCACAATTCCAAGCTGTTCCGATCCGATTCCGGTCGACTATCAGAAATCCAGAATCATTTATGCCAAGTATAAAACTGCAGCTTTGATTTCTAGATGCAGACATAGATTCATGCAGCTCAATAAATTCAAGCCAAAACAAAGTAATTTCATTACGATTGATCCCTTGGCCTGCAAAGCATGAATGTACGAACGTGGCATTGCGCGATTGGATTGGAATTTCAAATACCTAATATTTTGAATCCACATTGTAATTGTAATGGCTTGCAATTCGGCCATGGACATGCATGGCGTGAATATATAGCTAAACTTTCAAAACTGCGAACTTTTTATTTTTGAATTTTTAGCTTCACAAATTGTACACTTTTTTTCTTCAATTTATTTTAGGCAATACAGCGACTTTCTCTTCATTACGATATTCATCACAAAATCAATTAGTAGTAATAAAGTACACTTAGTTTTCACTAATAGTCTAATATGCGGCTTATTCTATTTTCTTTGCATATTTTGTGTTGAAGGCTCATACGAGGCTCTAAAACAATTTGAGAAAGAACCATACTTTCTTTAAGGAAAATTTCTTCTATGTAACAGGAGGAATGTTTTTTTTTTTCTTTTTCTGTTAAAACTTGGTTTATTGAGTTAAATATTAATTGATCAGTGATTATAAAGTTCATAATCCAACCGTCACTCAGATAAGTATATCAAGGCCAGCAAGTTCTGTAAATTGACCACCTCTCAGGTCTAAAAATTAAGCAAAAATTTTGGAAGAGAGCAATTAACCCCAGCAAAATCTAAAAAATAAAGGAAAAAGTATGGAAGAGAAGAAACTAGGATGAAGACGATTCAATCCGAATTCTTTTTCATCTTCACATCTTATCCGTTCATTGTATATTGTGTGAATAGAAATCATTTTAAATTTTTTTATTTAAAATTAAATACAAATAATATCTACGTAAACTGATCACAAGAGGTACAAAAAAAACGTATGGAATATGAAAATTTCTAAGATCCCCATCTCTGATTCCCGCCAAAATGGCAGTTCTTTTGTGGGCCCATTGGTTTGGTTTCTTAACTTTTGGCAAGCAGCTAGGTTCTCGTGAGCCCCGCACAGCCCAATGCCCGCCAATAGAGTTCAGGCCATGGACTCCAACTGCCTATCACAGCCATGCTCTCGCTGCTGCACAGGTGTGTTTCTTCCACGTGTGTGAATGGGGACCGCTGATGAGGACAAAACTTTGAGGTCGACGTAGGAAAGTGATCCTCCAGATTTCTTCTATTAAATTCACCTAATCTATCAATCCGAGCTCTTAAAATTTGTAGGATAGAAAAAATTATTATGATGATAATACACATATAAATTCAATCAATTAGATAATACCCAAATACATTAAACACATATATCAATAAGCATAACAATAAAAAGGAAAAGGTAAAGAATGATATGGCCTGTGATATCAAGTGAGACGTGTTGTCACTGTCCTAAAGCCGTAGACGCCTCTCTACGTGCCAGTTATAACGGTTATTTACAACTCCAAAATACAACCCTTGAATCTCACAAAGTGTCTAATCCATAAAGCACGATTACGGTAGACGGGGTGCCAAGTAGTGATTAATTGCCCATTAATGGTCAGGATGAGAAGGAAGATAATAGCGATTATATATGAGTACTGTAGTAGGGAGAGAAGGATAACTTTTTTAATTTTTATTAACGTTTGTGGAGTTCCCAATTTATAAAACTCTATATAACCTTTGGTAAAATACACGACTTCTCTAAGTGATACGACTCTTTATATTTATTATTTAAAATAATAATAAATAAAGTTTTGAATCTTTAAGAAAATAAAATAAATAACCAACAATCCCCCACAAGATTCAAAACTCCATAGAAATGTAGAAGACGTAAATATATATGGATATATACATACATACATACATATATATATATATATATATGAAAGGAAGAAATTTGGGCAACTTGTATACCATGCAATGGATGTAGGTGTTTTTTGAACTTGAACCCACACTTAGTGTTAACAACTTTCATATGAAGGAATCATAGTGAACTGTGTCTTGAACTAGACTCTTTTTGACCAGAATACTAAATGTAACACACATGGTACCGATCGAAAACTTGGTGCGGGTTAGCGCTACTTATGGCCATGAGCTTAATCTTGATTCTCATGAGAGTTATTAGAGGACAACCCAATCCTCACAGTCGCAGCCTCACAACTACTCTCACTTAGGTGAGTTTTCCAAGAGTACATGTGACCTGTACCCTGCAGGAGATTGCCTGCCTCAAAACTCATTTAGGGTTAATACCCTTCCTCACGCCACATAAAATAGCACTAAAGTCCTAGGGATGAGCGAAAGAATATCTCCTGGATATCTTCATTATAATATGAGTGTGTTTGGGCCCGAAATAATATTGTTGGGCCGAGCAGAAGGTTGTGCTCGGCCTAAAGCTGTGTCAAATGTTATGGGCTGAGTGATAGATTCCGGGCCAGTTAGCAGGGTTGGTCGAGTCCTGTCTTAAGAAGGAGTAGTCCAGATAAATAAAAAGGGTCGAGGAAGTCCTGGTGTAACCAAGATTCCTGGCCATCAAGGAATAAAGCCTCGGAAGGAGGGAAAGTTCAAAGTCCTAATGGGAGTAGGTTTGTTCGAAGTAAAGTTGGAACGGGACAAAGACTCCCAATCCAGATAGGGATTTGATTCGGTCTCAAGGAATGGGTGCTATAAATACAAGAAATCATGCAACAGAAAAGGACATTCAATTCAAAATACAATTGCCCTGCGCAAAACCTCTCAAACACCTTGAGATTTTTCCTTTTCTTTTTCTGCCAACGCACCTTCAGTTTGGATAAACAGCACTGTGAAGGCAACCGGCGAACATCTTCAGTTTGGATAAACAGCACTGTCGCCGTAGAATCAACTGACCAAGGGGCATCTTCAGTTTGGATAAACAGCACTGCGTCGAGGCCGACTGGTTACCTATCCAAGTCTCGGCCGAGGAGGGTTTTCGGATCCTTATTGGCAGGGGTCATCTTATTAGCCTTCTCGGCAAAGTAAGGTGTCACGAGTTACGACATTCGACGTATCGGACACCGAGTGATTTTATGATTGGGTATTCACGGGTGAGTTTTAGAGTTCGACATTCTGACGGCCGAACCACGTTCACTGTCAAGACATACATTACCTTTGAATATTTGTGTCCGTATAGTCTGGTGTCGATTCGACGTACTTATACTCTTACGAACATAATCACGGTAACCGAATCAGGCACCGACGATTTGTGAACTTCGCAGAACTAGCAGCCTCGTCTTCAGGCTCTAAAACCCAAAGACCGAGAGTGTTCCTTCCTCGATCGCAGTCACAAGATTAAGAAGTTAGCAACGCGCTCAACGCGAAAACAACGAATTTTACTCCTCGGTCGAGCTCGGCCGACGAGTTGGCACGCCTCGCATTCAACCGAAGGACTTAGTTAGCCGGTTAGTTACTCGGCTTGCGCGCCACGTAGGCATTGTAATTTATAGGGTCAACAGAGTGCTATAATGAGTCACGCAATATGGATTGTTTCTACCACATTGAACTTCCTTCGTAGGATCTCCAATCACAGAAGTTGGTTTCTTCCTTATGTGACTCCCTTACGGGCTTAAGCACATACCCCTCGACAATTTTGCATTTAGTCTCCGCGAGGCATGCAGATATCTGACTAACAAGTCATTTTATTATGATTGCCTTCACAAGGTATATGTAAGTTTTCTTTCTGGTCATATATTTGCTCGTCGGCACTTTTAAACTTGCACGTTATAACTAACTGCAAGCTAAAAATATTTTCTTTCTGGTCATATATTTGCTCATCAGCACTTTTAAACCTGCACGTTATAACTAACTGCAAGCTAAAAATATTTTAGTCATAATTTCACAAATAAGTTGTTTAAGGTGCATAATCATTCATAGCTTCACTAGAATAAACATGAGTACAAGCAATGAAACATACCCCCACATTATAGGCGCTTGTTGGAAAAATTAATTTCATGAAAATCTCAAATCAATTTCAGTACATACAAGATATCAAAAGTAAGAGTAAATTACATGTACCTTGAAGAAAAGTTTAATATTATTTGTTTGTTCTCAAAGAGTAACTTACATGTCTCGCAATGAAGACAAAATATTAATCTATTCTTGTGACTTTATTCTCACTGTGATATCAAAGCTCAAAAAAGCAAAACTCAAACAACATATAATTCTCAAATATACTTTCCCATGATTTTTTTTTTCTTTTCAAAAGTATAAACCAAGATGATCAACAAATATATTGTTTTGACCGAATTCCACGGCACGGACTTATATATACGCTTTTGATTTTATTTTATCATCAAATGCATTGAAAGAACTAAGGCATACAAAGTCAGCGGTCCATCCTAAATTACACTTCTCTGTAGTCAATATATAATCGTTCATATATATAATAATTGACAATATTAATAACATAAATAAAAAATTAATAGTGCAAGTAAAACTTATGAAAATACATACTTATGATGATATAATACACAATGAATGAATTTTAATACATAGCAAGGTGTCTAACATACGAAATCAAAGAACCATGAAAACTCAATAAATTCATATTCTATGATTTAGTTTACCACCCAATTAAAACAACTTTTACTTATAGCGTTTAAGTCATACTGTATTTCTTATATACGATTTTTGACAGATTGTGTCTAAATATTTTTTTTAACTGCAACCATGCAAATTTGCGAAAAACATGATCAGAGGTAAATGTCTAATATCAAAGAGATGCGATATAACTGCATTTCCAAGTTGTGTACCATGTAAAGATGCAATCAAACTATAATACCGGCCCCTTTCGGTCAAATTAATTATTACCAAACAGTTATGCAGTTTCAAGAACAAGAAGCATGTAGGAATAATCATATATAAAATTAATTGTTCCAATGACTGGTTCCAGGAAACCAATTACACTTATTTCTTAGTATGATATATATAAAACTACATAGAGCATTACTTTTCCCTTTTGACGACATAGAATCCGAAACCCAATTAACCCAAATTAACATGCTTTCGTCCAGAATTTCCAGATTCTAAGTCATTGTTTAAAATGATCATAACTCAATCAACTCACAAAGAAATTTAGCAAATAATATATGGATTTTATAATACTAGGAAAGATCTGCAAGACTACATAATTCTTGTTGGCATTTGATGCCTGTGCGAATATTTACCAGACAAGAAAAGTGACGAGTTTAGAAGGATTTTTGTTTTTTTCAAATAATTCTAGATGCAAACCCCTAATCTCAATCTTTTAAACCACAATGCTAAGTCATCGGAGGTACCAAGAAAACAATTACACAAGCAAGAAAGCGCAAAGAATATTGAACTTATATTAAACCTGTAAGAACCCTAATTTAAAATATTTCTATGTATACTGTATTCCTATAAAACGAATAGAAAATCCATATGAAAAGACATGGTTTGTAATGTAAAGTTTCTTTCATTTTACCCAAATATTAAACTAACATAAAAAATAAAGCTTGTTCTTCCCAGTAAGAGGAAGGGTTGGTTTGGTATTGCTGTACTTTTGAAAGAAAAAAAACTGTTTCTACTGTGTTGTGAGAATAAGCTCATTTTTGCTGCTTCACGTTTTCAGCTTTTTTTGCCCAAAAATGTGAAAATGAGCTGTTTTTAAGTGTTTACCAAACACTTTTTTGAGATCAACTTTTTTTATACCCACTTTTTATAAAAGCACCTCAGTACCAAACCAGTACGAAGGACGGCCTCAGAGGACTCAGATACATTTGAGTTTTATCACTATCTCAATAATATGAGATAATCAAGCAATGTAGGCAAAATATGTTTTAATCATCACCCGCCTTACTCAATCACGAAACACCATAGAGATACGTAACACGGATGATCGATGCATATACATGCAAACACCTCTTCGTTACATTACGAAATTAATAAATTGCGATAATTGATCACACAACCAAAATAACAGCGTATATAATTTCATAGGGTTTTCCACGACAGTAAGGATACAATTTACGGCTTTAGTTGTAAGATAAAATAAATGATTATGATCATAATACACATGTAAATTCAATCAATTAGATAATACTAAAATGCATCAAACACATATATCAATAAGCGTAACAATAAAAAGGAAAAGGTAAAGAATGATCTGGCCTGTGATATCAAGAGAGGCGTGTTGTCACTGTCTTAAAGTCGTAGACAGCTCCCTACGTACCGGTTATAACGGCTACCTACAACTCCAAGATATAACCCTTGAATCTCACAGAGTGTCAAATCCATAAGCACGATTACGGTAAACAGGGTGCCAAGTAATGATCAATTGCTCATTGATGATCATGATGAGTAGGAAGATAATAAGGATTATATATGAGTACTGTAGTAGGGAGAGAAGGAAAACATTTTTAATTTTTATTAATGTTTGTGGAGTTCCCCATTTATAAAACTCTATATAACCTTCGGTAAAATACACGACTTCTCTAAGTGATATGACTCTTCATATTTATTATTTAAAATAATAATAAATAAAGTTTTGATTCTTTAAGAAAATAAAATAAATAACCAACAAAATTTGATCCAACAGCTACAAATAAGGGACCCCTTTAAAGGTTATAATAATTTTAACCGTTTGATCAAGTTTCAATAGTCCGGATTAGTTGATTAGATGGATTTGATGGAAGGGATGAGAACAAGATCCATTTCCGTGAAGTATACGCTTAGTCGTCTATGTGTACATGCACGCGATTGGCAGTAAAAAATCGCATCAGTTCAAGGATTTTGCCGACGGTAACATAACTCGAAAAATATACAATTGCGTGCGTGCGTGCGTGGAAGGAGTATGTTATAAAACGCTCATTTGATATGACTTATTTTTCTGGTATTTTAGGCTGAGCTAGAGGACACCATAATCACCATGTCTCTTTATCCTTATATTCTACATCATATAATGATTGGAGACTTGAAAGCATCAATTAGAGCAAGCCCAGCGTTGGGTTTTGCTCGGGGGACAGGCTCGAAAATAAGGGCCCGAGGGCCGGTGGGAGGGCTCCAGCGTGGGCTAGCCCGACTGAAGGTGGAGGCCCGAGCTCCGGGCCCGTGGGGGATTGCTAGCCCGAGGTGGACATGACGTCAGGCTGACGCTAGAGTGGTGTCAACGCAATATTTAAATTTTTTTGTGTCAGGCGCGTGCACCCCACCCGCGCGTGGGGCGTGTCGCCGACACAAAAATCAGAAAAAAAAAAAAAAAAAGAAAGGCTGTCAGTTACCGTTGGGAAGCCACGTGGCTTCCCACGGTGCGTTAGATCTCAACGGTCACTTAATTTGGACCGTTCGATCTCAACGGAAAAAAAAAATCAGATTTAATATCCACCGTTCGATCTGAGATCAACGGTGGATATTAAAATGCTTTATAAACAAAAAAATAAATGAAAAAATAGTTTTAAAAATCTGAAAAGTTACCGTTGTGACACGTGGCACAATCTGGAGTGTTGGAATTCAAATTTTTTTATATCCAACGACAGAGATTAATTAATTGAATAAAGATTAAAAAAAATTGTAAAAAAAATTGTTTTTACTTTTCTATAAATACCTTCTCATTATCATCTACCTTACACAACAATTTCATATTTTCTCAACTACTTTCAATCACATTCCTTTCTTTGTCTCAAAGTTTGAATCATTTTTTTTTCAACAAAATGACCACTGGTGCAGGTACGAATTGGTCACTTATTGAAGATGTTGCGTTGTGTAATAGCTGGGTTGAAGTTACTCATAGTTCGCTTACGGGTAATGAGATGCAGTTGCGAGAAATGTGGAGTCTTATTCATACCAATTTTCTTGAGAAAATTTGTGGGAAAAGAACCAAAGAATCGATGTTCAGTCATTGGAAATTACTTAGCCAATCGTTTAGTACGTGGAGAGACGCCTTGGCACAAGCTAGTAGTAATATTCGAAGTGGGGAAAATTACTCGGATCAGGTAACAATATATTATTTATTTGATACCCAAATTTACATTATAATTATTTGTTTGTATTATTCATTTGTTACCTACATAATTTATTATTTATTGTTTGTATTATTTATTTGTTACGTACAAAATTTATTATTTATTGTTTGTATTATTTATTTGTTACCGTCATAATTTATTATTTATTGTTTGTATTATTTATTTTTTATTTATTATTTATTATTTGTATTATTTATTTGTTACCTACATAATTTATTATTTATGGTTTGTATTATTTATTTGTTACCGACTTACATTATAATTATGTTGTTTGTATTATTTATTTGTTACTTATTTTCATTATAATTATTTATTTGTTACTTATTTTTATTGTGTAGGAACTTCAAGCACAAGCTTGGTATGCTGCCAAAACCAAAAGCAAAAATAAATCATTCAACAGGTGGGAATGTTGGAATATTGTCAAAGATTGTCCTAAATTTAGAGTTGTGCCAGTTGGTCCAGAAGTGCACATGAACAGCACCCCTCTACACTCTACACCCGATCATGTTCATGAAGATGATGCAGAAGAAGTGCCCGAAACGCCCCTCCCTGAACAAGCGTCGGGTTCGACCCGTTTTCCAATTAGGCCTCAAGGTAAGAAGGCTTCAAAGAGAAAAGGGAGTGCTTCCAAGAATGATTATGCAAAGTTCATGGAAGAACTTACTCGCCAAGGTGAATTGACTTTGGCGAGGGAAATGGCGAAAGATGAGGCTAATAAGGCTAGAGAGGCATCAAAAGCAGCAGCTGTTGAGAGAGAATTTTATGCTAATGAGAGAGAAAGAGAGCTACTTAGGCAAGAAAGGGAACATGTTAGAGAAGAAAGACGGGCTCAACAAGATCGTGAGATTATGAACATGTCTTTAGAAGGGAAGTCTCCAAATTCTAAATTTTTTTGGAAGTCAGAGAAAGCGGACGTGGTGCGAAGGAGGCGTGCAAGAGAAACGATAGCAAGCCAAGGTGGTTCTAGCACAGCAAGAGAAGATCATCCTAGCACCACAAATTGGTTAAGTGATGATGAATAAAGTACTTTTTGTAATCGGAGCCCATAATTTTCCAATCACTTTGGGTTGTAATTTATTATTTATTGTTTGTATTATTTATGTTGTTTCCAATTTCTTGAATATTTATTCAAATTAATTTGGTAAGTTATTTATACTAAGAATTACCCTCTGCCTCCTTGCTTTCCTCACGACATGAAAATTATTAACAAACCCTCTGCCTCCTTGTATAAAATAATTAAAAGTCCATGACCATGACCATCGTTCTAATTAAAAGTCCTTGTATAAAATAATTAAAAGTCCATCGTTCTAATTAAAAGTCCTTTACATAGATTAAAACCCACACGAAGTGTGACTCTGTTTTCTTCTTATAATACATATACTAAGAATTACATAAAGATAAACATAAAAAAAATTACATATACTAAGAATTACATAAACATAAACATAAACATAAAAAAATTACATATACTAAGAATTATATAAACATAAACATAAAAAAATTACATAAACATACTAAGAATTACATAAAAATAAACATAAAAAAATTACATAAACATACCAAATAATAAAACACACCAAATAAAATAACATAAACATACCAAATTCAAAAAAACACACTAAATGAACTTAATTATCTTCAGCTTGTTTCAATGCCCACTGGTGCTCTATCAAGTCAATTTGTCGGGCATTGTGCATGTCTGGCATTTGAAATGCAGTATATCGTTGAATGAGCCTTTCATTGTAACGTCCATCCCTTTGTAATGGCTCATGTTGCACGGGCTCATTGGTGGCGTCATGAGCACAATATATACGTGTTCTTGAATTGTTCATCGGGTCTGGCTCATATTCATCAACAGCTTCATAATCGTACTCATCTTCCACAATCATGTTGTGAAGAATGATGCACATCATCATGATGGATCGAAGCGACTCTACATCAAACAATCTGGTAGCACCCCTGACGATCGCCTAGCGAGCTTGGAGGATACCGAAACAACGCTCCACATCCTTCCTGCACCCCTCTTGACAGCTTGCAAAGTGTTTTTCCTTTGTACTCCGCGAACGTGGCACTGTTTTGACAAATGTTGACCATCGCGGGTAAATGCCGTCAGCTAGGTAGTATGGCCCGTCGTACATACGTCTGTGACCTCATACGTAACTTTTGGTGCCTTTCCTTGCAGGACATCGTTGAACACTGGGGATTGGGTAAGGACGTTAATGTCATTTTAAGCTCCCGGGACCCCGAAAAATGCGTGCCAAATCCATGTATCAAAAGATGCCACCGCCTCCAGAATGATACTTTTTGCTCCTTTTCTGTCCCCGTAAACGCCTTGCCATGCACTTGGACAGTTTTTCCACATCCAGTGCATACAATCAATGCTTCCAATCATCCCAGGAAAGCCACGCATCTCCGCTTTCTTCAACAGCCGCTCCAAGTCCATGTGTGTAGGTTTGCGGAGGTACTCAGCGGTGTAGATAGATTCGATTGCTCCGCAAAACCTCATCAGGGACTCAAGAATGGTTGATTTCCCCATCCTCGTTATCTCATCCACTTGGTCTGTAGATGCTCCATATGCAAGCATCCGCAATGCAGCAATAATTTTTTGCTCAGGCAGTAGACCCATAGCACCAAAAGCATCTTTTCTTTGCACAAAATAAGAATCATGGTTGCAAACAGCAATCATGATTTTGTTGAACAAATGTCGTTCCATTCTAAAACGACGTCTAAAGTACGTATCAGGGAATGCACTATTAGGAACAAAATAATCATCCAAGAGTTCCATACCTCGTCGTTGCCTGCTTCTATCAAGGTTTCCGGAATGGCTGGGCTTGCAGATCTGAGCCGCAGCTTGGATGACTCGACGGGAATGTGAGGCTCTGCCCTTTCTTACTTCGTCATCTCTCATTTGACGCTCCTCATCCTCTTCCCTCTCATTTCTTACCCCCTGGTGATTGAACATTGCTTCTGATTTGTTAAACAATTCTTCCTCTTCCTGATTGAATTCCCACATCATCCTTGAGGAAGAAGAAGAAGACATTGAAAGAAAGAAACAGAAACTATGAATAATGATACAGATTTTTGTGAATAAGGAAGCAGAAACTATGAATAATGATAGAGATCTTGAGAATTTTGGTGTGAGATTTGTGAGGATGGATGGTGGATTATATAGAGGATTCAGAAAGGATTAGGTTGTGCATAATGCCACGTGGCATGCCGTCATTCGTTACAAATCTGATGGAAATCTATCCTCAAAGATTGTGAACAGATTATGACACGTGGCATGCCGTCATTCGTTAAAAATCTGATGGAAATCTATCCTCAAAGATTGTGAACAGATTATGACACGTGGCGCGACATGATTGGTTAATAATCTTATCAGAAATCCATCACCAATAATTGTATTTTCAGATAATGACACGTGGCATAACGAGTACGATTAAAAAATTTATCGGAAATTCATCCCCAATAATTGTCTTTTCGGATTTTATGACAAGTGGTGTAACGACAACGATTAAAAATCTTATCCGAAATTACAAATAAAATTATTTTGTATTATTTAATAATACTTCGGATAATGACACGTGGCGCAACGAGAACGATTAAAAATCTTATCCGATATTACAATTAAAATTATTTTGTATTATTTTATAAATAAAAAAAATACTAATATTTTATTGCCTATTGTCAGAGCTATTGAAGTGTAACGGTGGATATGCAAATTCTATTGCCAGGGCTATTTACTGTTTATTAAGGGCAGTTACTGTTCATTAGGTGGATTAAATAGTGCATTGCCAGGGGAAAGGCTCCAACGCTGGAGTTGCTCTTAGCATATAATATAGTGTTAGCCGATGTTAATTCATAAGTATCGTCATTGCTTCTTCTTCAAAAAAAGAAGTTCACGATCTAGATGCTTTCTATCTCATGCTTTCTTCGTTAGGTTTTTATCCATTTCGAAAGTTCACAGTAGGTGTTTTGGCTACTTTTCAAACTAGGTGTAGTTGATTATCCTCTCGGATCAGTGAATGATCAACATGTTGATAAGTTATTGCCTCTCCAACTAACTAATCAAAACATTCACTCCTAAGTTGGATACATCTCAGTCTACGAGGAATTAACAGTCGTTTTCAGTTGTTGTTTCCCTTCTAATAGCAGGTTTTTCCACGTTACATACCTGTCAGCGACATCAAGCAAGTTTTTTTCTGCATGCAACTGCCAAAATACCTTGCTACTGACGTGGCTTTCTTCCATCCGAAAAAACAAACAAACCCTGTTATTTACACAGGCCACACAGGCAAAAGAATACGGAGTTGAAGGCATAAAAACCAAATATATAGCTGCATCCAACTACATGCGCTTATGACATGTAGCTTGGACCGAACATCCACAACCACAATCATGTAGATACACGTATATATTACATATATGGCAAATCCAACCGACCCGATGAAATGTAGTTTGTCGTTCATCGGGCCAAATATTGTCAGGCAAATAATATTTTCTTGTAGTCCGTATTCTTTATATTTCACTTTCATCCATGCCCCCACATAATTATGTTCGAGGCCCCAGGCATATATATATTGTTCTAATCATGCATAGTACCAAATTTGCATACCTAAAACATACGAAAAATCCTTGGTCGTGGACGTAGTGGTGTCATTGTCCGACTCCTGTCATTTTCATCTTATTACTGTAAAGCTCCAGACGCCAGCTAGCTTGACCTAGCAGTGACCAGACTCTGCATATATATATACATATATTATTGTTTATGCTAATAAAGTCTATGCTTCTTTGACTTGTTATATACGAATTAATCTGTGTATGAACGACCCTTCTTTCTAAATTAAAAAAAAAAATGATTTAAAGCATAAATAATTAGGTGCTATTTGTTAAACTGATCTTCATTCTTCAGTGTCTGCTCAATGAGTGTTAATGATTAGAGTATGTTTAGATATAAGAACGACCATAAACACAATCAATCATTAGATTACACCAAAGTACAGGAGGGGCACCTCGAATACTTTGTTTTTGATTCGGATGAAACGCCCATTGGTTAGAGTGCCATCCGCCTTGACCACCGCAGCCACCACCGCGAAGACCACCACGACCACACACTCAGCCGCCACAGAAGCGCTGGTTGTGGAAGCCCCCACGGCCTGGATTGGGCCTTGGACGATGTAGAGCCTTCTGGAAATCCGGGCCTGGGACATTAAAGGCAGCAGCGGGCTGTTGAGGAAGATGGGCTGCATGCGGCTGCAGCAAGGCATTTGGCTTCATGGGCTGCACAGCTGGGCCCACGGAAGGATTGAGCTGGGCAGGGAGACCATTGTCAGGTTTGATTTGAGCCTCAAAAGTCACGAGGCGAGAGCGCAAGTCGGGGAAATTCGGGAGGGGACAAACATTGAATAATCAGGACCATAACCTTTAAAGACAGAACTCACCAAATCGTTATTAGAGACAGGTTGATTAATAGCAACAAGAGAGTCAGCGATAAACTTAGCTTGTTGAAGGCAGTCCGAGATGGAACGAGAGCCCTTAGTAAGCGCCAAAAGTTGAAAACGGAGATTATTAGCATTGGCTAGGGAGGCCTGAGAGAAGTAAGTATGAAGACGGTGAGTGACCAAATAGGCTCAAAGAGAGTGGAAGTCAAATAGCTGATGGCCAGTTGATTAGTTTGAAACCACGTAGCGAAGGCTGGATTCGGTTTGGCAGGCTCCTTGTCCACAGCAAGAAGAGTGGCAACAGGAGCCAAGATAGAACCATTGATATGAATTTTACCATTTGCAAAAGTAGGAATAAAAACACTTAAAAATATTTGCAAGAGTACAAGGTTATCGTTGTATAGCAACTCAAGCAAGATCGTTTTCCACAGGGATTGAGTAAATAATTTGTATTTAAAATCAAATCTTAATTAATTATTTGAAACAAAATTTGAAAAAAGTTGATTTGCATTTTAAAATAATAAAAACGAATTTAGATGAGAATAATAAAGAAATCGGCAAAGTTAAAATAAACTAAAACAAAATGGTTTTGAAAATCAATTTGTAAAAGCATTAGGGTTCCATGATCACCTTAACAATACTACGTAGCTCTCAATGGCATAGCCATGTTAAGAGCTACCCTGGGCTATAGCCCAGGTAGTTTTCCGTAAGAAAGTAAAATTTTACATGTAATTTTTATTGATTTTCGAATATAGTTCATCATATATTTAGTCACTAATCAAAATTCTCTTGGTTTAACCATATAAAATTATATAATAAAATTTACAAACCATCTCTTTTTATACATCATTTTTCTCATCACTTCTTGCACATGTACAAGTTTGAATTTGTTTGAATTTTAACACTATTTGTTTAATAGCTCACCTTGTGAAAATTAAGTTAAGCTAGAGGGTACTGTGAAAACTACAATATCAAGTTTCTTTGTATATAAAGATTTAAATCTTTAAGCTAGCCCACCGGTGAAAATTTCCTAGCTCCGCCATTGGTAGTTCTCTCAATTACTTATGAATTACCCATGCATATTTTGAAGGTAAGGTTTTCATAAAGTATGTCTTACTTAGAACCTCCAACATAAAACCTATATCTAACATGCAACCTATCCGGACATTTGGCTCAGATATGAACATAAAAGACTCATTAAGTTTTGTGAAAACCCTTTGAAAAATCATGCAACCCTTGAGACATGGTGTTCATCCCAAGTGAAATTACAATTATTAACCATAAGCCAGCACCAATTTCAGGGAACCTTCCAACTAAAATTGCATCAAATTACTTTTTTAAATATCTTAATGGTTGCGAATCACTAAGACAATTAGATGTATGAACACGGTGATTAATAATTCAAAACATGCATGCATAATATCTTAAGTAAATTGAAAGAAACTACATATTCTTGCTAATGCTCATGGTCTCACCGTAGTAAAAGAAATTAGTTACGAACAATCATAAAACAAAATATTATTAAGAACATGGATAGAAAACACCTTAAAAATAAACCCGAATTGTCAAAAGCTCTCTAAGCCGGATTCTCCAAAGTAGTGTGTCCCCTCTATTAACTAAATAGCCTTATTTATACTAATAAAAAATAAAATCCTTCCTAGAAAAGGTCATAGAATAAAACTAGGAAACAAATAAATTAAGATAAACTAGGAAACAAAATCCCAAATTAACTAGGAGAATCTGCCCATGAATGTCACATCCGGCTCGGGCCCCCACACATCCCAGGCTCGACTCCACCATAACACGATATTGTCGGCTTTGGGCCCCGACCATGCCCTCACGGTTTTGTTTCTGGGAACTCACACGAGAACTTCTCAGTGGGTCACCCATTATGGGATTGCTCTCGTGCGAACTCACTTAACTTCGGAGTTCCTACAGAACTCGAAGCTAGTGAGCTCCCAAAATGCATCGTGCTAGGTAGAGATGGAAATATACATATAAGGCTTACAGGATCCACTCTCCTGGGCAATGAAGGATGTTACAATGAATCTGTCTAGCCACGTTTTAGACCTAAATCTCTTCGGAATCCGGCCCATGATAGCTTGTTTTAAAAGATTAGGACAATCTAAACACATCTCCGGAAGGGCCCGAACCTAAAATAGGCTTCAAAATTCACATTAAGCCCCAAATGTCACTTTTTCAACACCACGCACTACTCCTTTATTCTATTGCTAGAAAATAACCGCTTAATGGAAAAATCTGATATTTTGATACGACCAAGCTAAGCGACCCTCGAACGTCTTTCAAGTAGAATTACTCCAAAATTCATCCATTTGATCACATTTTCCCCCAAAAGAAGTCGGATTTAAAATACAATTCAAAGTATCAAAATTCTTCCAAAATAATTACCAAAATAAACTAAGATTAAGGTAAAATATGTAATATAATATTGACTTATCAGCCATCAAGCCAAATAAATTATGTCCACGGAAAAACGACTTGATCTGACTAAGCCAAAAGAGATAGTTGGAGTCGGTGAGTTTGAAAAAGTGAGCAACATTAGGACCAAAGAGAGAGGATGCGTGGGCACCCATTGGAAAGGGGTGAGCACCACAAGAAATTTTTGGGAGAGGTAGACAAGAATCTTGGGTATGAGACATAGGCTAGGGTTTTACCAGGAAAGGAAAATCTAAAGGATTGATACCATGTAGAATTATAGTTGTGTTAATTGTATTGATCTCACAAAGATACAAATATATGCGAGTCAATTGATTTAAAAGTACAAGTAACCCTAAACCCACAGAAATTTACAAAATCTAGCCTATGAAAATCCTAATTAGATTCACCTACCACTAAAACAGCATGTGTCCGTGTGGTATGTATGTGTATATACATAGACGTAAAAACATAAAATAAGTATAGTTTGATACCAATAGAACTGGCTTGAACCAGCAGTAGTAGTTGATAAAACAAAATATAAAATGCACCCATTGTACATACGTTTAAGCTTTAAATATATATAATCACCAACATGGTCCTTTATTTATATTAGTAAAAGCAATACATAATAGCTACATAAGATGAAAACTAGCTATGTGCTTTTAAAGTAGTTTGGAAAACAACCCGACTGAATTGCATCTTTCAAGGTGTGTTTCTGAACCCGTAATTAGAATGAAAATATAGCTTTGTTTGGCAACCCGTATAAGGGATCGGATATAATTAATAGTATGGACCCAGTCGTTTGGTACACTTTCGTATTATTAGTACTCGGACTAATTTGTCCGGCCTCACTTGTTTAGTGCAACTCATACCCGCTTCCTTATCCCATCCAAAACCTTGGTATAATTAGTCGAGTGAAATGCTATCAAAACACGGTCATCGTTGGTTTCATTTGGGTTGCACCTTGACCATTTTCTCTGACCACGCACACCGTCCTTTTTTCCTGGTTTCTTATGGGTTGTTGAAGTCAATTCGAAGAATCAAGTTGGAAAATTTCTCAGAAACTAGTTGACTTCCCTTTTTTCCTAGTTTTCATCTGGGTTGCTGAGCATTAGGGGAACCAGAAATTGCCGTTGCATTTTTGTTAATTAGAACATGTTGAGATGCCATTTGTTTACACAATCCTTGATGCTCGTTAATTTTGGACAAGGATCCTCTCCGGATCCTCTTTGTGGGGGTCCGGGGATCAATCAATCGTGTTCGTTCATCGTATATCGTGTGGTCAGTTTTTGTTAAGTATTATTTATATTTAATTTAAATTTAAAATAATTTCTAATCGCATGATGTACGATGAACAAAAATGATTAATTGATCCCCTGGATCCCCACAAAGAGGATCCTATTTCGTTAATTTTACCAGATTATGTAGGAAAGTTTCTGCAAAAATCAAATTAAATTAAATTTCTAAATTGTTTGCGGATTTAACAAAAGTTTTTAACTTTAAACCATAAATCCTAAGGTAATCCAATATTTATATAGTTTGAAGTTAATATATATTTTTTTTCATTAATCATTAATTTTCTCTTAAAAATAATAATAGTTTGAAGTTCTCTTAACCGGTACAGTGCCAAATGCATTATAAACAATACGGTCATTAGTCTGATGTCACGCCAAACGCCTGACTATTTAGCCAGTATTGTCCGACAGTTATTTATCCTATCCGACTGAAATAATCGATACAGTCTGAGCTGCCAAACGAAACCTAAAGTATCCGATTCCGACTACGGATCATTCTTGCGTTTACTAAGATTTGGAAAAATCAGCAACGTGTAGGACCCCGCATGAAAAATGAAATTCAATTCCTGAAATTGGAGGAATTGGCCTCCCTCCATGAATGATGTATTTGAATTCCGAGAATTTGAGGGAATCAAGAATGCATTTGTTCTTCTTGTTATGCCCTTTTATTAAAATGCCATTCAACCCAATAGATTACTCCCACAAACTCGAGTGTGCCTCGTCTCTAAAATCCGAAAAGTTTAGGAAGCGTGTCACTCTACGAGTTGCGTACAAGATCTCATCCATGAACATCAATCACCGTCATTTAGGAGGTGGTGAACCATCATCAACGCCTTAAGCGCCACGATCCAGTCGCCCATCTTTTACAGACGCTTCGAAGTCAAGTGCCAAATTGCTCGCGACTCGTCTTGTTCTCCTTTATTTTCTTATGTGGGTAGGAAGATGAAAATGAATATGTCTAGATTATTATGCGGATTGGAAGATAAGTATAGGATGAAATAAAAACCCCAAAAAAAAAAAAAACAAGGGCATTTTAGTAATCTTATTTATTTCTATCTTGATTTAGCCTAATTAGTAAACAACTTATATGAACTAAGTTTTATTCCTATTCTGATTTTTGAACATTTAAGTAAACAGCTTTAACAGAAATTCGATTTTGATTCCTCCTCAATCCAATTTCCGCTCTTATTTTGATTACAATTATGTAAACGAGTCATCAAACTATTTTACAAAGGGTATATCAGAAACAAAATCCTTAGAGCAAAACACGAGTTTTATACGATATTAATATATACAAGATAATTTGATACCACATAAAATACAAAAATGCTACTCTTAGCACATATTTATACCGCATGTTGGTTAGCCCTACCTCTATTAGAGATGGTACAAATGATGATACAAATGTATGGTATGTGTAGCATTACTCTTTACAATATTTGTTTCAGCTTTTATAAAAAAAAAAAATTAGGGTTTTAAGTATTTGCATAATATAAAAAACTAATTTTGTATCAAATAGGTATCTACATAGAAAAGCTTGGACAAACAACATTTGCATGTAAAACTAGTTTTCTATAACATCGTCCATAGAAATACCATGAATGGAATTAAGAAGATCAAAGAATAATTACCAAAACTTTGTAGGGCATAAGATAACAAAAGACAATGTTTGTTTCATGATTCAAACTCCATGCTTGTTGCTTACTGCCTTCTTTCATTTCTTATCCTACATTCATCTCTCTGTGAATGAAATATCATTTTGCTTTTAGATGTGCTCAACTATTTCATCATCTAAGTTTTGTTCTCATACTACCACAACCCTATAAATTGTTATGCGGAAGCATCAAATATAAAACTAATAAACTAATACGGCAAAATATGACAAACAATCCAAAATGACACAAGGATTTACACTAATTTGGCTTAAGCCTACGTCCAGTTCAAAGATGATGAGGAAATTCCATTAATAGTCAAAATGGAGATTACAAATAGAGTTCAACTCTCAAACCTGAAATCTCACATACACCCAATAGTCTCACTCAAACAAAAAACAAAGAGAGAATAAGGTACATACCAAATCTCCTTTCCCAAAAGCTACAAAAGTAGCACCAATAATGAGTGATTGCAAAATCCACAAGAGCAAGCAGCTCTCAAATGAAGATGTTGGCTAGCTTTTGTTTTCTCTCTAATTTGCTGCCTTAAAACCTAAACTAACTCATGTGGCATTCAAATGGGAAACAGAAAAGGCCAAACAAATGGGCTGTTGGGCTTATAATATTGAAAGGCCTAATAGGAATGGGCCACATATTCAACAATCTCCACCTTGGCAAAATTCCCATAGAAACATGAAGCGTCGAATCAACAATCATCATAAGCAACTCCAATACGAATTAGACAACAACTGAATCCAAATCAAATTCCTCAAGCTCGGTGCTCATAAACTCTCCACCTCGACTCAAATATACCAAAGTCAACAAACATAGAACATTTCTTCACCGTCGCCTCCCATTTTGCAAACCATAAATGCCTTGATCAAAACAAGTGATTCAAACAAAGAAACTGAATTTCTTCAATAACACCAACAAAAACCAAGCACACCATAACATAGTTGAACACCTAACGAACTTCACCTGCTCCCAAACACCATGGTGTGAAACTGCAATAACAAACTCCTTCACATATAATGGCACATTCTTCAAGTTAAAGCTGATTACAAATTTGGTGACATAGTTCCAACATACCGCATACTAAACCTTTTTCACCCCAAATTCGAATCCTAGGAATACTAAATTTTATGTCTTTCACTCAAACTTACCATCCACGCATGAGCACCAACAAAACAACCAAAAATTTCAAATTCAAATAATTAGAAGAGGATCCAAAACCATACCTGAACTGGAGTCTTCAAGAAAGCCAGTTGCATATTATGGAGACCAACAACCAAACAACAGTGGCAAACAAATCCAACCAAACGTCCATAGACCAAACAGAGTTAGAAAGCATATAACTTGCCTTCTACAAGAGGGTTCCACACAAATGTTCCGCATTGCATGTGGTGTATCCAAAATAATGTGGTGTCACATTATCCCAACTTTGTAGAACTCAACAAATTGGCCCTCACTAAATACAACTCTACCAAAAGGCAAAACCATACCAATATTCAAAACAAAAAAAAAGATGAAGGGACAACTGACATAACACGAACATACATAGAGTCTACCAAGCAACTTTTGCAAATCATGACAAAAGAATCCTTAAAAGCTCTTAAATCTCCATATGTAGTGAAGAGATTCAAATGTACCCAAAACACCAAATTCCTTTTTCAAATCTGGTGCAGCCTACTGTCATCATAGAACATAGTCGAAGTCGTCATCAACGACGGTTGCACTAGCCCCAACATTAGAGGAACCATCAAATTTATCTTTAAGTAATTAACTTTCCAATGCTATTCTTGTGACAATGGTTGCATGTATTGTTGCTGGTTTTAGACTTTGACCTCGAAGTCTCTCTATTACTACCTGAACCATATTCCCTAACTCTGCCTCTTCTACCAAAGCCTCAGAATGAGCATAATTCAAATTGCCAAATACTTTGTTCTATAACTCTCTTGAATTCAAAGCGGCTTTTTCATCCTCCATACAAATAGAATCTCTCTCATATAACAAAGTTTCAACGAAATTCGCATACGAAGTAGGTAAAGAACACAACGTAATCAAAGATTAATCCTCATCATCAATTTTATTATTTTTACTTTTCAAATCCATAACAACCGTATTAAACTTAGCTAATCAAGATAGGCGTACCTTTAGTCATATGGAGCATATACAAATGTTGCTTCAAATACAACTGATTAGTGAGGGATTTGATCATATATATACTCTCAAACTTAAGCCACAAACCAGCTGCAGTAGTCTCATCATCCACCTCATGAAGAACTTCTTCAAATAGTGACAACATAATTGCACTATGTGCTCCATCCAAAGTGTCTTCTTTTCTTTCAGCAGACCAATCTTGTGGCAAGGCTGCCACACCCTTTATTGCCTTAAGTAACCCTTGTTTGAACTAGCACAACTCGCACCTTCACACGCCAAAGGCTAAAATCATTCATCCCGTTGTATTTTTCAATATCATGTTTCATTGACATATTCGAAGGTTTCATAGACATATTGGTACAAAGCCCCAAGTCGAAACCCAGAGCTATGATGCCACTTCTGCAGAAGCGTCAAATATGAAACTAAACTAATATGGCAAAATATGACATGACAAATAATCCAAAATGGCACAAGGATTTATACTGGTTCAGCGTAAGCACACGTCCAATTCGGAGATGGCGAAAAAATTCCACTAATACTCAAAATGGAGATTACAAATAAAGTTCAACTCTCAAACCCGAAATCCCACATACACCAAATAGCCCTCACTCAAATAGAAAACAAATAGAGAATAAAGTACATACCAAATCTCCTCTCGCAAAAGCTACAAAAGTAGCACCAATAATGAGTGATTGCTCAAAATCCACAAAAGTAGCAGCTTTCAAATGAAGATGTCAAATAGCTTCTATTTTCTCTCCAACCTGCTAGCTGCCTTAAACCCTAAAGCCACTCACATGGCATTCAAATGGGAAACAGAAAAGGCCAAACAAATAGGTTGTTGGACTTATAATATGGAAATACCCAATAGGAATGAGCCACATATTCAACATAATTCTCTCTCTTCTCGACTGTATAAGAAAGACGGTTGCTTTATCATCTAGCTAGCTATAACCAGTGGCGAAGCCAGAATTCTTTGTGAAAGAGAGCCTTTCATATATGTATTGAGAAAAAATAAAAATTTGAACTCATAATATGAGCAATTGAAGTAATCTTCACAAAACTGAATGACCTGTTAAATTTAATAAAAAGAATCTTAAAAAGTGTATAATACAATTAAGTGGGAGGTAGAGAGGAAGGTAACCACTAAAAGAATTTGAAATTATAGAAAGAAAATACAAAGAAATCTAGTTTGAATTGTTTGATAGAAAAAGTAGGGCAAAGATTAGGGCTACAAATAATAGTTGATTAGGTTGCTTTAGAAATAACATTAATCTCATCCCTGAGTTTCACTAAACCACAAAGACAAAACAAACAAAACTGTTAGAAAAATATAAGATACAACGCCGTTCGACTCAACTTCTTTACGAGGACAATTCATCTTCTTCCTCATGTCTTACTGTTCTATAATTGCAAGCTTATGACTGCTAAAAATTTATTACACAATAGTTAGAATGGGCCTAGAACCACTTTGGTCCCTTAATGGCTCCACTTGTGGCTATGACAATCTAGAATGTTATGCATTCTAATCGTAAGTAAACTTACACTAAATGCAAGTGTTAGTAACTATTAATAAAATAATATAAGATATCAAGATGTTTATAAAATATATATACACAAAGAAGGCAGAAGGTAATATTTATAAAAGAAATTCCAACATATGAAAATTATATTAATATGACTAAATAATTAGTAATACAAAGTTTAATAAAACTAATCACCATATTATATAAGTATTTTATTTTTAAAATACATGCCTTCACAATGGTGTTTACAGAAGGACACAACATGTGTTTTGTAAGAGAGACAAAAAAAAAAAAGAACATGGGCTTTGTTTGCAATTGGTTTTTAAGTAAGCAATGTAATAAGCACTTATAAAGTGGGAGCAGTTGAAGTTTACCTTTTTAGAATAAGTGGCAGCAAATTGTAAATACCATTTTGACACCAGCAGCTACTTAAGCAGATGCTTCTGCCAGAGCGCACATATATTTATCCTTCTTAAGTGTAGTTTGTATCACTATTCTAAAAATCCCACCTAGTGCCACCAAGGCCCCGCCTAGGTGCTAGGTTGCTGGCCATCGCCGCGATTAATTCCTAGGCAGTTGAAAATTAAGAAAGGGCGTCTAGACCTGCTTAGGGGTTCGCCTAACCCACCTAGGCACCTGCCCAACTCGCCTAGACCAGCCTAGGTACGTCTTAAGTTGCAACCCTCACTTAGACAGAAAAATATAACTTTCATTTTACATTTTATTTTTAAATAAATTTTAAGAGACTTGTTGAATACTTGGATAAACACTCATTATATGAATGTCCCTCGTGTATCCAATTTGCTCTAATACTCTATAATCTATATGTCATTCTATTTTTCAATTTATGTATTCCAATACAATCATGTATTTTCTTAGGCATAAGTAGACATTTATTTATATGTTAACTAATAGATCTTTTAAAATTAAAAAAGAAAAAAGAAAAAACCTCTTATGCCCCCACCTAAATGCCTAGACGTTAGGCCCCTGTTTGCCGCCCAACTCCTTAGTTTGTACAATTCATGTTTTTGCTTTTAATTTTTTAGTTTGTGTTTTGTTAATGGGCTAGGACACATAATCACATGTATGTAAATAATATTGCCCATCACATTTATATATTTGGAACTTTTAACATGTATTATATGGTTTTAAAACTTGCAGCATCGCGGTCACCATCCATTAACCTCCTAATTGTGGCAATGTGTGCTTATGATCCAACTCAAAATCTAGGCAATGCCATTTAATACTATGGTTTGGTGATATTCCTATTTACTTGTAAATGAGAATTCTTAAGTTTGAATATCAAGGATAGTAAGTTCGTAACCAATTTATTCATCTTAGTGTAAAAAGACGCTATTCAATTAAATCATCTCCAATGGGCCTTCTAAATGAGCTCTAGCTAAATTTTAAAGAGGATTTGGAATAATCCATCTCCAATTACGCTCCATATCCAGCTTCTAAGATAGGAATTCTCCTAGGAACTCCTACATTTAGAGAGAGCGCCGAAAATTGATTATTAATATTTTAATATTATTTTAAATAAAAACTCTATTGTTTTTGGTCCACTATGATTATGACTTCTTAATCTAGAGAGTTTGGAGTAGAATTTTTTTTAAAGAGCTCCTAAAGTAACTTTCTAGTCTTTTGAAAGGGAAAGGGATCCTCTCTAGATCTCTTCCTCCTAATCCACCAAATTAGGGAATCCGTGCCGTTGAAAATTGATTCAATAGCTACAAACATGAGCCCACTTTAAAAGTTAAACCCTCAAGCCCACTCCAGGGCATTAGGCTCCAGGCGAGCTTGATTTCTCAATCAGGCGATAATCCACAGGCCTAGCGCCTAACCTATGTGACTCAAGGGTAACGTCAGCATGACGTTAGCCACGATTTAAACTATTAAAAATTATAAATACATTAAAAATAAAATTATCCAAAATTAAAAATAAAAATAAAATTATCTTTTATTATTTTATTATTTTATTTTTAGTATCAATAGCCTGAGCTATTTAGTTTTTAGGGGTAAGATAGACTTGAGCATTTATTATTCATTGAAGGTAGTTACTTTTCACTTGGGGGGATTGAGTTGCCTACAACCCAGGGGGCTTGCTCTTAGCCAAAATATAACTAAAAATAGAGAGCACGATTAGGGATGCTCTTAGTAATTTAATATGGCACTAATTACATTTGGGTCCACTTCATAATAGTTCTCAAACTATTTTAGTTTTAGTTTTTCATTCAATTTTTTTTTTTTTTTTGATTTTTTTTTTGTCAAGGGAGACTATTATTAGATATGAACAAAAATGTTTACATCAATAGCCAGAGTATTAAATAAACACTCCTGCTCCAAGCAATCCCACCAATGAGAACCCCCCATATGCGTGACAAAGCCACCAAATGCACAACTTCATTACAGGCCCGAGGAGTATAAAGAAATTCCACATAACCTAATTGGTTTTTACTATACTCAATGTTCCATAATATTCCTTCAATGCTAGCCTCTGGTAGTAGAAGGTCATTTAACATCTCCACAAGCATCTTCTTGTCAGTTTCAATCTGAACCCTTCCATAACCTCTCTCCATACAAGCCAAGAAACCCCACCTCACCGCCTCCGCTTCTGCCATCAAACTAGATCCACACAAGACACGCCCCACACCATCAGCCCCCTGGAAATTCCCTGCAAAGTCTCTAGCCACCCACCCAAATCCATCTATCCCCGTGCGAGAACACCAAGCAGCATCACAGTTAAGCTTAATAGTTTGCAATGGAGGCTTCACCCATCTCGCCTGGACCGCCCCCCTTACCCTGCGCTACTGCCTTGTAGCAAGTCTTTGCTTCCCCCCTTCTCTCTCAAGCTCACACCATTGACGAAACAAAGACTCCAAGGCTGTACGAGGCTCCACTATAGTCTTCTCAAAAACCATGGTATTCCTACATTTCCAAATACGCCACAAACCACATATCATCTAAATTAGAAAACATTTTAATATCTGTGACAAATAAAAACTAAACATACATAATAAATGTTCATAACCATAATCAAACTGCTACATAATTTAGATAAAAATGTATAACAATGATCTGAAATTGAACACTTGAATCATAAGAAAATATTGTAAAGTGAGTTCAAACGCGTTATTGTACGTTGTTTTTAAACAAAAAAAATATATTAAGCTAATTGATTATCGTAAATAAATAATAATAGAAAAATTATCTAAACTACATATTAATGAAATTTTTTTTGTCAACAAAAAGGGTAAAAAAACATTCTTGTCTACTATTAGAATAAGAAAGTTAAAGATAATAACGAAATTTTACAAAATAAAATTTTGCTGTATTTTATTTAAGCAACATTATTAGAAAAAGGAAAGGCGGCAAAAAGGTCATAAACGAAATAAAAATATTAAAAATGCTAAAATTATAAAAACGAACTTCTTGGACTTGGTGGGCGGCAGGAGGTGCGCAATCGGGGGCTTTCCTTACTGTCAGACTCTCTCTCTCTCTTCTCTGTCTCTCTCTCTCTCTAACACAAACATTTATTTCCCTCTTCTCTCCGTTGGATTTTCCTTCTGAAATTCCATCGACCTGTAAGTTTTTTTATTTTTTATTTTTTTAAAATTTATTTATTTCCATTTATAGTTCTCTCTCGTTCTAACGCAATGCGTAGAATTCAAGCAAAATAAAATTTCTGCGATCTTATTTTTGCTTGATTAGTCACTGTAGAATTTGCAGGGAGCTCAGAAACCCTAGATCTCGTTCATTTCGTTGTTCAATTGTGTGCGTGTTGGGGTTGGATCCTTGGGATTTGTGATTTTTGAGGTTGGTTTTCGCGCGTTTTGGCTGTGGATCTCAGGCTTTTTGTTGATTCGGAGCTCCAATTTCGAGGGTTTTTTTCCTCTTCTGGATTTGGACGGATTTGAGGGGTGAATTTGCGTGTGGGATTTGGTCGATGGCTTCAAATCCTCCTCCATTTCAGGTGGAGGATCAGGCGGACGAGGATTTCTTTGATAAATTGGTTGAAGGTGATCTGGGGCCCTCTGAATCAGGCTCCGAATTCGCCCGGGGAAATGATTCCGATGATGGTATGGCGTTCGCCAGTCTGAGTATTGGTGGTTCTGTAGCTGTATCTGAGGATTCGGTCCACGAAACCAAAACTATAGCCGAAAATAAGCCGTTTGCAAATCCGAATGTTGGTGATTCTGCAGCTGTATCTGAGGATTCGGTTGCCAAACCCCAAACGAAAGACGAAAATGGTGCAGACGAGTCAAACAATGTGGTTAATAATGACGCAGGGATTGAGTCCAATAATGCTGGGGAAGGATCCCAATTGAGGCCGGATTCGGCAGTGAGCAAGAGCAACGATTCAGGAGCTTCAGGGATTAAGGAGATAGGGTGGGGTTCGTTTTATGCCGATTCTGCGGAGAATGGGATCCATGGATTTGGATCGTACTCGGATTTTTTCAATGAATTGGGGGATGGTTCTGGGGATTTCCCCACAAAAGTAGACGAAAGTTTGAGTACTGAATCGAAAACTGTACGCAGCAATGAAGTTCAAACAGCCCGTCAAGAGGGTTTGAACCATTTGGTTAATAACGAGCAATATCAAGAGGGTCAAGCTTATGGGGCATCTGTGGAGGAAAGCAGAAATGAGCAGGATCTAAACGGTACAGAGTATTGGGAAAGTCTCTATCCAGGGTGGAAATATGATTCCAACACGGGGCAGTGGTATCAAGTGGACAGTTTCAATGTGCCTGGGAATGCTCAAGGGAGTTTGGGCACTGATGATTGGACCACTGCTTCAGATGATAATAAAACTGTGGTTTCTTATTTGCAGCAAACAGCTCAGTCTGTTGCAGGAACTGTGACTGAAACAAGCACAACCGGCAGTTTGCCTAACTGGGATCAGGTCTCACAAGGGACTAATGGGTACCCAGAACATATGGTTTTCAACCCTGAATACCCGGGTTGGTATTATGACACGATTGCCCAAGAATGGCGTTCATTGGAAGCATATAATTCCTCTGTGCAATCAACTGCTCAGTCTCAGAATGGAAATAGTATATATAGTCAAGAGTACAGGCAAGATGGCAATTATGGGTCACAAGCGGTCGTTGGGAACCAAGGTCAAGACAGCAGCTGGGCTGGGTCTTACAGTAATTACAATCAGCAGGCTTCAAATATGTGGCAGCCTCAAACTGCATCTAAAAGTGAGGGGTTTTCAGGTTTTAGTGGAAACCAGCAAATGAGTAATTCGTTTGGTTCTACGGTTAACACGGATCAGTACAAGTCTTTAAATTCTTTCGGAGCAGTTCCTTTGTACAACAATGCAAGTCAAGGTCATGGTGAAGCTAATGGGACTGTTGGGTTCCAAGGTTTTGTGCCGGCTGGAAACTTTAGCCAGCAGTTCAATCAAGGAAATGCAAAGATGAGCGAACAAACACAATTCTCAGATGATTACTTTGGCGGTCAGAAACCTGTAAGTTATTCACAACAACCTGTAAATTATTCACAACAACCTTTCCAGAGTGGCAATCAGTTTTCATATGCTCCCAGCGTAGGAAGATCATCTGCTGGCCGTCCTCCACATGCCCTAGTAACTTTTGGATTCGGTGGAAAACTCATTGTAATGAAGGACAATAGTAGCCTCAGGAATCCGTCATATGGAACCCAGGTGAGGCCTTGGAGCTTTCTCTCTTCAAGTGTAATTAAGGCTCCATTTGGTTGACAAAAGGCTGATGGAAGGAAATAAAAAGCCATATCATTTTTAGATAGGTCTTTAATCTATCACTGATTTCCTGAAATAGAAATGCAAACTAGAAATAATTGTACTCGTCATTGATAATCCGTAATAGATACTGACTCTATTATGTTTGGTCCCAAAACCGCTTGCATTTTGTCAGACTTGTTTACATTGTTCAGTGAAAGACCTAATTATACATGTTTTATTGTTATGTGAAGGATCCTGTAGGAGGCTCAGTTTCTGTCCTGAACTTGATTGAAGTTTTCACGGGAAAGACTGATGCTTCGAGTTTTGGAATGAGTACTTGTGATTATTTTCGTGCTTTGTGCCAACAGTCCTTCCCAGGTCCCTTGGTTGGAGGGAGTGTTGGAAGCAAAGAGTTGAACAAATGGATTGATGAGAGGATTGCTAACTGTGAATCACCAGACATGGACTATAGGAAAGGCAAAGTATTGAGGTTGCTTCTTTCTTTGCTTAAGATAGCTTGTCAACATTATGGAAAACTTCGATCTCCTTTTGGTACTGACACTGTATCAAGGGTAAATCACAATCCTGTCTTTTGATTTTGTTTATCATGTGAGCAACTTTAATATTCTGTATTGTTTATTTAGGATTATACTGCAAGTTTCTGCATAAGTGATTTTACTGCTAACTGTATACTTTCCACGTGCGGTGTAGCTAGGGAAGGTTGTCATGTCATGATCCACTGCATTATTGTGATAGTATACTCTTTATAAGCCTAAAGGAAATGTTGTATGTGATAAACTGTCTGCAGTACCCTGTTACCATACTGCCTTTCTATGAAAGGTTACATTCTTATCTGTGATGCTTTAAGTTATTAGGAAAGATTTGATGGGAAATAATTTTGTATTTTGTCGGTACTAAAAGCACGAAGAGCACTACTTAAATAAATTGAAAGGCTTTTAAGATTGCATGTTATATACAGGGATGTGTAGATAATGTTCATCTTTTATGTTCTTCTTCTCGAAGTATTGGAGAAATAATGGTTGTCTTTTTTTTTTTTTTTGGTTACTCATAGCTTTTGAAACTTCTCTTAAGCATTTTTGGTTAGAAATCTTCTGTCAAGTTTAACTCTCATTATTTTCTCTTTTATAAGTGCCACTTAGAGATATAACTAATATGTATACTTTTGGCCTTTTTCTTTCGATAGGAAAATGATACTCCAGAATCAGCCGTTGCTAAACTTTTTGCATCTGCAAAGAGCAATAATGTACAATTTAGTGATTATGGCACTGTTAGCCACTGTGTGCAGAAAATGCCTTCAGAAGGACAAATGCGGGTATGGAATAAGCTAGTCTGATAACTTGCTCTCCCCTTCTCTCTACATGATCAAAGTTTTCAATTTTAATAAGTTTGGTTGTGTTTCCTAGGCAACTGCTTCTGAGGTACAAAATTTTCTGGTTTCTGGTAGAAAGAAAGAGGCTTTACAGTGTGCACAAGGTGGTCAGTTGTGGGGACCTGCACTTGTTATTGCTTCACAGCTTGGAGAACAGGTTTGTAGGCCATTGATGTTATAGTTTTACTCTTTTGAGGTACGTTGACGGTTTATACTGAAGGATGCACTCTTCTCACTTTTTTTTTTTTTTTTTTTTTTTTTCTCTCTCTATTCATCTGGTGGGGGGGGGGGCGGCTTGGGGCAACTTCAGTTCTATGTGGACACTGTGAAGCAAATGGCACTCCGCCAGCTGGTTGCAGGATCACCTTTGCGGACTTTATGCCTGCTAATTGCAGGGCAACCTGCTGAAGTGTTCTCTGCTGACACTACAGCTGAGATCAATCTTTCAGGCGCTGTTAGTACATCTCAACAGCCTGCACAGGTGAGATATTCATTTTAAAACTACCTTTTGGGATAGGTGTGGTTCCTTTTTGAAAAGGAAATGGAAGAGAAAAAAGTATGTATTTAGTCTCGATAGCAATGAAAAAAAAAAAAAAAAGAGGAAACTTATAAGAGCAAGAGAAGAGGTTCCTATAAAGGACAGAAGCTAGAATATCTGAGAGAATTGTTTCTTGGATCGGTTGGTGTTGCTTCTTATAACTATACATATAGTGAAGTTCATTTAGGGACACTGATAAGTTAATGCCGAAGTTGGTGGTACAGTTAAAATAAGATCTTCTCTAATTGTATCTTCTTGTACCCATTTTTTAGCAGTTTCCTGTGCATTAAAATTCCCTTGTTTAATTTTGTACAACTATAGTTTGGTGCAAATAAAATGCTTGATGACTGGGAGGAGAATTTGGCTGTGATAACTGCAAACAGAACAAAAGATGATGAACTGGTAATTATACATCTTGGAGATTGCTTATGGAAGGATAGGAGTGAGGTATGATATTGGTACATTTAACTATTTTCCTTTAAATATGTTAATCTTTTTTCTCCCTCGCTCTGACATCAGTTGTGTTTCAGATTACTGCAGCACACATCTGCTATTTAGTGGCAGAAGCAAATTTTGAGTCATACTCAGATAGTGCAAGGCTATGTCTAATTGGAGCAGATCACTGGAAGTCGCCTCGTACTTATGCAAGTCCAGAAGCCATTCAGGTGCTTTCTGAGTGCTGTTATCTTTTATGCGTTGTCTCTCTGATTTTTTTTTTTCAGAAACTTCTAGTGCTAGTTATTATTTGGTGCCTGAGTCGTGTATTGCAGAATGCATGTTTCTAGAGCAGCAGTGCGAATCTGGAGCCGCGTAACTTTGTATGGTAGCTTTATCATAGGTTGCAGGGTTGAAAGTTGATGCTTTCTGTAACTTCCTAGTATTATGTATAGCAAAAGCCAGGTTGTGGACACTGTAGATCACATAATCTAGTTTCATTTCTCTCTTTTTAAATTTTTAACATCGCCTAATTCCTAATGGAATTTCTTGACTATTGTGTACTGTGAGATGCATTATTAACGTTGCACCATAACCTGTTCCTTTGTCTTCCTTCTCTGTTTATTCATATGGAATGAGGCATAATAGTTGCTTAATTGAGTCTTTTATAAATTACTTTTAAAAGTAATAGAAAATTAATAAGTCCCTCGCAACCTTTTTTATTTAATTCAAAATCTCGTAGACAATTTTCTTATCATTAAGGTCACCCTTTTTTATGGGTAGTGCTATGCACACACCCATTTTTACTTTTCACACACCCTTGTTAATTTTTGTCCATTGATCTTCTTCAATTCATTCATCCAACGACGGCCGGAAATTGAGAGGGTTGTGTGAGAGGTAAATATAAGTGTGTGGATAGCATCACCCTTTTTTTATTAAGGACACTTTCTTTATTATTAAGTTTCTTTTTTAATTCAAAACCCTCAAGAAGTGTGACTCCTTTTTTATTTTTTGTCTTTATAATACAAAAATGTCTTTAAAAATAAGAAAAATTGTCCAAGTGTTTTTCAAAAAAAAGTTTTGTGAGGGACTTCTTATGAGTTCTCTGTTTAAGTAATGCTCTCTGGAGCTTATACTCAGTTTTCCTTTTGTTTTTTTTTTTTTTTTGACAGAGAACTGAACTCTATGAATATTCAAGGGTGCTTGGGAACTCTCAGTTCATCCTTCTACCATTTCAGCCATATAAGCTCATATATGCGCACATGCTTGCTGAAGTTGGAAGAGTTTCTGACTCGTTGAAGTAAGCACATGCAATTATCTTCTGTTTGATATTTTACTTAAGACTTGTTTTCTTAACCAAGTTCATTTGATTCAGGTACTGTCAAACAATACTAAAGTCTTTGAAAACCGGTAGAGCACCTGAAGTGGAAACGTGGAAGCAACTAGTATTATCTCTTGAGGAGAGGATTAAAACCCATCAGCAGGTACCTTTTGTCCTGGTGTTTCTATGTTCATTGTCCTATTGTTTGTATATTCATCGTTTTTAAGCTAATATGACTAATCCTTCTGAATGCACATTCCATTTGCAGGGGGGATACTCTGTAAATTTAGTTTCTACAAAGTTTGTTGGTAAATTGCTCAACCTGTTTGATAGTACTGCACATCGTGTTGTTGGCCTACCACCACCTGCACCATCCACATCCCAAGGAAGTGCTCACGGTAATGACCATTATCAACAGCCCACGGGCCCTAGAGTTTCTAGTAGTCAATCAACAATGGCCATGTCGTCGTTAATTCCTTCTGCTTCAATGGAACCCATAAGCGACTGGACATCTGATGGCAATAGAAAGCCAATGCACAATAGAAGTGTTTCAGAGCCAGATTTTGGTAGAACTCCAAGACAGGTGTGTCAAATTTTCCAAACGTGTAAATTTCAAATTCACTCATGTATGCTCTTACTTGGTCAACACATTTCAACACCGTATATGTGCACTTAATCACCTCTTTGATTCTGTGTGCTTGAATATGCAATTTTTGTGGCATCTTAACTCATTATGGGACCAGGTTGATTCATCAAAGCAAACTGCCTCACCTGATGGCCAAGGAAAAGCCTCAGGGGGGACTTCTCGCTTTTCTCGTTTTGGTTTCGGGTCACAGCTGTTGCAAAAGACTGTTGGTTTAGTATTAAGGCCCCGCCCGGGAAAACAGGTAGTTTATGCTTTCATATATATTAGGTTTTCCTTCAACCCCCTCCCCCTTTTTCTTTCTGTGAAATAACTACATCTATTCTTTCCTATGGTAAACCTCCTCTAATGAATTTTCTACTTGCTACTGAAGGCTAAGTTGGGTGAAACAAACAAGTTCTACTACGACGAAAAACTTAAAAGATGGGTTGAGGAAGGTGTTGAACCTCCAGCTGAAGAAGCTGCGTTGCCTCCTCCCCCAACAAGTACACCCTTTCAGAATGGTGTCTCTGATTACAACTTGAGATCTGTTTTGAAGAAAGAAGGGTCTCCTACTAAGGGCAGCCCAGATTTACAAACTTCAACCCCTCTAGGACCAACTTCAGGGACCCCACCTATTCCACCTAGCTCAAATCAATTTTCATCCCGTGCACGGTTGGGTATTCGATCCAGGTACAATATATTCCCTATCGCTCTCTCCCTACCCATCCTCTCTTTTCTGTCAATTTTAAATCATTCCATTCAAATAGGTTCGTAATAGTCTTTTTCAGTATTCACAAAACATTACAAAGTCATTGCTTTGTTATAAGCCTTAATTTACATTAATTAATTAGAAATAATATTCCTTGAGAATCATGCCCTTTTACCAAAATTTCCCCTAATCAATGAGGGAATAAATGTGCCGGCCATAGTTTGATATTGAACTCACCATCTGGTGAGTCGAACCCAAGGACAATGAGGGAATGAATTTGACCTGAGTATATTTTTCATGGAATCTTGGCAGATACGTTGACACATTCAACCAAGGTGGTGGAAGCCCAGCAAACTTGTTCCAGTCACCTTCTGTTCCATCCGTTAAGCCTCCAGTTGCTGCCAACGCAAAGTTTTTTATTCCCACCTTAGCATCATCAAATGAACAGGCAATGGAGGCTATTGCTGAAAGTGTACAAGAAGATGGTGCAACTAATGAAAGTCTTTCAACATCTGGTATGAATGATTCATTCCATGCTCCTCTGCCTTCATCGTCGTCATCAAATACCATGCAAAGGTTCCCAAGCATGGGTAATATTCAAAGCATGGGAGTTGCCACAAATGCCAATGGCTCCGCTCTACCCCACTCACGAAGGACGGCCTCATGGGGTGGAAGCTCCAATGATGTATTAAGCCCTCATATGAAAACGGGCGAGATAAAACCTCTAGGGGAGGCATTAGGTACGTCCCCGGTGGCTATGTTTAGGCCGAGTGAGCCTTCCCTGACACGTGCGCCAATGCATGGAGGCAGTTCTGGTGACGACCTTCATGAAGTGGAACTTTGAGCCAACGTAAAGATGTAAATATCAAGTTTTGCTCCTAGTGATCAATACAAATACTGGTGAGGTTCCTTCTGATCCTGCATCTCTCAGAAGGTAAAAATGGTGGTAGTGCCGGAAGTAAGTTCATCGAACAGGTTCTTTCTCAAAGTTGTTACTCCCCCGCGCGGTTTCTTTACTCTCGAGCCAATGTTGCATTTAAATGCCCGGGGAGTTACCACCGTCTACAGCTTTAGGGGGAGCTGGTCTTGTTTTCATTTTTCGGGTTTCTTTTAACAAAAGCCTACACGGGCGACATTGTACAGATCATTTGTTCATTTGTTTAAATACAGAAATGGTTCCTTGAAGTAGATAAAAGGGTCTACAGATCTTCTCGAGGGAAAGTGTAGTGCATTGAATTGAGAGAAAATAATTAGTCACTGTTTTGCTCTTTGCCTACGGATTTCTGTGTTTATTACTCTTTACCACATTGAATTCATAAATAAATGCCGAGGCGTATAATCTACGCAAAGGAGGAGAGAGAAGGTATGTACTCGAGTTGCAGTGGCTTGAAGAGAGAAAAAATAGGATTAAATTTTAGCTCAGGGATGGATTCTAAATTTTAAACAAACATCAATGGCGTTTCTAGGGTTTCAGAAAGAACATTAAAAATAAATAAATAAATAAAAAACCAAAGACGGGAGATCCTAGAATGATTTCACTGGGAATGTGCTACCGCCCCATAAAATGGGTTGGTCAAGAAAAAAGCCACAAAATGGCGACAAACGAGCAGAAACAAATACGGACTTATCCTCCAGGTCTATATACACGAGTTAACAAATTAGTAATACAAATTGAGGGAAATTTATTCCGCAACTGAAAGCAAACGCTTTAGAACTCTGCCGAACCAGGTGCCCGGGGAAACGGAATAGTATCTCGAATGTTGTCTATCCCAGTTGCAAACTGTACAAGCCTTTCAAAACCCAAACCGAAGCCTGCATGAGGAACTGGAGAAACAAGGAAAATGGAGATCAAGTATCAAATCATTTATCTACTCGGAATACAGAAGCTTCAGAAGTATAACTATTATACATTATCCAAGGTTTTATCCTTCTCCTACAACTAGACGAATATGAATATCTTCACCGAAACTGTTCCAGTACTCTTTATGCAGCAAGTGAACCAAGGACAATTATTTTAGGTATGGAATATTGTTATCGTACGCACAATATTGCAGCACGCGCTCGATGCTTCTATAAGAACAAAAGCGTGGAGGGCTACGAGATAATTCACAACGGCTAGATCTAATAAATTGAGTCCAGAAATAAATGTAATTTAACATATTGGATGGTGCCGGACTCTACATCATAGCAGCCAACAATATTTTATCACTGCAACAGTCATTAAACAGTGCCTACTTTCAAATTTGCCCTCTCCATGTCTAACTGTGCCACTTGAGTCAGGTATAAGTTTTGGTGAGAGAACATGAAAAGAAAAGGATTGTAGAAGAACAAGATCGGTGGGTGGGATGTGTATAGTTGGGTGTTCGAGTCAGTATATTTAGACACATTGTGGGGGATAATGAGGGTGGAAGAATGTCTCTGTATGTTTTTTAAATTCAAGCTCAGATTTTCTAATTGAGTAGAAGCACATGATTCTAAACAGTCAGCAAATGGAGTACCTGAACCGTAACGACGCAAATCAAGATACCACCAGTAGCTTTCCTTCTCCAGCTTTAATTCATCCAACCGATCTTCTAAATATTCAAGCCTCTCTTCTCTCTGGCTTCCACCAATAAGCTCGCCAACCTGACAGAAGTACATCAATATACGGGGCAAAACAAAATTAACTATTGCCGTGGACAACACCAGCTAACTAAGGGAAACAATCTAGGAATGACAAGATATGTTACTAATACTGAATGACATGAAATTAGCCAAATGTTGACGGACGTGTCTGTGAAGACTTTCTTGTCACAATGCTGTGTCAGCACACGAGATATTAAACTAAAGGCTGTTGACAAAATTAATACAAAAATTCACACGAGGACACAGTTTAGCAGTATAACTAAATACATGACAAATGCAACCCTCCCAAAATAAAGTAAGCATCTTACTCTTGTTGCTTCTTGCCACCCATTTAGTAAATAAGACTATGTTTGCCAGGTCTTGTCATGTTTCTGTCTTCGTCTTATCTTACGTTATGTCGTCTTAGTCAACAGCCAACCCAAAAAACATAAGTTGCCACTATAGACCTGACTCTGACTAATTGCCTCAACACGACTGACTGCTGAGCCAAAAACCTTGGGGTTTTACAACATTTTCCTTTTATTATCATTGGTAATTCACTGATCAACTCAAATAATGCATTTTCAGGCTTTTTACAACTAAGAATAACATCATACATATATATATATATATATTTGTAATGAGGAGTTGAAAAGTACGTATGACATGTCAGCATACCCGCTAAAATAAATTTCAAACCAAATTTTATTAACAGATATTTAGAGGGCAGCTATAATAGAAATGAAATGGTAGACGCTAAGATTACCCGAGGAACCAACATATCCATTGCTGCGACAGTCTTTCCATCATCATTTTGCCGCATGTAAAATGCTTTGATCTCCTGAAATGGTAATGTGTCTTGAATGCTTCAGAACAGTAATTCGATAAATGGAATAAAATGTCATAATTAGTTTTTCCTTTCTACCATAGATGAGAAAAAAGTAGAACAGAGAGGTTCATGCCTTTGGATAATCTCTGACAATTACAGGGCATCCCCTAAATGCCTCTTCAGTTAAATAACGTTCATGCTCACTCTGCAAATCACAACCCCACTTGACCTGATAATAAATGTTGAATAGGAGTTCAGAATATAAGGTCGAAAACATTCTGAAAGTTAAACAGTGATAAAGAATAGTAGTATTGCTACAAATGTACCAGTATACAACGATGGAACTAAACACTATCTTTTGTAACCAGAGAACACTACATGAAAACTGACTCTCAAATGTTTTAAGAACTGAAAATTTCTCAAATAAAAAAATAAAACAAATTATGAGTGTCTTCTGACTCACTGAATTTAATCAACAAAGTTTTTCTTTTTCTAAAGTATTCTTAAAGAGGCATCATCCAATATCATGAAACATCGGCCTAAGTCACCATTCACATGCATAAAGCTGTCTTATCAAAATGTCAGAAAGTAGCAATCCAGTGGGAGGCTATCCAAACTATACATGTCAATAACATTACTGCCACTGGTACCTGGTCCAGGACTTGTTTGGAAGTGCTTTTAAAATGGCTGAAAGGGCTTTTGGTGGAAGTATTTTTGAGTACCGAAAAAACTTTTAAGTGCTTCCAGCAAGAAGCACCAATTATGTGCTTCTTAGAGAAAGAACTTTTAAGTGCTTTTTCAGGATTCACTTGCATTTTTACTAAGAATTAGTTCCAAAAGCAACCTCATCAAAAGCACTTTCGGTAATTTTAAAAGCACTTCCAAAAGAGCCTCCAAAAAGTAGCAAGCAATTTTATGGTTACTGGAAGATTTAAATATTAACTAAATCTTCTCAAAAAGCTCTGAGGAGAAATGGTTACGATGAAGTCAAATTATAGTGTTGTACACAAATAGGTCCACAGAAGACTATTGAAGGCTATCTGTACAGGTTACACTACATACACACTAAAACATTGTTGACTTAGATAACCATCATAGAGAAATTAGTTCACAACAGAGAGCGGTAACATTATTTGTTAAAAGCTTTAAGTAGTTGGCCATACTGGGAATTCAAATTTCTTATTTGCTTTAAGAAGAAGTTCGACTGCATCAGTATAAGTCAACTGCACGAAGTCCTTCTCAGCCACATCCTGTTGATGGATGCACAAAGAGAGAGAGAGAGAGAGAGAGAGAGAGAGAGAGAAAGAGAGAGAGGAAAGAGAATGAGGGACAATGATTAATGGAACCTTGGAAAACAAGCCATTTAGCTTAGTCATCACATGAATACCCATTTCAGGAAAAAAAAAAAAAAACAAAAACAAAATATATGGAGCGAATTTATGTATAACATAAAATGAGGACAAGTTACAGCAAGAGGTCATACACTCAATCGACCAATGATTCCTTTCTCAATCCAAGAGTTGAAAAATTCCATGTCTTCCTTGCAATTTTCGAGGATGTGTCTCACCTTCAAGCATGGAAGTAGATGTTACTCTAAAATCCAAAATAACAATATCTTGACAACTTTACCACGCTGGTGAGTTTGCAAGAACATGGTCAGACAGTAGTGTTGAGGAAATAGCTTTGAAAGGTAACATACTACATACTGGAGATAGGCACTTGCACAGGCCATGTCATCATTCAGATCAGCAAATGCAAGTTCCGGTTCAATCATCTTAACCAAGGCAGAATAGGGAAAAAATTATCAGAAAAATACAACCAAAACAGCTAAAGTAAAGAAACGGATGTGTATGAAGAAAAGAGAGCTAAATTTACCCAAAATTCAGCCAGGTGCCTAGAAGTGTTGGAATTTTCAGCCCGAAATGTGGGCCCAAATGTATATACCTGGAAAAACGATGCATGGATTTATCTTGGAAAAAATTACACTGATTGTGATTCCGATCGGTAAAGTGAGGATAAGAACCAATGCAGTTAAGAAAATACATACATCAGACAGAGCAGTAGCATAGGTTTCAGCATTGAGTTGGCCAGAGACAGTCAAAAATGCTGGCTTCCCAAAAAAATCCTGACATCAAAATAGTGAAATGAAAACTCACAAATGGAAGTCACAACAACGGAAATTAACAAGATGACCCAGTTTCTTTGGTCATTTTCAAATATTATCAAGCCCAGTCTTACTGGAAGTAACAGATTCAAATGAATTTCGAACACCACTCCTGTTATTAAACACAGAACAAGAAGGGATGACATAGTATAATTAACAACAATTTCATCATTAATACAAAACTGCACTTTTGAGTTTACAACCTCTTTTGTAGTTGCGCAATGTAAAAACCTCCCAACACCAAATAGCAAAATTAAACTGTTATTTACTATGGATAGTTTACCGTTGTCTACAGATTTGAGTCTCAATTTCTCAACAGTCGACATCCTGGATAACATCATTGAGGGTTCCTTGAGATATTAAATTTGTATACTAGGAAATCAATCTTGAAGTTTATCTAACTTACTAGTATAACAGTGCCATTTAATTTGGTAATACCACATGAAGCCAAATGACCTCATATTAATTCACCATGAATTTAATTTGATAAGATTCAAACATCATATGAAGTCCAAATAAGATATGGGGAAATTCAAAACGCAAAGCACCATGCCATAATTTTTATAAATTAAAGTATTAAATATTTATAAATATCTAAGGTACTTTTCTTGATTCCCTTTACCTATGCATAAGAATATACTTTGCTTAGTTATAACTTAGAATATGGAAATTCATCCAACTCACTTGTGACCAATCAACTAGGCCATCCTTCGATTTTGGAATGCCATCCACAGGAGAATGAGAGGCTTCTCTAGAACTTGGAATCTGTTCATTAAACAAATACAAGAGTTAACAGAAGTATTTAGCAACATACAGCAGATTTAAAATCAATGGCAGTAGAAGAAGACTAAATGCAGTACTAATATTCTAAGTGGCCTCTTAGCTATATATCTCCAAGGAGGCACTAGGATACAAGGAAACAATTAAGGAAACAAATAAATTCAGTTCAAGGTAGAATATTTTCCTTGGAAAAACATACACGTATAACATAGAGAGGGAAATATTCTTGTGGCACACAGTATGGAAAACATAAAATTGTTCATTTCGTTAGACTAAAACTGGACAACACATTCAGGGAAGAACCAACCGAATTAATAATCTAAATTCAGTGTGGCGGCATAATCTTCTTATGTTACCAGACTATCTTTTGAAATTTTAATGTATAAATATTACGTAAGGGTTTGTCTGAATAGCATATAAAACAAGAAAGGAGTGAATAAACATGCTGCATAGGGTCGTGCTATTTCAGCACTTCAGAGGAACAGCAATCTTTGAACCAAAACATAATAAATTAACTTTTAATCCACAGTGCTCACCAAAGAGACTACTTTTGAAATTTTAATGTATAAATATTACGTAAGGGTTTGTCAGAATAGCATATAAAACAAGAAAGGAGTGAATAAACATGCTCCATAGGGTCGTGTTATTTCAGCAGTTCAGAGGAACAGCAATCTTTGAACCAAAACATAATAAATTAACTTTTAATCCACAGTGCTCACCAAAGTAGTCACACAAAATTGTTCACCTGCTCCTTCGCAATCTGAAGCAGTAATGATGGGACTGGAAACCCATACAAATCCATTTTCCTGGAAAAACTTGTGAGTAGCATATGCCAAAGCATTTCTCACTCTTGCAACCTAAAATCATCACGAAAAAAAAGTAAAGATAATTGAAGAAGACACCGTAACTCCAAAAGCAAATATTCAAAGACGCACATAAATTGTTTGCCATGCCGGAGTTGTCATTCTCAGTCAGTTAAGGATATATCTCAAAGTAATTATTACTGAATTCAAGCCTAAACATACCATTACAGATTGATGCACTAAATACATTGGAGCAGCAATTGAAAATACAAGGTTAAGTAAGTGAGTTACTATTGGAAAAGTAAACATAAAAAAAAAATTGGAGTTTTGAAAAAAGCATTGCATGATATTACAAAACTGCACGACCTGTCACTTCAGCTTGAGCAAATACATGCTAAAACAAAATTTACTGAGGCAACCATCAAAGGTCAGTTTCACACAGCTCACTTTGAACTGAAAATTAGCAATCACCAATATCATAATGCATTGTTTAATGTCTCGCCAATACATTTAAAATAAAATTCTAGTTTGATAAGTAACCAAACTGTGAGATGAAACAACCAAAACAATTAAGACATAAATGGAAGGCTGATTTGAACACCAATCAACTACAAAGAGACCTGTCTAAAATGGAGCGATGACAACATATGGCAAGTTAGATAAAATAAAAGAAAATAGAAGCATAAAACTTAAAAAGATTAATGGAACTAATGGCATTTGTAACTGTAGTGAAACAGTAAGAAACAAAGGAAATGACAGCACATACCGCACCAAAAGTATTTGTTCTCGGCCGAAGATGAGCTTTTGTTCTCAAAAATTCTCTACTGACCCTTTTCTTTTGGATGGGATACGAGGGATCACTCTTTCCAACCTACAAGATGGAGAACGTTAACAATTATTCTATTTGTTTTGTTAGCATAGTAGAAGCTTGTGTGATTTCACATGAAATGCAGATCAGTATTTACATATATAAAGAAGCAATTCTATATTTTCTGTTTCCACTTATCAAGGTCATTTTGTCAGAGAGAGACTCCATTGCAGCTTATAATCATAATTTAAAGTCGATAATTAGAATCTTCTCTCTTTGTTCAGTAAAGATTAACGATCTACATGAATAACATTCGTTATGGTAGTTAGAACTTAGATGCATGGAAGCAACAACACAACTGACTTGGAATCTACCAGAAATAAGAGAGCCATCAAGCAACACATAAATGACAGGAAATACTAACCAGAACAATTTTGTTGACCTTCAATTCCACTTTCTGTTTTGATCCTTGGCTGGCAGATATTATCCCTTGCACCCATATTGATGCACCAGTTGTGATTGAGCCAGATTCTACCTATCAATAAGCTCCACAGCTTGAAGTAAAGACATGATGGTATGCCACATATTCCATTAAATTATCAGGAAATTAATATCCCCATAAAAATTTGCTTACTTCATCAAAAAAGGGTTACAGAACAAACGCACATTCATATAGATAGAACTCTTCTCTTCAGCCAATGAATGCAGATAGAACTCGTTCAACCCAAATAAAGTGATCACAAACATACATAACCAATAGTTATTACACGAAAATCAAGCTGTGGGCTAACCCAAGTGGCTTACAACTCATTGGTGTGAAGTAAAATTACAAGCAAATACAAAAATTATAAGCACATATCTGTTGTACTTTTATGCGCAAGCGGAAGCGAATTCTAACAAAATACCAAATATCAACGTTGTAGGCGAAAGCTAAAACAAACAATCTCAAAAGAACACAAGAGATTTACGTGATTCAACGCCAAATACAAAAATTATAAGCACATATATACATGGATAGAAACACACATTTTGCTAAACAGTGATTAGTAACAGTACCTGATCATAACCTTCAGCATCTGAGCCCAATACACATTGCATGTTTGAGAGACACGACCCATCATTAACCTAAATGTGCAAAATTTAACACCAAACTCATATTATTAAGCCACAAATAAAACATTTTTTGTTAATTCGATCGATCTTCCAATCTAATCTAAACTACGAGGCGTCAAATTCAGGTGCAAATTGTAACTGAAACATTAGGGGAAAAGAAAGGTTGCATGAATTATGCTGTTGCTATTACCTCAATGAATGTAACGCTGCTTTGAACTCGGAGAGTACGAACCCAACCCATAACCACCAAGCTCTGGCCCAGGCGCTCGAGCCCCTCATCGGACCCTCCCTTGACATCCACAACCTTGAGCTTCTTCCTGAACTCCCCAACTCTGTTGTTGCCGCCTTCGGACCTCCGCTCTTCAGCAATTTCCGGTTTCGTCCTCTCGGCAGCTCCGCCGGAGTGGAGAGCTGCGGAGATGAGGGTACAGAAGGACCTCCGGCGAGGGACGGCGGCGGCGCGGGAGAGGCGGGGAAGAAATGGCGGGAAAATTGGAGTTGGGGTGCGGCAGGGAAGTGGGGTTCTGGGGTAGAAGGAGAGGAGCCGGAGGGTGGAGTAGGGATTGAACCGGAGAGAAGGGGATGGTGCTAAGGCAGCAGCCATTTTTTCTGCTGGAGTGGTGCTTTTGATATCCACTCGCACTTTCGTGTGGTCTCGACAAAATTAGAGGGAGAATCAATCATGTGTTCGCTGCTAAAACGAGTAAGGTGCGGTGTTGATTTGGTTCGATTTGGTTTGGTTCGGTTTAGTTAGGTTTTCTTCGAAGGCGAATCGAGATCATATTACGGGCACGGATTTGGATAGGGACTGGCTCAGCTATATGAAAAAAATTAATATATTAGGTACATAGGTGCCGTGCTTTATTGTCAAAACAAAAAACAATCATGTATATGCACTCTAGTGGGAGTTCGATCTCTCTCTTCTAACTCACTAACGCTAATCAGTGGTGGAGCCAATGTAGGGGCATTGGCTACTGCTTTTCCAATAACATATAAATGCCTATTTCGTTTGACCCTGTACCAGCTAGATAAACGAAATAAAGAGACCTTTAATCAAATATTCTTTAAATTGACACAAACTGAAATTGCATTGGTTGTGTTCTTTTTCACTTAAAAAAAATTTAGCATACTAATTCTCAAACAAGTGAAAGACTTTAATCCACGCAGACTTCATATCTCCTAATTTGAAGCTTCTCTAGTGTTCAAGTTTGGTCAGGCACCCTTCATTGCACTTGATTGTATCACGGAATCCCACATGATGTATATTTCTCATCTTGGGCTTGTTGGGACTTTCAGGGTGCGTTTGCTGCACCAGACTGTCTCGGATTGGACTAGCTTCAGGGACTAAGCTGGACTGGCTTAAACTAGACTAAGCTGGACTGATTTAGTAAAGCGTTTGGTGCATCGTCAGACTAAGAAGTAGGACTACAATATTATATTATTTTATATTAATTTAATATATACTAATTAATATTTTATTATTACTTTATCTTTTTCCTTCTTTTTTTTTTCCTAGAATCATCCTTCTCCAATATCTGTAACCTTCATTTTTCACTCCACCTCTTCATCTCCCTTTCCCTTTTTCCCCATTTTTGTCTCTCTGCCTCTCCCTCCTATTTCCCTTTTCTCCCCATTTTTGCCCCATCTTTTTTTTGGGGTCATGTTTTGCAGAAAGACACAATCTTTGAGAGACCCACAGGAGGGAAAGAGAGAGATATCAAAATCAAAGGTTGCTTTCTTGCATGTTTTGGTTCTTCCAAAAACAAAAAACGCAAGAGTACTACGATGTCCTCTGTGAGTCTGTTCTTGCATCTTTGAGAGACTCATAGGCAATGTCTCACTCCCCTTTTCTTCTTTTTTTTTCTCTCACTTCACCTCTGTGCTCTCCCATCGCTCTCTTTGTATTTCTTTTTTCTTTAGATTTGGTACCTGTATTTTCTGGGAAAATCATAGTTTGGTCAAGAAAAATCACTCTAAGTCACTGCACTCATGCTAAAGTTTTCAATCTTGTTGTTGGTGGAAGAATCTGGGTCACCATGAGACCCATTTTTGCTGTCGTTCGGATCAACCCAGATGGCAAAAAACCCCAAATCACCGACCCAAATGCCAAAAGGGTGCTAGGTTTACCGGACGATGGAGATCGGCGATAGTCGTTTCTAGTTTGGTCAGTGGAGAAGGGAAGGATGATGCTGCTCATGCGGGTTTGAGCGATGCTACTTGCAGAAGAGGGAGACGGGACTAGCAATCCCGTAGTTTTTGGGGATCCTCGTTAAGAACTAGTAGCGAGGTGAATAATCCAAGTGAGTCCGACCTAAGCTCATTAAATCTAATCCTGGTGCAGATCAAACAAAGGACTACAGTCTAGTCCAGTCCAGTCCCCCCTAATCCGGTCAAACAAACGGGCCCTCAAGGTTTTTGTATTGATTTGGAATATCTTTTACAGAAAAAATATTATAAATTGGCAACTATAAGTTAATTATGATCAATTTTTGGAAGCTTTAACTAATAAAAAGAGCTTGAAAACTTTGAGTTTTAATGATAAGGACAGAATAAGGGGTAAAGTGAATAATACCAGAATTGACTTTTTAGTGTAAAAATGTGGTTTTTCGTTAAAGTGAACCGTATCGGGAGCTTTTCGTTAAAGTTCCCTTTATTTTATGGCTCCGTCATTATAAATTTCTAATTCCGCCACTAGCGCTAATTTTTCTTAATAATCCAAACTACTCAATAGTCAAGAAATGAACAGTCATGGTTGAATTGAGGAAATACTATTTTTACTTCTTAATGTAATGGATATAAAACCAAACTACCGAGTAGCGCGGACTATTGAAGACTTATCCCACAAACGCTATGGCTCTACTAAAGAATAAGGCCCCGTTTGGCACACCGTATAAGACACCGGATAGTACTAATAATACGGAGTACGATGTTTAGTGTCGTTTGTATTAAATAGCCACCAGATTAAACAATCCGGTCCCACCTACTTTATACGGTAAACACCCGCTTGTTTATCCTCTCCAAAACCATGGTGCAATTTAGTCGGGTCCTTCCTCTCCAGACGCAGTTGCTGTCTCTGCTCTAGGATAGTCATCCTTCTCAACGGTGATGATGTTGCCTCCCACCCAATCCCAAGCCTCCGTGACTATGACATTCGGGACGGCATCACCATGCTTGGTAGCCAGTACCTGAGCGATGCAGAGCCCACTAATTCCACCGCCCACCACCACGCAGTCAACAGAGATGAACATCTTCTTCTTCGTTTCCCCTCCTTCCCACAAATTCCAAAACCCAATTCCTCTGCCGGCGAACTTGCAAAGCAGAAACGTAGTTCCCTTCCATCTTTTTCTTCTTCTTCTTCCTCTTCAGTTCTTCCAGCGAACCCAGTCCTCCTACTTCGGTTCTTCTTCTTTCGCAGCCACTGTTTGATGGGTTCAACATCACCATTTGCTTGATTGGAAATTTAGCAATTTTAAACGTGAATTCTTGCAATGATTCAGAAAGTTAGCAATTTGAAAGAGAAAAAAAAAAAATTCCTCCACTTGCATCTTCTTCTGGCTACCGGATCTCATTCCCTCTTCTCCACCGTTGCATTTCCGACCCCTACAAACAAACAAAGATTTCTCAATTTTTTTTTCTTTCCTTTTCTTATCTGGTTCAGTACCAAACACAGTATAAATAATATGATCATTAGTCCGATACTGCACCAAACACCCGATTAATTTAGTCAGTACTATCCGGTGACTATTTATCCTATCGAACAGAAATAGTCAGTATAATCCGAGCTACCAAACGAGGCCTAAAGTTATATTGTCAGTGTATGAAGCACTGCTCGCCAAATATAGCAGCCGCAGAACTCTAGGTCAAGGAACTCTCAATCTTTTGCATCTCCACTTTGATTGTTAACCAACTGAAAGGAGAATATGCCACCTATAATCTCACTAAGGATAACAATGATTCAGTTTGGGGATAGAAATGCTATATTTATCTCCATAACCACAAAAATTAACCATATTCATAACTGTAAATTAACTATCAGGGAGTATCCATAACCATACTCACCGGGTAACTAATTCTCTATAGGTTAACGGTTATTTTCATCTTCGTCAATACATATAATATATTCGTTCAGTTGACGCATTATAATTTAGTAAATATTAATTTCGTCATTAAACATTTGATGTATTAAATAATTCAATGAGCGATTAAATTAAAACATCAAATTTAAAACGGTAACTGTTATTGTCACTCCACATATATTATTTTGCACTCCTCACAAGTGTATTTTTCTTTCTAAATATAGAAAGTTTGGAGTACATAATGAGATTTCTAGAGTGCTAATAACAAACGATGTTGGATGATCTTTGATATCTCCCTAGGCACCATTGAATTATTATTGATTTTGATTCAAAACTTTTGAACTTTCCCATAAAATGCAACTCAAACAACGCAACTTTTGAATTCTTAAGGTAACAAGTTCGATGAATAATGAATATACATATACATATACATATATATATATATATATATAGTACTATTATATTATATATTAAATATTAATTATACTATATATTGCCATCCAGTACTTTGGTCTGGTGGTGTTCATCTTCACTTGGAAGTGAGAGGTCTTAGATTCGAATCTCGTGGATTGTGAATTAGATACCAACTTAGTAGGTTACCCATTATGTGGCTTACCAAACTCCCCTTCCCCTTTGTGTAAAAAATATTGATGTACTAAAAAAAAAAACATACTATATATTATTTGGATCAGATTCGGGTATGGATACAGATCGGGGACCCTTATAATCATATCCAAAACCATAACCGAATAATATCCACGTTTTTTTTCCTACATCCAAAATTAGGGGGTGGTTCGGTATGAGATCTCGAATCCCAACTGAAAATTTTTCGGGATGGGAATTTGAAGATCAATCCCGAAACTGAAAGTTTGGTATTCCTAATTTTCGAGATTTCTGAAATGTTTTCGGTATTCTAGGATGGATCGAGATTGGATTTTGGGTTTTGGGTTTTTGTGTTGAAATTTGAGATTTTCTGGAAGTGGACTAAAATTTGGGCTTTTCGCCAAAAATGTTATTCTCCAAATTCATATCAATTGAAACGTAGATTTTTTTTACCTCATATTAATTTGAAATTTCATACCAATTAAAATACCAGTTCATTCATACCAAGTCAAATTGATGTTCCAAAGTTCCAAACTACTTAATTTCATACTTCTATTTCTAATATAGTCTACTATCAAACTATTTAAATTCAACATTAAACATGTATGCAACCAAAATAAATATATACATTTTTTCAGTTAGGTTCGGGATTCCTGAACCATTTACATATCTCGAACCATTAAATATGTAATCTTGATTCATACTCCAAAAGGTTCGGGATCGATTTGGTATGGATGTCAAAAGTTTCGGTATTATTGGTTTGGAAATTTTTCGGTATAGGGTTGAGATTTTTTTGGTTTGGTTTGGGATTTTGGGGAAAAATTTCCAGCCTTATCCAAAATATACCCAAAAATTCATACCGAAATTCATTCCATTTGGATGGTTATCCACGGTTATCGAGTTTAACGGTTAGAATTGTCATCTCTAAATCTCATTATAGGGCTATACTTGGCCAAGATCGAAACACAACCCGAAAAATTTGAGAAGTACGAGATTCGAGAGTTTCCTCGGAGTGAGAAGAGTCATGTTGACGCACTTGCAAACATGGCATCCACTGTGGACTATCTGTTTTTAATTATATTCTTTTTGCTCCCTGTTGAGCAAATTCTTGTTGCTGAAGAAGCGACTAGAGAATTACAACAAAAATAAAATTATCTTGCAGAAGCCTTTCAAAGGAGTCTAGCGTATGTTCTCCTTCCTCGATTCATTTGCTGCAACTGCTCCAACTATTTTCATCAAATATTTCAAAAGTTTAAAATTTGTTCAGGGCCCCTCTGCTCATTCATATGTCCTCTATTCAATTTGCACACATGATGGGGTCGTAAGGGATCAATAATCCTTGAGGTTGAACCATGTAGACGTCTTGTTTTAAACGGATGCAAGAATGCATTACTAACATCTAACTGATCAAAAAACTAGTCATATTTAGTGACTAGAGCAAAAAGTAACCTGATTGTAACTAGCTTCAACAGGAGTACAGGTTTAATATGGGAGCATTGGGTGAGAGAGTAGAGTTTGAGGAAGGTGCAATATGTATGGATGGAGGGATTGGTAAAGGTGCAGACTTGGTATAGTATGAAACAGTGAGATCCAAAGATGGCGCCGGAGGAAGTGTAAGGTGAACTGGTTGATGACTGTGAGTCTGAGACTGTTGGTAGTAGGATCCAAACAATTATATCAAAATTCATTTAGGGGAGGCACGAATTTGAAGGAGTATTCTCATTGGGGAGAAATTTTTCATTGTGACGGGAACACAACAACAAAATATATTCATGTCCTACGAAGAGCAGTATCCAGTCTTAATTTTTTTGGATATATTTTAATGTCATATATATGTTAAACATATTTAGGCATTTATGTAGCAGCAAATTCCTTTTTGTATTATAATTTATTATTATTAAGGGGAGGGGGTTGTTTTGAAATATTACAATAATTTAGGACAGGAGGAGTTTCGAACCCGAACCGTATGAGTGAAAACCCAACACCCTATCCATTAGAATGTTTGACTACATGCATGTAGGAGCAAATTCCTTCAACTTTGAAAATATCGATCAAATTTGATTAAGAAATGAAGTTCAACTCACCTTACCCCATAATGCATGTCATGGTGGTTACAATGGCCCGAAACTCCCTAGTCATCAAAAGTAATTATCTGACAAAAGTTCATGTGAAATGGACTTTCGTTCATTTGGCTCAAACATTTGAGTATATCAATGACATTGAACAATTTTTGGGACCCTACATTGTATTTTTGAACCTGGATTAGCTTCTAACGCTCCAAATTGAATAATTAACGAACCCTATTTAGCTTCTCACACTCCAAATTAAGCAATTAACGGCCGGTTCAACTGGCCAAGGGAGACGAAAAACTGAGGAAATACAATAATAAAAGAGACATGAATACATGACAATGCCAAAACATTTTCAAAACGTAGACATTAATACATTGCAATTCACACTGAATCTTTCAAGAGGGGAATGCTGGATCGAGGTTGATTTACAAGAACACTATACCACAGGAAGTCGGTCTAAAAGGCAGTTAGTTTCCAACCTCGGTACTACAATTTTCGGTACCGAATCTATTTCCACAAAAATCATTAAAAGATCAATTACAATACATGTCATTTTGGATTCCTAAGGACAATAATGACAGAATCTCCGCGGAGGAACATCTTACTGATGAATCTATCTTTGTTGACAGGTTGGGCCTTCTTCTTGCCTTTTCCAGTCTTCGGTACCTGCATAGACAAATAAAAGTTGACAAAAATATCATTGGCGATGATAGGCTATGATAGGCGATGAAATCAAACACCACAGTTGTTGCCTAATGAGTCACAAGATGCGAAACAAACAAAATAAAGCACCAATGACAAAAGTACCTCGGTCCACATCTCTCTAACGTTTTCAAGCACCATGTTGCAATGTCTATCAAACGCTCTCACACGGCCAAGGAGCTTCCTGTTATTACGACAGTTGATGAGGACCTGCTTGCACAATCAGAACTAATTTGAATTAGAATTTTTTTTTTCTTGAAATGTAAAGCTCTAATGATCACAGAACTGTAAAATTACACGAAAGGATTACCTGAGTATTATTCTTTACACTCATCAGAAGAACAGAAAGTGGTCCGTTGTTAAATTCCTCTTCCTCATTCTTGATACCCTACATCAGTCAAGGTTTGACAAATATCAATTTATGTACTTTAGAGTATTGATAAGAGTTTAGGCGGTCTTTTATTTTGCGGAACAGTAAACAGAAAAATTATTTGGCAGTCTACAACATACGTGAGAAAGACAATTGTAAATGATTAGAGATGGCATCTCATTCAAGAATTGCAGGTTTTCTGATATATTAAACAAACAAAAAACCTAACTGGAGTAAAAATGTACCAGGAGACAGGTAACACGGTGCAAGCAAAAAGTATGCACGGTGCTGTTTAATACTGGCTATTTTTTCTATGCTTCGGAAACTTGAACATCCCCAACCAAAGTATACAGGGAGTTCACCATAAGAAGCAACCTTCTAAAGAAGTACTATGGGCTACCCTAAATACATAATCATACATAATTTAAGGGCTTCAAATCTTCAAATCACAAATAGAACACACCACTAAGTTTGTTTTTATATCAGACATTGCCAACTGCCACTAGACTGAAGTTAAAGCTTCCACTTTGAAATTCAGTACACAAAATTTTTTTCTTCAAATCTTCAAATCACAAAAAGTGGCATAAGAAACAGGAATTGAATTAGCCGAAGAGTAGAACAACTTACATCTACCTCCATTTGATCGGCTGGAAAGGCGGGGCACTAAACACAAAACAGAAAGAGAAGACTAGTCAGTACTTCAGTGAAAAGAGAAGGATTATAAGCATTCAACATATCAAGCTAATCAAATACTCATAAGGAAGTAAAATAAAAACACATCTTTGTACGAAAGAACATAAAAATAAAATTTAAAAAATAATTTATAGTTTGAAACACAGAACCAGAAATGACATGAAATAGACATATAACTGAATAGGCATAGTTTGAAAACATATAACATAGCCTCATATAAAATAGCCTCTTCAGTTCAGGTCTCCATATTTTTCCGCATGGAATATCTCGGAAGAACGAAAGTTAACTTTGAATCATCATGAGAGACAGCATAACTCCACCAACATATAGAACATACACACACACACACACACACACACACACATCTATCCCAAGATATGAAACTAGTTAAAAAGATTCACATCCCATGACCATTAATTCTTCTTTGACAGTGTCAAGTAACAAAAGTAAAAATTTGTTTATGGTGATGCAAGCAAATTATACACAAAATTTTAATCGAAGGGATTGTGTGAAAACACAAAACCTCAGGGCATGTCAGTACTATACTAATAATTAACCCACCAAAAGGAAAATAAAATAAGATACATAAGTGTATTAACACATAAACAAAGCCTCTTCAGTTCAGGTCTCCAAATTTTTCCGCATGGAATATCTCGGAAGAACGAAAGTTAATTTTGAATCATCATGAGAGGCAACATAACTCCATCAACATATAGAACACACACACACACACTTCTATCCCAATATATGAAACTAGTTAAAAAGATTCACATCCCATGACCATTAATTCTTTTTTGATAGTGTCGAGCAAAAAAAGTAAGAATTTGTTTATGGTGGTGCAAGCAAATTATGGACAAAATTTTAACTCCAAGGGATTGTGTGAAAGCACAAAACCACAGGGCATGTCAGTACTAAACTACTAATTAACCCACCAAAAAGAAAACAAAACATTGTCAAAGATACATAAGTGTAAACACATATAACAAAACCTCTTCAGTTCAGGTCTCCAAAATTTTCCGCATGGAATATCTCGGAAGAACGAAAGTTAATTTTGAATCATCATAAGAGGCAACATAACTCCTACACACAAACTAGTTAGGAACATTCACATTCCCTGACTATTTCTTATTTGACAGTGACTAAGCAAAAAAACCAAAATGTACATGATGCAAGCAATTCACGGAAAGAATTTCAATCGAAAGAGATGTGTGAAAACACAAAATACATCCGGGGATGTCAGTCCTAATTAACCCTCCAAAAAGAACATAAAGCATTGTCAATGTAAACAGACATAAAAATGCCTCTTCAGTTCAGGTCTCCAAATTTTTCCGCATGGAACATCTCAGATGTTAAAAGGTCTAGTTTAATCATCATAAGAGGCAACATAACTCCCACACACACAAACTAATTAGAAACATTCACATCCCCTGACTATTTCTTATTTGACAATGACTAAGCAAAAAAGCCAAAACTTACATGACGCAATTTACGGAAAGAATTGTAATCAAAGGAGACGCGTAAAAACACAAAATACATCCGGGGATGTCAGTCCTAATTAACCAACCAAAAAGAAGATAAAGCATTGTCAATCTAAACATACATAAAAAAGCCTCTTCAGTTCAGGTCTCCAAAATTTCCGCATAGAGCATCTCGGAAGATAAAAGGTCTAGTTTGATCATCATCAGAGGCAAAATAAATTCACTCAATGCACAACACAGACAGAGAACACCATATAAAAGCAGATACGAAAAGCACTTTTGCTCAGTCAAACAAAAAACCCCAAAAGGAATTCCTAAAGATATACGCACTTGCATTCAACCAGCACTAATTTCATCAAGAAAACTATAATTACACTAAGATATACATTATTTGGGGCATTAACATACAGCGAAAAACATAAATTGCAGGGATTTGAGGATACAGTAATGCCAATTAGAACGAAAACGAGTGAAACTTGTAAGGATTTGAGAACCTTAGTACCTACCGACAGAGGTGAAGAGGTCCAACACTGAGAGTCGTTGGATCAGCGGAGTCTAGGGTTTAAAGGAGGGTGGCTGGAGCGGGAGTGAGGGAGAACAGAGAGTCGATATAGGGGTATATATACATGGGCAATCCGGTATTTAACGTGGGCCTTGGAGTACAGGAACAGTGTTGGCTCTGTTGTTGTTGGACTAAACCCTGTGTTTGGATGCATAATGGAACTGTTACACTAAAAATTTCATTTTGAACCTTTCATAAGTGTATTTTTCTTCATAAATATATTTGAAATGCATAATGAGAATTTTAGAATGTTAATAATAATTCCTAAAGAAAAATGATAAACACACATCATTTTTTTTAGTACATCGATATTTGTACACTAAGGGGAGGGGGAGTTCTGCAAAGCCACACAATGGGCTCTAAAAATTTCATTTTGAACACGTCAAAAGTGTATTTTTCTTCCTAAATATATTTGAAGTGCATAATGAGAATTTTGGACTGCTAATAATAATTCCCAAAGAAAAATGACAAACACGCATCATGTTTTTTTTTAGTACATATAGGAAATTTGGGACTTACCTTTTGAACAAGGATTTGATGAGGAGTGATGAGAGGGATTAGAATAAATTTTGATCACCTTTGACTCTTCCTTGATTGAGCCGTTATTGTCCGTTACATGCGTGTGGGAATCTCGGTGTGTCTTGAGGATAATTTTGTCATTTTCACTCAAAAGTCCATGTGTCACCTCTATAATTTTCTTGATTATTTTTTGCTTCACAAATACCCTCACACCTGTTGGGCTGCTCACAGGAAAGGGCAGCAGGTGTAGCGATCTTCCCTTGCCTTAAGAAACATAAGATTGTTTCCTATTTTGATGTAGATTCTCACTTTAATTGGAAATTATATCCTTTTAGGAAAGGGAAATAAATCATTTTCAAAGTCTATATAAGTCTATCTTAAGTAGATTAAATCAATTTTAGAGAGTAATTTATTCTACCCTACAAGAGAGGAAATCCTAGAGGATATTTGTTCCCCCTCCCCTAGCAATCTTCTTCACTTGCCCATGCAAATTACTGTCTTTTGTTGCTTTGTTCGTCTTCACGCCGCACCAAGGTAAGAAAAAAAAAAAAAATTTCCTTGTCTTTTAATTTTTTGGGAGCCTCAGGGCTTGAAATTTGGCTTGACGGGGGTCTAGGATGTGTAAAAAAATGGTTGGGGAGCTATGACATGGCTGCTGTTGTGGGGCTGCTTCATCAGCTCAATGTGGCGGCAGCTAGGCTTGGGCTGAGGGTTAACGGCGCAAGCCTAGGGCTCGGCCTGTGGCTGGCATGGGCCAGGGCGCTGGGGTGCTTGGGTCTGGGCTGCTGTGCTTGGGCCCGTGTTAGAGAGAGGAAGAGAGGCTCGAGCCTCATTCCTTGGCTTAGTTTATGGGCCGCTGGACTTGGCCCGTGTGAGAGATGAGAGAGAAAGGAAGGCTCCAATTGGACTGGGTCGAGAGGCCTATTGGACCAAGAGAAAGATAGAAGCTAGCGCGGGCTGGTCTCCCTTGGCTACTGTCCTTGGCCCATGGGGCCTGATGCATTTTTCTTTATGCAACTGTCTAACTATTCTTCCTTGCATCATTGTAGAATTTCTTTTGAGCATGTCTTATTCAAGCCACAAAAGTGATTATGGTGTGCCGCCATTGTATCATCAAGGCAGGTCTTTGAGTAAAGTGGGCTACTTCAAGGCTGATCACTTCAAAATTAATTTTGATGACTCGTTCAAAGATTTCCTTAAAGCATATAGGCACACCATTTTGTCTGAGATGCGTGTGAAACGTGTCAATGAGGGTAGCAGCCATGAGCCATATAGTAGGGCTCGAAGAGCTATCAAGTTTCACCCTTACTACTTCGTGTTAGGATTTACTTTTCCCATGCCATGTTTCTTCCAAGAAGTGTTTTGCTCCATGAAGTGTGCCCCTGCTCAATATTCTCTAAATGCGATCCGTGTGATGGTGGGATTCCTCAATCTAAGCTAATTCTTGGTTTCGATCTGACCATCAACGAATTCTGGTACTTCTTTAACATAGGTCATATTGATGGTGTTGGGCAGCTGCGATTCAGCCATAGGCTCTTTGATCATTTGAGCAAGGGAGATCATGACTGAGCTAAGGAAACTTTGGAGATAAGTGGAAAGTGAGAGTCTGATTCTTCCCCTGAGCTGTGTGTTCTGACGATTTTCATCATCGGTAAGTAGATTGCTTTGTCTCTAGGCTGCTTTGTGCTTTTGCTGAGCTATTTTCTGATTTATTGACTATCATCCTCTATCTATGTAGATTCGAAATTTGGTTGAACTTCCAAGACTTTTCTAAATATAAATAAGGTGCACATTGCTTTAGGTATCCCTACTCAGTACCGTGAATGGCGTTGGATGCTTAGTCCTATTCGCTGGGAGAAAGGTAAGTTGCCTCCGAGAGAGGAGATAAAGTAGATCAAGGTGGATGCATTGGTTTGTCCGATCGCTATCGTGGAGCCTGTTGTGAATGAAGGTAGAAAGAAGAAATCTTCATCGCCTACTCAAGAGATATCGGTTTAGAAAAAGTTGAAGACTTTCTCCACTGCTCGTGAGGGTTCTTCTGCTGTCGAGAGACTTATGATTGACTTGACTTTTTCTAAGGGGAAGAAAGATTAGGCTGCTAAATCTGAGCCTGTGACGCCTGCTATGCCAAAGATAGCTAATACGATTATTGATATGATTACTCAGCGTAGAGGTTCCGTTGTGCCTCAGTGCCGAAGTTTGTACCAAGACATCCATTGGGAACTAAGTCTGGTTCACCTTTGGAGAGGCTTTCTATTATGAAGAGCGATAAGGTGGACTATGTTGCTAAAGTATCGCCAAGGCCTACTCATCTTACTGATGGAATTGATTCGCCTGTTGAGAAAGAAGAGACTGCTTGATGGGCAGTTGTGAGAAATCCACCAAGCATGTTTCTAGAGAGTCTGATGAGATTTGTGCACTTCTGAAGCCATATCTGCTTGAAGACATGGACGCGTGTGCTAAGCTTGTTGATGGCGTTAGAAGGGTTGTTTTCTTAAGTTCATTGAAGCATACGACCCAGTATAGGAGGATTGCTCTGTTTGCCATGATGTAGAAAACGGCGATTCTGGCTGCTGAGTCTATGCTCCTTGACCAAGGGGATACCAAGGTTGCCAAGGAGATGGCAACGACTATAACAGCTGAGGCTTATTCTTCTGCCGAGAGGATCAAAAAGTTGGAGTCTGAGCTCGTCGCTTTGAAAGGGTCTAATATCTCTGCCTCCACTTCTTTGCAGCTTGAGACTAATTTCCAGGAGATCATTGACTTGAAGACTAGGCTTAATGCGATCCAAGTTAAGTATGAAAATGTAAAGAATGAGATTGGTTGTTAGATACCTCAAATTCAAGATCTTGAATGTGCCGCTTCTCAGCTTCGTTCTACTGCTTACACAAAGGATGAAGAGTTGATTGCTGCTTATAATCAAGTGATCCACTTCTAGAAAATAATCAATAGGCTTGAACCCTAAGTGTTGGAACTCCAAGGTGTGTTGAAGATCAACGAAAGTCTGAAGAAGGAAATGGATGAGCTGCAGTGCGTTCGTGTTGGCCTGCTCGAGGAGAACGAGCAGCTGAAATGTGAAATGGTTGGACTTGAGGCTTCGCCAGGCCAATTTCTACAAGCTGGGTTATGTATATCATATTTTTGAGTTTGCTGGGAAAGACTTTGAGACCTTCTCTATTTCTCCAAAAGACTTGTTTGCCTTTACTTTTTAGGCATCCATTGGTGAAGTAGTCAGAGAAGTTAATGCCTAGGTTGTGGCAACTAAGGGTGAAGCGTTGGATGATATCGCTGTTGAGAGTGTGTAGCTGGTGAAGGTGTAGCGAATGAGTAGTCGTGGGATGTCCAAGCTGTTGAAAAGTAGTCTTCTAGGTAGCTTTTAGGATTTTCTTTATTTTCCTTGTTGCTTTTTGGTTTGCTTGAACTCCATTGGCCTTATTTGTTATTTGTCTATCAATTTTGCTAGAAAATTTAATAAACTTGATTCCTTCGTTTTTCATCATCTTCATTTCTTTTGTTTACACCCAACCTTTGACCTTTAGACTAGCGGTAGTCATGCTACTTTTCTATAAGCAGACAAGCCCACGTAGCCTATATAGTCGTGGGTTTTGATGTAAAACATTTGCAGAGTTATTAGCCATAAAATCGGCAGCTGAACTCCTTACTTACAGAATCGGAGTAACCACTTGGCTGTTTTGGCTTTCTTCAATCATTTGAGCCATGTGGCATGCATCACAACATACTAAAGGTTTATGGGACATGAAATTCACTAACCTTTCATATCAAAAGTACGCGGTTGTATGGAATTTCGTAGGCAAAGGTTTAAGAGAACTTTTTGCTCTTTATGTAACCAATTTCATGGGTTGCGTAACAAGTATCACAACAATTTAGGAATTAATGTAAATCTGAATGATCATTTCGCGTTTGGCGGAGATGAAGCTTATCAACTGCGTATCATGTCGGCAGTGAATAGAGCTTCGTATATGCACGCTAACTATTTAACCTTTCACAAAAATGTGTGGTTGTATAAGTTTAGCACGGCTTACTGCTCAAATGACAAGTCATATGTAGTATTCTAGAAACCGTAGGCTACTTTAGTGCACTCAGTAACAGTTTTAAAGTTCCAGAGTAATCGTCCATAGGGCGTATTATGTAATATGCCACTTCCGTCTCTAAGGCCCAGTTCCCTTTGGATTAGGCCAAAGAAAAAAAAATCCTTCAATTAGCTCAACCTTGAAAAATACCATTGTGGCTACTTTTAGGAATCCCAGCGCAAGCCATCGTGCACCCACATAGGTCTACTTTCACGTCTGGATATTCAAAGTGTATAGTTTATCCTGTCGCATCGAATAGTAGACCTATATGGATGTCGAGGGATTAGTTTACTTTCTCGTAATGGAGAGCAAGGTTGGTCCCCAAGGGGTGCAATTCCTGCGATAGTTTCCAGAAATGGCGCAATCTTCAATGAGAAGCAGGAGTGATCAGTTGTTGTAGGTATATAGTCGAGCCGAGCTTATGAATAACTTCTTCAATCTTTAAAGAAATGTATCAACTTTACTGGAAGGTAGAAAGTGCATAACAACTGGATAGTCCTTGGCTTGCGAAGTAGTGCCCGTCGAGCTGCTTGAGTCTTCAGGCTTTGATGTAGCGAGAGGTCACACATGGTACTTCCTCAAATTGTAGGCATTCCATTGCTTTTCAATTTCTTTGTCGTTCATGGTGTTGAGGGTGTAGCTACCTTTGTCGCTTACTCTATTGATTTTGTACGGACCTTCCCAAAAGAGATCTATATTTTTAGAGATTTATCTACAGGTAGTGATGAAGGTTTTTCTTAGGACTAGATCTTTGGGCTGGAACTACTAGATCTTAGCCCAGTTGTTGTAGCTAGAGACGAGCTGCTGCTGGTAGGCTATAATGCGGGTGATGACCTTATCACATTCCTCCTCTGCCAGATCTAAGTTTGCGGCTATCTTCTTTCTGTTATGCTCAATGCTTGGCAGTAGAGTGCTGATACTTGGCACAATGACATTGGGAGGAATAATGGCTTCTGAACCAAATGCGAATGAGAAAAAAGTATCACCGGTTGCTTGTCGTTTGGTTGTGCAATATGCCCATAGACATCCGGGAAGTTCGTTTGGCCATTTTCCCTTCTTGTTGGAGAGGGATTTCTTGAGGTCATAGAGAATCGTCTTATTAGATGCTTCGGTCTGCCCATTGCCTTAAGGATACCTCGGCGTCGACATGTGCTGCTTGACGTCATATTTTTGGAAGAACATCGCCAAATCTTTGCCTACGAATTACAGGCCGTTGTCTATGACGAAGGATTGAGGATGCCAAATTGGTAAATGATGTTCCTCCATATAAAGTGCTATATGTCCGACCGAGTTGTGGTTGTCATAGGTTCTACTTCCACCCATTTAGTGAAGCAGTCAGTTACCACGATCATCATGCATCTGTCCCCAGTAGCGGGTGACATTGGCCCTACCAGGTCGATTACCCACTGCATGACTAGCCAATGACTTATCTGCGGGTGTAGTTTACTGGCAAGCATTGCTGGTACCGGCTTGTAGTGTTGGCAGCGGTCACACTTTTCTATTAACTTATTAGCGTCTTGATGCATAGTTGGCCAGTAATAGCCTGCGTTAAAAGCTTTTCGTGCTAAGGATCAGCCTCCAGAGTGATTTCCACAAACGTCTTTGTGGATTGAACTTAGAACCTTTATGTTGTCGAGATGTGCTAGGCAGAAGAGATGTGGTATAGTATAGAATCTTCAGACGAGAATGTTGTTCCATATGTAGTAATGTGCTACTTTGTTTGAAGCTTTATAAACTCCAATCTTTCCATTGGGAATGTGCATTGACCAGGTCATTTTTAATAGAATCTTGCCAATTTAGAGTTATACTAACCTGTGACACCTTGGCTGCTGGCTCCGTCTCTATGCTTGGCTTGTCCAGATACTTCATCAGAATAGAGCGTTTGAGTTGATGCTTGAGGGCGGAGCCTAGGCCGGCTAACGCGTCCGCGTGAGCGTGTTCTGCATACGAAACTTGAGTGAGGGTGCAAGTCTAAAACACCTCAAGCTACTTTTATACCTTCTATATGTATTGCGCCATTTTCATATGCTTTGTCGTGTACTCCCCGGTAATCTGGCTAGTGATTAGCTAAGAATAGAAATGAATTGCAAGCTTTTACATCGCCAAGTCTTTTGCCATTTAGAGGCCTACTAGTAGGGTTTCGTACTCTACTTCGTTGTTAGATGCAAGCCTAGAACGATCGCCTATTCGACCATCAAACCTTTTAGGGTGACAAGGACCACGCCTACTCTAAAGCCCTTGTAGTTAGATGCCCCGTTGACGTGCAAATGCCAGAAGTCTTCATCGGGTGAGGCAAGTGTGGCTTAAGTGTGCTCGGTTGCCTCCGAGGTATTGTTAGGCAACGCTATTTCGTCGTTTAGGCTAGGTGTGAATTTTGATATGAAGTCTGCCAAGGTTTGGGCCTTTATCGCCATGTGGGGTCAGTAAACTAAGCCGTATTAGCCAAGTTCCAATGCCCATTTCATTACTCGTTGAGAAGCGTCTGGACAATGTAGGATTGAACGTAGAGGATATTGAGTTATGATGATGACTGTATGAGCTTGAAAATATAGTTTAAGCTTCCGAGCCATAACAACTAGCACCAAAATTAATTTCTTGATCTTCGAATATCTGGTTTTTGCATCGAGAAGAGTTTTAGAAGTGTAAAATACCAGCAGTTAGGCCCCCAGCTCTTCTCGTATGAGGGTAGAACTCACTGCTACTTTTGAAACTGTCAAGTAGATGTATAAGTCCTCTGCTGCTTTTGGCTTGGATAGTAAATGAGGTGATGTGAGATACTTCTTCAGGTCTTGGAAAGCTCATTCGTACTCATCATCTCATTTGTTTGGTTAGACCTTGAATCTTTTTCAGAGTAGTGGGGGACTTCATATTCAAGATCACTCGAATTTACCTTAAATGTACATTTGACGGGGTTGGGCTTCATTGTCTTCACCAAGTTGTTGATGTGGTCTGACCACTGCTTTGGGTCAAGAAATATATGTTCGGCGTCTCTTGAATCGTCTTCGGTTAAGGTTGAGTTGTCTTTTTACACTTCAGTAGCCTCTATAGGGGTAAATGACTTCTTCTTTGACTTATTCAGTACTTGCACATTGTATCGTTGAGGTGTGGCATAGTTTGACTTGATCATTTCTACTTCTTCTCTTGGGATACGGAATTAGATTTTTTTTTATACTCGATAGAGGTTACCGCACTCAGTTTCACTAGCTAGTGCCAACCTAGAATCTCATCATAGTGTTATTTTGCTGATGGCAGTCGAAGTGTAACCATTGAATCTGGTGCGTACCTCATCTCAGCGCATGATCGTGTTTTCCAGGCCCATTTGCTGAATGACTGAAAGTTGAAGTAGGTTGACTGCACTGTCATTGTCCACGATCATTCTGTCGACTATGACATAAGCCAGTTGGACAAATATGACCAGTTCATCGTCGTGTGGGAAGTCTACACCTTCAGCATCCTACTCGATGAAGCCGATGATGGGTCTAAGGTTGATGTCGGCTACCTAGACCTGTGAAACCAATATAGCATGATGGATGTTCCTCTTCTTGTATTTGTTGGTGACCCCCAAGTGCTCGAATTCTGCGAAGATTCCGCTTATTCGAAAGATGGTTTTTCGTTTACGTTTGCGTTCCCTCTAGGCTGCATAGCTGGTTTGTCTAAATATCTGCCGCATTTACCATCCCTTACCTGCTTCTCTAAGTAATCCTTCCAGGTATAGAAGTTGTCGGTCGTGTGACCGAGACCTCGGTAGAACGAGCAGTATTTAGTGTGATCCAACTTGATGGTGTCTCCCTTTAATTGTTTTGGCAGCTTGAACCACGGTTCGCTCTTGGTGTCGCAGAGGATTTAGTGGATTAGGATCAAGAACTTAGAATAGTTCTTCGATGTCGGGCCTCTTTTAGTTAGGGATCAGTCCTTGCGCTTGGCCTCCTGCCTGCTTTTGTCGTTGTACTGCTTCCCGTCCTCTTTCTTTTAAGCTACTGTCAATTTTTTTTAGGGCTACTGTCTCTTCATCGAGCCTCATCCCAAAGTGCATGTTTCTCTGCCAGAGCAATTAAGTCTGCTAAAGTTAAATCTTATTTCATGATAAATTCTTCGAATAGTAGGTGGTCTATTGTGAGTCTTTTTTGGAAGACTACACTAGCTATCGAGTCGTTACTCATCTTTGCCTTCTCTATTTGAACCTCTTCACATAGTTGTAAAACGACTCATTTGGGGTTTTATTGATGTTAAATAAGTGGTCGGACTTCTTCTTGATTGGGCGATAAGGTGTGGAATCAATCTTATGGTTCACATTGTAGAGTGGTGACAAATATCTTGCGCATGAAAGTGTCGTTGTTTCGATAGAAGATCCTTGCGCTTTGGTAGTGCTTTAGGTGCCTATCAGGGTCTCCATCTCCTTTGAAAAATGTGAAATATGACATGCTGAACTTGCGTAGAGGCTCTGCCTGCTCAATCTCGTTCGTGAAAGGTGACTTGCTAATGTTGGTCATGTCTCGTCGGAGCACATCGTTAGTGACTTCGTTGCGTTGGAAATCACGTAATCGCTGGGTCAGAAGCCTTTTTACTTCTTCCTGGATTTACCTTTACAGGGGTAGCGGAGCTCTTGGCTGCCCCCAGTCGTGATCTACTGGTCTAGGCTGCTCTTTCACGTGCTCAGCTCATTTATGTCACAGTTGCGGTGCATATGGTACATTTCTAGCAAGCAAGCAAATTACAAGTAGGTTGTTGGTTGAACTTGAGCTGAATTGAAAGACTTTTTCTCTCTACCCATCGTTCTGCCTACTCCAATATAAGGTGGAAAATGTTCCTTGCAGGCTTAGCCGCAAATCAACACTTCACCTGAAAGGTTGTTCATGTTGATTATCGGAGTGTGGCCCTAACCGTGAATGTATGCTCGTCCATTGACCTAACCAAGAGCGCTAAGAAAAACGTATATGCTATCTCGAGGGCCTAGTCGGGAGTGTACACTGCCAAAACGCTCGGTTCGTAGTTGGTTAAGTGGTTGCTTACCTAGACGCTGCTGAAGAGGCTCGTCGTCTGCCCTTATCCTACTTTGGGACACCTCATCTGGGGCACGCTGCATCTCGATACACTACAATAGCTGATTCACCAAAGTCATTTGTTGCGCGAGGGCGCTTGTCAACTTTATGACTAGTAGGGACAAGTGTTGTTCACCATTTGGGTTGGAAGTGTAATGGACTCCGGGCGTGAGATTTGAGTTAAGATATGTTAAATATGCAGAGAAATGGGGTTAAAATACCCTTAGTTCAATCGCCAGTCTAAAAGTTTGAAGCTGGGACGGTTGGACTAATCTTGGACCGGTCTGGATCACCAAATAGGCCATGGAAATAAGTTGGATTGTGGGTTGGACTGTAAAAACGGGTCAGATTGTCTGCATAGGTCGGACTGTAGGTGCGAGTTGGGCCTCTAGAGTGGGTGGGCATTGGGCTCCCCTTAGTGTGCCTTGGGGCTGCAGGTCTTAGGCTCGGCTTTGGAACGCCCTGGGCTTGCACTGGCCTTAGGCTCGCAAGTGCTGGGCTGATCCACTTGTTGCAACTGCTTGGGCTTCAGTTGTCATTGCAGCGTCGTGGACCTATTAGGTGTGGCCTGCTTCGCGCTGGGCTAGCTGTCTTATGGCACAGGCCTAAGTTTATTGCTGCAAGATGACCTGCTCACTGTGGGTGGTGGGCTCGCTACGGGCTGTTATGGTGGTGCCCCGTGGGGGTAGTGTTGGTCCTTTTACGTTAAGCATCGTGGATCGTTGTGGTGGGGCTACGCCTTAATCTCCATCACTTGGTCCAAATCCTAGAATGTAGGAAGTTCTATTCGTTATGGTTTCCGAATTCCTAGTCATTGTATTTTTCTTTTAGGTTTTCAAAGAAGTTTATAAAAAGTTCTAGGAATAAGAATGTACGAAAAATCTACGAATAAACGAGAAATGAGAAACTTTGAATGCGAGAGTCTTCTTCGAGCGTATAAATCCAAATCTCAATGAAAGCACCAATTTGTGAATGCAAATTTTTGCCGTCTTCTCCTTTGACGAAAATGCACCTGCAAAATAATAACACCTAAGATTAAGGCCAAAAGCCTCACACATCCATGATGAATGGGGGAAGGGGGCTTTGGCCTAATAATCTCCGATGTCAAAGTTAGAATACTGACAAGAATGTGTTTAGGAGTTTGCAAGTAGCAAATGGCTTAGCTTTTTAAAGGGATAATAAGGCTATTTATAGGGGAGTGGCCGTCCCTATTTGGAGAATAGTGGCCAACCATATATGGTGTAATTGGGTGAATAATTGCAAGATATTATGTGAAATAATATCTTGCAATTAACATGGCAATTAATCCTAAATTAAATAGGAACTTTGGGAGTTACCTTTTGGATAAGGATTTGATAAGGAGTGATGAGAGAGATTTGAATAAATACCATTTTGATCACCTTTGACTCTTCCTTGATTGAGCCGTTATTGTCTGCTGCATGTGCGTGGGAATCCCGGTGTGCCTCGAGGGTAATTTTGTCATTTTCACCCAAAAATCCACGTGTTACCTTCATAATTTTCTTGATTATTTTTGGCTCCACAATAGGTCTATCTAAACATCAAATCCATGCCACGCGTTAGCCAGCAACAAAGAAGAAAGTGTATGAAAGGATATGAATGCTATCAAATTAAGCACTCATCGTAAGCTGCTTTCTAACCACCTTCGCATGACTCAGCGCTTGTTGGGTGTCGACCGAAGAAACCAAGCAAGTAGCCCTACGTAGATTTCACTTCTTTTCCACTTGTTAGTCGGACAGTGGATAAGTAGCCTATAAACCACACCTAGGAGTACAACCCATTTACTAGTAAGTAGTGAGAAACTTAAAGGCCCAAAAATTTTAGAGCTCATTTTGGGCCTATAAAAAGAAGGCAAGTACAACTTACAAACGGTCGGATCCGAGGGGAAATGATTAGATTACCTTTGCCAAGAGCTATTGTAATCCACAACTCATACACACACACACACACACACACACACAAACTACTTCAGTAGACGTAGCCCATCTTTTACAGAAGAACCACCTAAATATCTTTGTCTCCAAGTCTTTAAGTCGCTCATCGAGCAACTATTGTATGTCTTCAAACTGGATGAGATGTCATATTACCTGTGGCACCGCGATTATGCGATGGTCTGCTATCAGCTTACTAGAACTGCTAGACTGGAGAATCGGTAGAGCCTGCTTCTAACGAACCGTTGTGCTACTCTTCTTTCTAGATGGTGTGCTAACCTAATTCCTAGGGCACCCTCATGAAATCTAGGCAAGAATGAATGCTTATGCATGGGCTTTGTCCATTACAAACACTTCCATGATGACCCGAGGTGAGTGTAAACTTTGCCCCAGACCTAAGGCGATAAGGCATGTCAGAGTGAGAGCCTAGCTCGGAATGAACACTCATAGATGCTTTATTCCTTGACATATGATCTTCTTCCTTGTATGATAGATGATCTCTAAGCTCCTGCCTCTGATGTTGACAGATAAGAATTACGTTGTTTATGACTTCTTTTCTTGGTCTTTTGCGAAATGGTGATTCTTGCTCAAACTCCATATTTGGCAAGACAAGATTAAGATCTCTAACAAGATTAGGATGAGTAAGGAATTAAATGAACATCCTCGTTTGTTAACTAAACACCATGATAAGGTCTACAACCTGCAAGGAAAGAGTTTATGGATGGTATATCCCAAAATGGTCTGCTTTAGCGCGGATTTGCTAGAAGACATGTGTCGCACTATGGGCAGAGTCGTTAAAGGCTGCACTGATGGGTCGAAGCCTATAGGAGCTAGGGCTACCATATAATTGATTTAATTAGGACCGTTATGAAAGGTAATATCGCTCAGTAAAAGTTAGCCAAAACAGTGGTAGAACATCGGTAGGTAGCTTTTGAACTGGTTGCGGCTGTTCGGCAGGAGCCGGCCAAACCAGTTGTTGTCGTTGATTTTGTTGATGTTATTGTGCCGCCATAACCGTAATGGAAGTGCATGATGGTGGTATAATGGTGGTTGTTGTAGTAACCGTGGCAACAATTTAGGGCATCGATGAAGTAACGACTATCCCTTCTAATGGTGAAAGTGAATCCAATCTTTGAATAAAAGGTGCAGCGGAGGCTGTGATCGACGAAAACTCCAAATTCACATTTTGGGGCCTTAGATACTCCATGAAAATCCCAGATTGCAAGGATTGACCGTTATTCTTGCTCGCAGTTCTTTGCATATCCGACACGGTTGTTCGATGTGAACAAGAATGAATGAAGAACATCGAGAAAAGATTTTAGAATTTACTTTTGTAATACCTCGTATTTAAAAAAAAAAAAAAGGTGTATGTATGCGTATTATTTCTATATTAAAAAAGTTTTGTATCCCTCTATAATTGTATTTTCTTTATTTTGGTTTATTGGACAAATATACCTAATAACTAATAGAATGAGAGGTGGGAATTTTGTTAGTAGAGTTAGTTTGATATTTTCTCACAATGGGCCGAGAGTTTGAGGTGGGACTAATTGAGTAGTTTTGTCTTGTTATTTTATCCAAAGGATGAGGTGGAAGTTGGTAATTAATAGAAGCTAATAATTAGGATGAAGAGGTGGAGTCTATAGCATGTGTTGTTAATCTATTAGCATGCATGAGGCAATGTTTGTGGTATTTAGAAGTGCTTACTCATCAATCTAAAGGAATCTTAATCATTCGGGCAATATTCTCACTCCAATGCAACTCTATCAAGCTTACCTCGAGATAAACCTTTACGTGGGCTTTGATGCTTGCATCCATCTTGCATGATATTCATTTGTTCATAATTAACTTGACACTTGTTGCTTTGCCACTTGAACATGATAACTCATATATTTCATGCATTTATACCATCCATTTCTAGTCTCTTTGTGATGTTTTTAAGTTAAACTGGTTTCATTTTACCTTATTTTGTATACTTTAGGATCGATTTGAAGGCAAAAGAAGTGAAAACATGCCATTTTTGGAGCTGACCCTTATTCAAATGTGGAAAGAAGTTTAGTGGCCTGTTTTGAAGCCCAAATAAAGAATCTAAGACGAATCTGGCTTGTTAAAAGACCAGGAATAGAATAAGAAAAGAATTGGGATATCTAGCTTGATTTGGAGGTGCCAAATAAGGCAAAAACGTGTAAAATAAAGGCTAAGTTGTTGGGATTACTTTGGAATATCTTGCAGCCCCATTTAGCATATAAATACTAGGGTTTCAGATCACTTTTACATAAGCCCCCCTTGGGGTCACCTAGAGCTCTCTCTCTCCTCTCTTTCTTTAGCCTTTCTTCCAAAAACAAAACCCTATTTCCCTTCACCATCTGTTGCCACCGAAGAAACCACGCTATTCTTGGAGAAGTTCAACATCAGAATTGCATCAAGGGGTTTCTTCTATGAACTTAAATTTCACTCATGTTTTTCTTGATATTTATATATTTTGTAATCATGTTGTGTAATTAAGTTCATAGCTGAGGAATTCGATGTAGCCTTGCAAACCTTCTCTATGTTATTAAGTTAAATTATTCAAATTACCAATCTGTATTCTTGTTTCATTCATTGATTTTATAGTATAGTTTGTTTGTTAATCTTAATGTTTGATCACCATTAGAACTGCTTATGAATTATTTGATCAAGGTTATAGTACACATCATGCTTAATCTTGGTGGACATGTGAATGATTGAAGAAACTACTATGCATACATCCTGCAATGTGATTTCTTTGGTTCTTTGAAGTTTTCTTGTTCTTAACGGATTCTTACTTGCTAATCTAAGTTGAACATCACAACTAGGTTGCAGATTAGAAGTACTTGATCACAACAACACATCAAATGGATGATCATAAATAAGTAAAACGAACCCTAGTTGCAGATTGGAGAGTTGAATGTGTTTTGACTTAATTTTCATGGAATTAACTTGTAACGGTGAAATCGGCATCCCTAGTTCCGTTCCCATTGTTTCTAAATTAATCTATCGTTCATCTATATCTTGTCTTGCATTTTAAGTTACTTTAGCTTTCAAAAACAAAAATCTAAATTCAGTTTTCATTTTCATTGCTTAGTTAGGGTTCACATAAAGCTAGTAATTTGTAGAGGTCTAATCAATTCCTGTGGTTCGACACCCGTACTTGTGCCACTATACTATCCTTATATTTGCACTTGAAGGGAACATAACAGAACATTTATCATTCTTAATGATTAGGACAACACTTGTTGCCTTATTATTGGAACACATTTTATGGTGATAATTAGCACAATACTTGGTTTCTTTCTATTGGCACACTTGGGAGATTTTTTTGGAGATGAAGATGTCATGCAATCTCTATAAAGGAAGGAGCAAGAACCAACGGAAGGGACATGGAGAGAAGAGAGAGGAAGAAGAAAAAAAGAAAAGAAAAAGAACAGCTCCAACAAAAAGTCATTCTCCCTTTCATCTTACATCTTACCTTTCTTTTACATATTGTTAAGGCTTTAAGCCATCTTTCATTGTATTTGTAAGTCTCTTATATAGTGAAATACAATGAAAGCAAACCCCAGTGGATGTAGTCAATTTGGCGAACCACTTAAATCTTGTGTTGTTCATGCATTTACATTTTGAGATCATTGCCATGAGAAGCACTCCCACTAAACCGTCAAAATCTCCATTTACTTCCCCTGAGAAGTAAAATAAGAGAGATAGATCCCAAAAAATGCATGAAAGCTTACCCAACAGAATTGCTCTATGGAACTCAAATGGGTTTATGCATCAATATCACCTAGAGAGAGATGGAGTAAAATGGTAAAGTAATATTTCTCAACTAGATTGTTGTGTGTTATCCATACTATATATTATTGATAATATAATACAATTTTGGCTACTAACAATTTGATTAGTGTTGCACATTTAATACAATTTTGGCTACTTACAGTTTAATTGGTGTTGCGGATGTTATAGAGCATGTGATTATTGATATCCTTGTTACTTGGCATATATATAAGCATTCTTGCAAAGCAAGAAAAAGAGTTATGTTGTGTTAAGTGCTCACTTTTGTAAAGTGTTTAAGTTGGGAGGATATTCAAGGGCTGAAGTTTGCCTTGAAGTTTGCCTTGAACTACAAGTCTATAAGCCTATACCTATAAGCGAGTTGAATGGATACCTTTATAAGCTCTACAAGTTGGTCTCTCTTCATTCATTTGATAGCCACTTTTGAAGGAAAGTTCTATTCACACACACTTATTTTTACTTTTTATACATCTTGTTAATTTGTTATCATTTATCTTCTTCTTCTTCAATTCATTCAATCTGATGATTAAAAATTGAAAAGGGGGATGTGATAAGTAAAAATTTGTGTGTGGATAACATTACTCCTTTTGAAATTGCTAAAAGCTAATTCTACCAAGTGACTCAAGACACTTTAACGATACAATCAAACATGTTGTTTTACAAGTCAAGTAAGCTAATGTACACAATTGATAAACTAAGAGGTGTATTCAGTTGGTATTTTGAGGGATTTTAATGGATTTTGATGAAGTTTAATTAATTTGTAGAGATTTCAAGTAAAATTTTGATTTAGTTCTCTCGAAATCTTAGGAGGAGATGTGAGATTTGTGAATGCTTAAAATACATTATGATTCTCTTTAATTCCCTCGAATTCCTTAACTTTTTAAAATTCTTTAAAATCAAATTCCTAATTGAATACATCTAGAATGTTAAAAACTTTTTAAAATCCTAATTCAATACACTCGGATTTCTAAGAATTATAATAAACTATTTTAAAATTCTTATTGATACACTTTGAATTAAGAGAATCACTTAAATTTCTAATTGAATATCCCATTAAAATTCTTTAAACTCTCAAATGATTGCACCCTCTAAAACTCATCATTTTTTTTGTCTAATAAATTTCATCATTTTAAAGTTCATCGTTTTAAAAGTTCATACTACTACTAAATCCAACTCTTATGGCTATTTCGTCAGAAGAAGGAAAAGGCAATCTGTGTATATGTGTGGTTATGGTTTGGCTCTATGTTAAAACTGAGGAACTGGGTTGGATCCACGTCCCAACGTTCAAAAAAGTTTTGAAAAAAATTAAGGTGGGGACCAACCTTGTCCAGAAATATGCATGGATCGATGGATGTGCTCTTACAAATACAATACAATACAATACAATATGGTATTTAACCATGCCTGGACCATCAATATTTGTCACGGCTTACGCACCCCACCACCACCACCACCATTCCCCCACCACCACAGGATATATATCTTGAGAACAAATGACCGTTTGAAGGAAGCAGCAGAAGAAACTCGAAAGAACGGTATACAGTAAGGAATAAAACAAGAAGTATTAAGTCAACAAGTTGTTTCTTTTTTGTCTCAACATTATTAAGTTAATAATTCGCACGCTTTTGATCTGCAAATGCAGCAACAGTTTAAAGTTGTTATTTAAAGGGAGTTACTGTCGGGACAGGATAATAATCATTCTATCATCACTAAAAGTTAGAACATGATCAGGATCAGTGAACTATTAGTCTACAAATGATAAATAAAAAATGTCCGTAACAGAAGTCTCAGAAGAACCAATGAAGGAAACAATTTAATAAAGAAGAAGATAATATACATGGAATTGAAAACAATTGCAACCCATGTCACTGAGTTAAATCAGCTTCAGGTTAACTAATTGTAGGTTGATTATCCTCAACTCCCCACTCCCCACCCACATTGAAAACAAATAATATGTTGTCTTGTCAAAGCTTTTGTTTGAGGCATCAAAATTTGAACCATACTTAAATTTAAAAGTTTTTAACTGAATACCGACGAAATGGCGATCAAGATTTTACTGGTAACATTAGCATTAGTGCCAAACAATGTGGCAAGAAAATATTCTTAAGATAAGATAACATTCATCTTGATCGGCATTACCGTATTTCTTTTTCCCAAGTTAGGGTCTACACTAGAAACATTCTTACGCTAAATCAATCCTTTTCTTACATTAAGGTCGTCTTTCACCTAAATTATAAGGGAGTTTTAACGAAAAGTCCACGGTACTGTTTACTTTAACGAAAAACCACATTTTTACACTAAAAAGTCAAACTTGGTAATATTCACTTTACCCTTTGTTTTGTCCTTATCGTTAAAACTCAAAATTTTCAAGCTTTTTTCATTAGTCTTCCTAAATTATAAACTATAAATTAGTACATTACGTAAAGAAATGGCGATAACACTCGAGCCAAGTGCAATATACTAATATTCACTTCATAAACTAAAATCACAGAGTTCATGAATTACAGACATAGGGTATAGCCTTTGACAACAACAAAAAAAGACAGTGAGTTAGCTAGATTCCTCAAGCTGGATGGAGACTTTAGACACATCGTAGCCACTATTGATTAGGAGTTATCTTTCTCACCGCTGGGTTTGTCCATGAAAATTAAGCCAAAAATATGTTGACCCACATACCTATCCATTCCAAAGGATATTTTTTTAGCATAAGCAACCGATCGAAGCAACTCTAAAATTATGACCGTTGGAGAAAGTGCTAAAATTGTATGTTTGGCATTCTGCATAGATATATGGATATACATACATATATATATATATATATATATATATAGCAGTTTCATTTCTTCCATACCTCCTAGCTCTCTTGCAGTCGCATGATCTAATAACTCAGAGAGCAATCTTCCCACCACATTCTCTCTCTCAATATTTTTTACTACAATAATTTTGGATTCAATTCAATGGCTTCGCATTCTCTTGTGTTATCATTCATTTGTTTCTACTTGGTGTGCAACATACTTACTTTGTTAATGTTGTTTCATGCAGTGCCAGTTGTGACGGCAGCGAGAAGCTCTCACGTACTAGTCCGCAGCAGTCTCATGACCTCGTCACCAACCCCTGCCACCGATAGCAGCAGTTCCAAGCACCACCACAAGTGGGCTGGACCCAGCGGCCACCGCCTGATCACGGTCGACGTGAACGGCTCCGGGGACTTCCAGTCTGTCCAGTCCGCCGTCAATGCGGTCCCGGTGAACAACACGGTCAATGTTGTCATCCTAATCAAGCCCGGATGTTACATGTAATTATAATTGTTAATAACATTGATATTAAAATTCTTCTTAAACTTAGTAAGTTAATTACATATAGAATTAAGCACGCAGACTATCATAAGAATTAAGAACAACAATATTAATTAATGCAGAGAGAAAGTGGTAGTGCCGGCGACGAAGCCTTACATCACGTTTCAAGGAGCCGGGAAAGATGCGACGGTGATCGAATGGCATGACCGTGCCAGTGACCCTGGACCCAACGGCCAGCAGCTCAGAACTTACCGAACGGCTTCTGTTACTGTCTTTGCTAACTATTTCTCTGCCAGAAATATTAGCTTCAAGGTACGTAACAACAAAGGTGTATACGTAGCTAGCTACTTCATAGCACAAACACGCCCATATATAATAATATATGACCTCAGATTTTACGGTGTAACAATAGAGAGGCCACATTTTAAAAACCAGATTCATTTTAAGTGATTGCATGCATGCATCATTAGTAATATTGATCTTGGTTTATTGGTTGCAGAATACTGCACCAGCACCGATGCCGGGGATGCAAGGATGGCAAGCGGTGGCATTTCGGATATCGTGCGACAAGGCGTACTTCTCAGGCTGTGGCTTCTATGGCGCCCAAGACACACTCTGTGACGACGTAGGACGCCATTACTTCAAGGAGTGTTACATTGAGGGTTCCATAGACTTCATTTTTGGGAATGGTCGGTCCATGTACAAAGTAAGAAGCTATACATATAAACCTAGCTAATTAATCCAGTTATTCAATTAGCATAAATTAATTAGTATTTTGAATCATGCATGCCACTTTGTCTAATTGTGCTCCGGCCAATAATTTAGATCAATACGATATACGAAAACCCGTGACTTTTTCCTTTTGGGACGCAGATGCACCTTGTTATTGTCACTCTGTCAAAAGAAAAAGATGTTTGCGTGTCTTCTGCAGCATCTTTTGTGACAGTGATGTCAATGGGTGCACATAAATCCATGAAAAGTGAGCTTGCTTTTTCTTCAGCATTTTTATCTTATCTTTTACTGGCAACAGTTTCATCATTTACCATGCATGTAAAGCCAGGGATTAAGGTATCTATTACTTAAAATGTAAGCTTTACACCAATCAACAATTATTAATCACTCAATGACGAATCAACATTTGATAGTCATGCACATAGATGTATGTAACTACTAACTAGATGTTCAAGAGTAACTATTGGCATTAGTCACTTAGCATTGGTGTGAATGATTAACATTAAAATGTGTTTGTATTTTACTGCTTAAAGAAATTTGAATGAAATTATAAAAGTGATGTGATGCCGAGAGTCTAGATTATTCTTGAGTTATAACATGTATAACCACGCTTCAAGTTGAATATTACACCATACTAAAAGGTATTGAACAAAATGATTAATCTCAAGAACAAATCCAAGTGAATATATATATGCAGTAAATCTCAAATTACCCCTGTTTTGTTTTCAACATATACTATCATTGTTTTGACTTATACAGCTTTACTGTTGGCACACAGGACTGTGAGCTGCACTCGATAGCAACCAAGTTCGGGTCCCTTGCAGCCCACTACAGGAACTCGCCGGATGATAAGTCAGGGTTCGCTTTCCTGAACTGCCGGGTTACCGGTACGGGTCCGTTGTACGTAGGTCGGGCCATGGGCAAGTACTCCCGGATCGTATATTCCTACACCTACTTTGATGACGTGGTTGCACACGGTGCCTGGGATGACTGGAACAACACAATCACAAGAAGTACTGCTACAAAGTAATTAACCATATATTCCCCTTTATTTTCTGTTTAACTGCCATAATTTCTTACATACGTAGGTTTGATTAGTTGGTGCATATATAAGTTAGATTAGTTGATTAGGTCGATATACTCGTCTCATTATATTGGGATGAGATTGTGAGAATCCTCGTCATATCCGTTCAGTATACATCGTGCGATCAGTTTTTATTAGGTAATATTTGTGTTTTAAATAAAAAAATTAAAAATAATTTTTTACTGCACGATGTACGATAAACGGATAAGAGATGAGGATCTCTAAAATCCTCATCCGGATGAGATCAAAATCCATTATATTGGAGTTTCGATCTCTCATTCTAGATCAGAATAATTTAAAATATTGATTAAGAAAACAATATTTTTATTTGTCTTTTTGAAAATAAGAATGTCTGTATGGCCCATTATATTTTGGTTATGTGCTCAATTATGAGTGTTTGGGCTCCTGATCATTGTTGGCATCAAATTTAGTCAACAAGACAAGGCCGTAGAAAGCTCAAAAAAAGTTGAGGTGAAACCATGATTTGGCTACACCCAATGCCAGCTATTCACAAAGATTGTCGGGTGATACTGAAAAAAAAAAAAAAAAAAAAAAAAGTAGGGAATATTACCCGCGAGCATAATTGCGTGAGTGACTGACAACTGTCATGAAACATGCAATAATAGTAGGAGTCACTTATGTAAATGTGAGCGCATCCGTGATTGTCTCAGATAATGCTCACAAAATACCCAAACTATTTTCTTCTTTAACAAGTAAGATAATCATATGTCATGCCATTCGTAACTATCACATCGTGTTTGAGTTTCCGAGTTTGAATTTCCCGCCCAACTGACCTAAAGTAATTGTTGGAATGCAGTGGGAGTGTGTATCTGGGAGTGTACAAGTGCTGGGGGCCAGGAGCAGAAGCCCTGCGAGGGGTGTCATGTGCCCCGGAGCTTGAGTACGACTTGGCTCATCCGTTCCTCGCCAAGAGCTTCGTCAATGGCAGGCACTGGATCGCACCCGGTGATGCCTAAGCTTTTACTTTTGCTTTCTATATCTTCTGCTATTCCTTAATTTATTTATTCATTCATTCATTCAATTCTTGTAATATTGTTTGCACTCCAAGTCTCCAAGGCTTTTGTATTAAGATTTCTTTGATGTATTCGATTCAATTGTATTTATTCATTTCATGTATCTAAGTCTCTCAGCCCTTTCTCATTTGGAAAACATAATGTTTAATTTATGTACTTGTATTTTTTCTCTATTAGTTTCCAAACAAACTATATCGACGCGAATAAAATGCTACTTTTCTATCTAGTTAAAATAAGTTGCGTCACGTACACTTTGTTTTGATAAAAGAGTGGAGCACGAAACAAGTTTTAACTGAATAGTAACCCCGTCCAGAATTATAGCCTTACAAAAAATTCTCTTTAAAAGAAGGATTACATCTGGCTAACCTGATGCCTATTTGGCAAAATAAGCGCCTGATAGATTTCATAGAATTATAGCCTAACCATTGGTTGGAGACGAATTTTTTGACAAATCAGATCATTTTTTTTACTTTTAGACTTACAACCCTCTCCATTAGAGATGGCCTAAAGGAAGTGATTTTTGCACCGCCCCCCATTTTCACGTTTTGCACACCCCTCGGCAACTCGAGTCCATGATTTTCCTTATATTTTATTAATCAAATGGGTCGAGAAAAGAAAAAGGTGTGCAAGATATGAAAAATGGTGGGCAAAAATCATTTCCCTTATCAACCATCATATACAACATGGGAAAAGCTACATCCAAAGACCAACAAACAAATAGAAAAGTTTCCCTCCCATATTAGCCCCAGATTTTATACAAGCTTTTATGTCCCAACACAGCCTGAAATTGGGCAGCTCAAAAAATTCATAGATTTTGACATAATTCAACTGTAATAGGCAATAACCAATTGCACAAATTCTGAAAACCAAATAACTGTGCGCCCTCAGGGATAACTGCTAGGGGTATATGAAAGGTAGTCGGGGAAAGACATTTGCTCACATTATACAACAATTTTTCTGAGACTCCAGCATCTCTGGAGACCTGCAAAGGAAAGCAACGTTCATCAATCGATATAACTGCACCATATTTCGAAACAAATTGTGCAAATTGATGGTAAAAGCATGCTAACTGAGTTAATTTTCCGGACATGCAATTACTAGTAGAATAGTAGCCAAGAAGAAAGCTATCTGATTGTCCTTCGTAACATAACAGTGCATATTAAGTTTTGATATGACAAATAAACGTGCAGAACATCAATTTGCTCCAAACAGAATCTTCTATTCAAAATTTCAATCTCGGTGTCTTTCTCCTGCAGAACAGATTCAAGGTCTCACAGCTTTACAGAAGAGGCAATCTTCTCCTATTGATTTAGCAGTACATAAATATCTGATGATTGGTCTAGAATTCCGAATCTGAATAACTCTGAAAACCAAGTGGTTCGCTAATTCCAATACTTAACACTAAATGTACTCGGACCATTTTCCTGATAAGATTGCACCAACAGTTGTTCTTCCAAATAAATAAAATCTAACAACAGTATTCCATACGAAATACAAAAAATGAAAATGTGGTAATCAGATAATTTAAGATGTACGAGCAATTTAAAATTTGCATAAGAACCGATGATTCAGATCTTCATGATTAACACAGTAGAGAAGACTTACAGTTGTCCAAGGCTAGCTAGATCAAAATCAGGAGCTAGCTCTTGCACAATATCATTAGGTGGTTGGCCACATTCTTGCATTTTCTGCATGAGCTCAAAAATCTTGTTGAAGTTTCCAGAATCTTTTTCGTAGACTTCGTTAAGTTCTTTTATGAGTCCGTACTGGTGAGAATAACGTTCATAATCCTCTTTACTCAAACTTGCTTCATGCTCTTTCAACCACTTTGGATATCTTTCTCCAATTTCCTTCATTGGTTCATGAAGAATATCCTTAGACAACAGCTGCTGCATCATGGTCTCAACAATAGATTCCATGTCCTACACAAATAATAGGGGTTTATTCAACATGTTGGACATATAGATGTTTGGCCAATTCGACAAAGCATCGAGGAGGAAGGTAAAAGGTAAAACATATTTATCAAATACAATGAACATTTAGTAAAGCATTTCTTTATAAACCAGATCCTAACACTTAAAAGGAGATATACAGAGATATAGGAGATTATTATGCTGATAAATATGACACCTTTAGAACCCACGTTAGCTCAAATTTTGCAAAACTCAGAAGCCCAACATTGCATATGTAAGTAAAATAGTCTCAAATACATGGAAAGTACAAAGATAAAATTGGAGGATCATTGAATCTAGGTCTACTATAGTTTGACTACTTCCAGGGCTATTAAAACAAATAAAATGACTTTTTATAGACAGTTTCAAAAGCATAAGGCATATGCACTTGAGAAATATACTCGTCGGTCGGGTATGGTTTAGATTATCTTTCGGTACATAATGAAAACAATACTTGTTTTGACCCCAAAGCTTTAAAGTTAGAAATGGTCGTTGAAACCATAACCAAAACTTTTAATTTCTAAAAATACTTCTTTCAAGCAATGCATGAGCCACTAACTGAGTGCTGGACTAATACGAAGATTACCAAAAAACATATTAAATGAAACACTGAATTGAAAGAATTTGTTTATGCAAAATATAATACACAAGAAAACAATATACATAAATACATACATATAAATATATACATAAATACATACATATAAATATATACATAAATACATACATATATACATACATATATACATACATATAAATATATACATATACATATACATATATACATACATATAAATATATACATATACATATACATATATATGTATATATATTGCCACCAGAGTCTTTGATGCCTACAATGTCGGGTGTCATGAAATCTAGTACCGAAAGGCAACCAAGGTTAAAACCATCTGAGACCAGTTGACCTTGTTTTGTCTAGTCGTTCGGCCACTTGAATAAGTAAAGCCTCTTAGAATATTTGGAAGGGTTAACACCTCAATAAATTTCCTTTAGCTATTTAAACCACTTCACAGGAACAACGCAGACATGAATTATACTAATTTGTTTCATGGATGCAGCAAAGAATTAAATTTAATAACAGATAAAAATAATTAAGAAATTAGACATCATCTTATGCCGACCATAACTCGAGGCAGCACCCATCTTGTGTTGTCTGCATCAATTATCAACCAATCTTCCAAAAGAATAAGGTACCAGATATCAGTAGTGGATTTTGAGATTTTTGTTATTTTGTCCACAGAGTTGGATGGGGCTTAGTAGGTACCCAATGTTGGTCACAATATCTTCAACAATTATATTGGCATGACTACCGTTGTCTATAACCAGAATGTGAAATGGACCATCACATCGAAACAATGCTTGAAAAGTGCTCTCCTTCATCAATTCCTCTTCATTTTCTCCTACATAGTGATTTGATGATGTTGACGTAAAACCAAATAAGAACAGTTTCTATTTTAGTTCTTGAGTGGTAAAGGCAGTAGGAGTGTCTTTATAATCGAACATCACCAATGTATCCAGACATTGTTCTCAAACAATGTCAGAAGCCATTACATGTTCAACAATTCACCTCATATTTAGATTCCAAAGTTCGAACTAGAGCTTACACTACTTACTGCGTTTTAGTTATAGACGTTAGAAGAAGTAAGCAAATGAGTCATAGAAGAAAAACAACCACCAAAGTTTTTCACAAGTATCAAGTCGATAACATGGTGGTTGGTTCCACGTAACAATCCAATTCTTGTACCAACTGATAATCTCGGTAAAATGGTGGAAGCTCATCCTGATACAATAGAGGGTTATCAGTCTGTCCTTAGTTAACTTGCATCTGAACATAAATTCCTCAAACTTTTCGGCATAATCGATGACAGACATATTCCCTTCACGTAGAGACAATCACTAGTCCAAGAAACGTAAAAAGAAGGACAAGGGTCAAAATTTATCTTTCAATATTCTCTCTCCCCGACTCCAATGTACAACTGGTCCTTCATATGATATTTAATTGGCATTTTAAGGCCAGTTCCAAAGACTTTGGCACCAATTTCACTTTTGGAAAATCTGGCTTCGTGAACCATAGACAATTGCCAATCCAAGTATCAGTCCAGGTCAGATGGCCAAAAACTTAGGGCAAGAACCATAAAAATTCAGAAAACGGACTCTATATTCTTTACTGATAGCCTATCATAACCTGAAATCCTACAACTACCACACCAGAAATTGATCAATATTCTCCGTAGAAATATAATTAAAATCAGACATGGATCATAATCACACACAACCATCTGCAAACAAAATTTTGTTAGACCGTACATTACAAAAATTTAAAAGAAACAATTTTCCAAGGAAAAGGAGGTTAACAGATCAAACTGCAAGTATTCACAAAAATCATGCATAACTGTGTCGAAAATACAATTTGCAAACCAATAACAGCTCAAACTGCATTCAAACCTAACCAAACAATAAGCAGAAAACCTTGAGAAAAACCCAAACAAGAAAGAAAAAAAAAAACAAATGTAATTCATACAAGCACAAAGCACATTACCTGAGACCCAGCAAGACTCTCGAACTGCTTGACCCAATCCTCCACCATTGCATCGTCCACAATATCATCTCCACCTGGTTTTGCACTTGTCACGGATTCGAGTCCCTTAACAGCTTCTCTTGTCTGCTCTCTGAGCTTATCAAGTGCCTCAGAAACATGCGATTCTCCTGAAACCTTTTGCTTCCCCTTTTTCTTTGCCCTTATTTCAGGTAATCCCATGCCAAGTCCTTGAACCCCAGCAGGCAAGGAAGGTTCTTTCTTGTCCTCCGTAGATTCTTTACTTCTATGACAAGTAAAAGAAAGCTAAATACTCAGATTGCGGCATAAGTTCACACATTTCCAGTACTACAAGTATCTAATCCATTATGCCCGACTTATTTTACGATTTTCTTCACGAATTTTTTCTACAATTTTCTTCACGGGTTTTGCTTATATCCGTAACTACATAAGTTGAAAATGCTGCTGCACAATTTGGGCAAAGGGAAATTACAAACACCCATCATTTGATTGCTTTCTAGGTTCGAAAACTAAATGTTGAATGAGATAACAATTCTAGACAACATTTATGAAGAGTTATAAACTGCTTCGGAACCAAGAAATCAGAATTTCGATTCGCGATGTTCGTACTTACCACACAGTACCAACTGATAATTCTGGAGAAACACAAACACGGAAATTGTAATATTATAGCATAGTAATTAGTAAAGATTGAAGCTTAGGAGATAGAGAGGAGGAGGGAAAGAGAGACCTTTGAAGGGAGGGTTTCTGGAGGTTGAGATTCTGGAAGTCATCCAAAGCACCTGAAAGAGCAATTGAAGGTGAAATCAAAACATGATGAGAGAGATAGAGAGAGAGCAAAAGCAAAAGCTTCTTGTATTACTATCGAGGAGTTCGTCTAAGTCATCGGAGTGGTCAGCCATGGATGAAGCTTCAACTGCTCCCTGTGTGAGGGCTTGGGTGTGGATTGGAATGGGGTTTTATGGAAGCGTAGAATTCGAAGGGATTGATAGAAAAGCAAAGCACCAGAAATGACGTGGAGAGGCGGTCAAATCTATATGGACTTTTGATAATTTCAGCCTTCAACTCTTTTTGTAAAGATATTTTCTCTCTCTTTTGTGACCAACAATTTTACTAGCTACATGTGAGAGAAGTCGCACACAAAATACAAAGGTATGTACAGTTTATCGATACAGGTTTTATACAAGATTTAACTGATAATATTTTAAACTGCTCAGTGGTACGTACTATGAAAAAAAAATTGCAAATTGAAATTTTCGTTTGAAGGAAGTTTTGAGATCGAATATCAAGTCTATAGTTACAGCTTACAATTTATAGATGAAGATAACTTTAATTAAGTGAAATTAATATAATTTTCTTAATTTGAAGTGAATTACTAAAAGTTTGGTTAATTACAACGTGATTCTTGGATTATACCTCAATTTTCATTTTGGTGTGCGACTTCAATTAGTAAATTGTGTAGTTCATCCGACTGTGTCATGTGTGACATTTTAATTATTTTATGTCGCTTCTGTCAATTTCATTGTTTTTATGTATTTAGGATTGCTCAATTGCTAACTAATTAATAACTTAATATGATGTTAATCATACAAAATCATAAACGAGCATTAACCAAATCACATACACATCAAATGGAACAACAATGTCTACACTTCATCAAAACAATCTGAATTGGCCGTTTGTAGACCAGAAAATTCTTTCAAAAAGGTTGAATTTACAAAAAGGGTTGTTAGATCCAATGGAAGTGTTAATGCCCCTCCTAGCCTTAATGGCTCACATGCCACGTCTTTTCCGGATTGTTGGGAGCATGTTAAAAGTCCTGTTATCAACTTAGTGAAGTTCTTTGCTAATGGCTAAACTCTTGCTTTGATAAATCATACTAACATTGCTTTGATCTCTAAAGTGGATAATTCTAAAACGGTGGATCATTTTAAGACCAATTAGTTTGTGTAATGTCAGTTATAAGATAATTACTAAAATAATTACACAGGGAGCAGTTGTTTTTTTTTTACTCTTGAATAACTACAAGAAATAATAATACGACACATGGAACCTCGGTACACATCACTACTTTGATGTAGAACGGAACCTTGATTTCTTATGGTATCACCTTGGTATCTCTCAAGCTATATGGTATGGCTAATATAGGGTAGAGTGGATAAGAATTTATGTGGGTGATGAAAGAAAAGGCTAAATGTTTGGCTTCAATGGGATTAATGGAGCACACAAAAGGGTAGGAAATAGGCCTTTTAGTAGTGGAAAACATGCATAGCCTAACATCGTTTCTATAGTTCCGTCTAACCCAATGAAAAAAAATACCCAACATATATTAAAGTTCTTTAGTACCCAATGCAAACTAATGTTAAAGAGATCATAAAAATTAAAGAAAGAAATTGAAAAGTGTTTAAGAGTAGAAACAAATAAACCCTCTCAAAAAAAGCATAGGCTCAACAACTCACATGGGTAGTTTCCACTATTTCTCCACATCATCCAAACATGGACAGTTTGTCCACCAAAGTACTTGAGACATGGCAAAATGAATGGTACAAAGAATGTGATGAACAAACCTTCTAGGCAACCCTTTAGCAAAGGAAGAAAAATTTAGCAAGACATATACATCGCCATTAATATTAAAGTAATAACCTTAACAACTTATGTTTCCACTCTTATTGTTTCCAACAAATTCTAACACCCAATCCCAAAATTTTAATTCCTACTCATCCTTTAAATTTTGAAACACAATTCATCACATAAAGATGTATAAATAAAAGCATGGAAGAAAATGAGATAAAGAAGGAGAACACACCTATTTTTGGGCATCATGGAAGAAGGAATGGCTTTAAAAATAATGAATTCCGACCCAAAATTGTTGTCTTCATCATAGGATAAAAATCTACAAAAATAAGCAAAACTGGCTTTTAGTGACAAAAAATTTCCCAGAAACCATTGCTAAAAGTATGAACAAGCCCTTTTCTGACGGAGAAAATCTTTGAAGATTGTCACTAAAGCTTTTTTATGACAAAAAATCTGCAGAAATTATGCATCAAATTTACATGTTTATTTTCACTTTTTGAGCTTCTAAACCTCGAAATTCACAATGTAGGTCGAATTTCTATCCCAAACCTATTCCAAAACATCATATTAAACATTCTTAACATGTTGGCATCGTCAAATTAACTTGAAAAATATCCAAAATTAATTTAGGTCGCTAAGTTGATTATGACCAAAAATATGAACTCAAAATGCAATTTTGCAATTTCTTTGGCATATAACAACAAAAACCACTCCAAACACATTTGAAATGACAAACTAAACATGTTCAAATCATCATGTGGGTGAAGAAATAAATATTATTAAACTTGGAACACAAAAATCTTAAATGTTGACCTTAAAAACAAAAATTCAAATGAATCAACCAAACTAAAAAAAAAAAAAAAAAAAAAAAAAAAAAAAAAAAAAACCTATTCTCCCCACCCCAAACCTAAACTAAACATTGTCCTCAATGTAATATCACAACATAAAGATGCAATGAGTAGCATGGGCAAGAAAGGAAGAAAATGCAAAACTAATAAACAAGGAAAGGAACGACTGAACTTGGTTAGGTTGCCTCCCAACAAGCGCTTAGTTTAAAGTCCTCGGCCCGACTTGGCTTTGCAATCACTTGGGAGAAGCAAAGGTCACAATATTAGTGTTTCGCTCAAAACTGGTAGAAAGATATTGTTTCAATCGCTGTCTATTAACTTTGAATGTAGTATGATCACGAATTTCAATCGTTCCATGCAGAAAAACTTAAACAACTGTAAAAGGACCAAACCATCGTGTTTGCAACTTCCCAGGGAAGAGTTTCAACTGAGAATTAAACAAAAGAACTTGTTGGCCAATATAGAATTCACAATGAAGAATGTGTTGATCATGCCACTTTTTGGTACGTTCCTTGTAGATTTTAGCATTTTCATATGCATCATTATGAAATTCTTCCATCTCATTCAATTGAAGAGCTCTCTTTTCTCCCGCTACGCCCATCTCAGAATTAAGCTTCTTCACTGCCCAAAAAGTTTTATGCTCCAATTCCATTGGTAGATGACATGCTTTTCCAAACACCAATCGATACGGAGACATGCCAATTGGAGTCTTGAATGCAGTCTGATATGCCCACAACGCATCATCCAACTTTGCAGCCTAATCTTTGCATGAAAATCCCAGTCTTCTCTAAAATCTACTAGATCTCTCGATTAGAAATCTCAACCTACCCACTAGTTCATGGATGATAAGGTGTACCAACCGTATGCGTGATTCCATATTTCGCCAAGAAAGCATTAAAGTGATGATTACAAAAGTGCTTGCCTCCATCACTAATAATGGCACGCGGGGAGCCAAAGCGAGTGAAAATATGCTTTCAGAGAAAATGAACAACAACCTTAGCATCATTAGTGGCTAAAGCGATTGCTTCAACCCATTTTGAAACATAATCCATAGCTACCAAGATGTATTGATTGCCATAAGATGATAGAAATGGTCCCATGAAGTCAATATCCCATACATCAAAAAGTTCGATTTCTAGAATATTATTCAATGGCATTTGATGTCTGCTTGAGATATTTCCAACATGTTGGTGGCGATCATATGCATAAACAAAAGTATGGGCATCCTTAAACAATGTAGGCCACTAAAAACCAGATTGTAGTACCTTGACAGTAGTCTTTGTAGCACCAAAATGACCACCACATGTTAGAGAATGGCAATGTGGCAAGATTTCCTCCATCTCGTCATCAGGAACACACCATCTTATACATTGGTCTGGGCAATGCTTCCACAAATACGGCTCATCCCAATAATAATGTCCGACTAAAGAAATGAATCTTTTCTTCTGTTGCCAAGTCAAATCAGGAGGCATGATATCACTAACTAATAATTGACATAATCTGCATACCAAGGATTGACTGAAGATTTAACGGTAAAGAGCTGCTCATCAAGGAATGTTTCGGAAATAAGAACTAAGTCATTGTCACCTTCATGATGCATAATTCGAAGAAAGATGATATGTCACCACATTTTCAGGCGCCTTTTTATCCCATGTCTCTAAATCAAACTCTTGTAATAATAACACCCATCAAATCAACCGAGGCTTTGCATCTTTCATGGATAATAAATACTTCAAAGCTGAATGATCAGTGTAGACAATTACCTTTGAACCAATGAGATAAGAACGGAATTTGTCTAAAGCAAAGACAACGGCTAGAAGCTCTTTCTTGGTAGTGGCATAATTCAATTGTGCATCATTGAGAGTTCGATTAGCATAATAAATCACATGCATGAGCCTGTTTTTCCACTGACCCAAAACTGCTCCAATAGCAATCACTTGCATCACACATATTCTCAAAAGGTAATTCCTACTTCGATGCAACTATTATAGGGGCTGTCGTGAGCTTCATTTTCGACACATTGAATGCCTCAAGACATGATGAATCGAATACAAACTCCGCGTCTTTAAGGAGCAAGTTACACAACGGTTTTGTAATTTTTGAGAAATTCTTAATAAAACAACAATAAAAACCAGCATGACTAAGGAAACTTTGAACTCCTTTGATGGAAGTGGGTGGCGATAACTTTGAAATTGTCTCAATTTTCACCTTGTCTACCTCGATGCCTTTGACTGAAACTTTATGACCCAAAACAATCCCTTCTTGCACCATAAAGTGACATTTTCCCCAATTTAAAACTAAATTGGTTTTTCACATCTTCGCAAAACTGAGGACAAATTATCTAGACAAGAATCAACGATGAGCGAAAAACTGAGAAGTCATCCATGAAACCTCAATACAACACTCCACCATGTAATAAAAAATACTCATCATGCACCTTTGAAAAGTAGCAGGTGCGTTACATAACCCAAAAGGCATACGCCTATATGCAAAGTACCAAAGGGGCATGTGAATGTCATCTTTTCTTGGTCTTCCAGTGTAATCGGAATCTGATTATAACTAGAATACCCATCTAAAAAACAATAGTAGGCATATCCCGCAAGTTTATCCAACATCAAATCAATGAACGGAAAAGGGAAATGATCTTTTCGAGTCTCATTGTTCAATTTCCTATAATCAAGGCATACTTTCCATCTTGTTGTAGTCCTCGTCGAAATTAACTCATTCTTGTCATTCTTCACCACTGTAACTCCACCCTTTTTCGGTACCAAATGCGAAGCACTCACCCATTTACTATCTGAAATTGGATATATTATTCCAGTCTTAATAACTTCAAAATCTCAAATCGAACCACCTCCTTCATATTTGAATTTAATCTACGTTGATGCTTAACTGAAGGCTTGTAATTGTCTTCCAACAAGATCTGATGCATACAAATGGACGGACTAATTCCTTTGATGTCAGCAATACTCCAACCAATTTCCATTCTATGGCTTCTTAACATTCTCAATAGTTTTTCTTCTTCAACTTCACTCAAATTTGCAGAAATTATAACATGTAAAGTCTCAGAAGCTCCCAAGAAAGCATACTTTAAATGTGAAGGCAATGGTTTCAAATTAAAGGTAGGTGCGGCTATGATACTTGGTTGCAATTTTGAAGGTGCAGGTCTAAGGTCTTTGAACTCCAACCGTCCACTCTTTTCAACCGATTTAAAAGCATCCAAGTAAAGAGCACATTCCGCTAAAAGTTGATTTTCATCCTTTGAAATAGCAACATGAACTAGTGCAGCTTCCATAGGATCATTGGGCTTCTTAACTCTGAATTTTTCTTAAAGCATGGTATCAACTAGATTGACGCGAAAATAATCGTCCGCTTCTCTTGGAAAATTTTCAGCCTCAAACACTTTGAATGTTGCTTTCTCTTCCCCAATTCTCAGTGTCAAAACCCCTTGTTCCACATCAATTATAGTCTTTGTCGTGATAAGAAAGGGTTGACCCAAAATCAACTGAGTCTTGTAATCTTCTTCCATATCCAACACCAAGAAATCTACTGGAAAAATCAGCTTGTCAACCTTCACTAACACATCTTCGATAATTCCTCTGGATATGCAATTGATCTATCCACCATCTGCAAAGAAATAGTAGTGGCTTTAAATTCACCCATTCCAATGTTCTTAGCAACAGATAAAGGTAAGAAATTAGTACTAGAACGCAAATCACATAACGCTTTTTCAAATAAATTAGTGCCAATAATGCATGGAATTTTGAAACTCCATCTATCTTTTTGCTTGAGTGGAAGCTTTCTTTGAAGGATTGCACTGCATTCTTCTGTCAATCTTCTCATGATCGCCAAATTTTCTTTTCTTTGAGATACTTCATGAATTTGGCATAGTTCAGCATCTGCTCCAGAGCATCAGCAAATGGAACATTAATCTGGAATTTCTTAAACATCTCTAAGAATTTGAAATACTTCTCATTTAACTTATTCTTCTTGAGCCACTGAGGAAAAGGAATAGGAGGAACGTATGGCATCATGGGGTGGACAACATGCTTAGTTAGCAGCATAGCGGCAATGGCAGATTCCTGAGAAGTGTTGGCGGTGGTTCCCATGGTGGCTGATGGTTGTACGACAATTGGTTGCTGTTCTTGTGCAGTTTCAACCTCTATCTCCTCAATATTTGGTCCCAAATCCACTCTAGTCTTTACTTGTTTTCCATTCTGAAGAATTATTGATTTAGCTTGCTCATGGTTTCTCATATTAACTTCAGTTTGTCTTGGAAAAGAACATTTTTCTCTAACTGCGAATGAATGAGCTAACTGCCCCATTTAAACCTCCAAATTTTTTATCAAAGCAGCCTGGTTTTGAAGAGTTGTCTCAGTTTTTCTTATAAATTGATTTGTATTGACAGAAAAAGTATTTACGTTACTGGCAAGCTGAGCAATGACATCTTCCAAATTATTCTTCTTCTCTTGAGGTTGAAAACTTAATGGTGGCTTTTGCACATTCTGATTGTTGACCCATGAGAGATTTAGATGGTTTCTCCATCCTTGATTATAAGTGTTGGAGTACGGATCGTTACCAGGACGTCTGTAAGCATTCACCATGTTCGCTTGCTCTTGGACAAATTTTGGAAAATAAACTCCATACGGACAACCAACTGTGGCATGACCAGGAACTGCACATATGGAACAAACCTCTTGAACTGGTGCTCTCCTATTCATAGAAAGCGAACTATCCAATTTACTAGCAATCGCATCCACTTGTGCCTTTGAATCAAAATCAGTAGAATTATTAATCTCAAAAACTCCTGCATGTCTTCCTCTTGCTTTAGAATGTTGCGTTTCGAGTACTAAAGTATCAAAAAGTGCTTGACATTCGGCTAGCGTCTTATTCTTAATTGATCCCTCTGCATAGTTGTTCACTGTAGCTTTGCTTGAAACTGTTAATCCTTTATAAAATATCCACATGAGAACTAGAGTAGGCAAACCATGGTGTGGACACTGAATCAACAAATTATTGAATCTCTCCCATGCCTCAGAAAAAGTCTCATCTACCTGTTGAGTGAAATGCATAATATTATCTCTAAGGGTACTGGTCTTCTAAGTCGAAAAGAATTTTTCCAAAAAATTATTTTGAATATCCTTCCAACTTGTCAAGGTTCTAGGCCTCAAAGAATTCAACCAAGTCTTTGCTTTGTCTTTTTTAGTGTACGGAAAGACCTTCATCCTAAGATGTACCTCGATGACTCCTACCATGCCATGTTTGACACCATATTGAAGATATCTCTAATATGTGCCAATGGATCTTCAGTTCTTATGCCATGAAAAGAAGGCATCATATTAAAGTGGATATTCTTCAATTCATAATTCCTTGTAGCTGCAGGAAAAGCTATGCTTGACGGTGATTCCATAATGGTTGGAATATCAAGATCTCCCAGTGTCTCATTTTGAACTAACGCCATCATGCTCTCTTGCTGCTTTTCTTTCTCACTGACTTCTCTTTGTTGTAACATTTCACATCACTCAGGGGAGTGGATCATGTAAGCCTTATATGTATATTCCCATCTCTACCTAGTACGAGGCCTTTTGGGAGCTCACTGGCTTCGGGTTCCATCGGAACTCCGAAGTTAAGCGAGATCGCGTGAAAGCAAATCCCAGGATAGGTGACCCACTGGGAAGTTCTCATGTGAGTTCCCAGAAACAAAACCGTAAAGGCGTGGTCGGGGCCCAAAACGGACAATATCGTGCTACGGTGGAGTTGAGCCCGAGATGTGGTGGAGGCCCAGGTTAGGATGTGTCATTGTTCTCTTTGGATTTCACAGATTCTTTTCTCAATTTCTGGTTCAAAGTCAAGTAGTACACAATCCGATAAACGGGTACCAAGCATTCACCTTCAAGAAGCAATGAAAAAAAAGTGAGAATGCAACTAGAAAATTAATCAAAATAAATAAAATAAACAAAAATAAAAATAAAATAAACTGAAAAATCATAGAAGGAAAATTAAACTAAATTCGATCCAAGGCAGCAGCGCCAAAAACTTGTTGTTGATAATTGCAAATGTACAATATCGTCCAAGTAATGTAGTGATAAGTAGAGTGTCGTTCAAACAAGGATCGAAGTAACCTAAATTTACTATTGAGATTGACATCATACTAAAATAAAGGAAGGATTACGTTGACAACTTCAAATATGCAAAGCAACAAAACGAAAGTAAAAATAACAATTGATCAAACATGAAGTAAAAGTGAATGAATTATAAAAGATTAATATATGGAAGCACTTGGACATCAGGTTCCTCATTCTCAATCCCATCTAATCCTATTATTCATATTAACATCAAATTATTCCCATGTTGCTAGCAATTATCCCTTGATTCATCAATATTTCCTGTCAGAATATACTAACTGTGTTTCTAACTATCTACACATGCTATGTCTGGCCACATATATAGATAATCGAAACCCTTTACACTAAATGGATAATTACACAATACTACACAAATCATAACCAGTATGTCTACTCAATTATGTAATTCATGGTAGTTGTTATGACAAGCAATCTACTAAACTCAACCTGTCAGTTACAATTTAGTTCTTCACACAAATAATGGCCAGTTATTTGATAACGACCAAACACAATAACAATTACTCAACATGGAAAATAACTAAGATTAATATAAAATAATGAGAATTATATGTTCATGACAAGAATACACCCTAGTCTTAGCAAAAAGACTTAGTTCATGATTAAACTAATGGAAAACATGGATGAATTCGATGACATGGAATAAATCTTGAACTCCAACTTTGTATTTGAGTGTGTATGCGCTGGGAAATCTTGGAGCCTTTGTGGAGTTGTAAAACTGGTAGTTTGTAAGTGTGCGTGATATGATCCTCCCCAAATTCCTTGCAGCGCTGGGTTCTTTTCCTTTGTATGTGCCCTTTCTTTTTTTTCTTTAAAATGCCCCTCCTCTTCTTAACTAATCCATGTGCCTTTTGGAATCTCAAAAACCCAATTCCTTTTGGGAAAAACATCGCCTCATGCTTTGCACCGCCTAATTATATTGGGCTTCCTTTAATGATCCAATTTTTTGTATGATGTACTATTCCATCCTTTGCTCCAGCCCATCAGTTCACATCCCACTCGGTAATTCTTTGTGTTTCTCTAATTTAAGATTCCAATTCCTACGTTATTCGCAAATCATCTTTTCTACAAAAACTCAAATAAAACACACTAAACTCACAAATTTAATATAAAATCATGACTAAATAATAAGTGTAAAAGGTATAAGTCCTACATATAAAATCAACCTAACAGCGTCTGGGTCAGGCGGGTAAAGAGTTTGAAGCCCGACTGGCCGATTTGTAACTTGGTGATCTTTTAATCGTTTGAAGTTAGCAAGACACTTCTTTCTAGAGAGATGGCGGTCATAAAAGGCCAGCTTACCACATTTGATATTGCACAAATCACATGTTATTGGAATAACAATTGCAGTTTCAGAAGTTTTCTTGTGCTTTTTCTTGCACTTTGAACCATGTTGCTGTCCCTGGATCTTATTTTTCTGTTCACTTTCCACTAATTTTTCATGGCTAACAGCTTCTGTGGGTAAATTAGACATGCAAACATGCAATTTTGTTGGACCCTTAGTTCAATCCATGATTTGATAGCATTTTTCATCTTTTCAATTTTCTTAATGTTCTTCTTTTGTCGTTTTCCATTCTTGTGCTTCTCAAGAACTTCCAAACTAGTGCATGTAGCCTTACAAACTTCACACCAAGCAACCTGGGGATTTTGGTCCATTTTAGATCCCGAATTCTTAAAACTAGAGGATTCGGATGAGAAGATGTTGAAACAACACCACGTTGGGGGAAATTCATAGGACCACTTGTAGCCCGGCCATGTGTTCCCCCATTGAAAGATGGCCCAACACCACTATATCTCATGTGGCTGTAGCCAAAATTTCCTTAGTTTCTTCTGAAAGACTCGTCGACCTTTTCACCACTACTTGTGTACGAAGGTTGACCAACCTACAAAAAATAAATCTTCAAATGTTTTCAAGAATGTAGAAAGTTGGATACATGCATGGTGAAAAGGAACAACAAGGTTTGCAATCATAAAGATATTAAAAATCTCCACAACGACTTAAGCTCAAACTACGTATACTGAAAACCAACATAAGGGATGTCAGCCAAAAAATACAGTGAGACAAAAATGATAATTGGTAACATAAAGGAGCAAATACTAGGGAAAGAGATGTACAAAACCTCTGGTTAAACATAATATTTACAAGAACCAAAGAGACAAAATTCATCAAGCTAACCCAACATATAGTCCATACCAAACTAATAAACTCTTATCATTCTTTTTTGCACATAAGCTTCCTAATCATTATCTGGATATACTAAAGATAATTGTCAATCTGCATTCAAATTTGCAGGTGATTTAGACTAATAGAGCTAATACCTGCAGCAACGCTGGTGGCTTACTTTCAACGTATTACAATAATAAAAGTTAGAATAGCTGAGATCACCAGAACATCAAGCCAGAAGTCATTTGAGTTCATGTATATGCACCTATTTTATAGTTTTGCTAATTAATAGAAAGTATTTCATAGTTTCACCGAAGAAAGAAAAATAAATTTTGAAGTGGATGGTGACGGGAAGAAATCATACATGGTTGAATTTGCAGGAGTAACTACACTTTAGTCATCACTATTCACTTATCAGTTTTAATCACACAAGGACCCGCACAAAACACCATGAAATGTGTATTACAAAGTTTGGAGATCTTATTATTAACATGAAACATGCAAAAGTGTGTAACATATCAAAACCAAACGTCATAAGTCCCCTAAGACTCAAACAAGCAACAGAAAAAACACGGCAATTACATGCTTTCTTTAATTCTACCATAGAGGCACCCAAAACCATGCTAAAGAATCACATCTCAAAAAATAACATTTGTACATGATCATGAGTCTCTACATTTAGCATCGGATTACATGCATTTAAAAGAATCTGATCAATGGATTAATATAATGAAGTTTTATTATTCCACATCATCATAATTAAAACTTCACCTCAAACTGTAGAACTTACCCATTTCCCATTTTTTAGTATCTCATTTTTACTTTTATTTTAATTGATTAACTTTTTCCACCCTCTTCCCAAACTTGCATTGCCATGGATGTCATCTCTGTAACTGTCTAATATAACTTAAAAAATAGATAAAATAGTTACAATTGAATGATATTGCAAAAACTGTCAGCCTAGCAATAACAGCTAAATAACCATCTACTGGTTGGAATGATTGCATTGATGGCATCCATATGGGAAAATAGTTTGTGATGCGAGATGGTGGGGAAGTTGGAAAGGGTTTTGATTGAAATACAGTACAAAAGCTAACGTGGAATAACTATGTTACGTTACATTAATCAAATAGTTAAGATCTTTCTAAATGTGTGCAAATGCACCAATACTAAATGTAGAGACTCGGGATCCATCTGTACAATCAGGTTGTACATCACGTCAAATTAAAGCAACTAAAAATTCAAGAGTAGTTGGGATTATGCTATAAACATTCACAAGAATCGCAACTAAGAAGCTATAAGTAATTAACCAATCTGGTAATTATGAAAAAGAACGCACATCAGTTGCAGCAACAACAACAAAAAAGCCTTATCCCACTAAGTAGGGTTGACTATATGAATCCTAGAATGTTATTTTGCTTGGTTTTGTGGAATGTCATTGCACCATTGCACAACAGTTAGAACTAACATATTATCTCAAAGCAATGAACGTAATTTAAATTGAAGAACATAATTACCAAAGATTAAAAAAAAAACCAGATTTGTTCCACTTAATTGCACATTTGTATGCAATTCTGCAAACAAAAGGTGACCAAATAGCCCTTAACGAATCTGAATTCAATAAAAACCATTCATACTCGTAATTAACTTAATAATGGGATTCCAACTTCAATGCACTAAACAATGACACAGAAAAAACAAGCATTAACTCGGGCCTGGTTTTAATGCCGAGTGTTTTAACCGTTAGATTCGATTTATAGAACTATTAGATTTTCTAATTTCAATCTTAGCCATTTATTTTTTGTATCATTAAACAATTTTTCCGCTAAAATTCAATAACACATCTATTTTTCCCAATTAAATCACAATGCCACTACTCTGATCAATAAAAAAACAGGACATTGTAACGGTTAATGCACATGCCTCTTCGCCACACCCACCTTGGACCCCACAAACTACGACAATAGTCACTCCCACCTAGGGTCCACCCATTAAGGAATGACAGGATGCATCCCACACGATGGCACTGCCCCCGTTTGAGGAAGTTGAACAGGCGGCGGATAAAGTCGTCGTTGCTGTTGATAGACATTGGCATGGTTGGATTGATAATAACCAAATTGCTGGTGGTAGTGGTATTGAAGTTATTGTGGGTGCTTATAACAAAAGCAGTAAGCTTGGTTCACTTGAAATATGTTGGTGTGACCTTGTTGCTACTGTTGTTGTTGTTGTCGGAATTTGTTAGAATTCCTTTGTCCCACATCGGCTAGAAGGCTTGAGAACAAGCCCTTTAAATAGAATTACCCCACTCTAACTAACACCGATGCCTTTTGTATTAAAACCTCACACCTGACGGATTGAGCAGGTAGCCAAATGGGGACAGTATCAATGTTGTTGAAGTGGGCCTATGGCCCGTCTACCTAAAATTTAAGATGGTATCAAACCCAGGGGACGGGCCCGTACTGCCACGTGAACGGGTGGGTCCCCTTTGACCCCGCGCGAATAGGTACCCATCTATTCACGTGGCATCTCTTGGCCTACGTGGAGCTCTTCGTTTTCAAGCTAACCTACCATTAGAATTTTGGGGAGAAAGCATACAAACTGCATGCTATTTAATTAATCAATTACCAACACCTTTACTTTCCCATCAAACACCATATTAACTCCTTTATAAAATGCCACCCACATACATACACCTACATTGCTTTGGGTGCTTATGTTATGCTACCAACCTTTTGCCAATGCATAAATTTGACCAACGAACACATTGTTGCATTTTTGTAGGATACCCTGTAGGTTAAAAAGGATATAGGGTTTATGACCTTACTACACGTAAATTCTTCTCATCAAGTGATGTTGTTTTCTATGAACATATATTCCCTTTTCAAAGTCTACCACCTAAGTCCCAACCTGATGCCACATTCATTCCCACACCACAACTCCTAGACTTTGAAAACAACCATACACACTTCTGCATACCAAGCCCTAATGAGCCTGCAACTGCATCGCCAACGATCCCCACCCTTGATACACCTTCCTCATTAGCATCATCTACATCAGCGCCACCTACTCCAGCGCCACCCACTTCAGCGCCTACCTTAGACACCTCATTGCCATCCTCTCCACCACATGGCTTATTGCCTACACCACCAAACCCCCATCCCCACTTCGACATTCTTCACGTGTACCAAAACCCAATGTTCGACTTCACGATTTCCACCTATACCATGCATCCACCGTTGCCCCTAGTTCTTCATCTTTTTCCACAGGTACGCGGTTTCCTTTATCTATATGCCTTTCTTATGAACAACTTTCGACTCTTTACAAGAGTTTCATTTGTAATGTCACTACACATATAAAACCTGTGACCTTTGAGCAGGCAAAAAATGATCCCAAATGGAGAGAGGCCATGGCTACTGATCTATTAGCACTCGAACAGAATAATACATGGACCATCACATCCTTGCCTCCTAGACATCGTGCCATCGGTTGCAAATGGGTTTATAAAATCAAATACCACTCGGATGAAACCGTTGAAAGATATAAAGCTCGCTTGGTCACCAAGGGATTTACCCAACATGAGGGAATTGATTACAAAGAGACTTTTGCTCCCGTAGCCAAATTCACAACCATGCGATGCTTGCTTGTCGTTGCCGCTGTTCGCAATTGGTCCCTCCACCAATGAATGTTCAAAATGCCTTCCTTCATGGCGACTTAACTGAGGAAGTTTACATGTACTTACCTCCTAGGCTTCGTCAGCAAGGGAATATTCGAATGGTTTGCCAACTCAACAAATCTCTCTATGGCCTTAAGTAGGTATCCCATAGTTGGTTCCAGAAGTTCTCTAGTGCAATTCGCCAAGTTGGCTTCGAGCAATCCATGGCTAATTACTCATTATTCACAAAGGTATCAGGTGATTCCTTTACAGTGGTACTCATCTATGTGGATGACATGATTATAGCAGGCAACGACGATTCAACCATAGCCAGTCTTAAAGCTTTCCTTACACCCAATTCCGTATAAAGGATCTTGGCCATTTACGATATTTCCTTGGTGTTAAGGTTGCGCGTTCAACCACTGGGATCTCAATACCACAACAGAAGTACACATTAGATACATTGGACGAAGCACGCCTACTTGGGGAAAAGCCGATACAAGCTCCCATGGAAGAGAATGTCAAGCTCTCACCCATGGATGGTGAACTGCTCAAGAATGCCTCTTACTATTGGCTTCTAGTTGGGAGGCTCATAAACCTCACCATTACAAGGCCGGAAATCACTTACTCAATACACATTTTGAGTCAGTTCATGCAACATCCAAGAAAACCACATCTTGACGCAGTTCTTCGTCTCTTATGGTATTTGAAAGGGGCATTTGGGCAAGGTTTGTTCTTTCCATCCAAAGGCAACTCGTTGTTAACCAATTTTTGTGATGCAGATTAGGCTCGTTGTTCCATAACAAGACGATCAGTGACAGGCTATTGCATATTCCTTGGAGGAGCACTTGTATACTGATTATTATGAATGAATAACCAAATTCACAGAACGCTCAATTTTAAGATGGTGTCAGAGTCAGGGGACCGGCGCGTACTGCCATGTGAACAGGTGGGTCCCCTTTAACCCTGCGCGAATGGGTGAGCCCCGACTTGGCTCCACGTTGGGCAAGAGATGCCACGTGAATGGGTGTGTCCCTATTGGCCCCGCACGAACAGGTGAGCCCCAACTTAACTCCATGTGGTTACCGATGTGTGGAACTCCACGTGTGACCCATAAAATGAGGTCTCACATGCGGGGGAGTAATAGAATTTCTTTGTCCCACATCAGCCAGAAGGCTTGAGAACAAGCCCTTTAAATAGAATTACCCCACTCTAACTAACACCGAGTCCTTTTGTATTAAAATCCCACACCGGACGGATTGAGCAGGTGGCCAAGTAGGGACAGTATTGATGTTGTTGGAGTGGGCCTATGGCCCATCTACCTGAAATTTAAGAGAATTGGAGTTACTGCTGCTGGAATTGGACTTGGACTTGGGCCTAGAGCTGTAGCCGGAGCTGTTGCTGTTGACGGTCCATGGGGTTTACTTCTATGGTCTCGCCCACAGGGGATGATTGCCAATTTAAGGTTTTTGCTGTTTCTTCTGTGTAAAGGAAACGTGCCGAGGTAACGAAAAAGGAAGAAGGGGATCTAATTAGGTGACGTGGGTTTCGACACGTGGCGTTAGCGAGTCCGTAAAATATAAGTAGAGTTCTTTTGTTTGTGAATAATGTTAGAAAGAGTCGTCAAGCTTAAAACTTTATGAGAAAATTTTGCGACAAATCAGAGAGAGATTCTCACCAAGTACGAATTTACTGTTCGTATGAATTCAAGTTTTCTTTTACAAATCATGGGTTATTTTATTGATCGGAGATCCGTATTGGGTTCTTGGGATTATCATTATTAGTGATTTCTGAGGCTAAATGTTTCATCTTTTTACCTCCATTGATGGCATTAATGGTCTTGTGGTGTTGTAGTCCATGTGTTTGATTAAATGCCACTGAGAGTAGAGAGCACATGTTGTAGGACAAAACAATGACTTAATAATATTCATATCCAAGCTGGTTGTTTTTGGTTTTGTTTTTATTTTCTGGGTTACTGGATTTGTTCCATTCTCGAGTTTTGAGGTGGCTTGATTTGATGAATTGCTGATCGTTGTGTGCAGGCGCATGCTAGAATGGCACGGTCCTTGATTGTGTCTTTCGTGCTTGTAGTACGGGTAGCTTCTGTATTCAAAATTATTCACGGCTCATGTTCGCGTCTAAATGACACTTTTTTGAATAATTTGAAAAATGGTGGGTGGTCTGTGTGAGCTTCTTTTTTTTATGTGTTTTGTTTCGTTGCTGCAAGTGGCAGTGTCAAACGTTTCAGTTGTAGCTACGTTCAATTGAGTTTTTAAGTTCTTAGTTTGCGTTGGTGAACTTGAATGTTTGATGGGTTTACGTAGAATCTCTCTCAATAACATAAATGTCAGCTTGCCTCTGGGCCCTTCTGTGTTCATTTTTAAATATTGCTTTCAGAAATTTCAAAATATTTTTTTTACCATGATGATAGACTCTACTTGGTGACCAAAAGGAAAAAGTGGGTGTAAGAACCTAGCACTTGTTCCGGTTGCCTTTGCCCTAATTTCATTTGTTTCCATATTGTATAATGTGATGCATTGAGGTTCTGAATTTATGTTGTGTTAGAATTTGCAGTCCCAGGACCCCCAAAAGTTGTTCTTTTGTCTTAACAGTAGACAAAGAATCAGCCTTAAAGCATAGCAAATTATGTCCAGCAACTCACAGAAAGTGACTGATGATTGGAGGTCTAGCGCACTCTGCTACGCAAGCATAAGAACCATCGGCTTGTTTTAGCATTACCTGCCAAGGCCCTGCACAAAATGAAGAGAATACCCATTGAGAGGATTTTACAATGCACGATCAAATGACATATAAACATTCAAACTAGCAACAATCAATTGAATTGAAAGAACATCAACAATAACGAGAAATCGAAATTCAAAATTTAATCAAGCGATCTTATATGATTACAGAGATTTTTCCATGTGAACTGGCCTCGAGTTTAATTCAAGCTACTATAAAGCAAGGTTTATCGTACAAAATCAATGGAAGCTCGTGTAAAACAGAGCTTCCATCCGGCCCTTTTCCCATTTTTCCCCAAAATAAAAAGGAAAAAGAATAGCTTCTTCTCTGCTGGAATTTTGTCCAAGTACATCGCCTCTCTGTGCCGTCATTTTCATCCGGGGGAGCTTCTGCGTCTTTTCAAAGTTCAGGGCTCGACGGTGGAGGGGGACTCACCCAATTTTCGGAAAATAAGCTTCCCTTTCAACTGCGGCTTGAATGGATGCCATGACCTTAACCAGCGAAACCCATGCGAATGGCGCCGCACAAAATGCGTACGCAAATACAGAGAGAGCTCGTACAACACCATCTGGGTACCAAGGAAATGCCATGACAAAGAGGACACCGAAAAACCCAAGCCACGGAGCTAGAACAGGTACCATTGGCAGGAACAGAGCGGTGATTGCTACGAAGCAAAGTGCAAAAGAGCCAAGCAAATACAAACTCCAGCCTAATATCGGGTGGACTGTGTGAGGAATGAGTACGAATGGTACCACGTATGCAGCTACAATCGACCACGCAGCTATCATTTTGAGGATGGTGTGTATCAAGTTAATGCTCTTGTCCGAGCGCCTATAGCACAGCTTCGATATATTTGGTCGTGTTAGGCGCGTCATTGCTATTATTCCGATGTAAATTAGCGCCTGGATTAGGATCACTGGCATCTCAGCACCGTACCTGTATAATAGAGGAAATCAGTGACAATTAGAAGCCAACGATCAGTTATTATGGCTGCATTTTAGTTAACACATCGACTGCCAGATGATGCTGATCAGTAAATGCAATGACAAATGTAGTTGCTCTATCATTACTTTGTTGAATGGTCTTACCCGAGAGTTTGATGACGTCGTGCATGCCATGAAATGCCCAACGGGAGAACAGGCCATGACCACCAATACCATGGCTTCAACCATGCAGCACCGGGGAAGGTAATCACGCTGTTGGGGCCGCAGGGTACGCTCCAATGCAATTTAAGGTCTGAGCAACCAAAAGTAGAGCATGGCTAAGACAATAGTCATTGTTTTCCTGATGACTTCAACTTAAAAATGTTAAATGCTTTGCTTACAATAATAAGAAGCATCCATTTGGTAGCCCAAAGGCAGTCTGTAGTGTCCGTTAAGCTTGGAGCCGTTAGAAGGTGGATGGAACAAGGGCTGATCAAGTAAGTCGGAAAAGTAACCACCTATAAAACCCTGGTCAGCACCGTCTGGATTGTCTCTTCCAATTTCAACCTCATGAAGCAGGTCCTTGAATACTTTCATTGATGGCTGCAATATCATAACCAAACGAAGCCCGGTGTGGTTTTTTTCAGTTAACTACAACAGCAATTCAACTAAAGTGCTTGATTCTGATGGTTGATGCAACCGAAATGCTAAGGAGCTAAAGCAGTACTCTAACTTGACCGTATAACATATCCTAAAACCTTGAGGTTAGAGTCAATGCAAAACTTTATAAAATACAATTTATTACTGGGAAATGTCATTGGCGCTTCAAAAAGATCATAACGCACTCATCTTTTATAAAAGTACAAATGCTTGAAGGAAAGATTTACCTGCAACACAAAGAGGCCTGTATGGAAGATGCAAGGGTTAATGAAAGCTGCACAGAATTGTCCACACTGGAAAAGCTCATCGGTTTTTTGGAGAAAGAGGTTGTCAGCATCAAGCATGACCACTCTGTCATAGTCCACTAAGCTCCATGCATACAGTTTGTTGAGTGTTAACTTGAATCTTTTGTCAAAATTGGCCTGATTTCTGTATGGATTGTTCACATTTTCCACTCTCACCACCTTGGCCCCATCTTCTTGTTCTCTGAGTCAAAAAAATACCAAAAACTTGTCTCAGTTTATGAATGTGGCAATCATGGTACATGCTATCGAATTCTTCATTACAAGTTAAACAGAGCCCGTCCTTCTGGTCACTTGGTGACCAAGAATTTATGGTCACCGACCTTTAGATTTGATATCAAGGGTTGAGATTTAAACAACGGAAGTATATCAATTTATTCTCCACTCTTGATTCAAATGCAAGGGTGAGTGATCATCTATTGTTTGGTCACCAAGTGACAAGGAAAACATTCCCGTAAATAAATATAAACAATACCATACTAATGGGTGAATATAGCTTTTTTTGGGCTAAGCCTTATAATGGACTAGTAATAATGTGGTTAAAATTTGTCTTTGGCGAGAATTGAATCTAAAACCTCTCACTTATCAATAAAGAGGAATACCACTAGACAGTAATACTAAGTGGCTAGTTAACATAGCTTTTAAGTCCCATTTCATCCTTATCTTTCTACTTTTTTGCTAGGCAAGTGGTAGTGCTGCCACCCTTCATATTATCTTATCAAACCAAGGGAGTAGATTTTCTTGGAAATGAGAAAATTTGGTACAACTTCCCCGTCACGTGGTAGGTAAGACACAATGTGCTACAAAATCTTAATTATGACTGAAAACTTCCTACATGTAAACAATACATGTAACATGTCACTCAACTTGCCACGTGAGATAAATGCTCGACCTAAGTTTTTCTCACAATTTCTAGGGTTTCATCATTTCGATGAAGCAATCCTCCACCCATTACTATTCTATTCCACTCGTAAAACCGAAGGCTTTCGGTTAATGCGAGGAGAGCAACTTCCAGAACATGGAACGTCACTACGACTATGTGGTAAATTAATTCATTGGATTATTAATGTGTACCTATTAAGTCTTAATTGGTACGATTAACAACTCAATAAGTTGATCTCCTACTACAGTGGGAGAAAAGAGTTGAGTCTTTGCATAATTATGTGGATTCAAATTCCGTTAATAACTAAGGGGGTGTAGTCAATTTGGATTTTAGAGGATTTTAATGAATTTTTTTTAAGTAACAGATTCTAAAGGATTTTAATAGACTCTACAAATCTATATGGATTTTGGTAGATTTATATGGATTTTTATTATAGATTTCTATGGATTTGTATGGACTTGTTTCATGGATTTCTATGGATTTATAGTTGATTCCTACAACATAAATGATATAGAAATCGGACACACAAAAGTAAAAATTCAGATAAAGCAACCACAACAAAAACACATTGTAAAAGCTCAAGGTCATGTACTAGTTTACTATACTATAGTACTACGCATCAATATCCTCATCACCCAATATTTGTTAATGAAAATGCTAAATAGATAAATACATGATCAACGATTAAATGTGAAAGATGTTTTGAGTTAATTGCTGGTCAATGTGAAAAATCTCTCTCCACCATTAGAATCTCTCTCTCTCTCTCTCTCTCTCTCTCTCTCTCAATCTGAGAAAATACAAGAAAAGGAAAGATAAGAAAGCAAAAGCAGCTGTTGACGGTTTCAAAATTTCAACAAAGGAAGCAATCAAAAGCTAACAACTTTGTGCCGAAAATTTAAATGGGTTTAGACAGCACAAAATAGCAGCTGAAAGTGCAATTAAATCCCGACGAAAACGATGAGGGTTTAAAACCAGCGTCGTGGTGCGGACATTGCCAGGCCTTGAAACCCCATGACGGGCAGCTACCAAGCTCAAGCGCTAAGATGTACTTTTGCCAAGGTGGACGCCAAGGAGAAGAACAAGTTGTCGCAGGAGTACAACATTGAGAGCATGATAAGAGAGAAGTCAGTTTGAAGAAAGAAATCCTAGGGGTGTGAATGGGATTCTTCACAGCCCTTTTCATTCATAAATTGGCTCTCAAATCCTCCAAAATCCATTACTTAAGGAAATCCATTAAAATCCATAACATTTTGAATACGTACAGATTTGTACCAAGAAATTTAAATCATTTGGATGTGGATGTATTCTTTCAAATCCTGTTAAATCTTACTTTGACTACCCCTTGATTTTAAAGTCCTTTAAAATTCTCCTTAAAATCCTTAATTGACTTATAAAGTCTTTTAAAATCCTTTCAAATATTAATTTGACTACGCCTCCTAATATAACATTTAATTCAACAAAATTTATTATTTGACAAAAATATCAAAATAACAAATAATCAGTTATATATTCCGTACTTACTGCTAGAATTAGTGACATTTGATTCAAACAATGGGTGTTGAATGCTTCAGAATATTAGATACTCTGGACAATTTAACAGTGGAGATATTTTCAAAAAGTCGAACGGTGAAAATATCCCAAGTACTCAAAAAGTCCCTTCGACTGAGTCCAGACCATTTTTGCGTTGAAAACATAACCACCCAAAACAACGGACTAGGTTCATCAAGAACAAAACAACGTTTTTCCATGTCCCGTTCAACCGACTTTACACTAACCCAATCGAAACACGCCACGTTACACTAATGGGACAGCCCATCCCAATAAATATCGCCACCAATCCGCCCTGACCATTTGGTAAGCATTTCCACTTGTGCGCTGTGACTTATAAGGCATCAATCTGGCAGATACCACCCACATTCTTATCCAAAAATGGAGAGAATCAAGATGGGATTTATTATTATAAGAATAATACGACAGAGATTAAAGTTTTAAATTAATTTTATAAATCAAATAATGTGTTCAATAAATACGTTAATCAACCGTTAAAGACCCCTAACTCGGAGGTCAGGATGATATTTTGTAATTAAATTGACTCAGCTAAGATCATAAAAAAATAAAAAAAACTACTTAATTTTCAATTTAGTGATATTTATCGATATTATATTGGACTCACATGGAAAAAAAGAAAAATTGGACGGGACCCATCCAGAAATCGTTGACCATTTTCAGTTGGAACTACCCAAACCAATCACCACCAACGACGCATCAAACCTAAACCTACATTGGTTCAACTCCCATTTGACTAACCCTTCAAACACCAAAAGAACTTAACGTGCGCCGAAACGGCTACCTTTATTCTAACGTACGCTAGAGCTCCCGTGCGCGCACGTTACGAAGCAAAAAGCAAAAAAAGAGAAGAAAAGGACAAAAAACGAAAGCTGAGAGTGTGAGGGTGGGAGACTTACAGAGTTTGGACCCAGCGGAGAGGCACGTCCGGCGAAGCAATGACGACCAGATCGGCCTCCACGTGGAGCTTGGAGAGCGATCTGAGCATGACACGTATCGCCACGTAGAACTCGTAGTCCCTCGGCGTCCCCATGTACATCATCGTCGCGTAAGCATTCCGGTAGCGCTGCTGCTTCTTCAGCTCGTAATTCTTCTCAACCGCCGCGGTTTCGAGAACAAGAAGCGGCAGCAGCAGCAGCAGCAGCGAGAGGGTTACGGAAATTCCAATGCTGCCCTTGGCCATTGAGCTCTCTCTGACTCTCTCTCTCTCTCTCTCTCTCTCTCGCTTCCTCTCTCTAGGCCTCGATCGCCACTGGAAGCGGAAGGAGTTTATTTAATGGGGGAGAAGTCGCAGAGAACGAAGAGAGAGACAAAGAGAGAGAAAGTGAGTTTTGAATTTTATCTGAATAGGAAACAACGAGGGAAGGTGTTTTTCTTATGGCGAAGATCTTTGTGATATCCGGACCGTTCATTTAACTATGTGAGATCTGAACCGTTCATCTCATCGTCGTATTGTAATAATAAGTGTGACGCCTTATCGTCTTGGCGTGTTTGGGGGCATTTTTGAGGTCGGTCCAGTACGGCCCCCGTTTACGTCCTTTTCTGGTAATTTCATTTCTCTTTTTATATTTTAACCGTGGGGCCCACTTTTGGTTTGCGTTGTTGTGAAATTCAAAGTAGCGAAAAGTTTCCACGTGGCCGTGAGTCTTGAATCTGAGAGACCGCGTTTTTCGAATTCGGCCTGCGAAAATAAAAATACTTCTCCTCAACACCTTAATGGTCACGGTCCATTGATTGCGGTTGATGAGTTTGATTTAATATATCCATCACAAAGGTTTTGAAGCTAAAATTAATTTAACGATAATTAAGAAAATGATCAGTATTACCATCACTTTATGATAAGCAAAATGTACTTTGTGAAAATCGAATTTAAGTAATGTAGTCTCGTGTACGATGTCTCATCCTACCCATGTTTGAAAACCAGATGTTGTGTACTTGCTAGATTCATTGGGTCAAATAATTAGTACATTAATTAGAAAACTTAATGAAATAATGTAAGCTTAGAATTGATATTCTTTTTTCCGTACAATAAATTATGGTTGTATAAAAAAAAATTCTCAAATGATGTATGTTTCATTTGTACAATATTTAGGTGTATGCTCGATTTTATTCTTATAACTAAACGTAAAACATTAGTGTTTTTACAAATTTATGACAAAATTGAGACCTAATTGTTGATAGCCAATAATAATGTCATATATTTATTACGTATGTATTCACATGTTATAACTTGTAATATATCGTTGGTCAAACCAAACAGGTTGTTCCTTTACCATTTTTGCTCCAACAATGCGGTCTTTCTACCAGACGGGACTCGTACATTTATTCTCACATTGTGTGATTGTCACCGGTTGCGTGCTCCGTAATTCTTTAAAAATCTGGCCTTGTTAACTAGTATGCCAAATCTTTGACAAGTGCAGGAACCCTACCTGGCGATATATCCTATATTCCTTTTTTTAATTTGGGGCATCATCGACTTGATGAAAGTCAAATATTACCATGTTAGGACAATCTTTGAAAAACAGATTAAGCATGGCTGGATCACTTTACTTACATCCACAATCCAACTAAACAATGCTTACTTTTTGTCACCACTTTACGTGTCTATATATGTAGCGCAGGGCATTGAAGAAATTGTCTGTATCAAAACTCCTACTCACTAACCATGACAAGTGATTCAGTAGAAAAAATATGATCATCAGCTCCCTAAAAGAAAAAAAGAAAAAAAGAAGAAGAAGGTTCTGGGCTACATAGGGCATTGAAAAAATTGTCCGTGTCAAAACTCCTCCTCACTAACCACGACAAGTGTTTCAATGGAAAAGTACGACCATCAGCTCCCTAAAAGAAAAAGAAGAAGGTTCTGAGTTCGACATTTTGTAAGGTGTGAATCTACATGATCGTGATCACTGGTGGGGTGTAATTTCTAACTAGCCTCATCCAAGCTCAAAAGGGATAGATAATCGTGGTTCCTTACCAGTTGTCCATTTTTTAAGAAAAATAAAAGAAAAAAAAAACTCCAACTCACTAACTTGATCAATTTTGTTAGAACTGGCTGGTTGACATATTACGTAATTTTTGTTTGATCTGTACAAAGCGAATATCCGTAGAGATTATAGCTTGCATATCATCATTCATCACGAACTTTGTAATCAAATAGATAAATTCGATGCTACAAATTAAAGCGACACCTTGCTCTATGTTTATGTCACCAACTTTGTAATTAGCCAGGGAGATTAAGGATTATAATTCTTTTTCAATGCAGCTTAGGCCAACTTTCATCTGATCAAAAACAAGGATAGAGACAGAGAGACGGAAAGATGAAAGATCTGTTCACTTTATTTATCAATATTATCGGATTAATATATAATTATTATGATAACAACCGCCCCAAACAAGAGAAATTTTTAGTTGTAATGGGAACCCGGATGGTACATCACGTGTTTTTATGCAAGTGGTGGAAAATTTTAATTTTTAAGTTATTAACCTTTTTAACACACATAACCCACCATTTATACAAAGACACATGATGTACCACCTCGTGTGACGGTCACATTGAAAATCTCTTCCCAAACACGCATCTATATTTGGCAACTGGATTAGTATATGAATATTGTAGTTTTAGGGTTGACTCTGAACCTTGATGCTCGGAAATGGTGGTGGGATGGCGTGCTCTACGCTTCAATATATATATATATATATATATATATATATATATATATATATATATATATATATATATAATGAACGTAAGATGAAACTGTTGAAATTGCAGTAAACCTGGTGAAGGTATATGCAGGCATGGATCAACTGGGCGAAATACGTATGTCCCGGAGTAATCCTGCTGCTGTTTTGATTAAACTTAATTAAGCTTTTAATTAACGTGGGGTTTGGGATGATGGTACATGCTGTCCGTGGTCTAGTACCGATTGATTAGGACTTCTGTGGTGTCACTTATTATATATTAGTTGACAGACATACTTTGAGTAAATGTTCAGAGGAAGACCATTTCCTTTTCATCGTGTTACTTTTTGCAATTTAGTTTACAGCTTTAGCTATATAATGGTTGGTAAATGGGAACAGACGTTTTTGTTGGTACATATTTGGTGGTATTGGTAGCTTAACATGGTTAAAGCATTGGAGTGGTGGACTGTTTTTGTGTTTAGATCTTTTATCTTCAACCCATTATCTCTTAGAATCAAATGCTTCCCTATTTCTCTCATATAAATTAAAGTAGTAATGTTGTTTGTATTTAAAAAAAAAAAAAATGACGAAAGCATTTGCTAACATCACATCACATCACATATAATTTGGGAGAGTCTCATGCGTGAAGCTCATTTAGGTTGCTTCAAACTCAAGCCCAACATCATATGTATCTTTTTGGGCTTGATTGAAAATAATTGTTTTCTTTTTGCTTTTTCTTTGGGTTTGTTCTCACTTTTCATACCTAAGCCCACTGATACCACTGCAAAAGATGCCAGCACTGTAGAATCAAGTCAAAAGAAAAGGAAATTAGCATTTATGCTAAAGGGAGAACATTGTCATGCACATATTTAGTTGACCAAGTAGATACAATATATGTTGGAAGTATGTCCACTTAGGCACTCATTTGATGTAATAGCTTTTGGAATACTTATTATGTTATACTCTTATTTGTTTAATGGAAGGGCAAAACTTATTGTTAATTACTATTTATTGTTTCATGTGTTTAATCAATAACAGAATCCAAGGAATGTATTCATCCTAATAGAGAAGTGCTCTGAGCAAGTTAGATTAACAAGACTTTTCTCTTATGTTCATTCCTAACGTTCTTAGTCACAGGATTGCCAATTCGGCGTTGACAATATGCTAAGGTTAGTATGTGTTTTGTTGACTCAATTGGGAGTATGACTAGTCTCAAGTCATTTAGTGTTGGGCACTAAAACATGCACATATGTGCTTAGAGGGTTCTTGAGTCCACTGAATAACGATCAAAAGAGAGTTCTAACATACATGTCATTTGACCTAAGGCATCATAGTTGTCTAGTGGCTTGATGCGAAAATTACTTGACACTCAAATTAAACCCTCGTTTGACAATTGTAGTAGAATGGATAAGTGAGGGATCGTTCTAGACCGGGGATTAGGAGGGCTTGCTAAAACCTTCTAAATTGACTTAAAAACATAAAAACGAAATTAAAATACTCTTAACAAGACTACTATGACTCAGAATGGCTTTGAAAAACTCAAATTGTCTAAAACAATCAAATTGACTCAAATAGAAGCTAGAACTTGATTTAGACGAATTTGCAATTGTTTATGACTCCAAAAGCTTAAAGATACAAAAATAAAACAAATACGAATGATTAAGACTTAACAAAATAGGGGGGGGGGAAATTGTGGTTGGACGATATTAAATTAAAAAGACAGAATATAATTAAAGGCAAAATGTAAATATGAATGTGATAAAAATATGGATGATGGAATAGCCAAGGGGTTCTTCTCCACACATGTTACACTTGCAAACAAAATTGATTCTCAGTTGGTCTTTCGATAAGTTGTGAAACTCAATGCTCCAAGTTAATTAGATCCGCTTATATTAACTTTCAGATTTCCCTAAATTCGTTGGATTGAATGGAATACGCATTACAACCAAATTATTCTTAATCAAAGTCCCTAACTATGGAATACGCATGATAGAGACATTTAACCAAGATCATTAAGTTCAACGGAAATCATAAACATCGACGAGGCATTTGTTACTATGGAATACGCATGAAACTTATGCCAAGAATTCGTTTAACGCTATTGTTTATAAGCAACCTCTACTACTTGTGAATATAAGTTCATAACGATTAGGTGAAATTCACTTATATTCTAGCGTCATATTTATGCATGAAAATTAAGCTTGCAATCTCAATGAACATACATAAATAAGTTATCAATCAAACAGTTAAACGAATTGAATCCACAACTTATGAAATTCCAACCAAACGTAATCAATTCAAAATGCAAATATAAACATAGTTTCGAATCACCCCCTAGCTAAAGGGGGTTTAGTTCCTCATAACTTTGAAATCAAAGAAACACCTAAACATTCCAACAACTCAAACGTGAATTGTATGAACGTTTAGGCACTCTTCTCTTCCCTTCTCATACGTACAAAACAAAGAGAATTAAATTTAAACTTTGAAATCAAAGAAACACCTAAACATTCCAACAACTCAAACTTGAATTGTATGAACGTTTAAGCACTCTTTTCTTCCTCGTTGTTGTAGCACAAAGTCTAAGGTGAGCTTAAGGGCTTTAGGTGTATGTGGAATGGAGTAGGGAGTGGTTGGAGATGGAAGAATGAAGAGAAAATATGCAGAAAATGAAGTGGGACTCACGGCAATGGAATGGTATTTGTGTTGTGTGAAGTGTTGTGAATGGAAATATGAGATATGAATTGAATGGGGAGTGAATGAATGAATGCTAGGGTATTTATAGGGGTAGTGGAGGGAACATATGGCTGTTTGTTTAAGCATTTGTGTGGAGGAATGATGGAAAAACAGCTAGGACACATGTGAAAACTGGAATTGCACAAGGGGAGCAAAGGGAACCCACGGCATGGATGGATTTGCATGTGTTTGGGAAGCTTTCTTGCTCATTTTCTGGATGCAATGATGAAGAGTTTAATAATTAATGCATGTAGGTGGTTGAAATGATGAAGAATGAGTGGTGGATGTGTGAATGATTGAATGTGCATGTGGGTGAATGTGAAGGGAATGCATGTGAGGATGCTGGAAATGCAATGGAACTCACGGCACAAAGGTTCTTTGGTGATGAATGTGGTTGATTTAATGGAGGAACAAGTGCATGTGTTGAATTAGTGGTGCATGTGATTAAAGATGGAGAAGGTGGTGTAATGATGAAGTGGAATGGCTGAAAATGCAAGGGGGAGTGAAGGCCACGGCAAAGGTGTTTTGGTGCATGTGTTGGCTGTTTTGTTTGTTGGTTAAAGCTTGTGTTTGCATGTGAATGTTGTTTGTGTTTTAAAGAATGAATGGTGGTGTAATGATGAAGTGTGATGAGTGATAAGTGTATGATATGTTGAGTGATAAGATAAGTGGTTATTGATATGTGGTTATTGATATGTAGATGAATGAATGATATGATAAGTAATGAATGAATGATATGTGGTAATTGATATGTAGATGAATGAATGATATGATAAGTAATAAATATATGATATGTGGTGAGTGATAAGTGAATGGTTTGATAAGTGATAAATGAACTAGTTTAAAGGGCTAGGGTTTAAGTACATAGAATGGGCCTAAAATAGGTTGGTTTGTATGGCATAATGTGTTGTGTCTTCAAGTGCATACAAGGCCTTCAAATTCGTCCATCCTCTTGGCTCCATGGATAAGTTATCCAATCCATGCCCAAAAATGCTCCAAATGGCCTCAAAATGCACTTTCTTGCTCCCTAGGCCCTTAGAACCTGAAAACACACAAAAGAAGCATAAAGGACTAAAATAACGAGAGAAACATAACGTAAATGCACGAGAACAAGCCATTTAAGTCGCATGAATATGCTCCTATCAAATACCCCCACACTTAGCTTTTGCTAGTCCTCGAGCAAAATAGAATAAAAACAAATAAACAAAACGACACTAAACACGTAAAACACAACCTAAACCTTCCAACAACCGTCTTAGGGATTTCCAATGCACATGACAAGTTAAAAATCATTATTCCCACGGAATTTAGCCATTTTTACCCTTAAGTACATTCTTAATCATAGTTACCACATACTAGTTCGCAATTAAGCATTTAAAACCATGTTTTGAATGTAGTAACATGCCTTAGAGAATTTGCTCAATTCCTTTCAAGATATGCACTCAATTTTTACTCAGATTTTCTAACTACACACCCTAATCTAGTCATATGTGAGAAGATTGATGTAAACATGAAAACGACACTCACATATATGTATTACAAAGAACGCAATTTCTGGAGTTAATAATCAAGTTTAGATATGATCTCATGAATGGAATGCTACCACTTAGACGCGAGAACCAGTGACACCATACTCATACCAAGTTCAAACTCCACAAATTGAAACACATAACACTCAAGATAGAAGTCAAGGGTTGTAACGGGGCTTGGGGTATGTGGATAACAAAGAAGGGATATGGAAAACAAAGGTTCTTAAAGAAATAGTGAGCAAAGCATTTGAATCAACTTAGAATTCACTTTTGAATGAAAACTCAACTTTTGAACAAAAAGGGAGAATTTAGACAATTTACGCCCAGAATTGGTGTTTTGGAACCTTTCTTCAATCACTTATTCTTTTCTCTTTTTTTTTTTTTTTTTTTTTTTTTTTTTTTTTTTTGAATCTCAAAACATAAACACTTAAACATTCTCTCCCCCACATTTATTTTCTTTCATAAAGTAACTCAAAAGGAATTCAATTAGGTCATGCTCACTATCTTTTAAGAACAAGGGTGGGGATTGTCCTAAACTAGGCTAGGTGAGGAAAAAGTGGGTTAACAAAGAACATGGGCTAACACGGCTCAACGGGGGTACAACTTACAACATATACGAAATATGGGAAGTGAGGCTATTTGGCTATGGTGGCAACTACACAACTTCATCTTGATATATGTTATGCAAATCAATAACATGCTTTGAATGAAATGGGCATGAGTTCTAGCATTTGGAACTATATGATGAAACGCCTTCTAAGTAGTAACCAAGCAAAGAATAATGAGATCATGCAACGATTTTAGAAAACAAGAAATCACAGATTATACTCTCCAAAGAACGTTATAGGCTCAAGTCTCTCAGGGTTGTAGCGTTTGTTTGAGTTCCTTCCTTCAAGCATGTTACATAACTAATTTTTTTTCTTTTATGATTGCATGTGAAGTCATACATTATAACCATAACCAAGCATATACCAAGAGTAAATCAAACTTTTCTCTATGTTTATAACTCTTTCTAACCGTCATGCAATTATAAACCAAATCCTTAACATTGTGTTGGAAGGTATCCTAAGACACAAACTCACAAAAACGACTCAAAACACTCTTTTTAGGCTTTTCAAAACAATTTTTCAAATTTTTATGTGCTTTTCGGAGTTATAAAACAACACACACTAAAATATTTTTAAAACAGTGAGAAACAACATGTGAAGTGATAGGTGATAAAATCCAACGAATTTGCATCAAATATACTTAGTTACCCCCCCACACTTAAATCAAACATTGTCCTCAATGTTTTAAGCATAGATTCACACAAAGCATAAGTAAATACACAAAAAGCACTTAAACATACTAAACATGGCATAATGTAATTAACAAAGAGAAGAGTTTAGAGACGCAAATCTGGTTATAGAGTGTAAATTCCATCTTCTCCTTGGTAATTGCATTGAGGCTTTGATCTTTGTGATTCCACAGGCTTACTCTTGAACTGGTTTCCGCCCATCGTTGATTTTCCTTTGTGCTACTTCTTGAACTGGGCAGCATGATGGTTCATTTGGTCTCCCCCGAAGGTCTGAGCTTACCCCTTTGGTCTGTTTCTTTGTTCAATCTTTCCAATTCGTATTGAAAAGGGTTGGAGGATAACTCAGCCTATGTTTGTCTCCATATGCTTCAATGTATCATTTTCACTTGCCTTACTCGCTCCCCTTTGCAGAAGTGGTCCCTTCTCCGGAAGTGTATCAACCGTTGAAGATGACTACTCGAGAGCAACGCTAGGTAAGCAATCAGGAATAGATTCCAGGCAGTTGGCTCCAGATCGGAAGACTGACTCCAAGTGCCGGCTGATTGCTTCTTTTACTTTGCCATGCGAGTAAGAACAAGGACAAAGAAAAAGACAGGGAAAGAGCATGATATGAGATACTTTTGCTTTTGACCTTGATGATATGAGATACCTTTGCTTTTGAAGAAGCGGTGAATGAATCAGCACATGTATTTGTTGTGCTGCTTCCTCCTGGGTCATCTGTACTCCAGGCATCTGGTATCATCTTTGGGGAAGAAGAAAGAATTGAGTATTTCGAAAGGCTTTGCTGGGAGTGCGCCCTCAGAGGTGAGAGAGAGTTGGGCATTTTCTTCAGGTTTACCCTGCCATAAAAGACGAAGGTCGACATATATAGAGATAATATCAAGTGGTGGTACTTTTTACCTTTGTCGACAAACGTTTTGATCCCGCAAATCCGGCTTTTTGAAATAATGGCGCCTCTTCGATCTTTGAACACGCCTCTTCGATTTCTGAGCAGGCGCCCCTTCGATTTCTGAACGACGTCCCTTCGCTTGCTGAACGACACGTGGTAGTGCAGATACGGCTCCTTTTGACAAAGCTGCACGCGTCTTCTGAAAAGTTGAGAAAGTGTCGCCGAACTTTGCGCTTGTCGGCTAAAGATGTGTAGTTGCGATGATGGCCTCCACGTGTTGTCTGAAAAGAAGAACTCTTTTGACAAAGTTGAACACGTCTTCTGAAAAGCTGAGAAAGCGTCGCCTAAATTACGCCGGAAATTCCGGCTTTTTGAATCGGTGGACGCGTCGCCTTGGCTTCTTATTGAGGTATCGATCACCGCCACAAACACACTCTGAAGATTTCCCATTCTTGAAAATCGACTCCGGCCCTTTGAAATTTAACTCCATCCCTTTTCTTTGAACACTTTTGAAAAAATGGCAAACTCATCGAACCTTAGCTTGGAATTGAGCCTTAGCAGTGATACGGGCGCGCCGCGTCAAGGTAACGTATGGCGTCCTTCTTTCTTTTCTTCTAACGGTCCTCTTTCAGGTGAAGACTCTGTGATGCAGGACGCCACAACAGCTACAATAGTAGCTAGGAACCTCCTCACACCAAAAGATAGTAGGCTGCTGTCAGGACGGTCCGATGAGTTGGCCGTTCAAGAGTCCCTCGCACTTAGTGTTCAGTGTGCGAGTTCTGTGTCCAACATGGGCCAACGCCTGCTTGCCCGCTCCCGTCAGGTGGAATCATTGATGGCAGAGGTGGAAAGTCTCAAGCAGGAGATCCAGCAGCTGAAGTATGAGAATAGAAGTTTGCATGTGCTTGCAAATAACTATTCGTCGGGCATGAAGAGGAAGCTTGATGAGCTGCAAGAGTCTGAAGGTCGGATTCACAGTGACCGTCAAAGGTTTTCGTCTTTCCTCCAGAGGCACCTTTTTCCTGGCTCATCCAGCGCTTGGCCAAGTATTGAGGCCTGGAATGCTCTATCTTCGATGCCTCCCGCTCCGATGCCTTCTGCTCCTATGCCTTCTGTTCCTACGCCTTCCGCTCCGATGCCTTCTGTTCCTACGCCTTCCGCTTCAAGAGTAAAGCCACGTAGTGGGGCCTCAAGCAAACAACCTTTGTGAAGCACCATCTTTCTTTGTTTAGCAGTGCCTATCAATAAATCAAACATTTTCTCAATGTTACAATCATAGACTCACACAATTAATAAACAAACAAACAATAACAACTAAACAACCTAACAAGGCAGAAACGAAATAGCAACAAAGAGAAGAGTTTTTTTTTTTTTTTTTTTTTTTTTAATTTTTATCAAATTTTCGAAGTTTTATACCAAGACACTATAAAACACTCTAAAAACGCTTAAAACAGCAAGAAACAACATTCTAAGTGATAGGTGAATAAATCCCACGAAATTCATGCAAATACAAATTGTTTACCCCCCCACACTTAAATCAAACTTTGTCCTCAATGTTTTAAGCAGAAAGTCACAACAGAGCAAGCAAATAAACAAATACGAGAAAGAAAGCAAAGTAAAGGCAGTAAAGAAAAAGAAAGGAATAAAAATAAGTCTCTTAAAGGGGTTTCCAAGTTCTTCTCTATTCGGATGCATGGGTTGCCTCCCATGAAGCGCTTTCTTTTACGTCTTGCAGCCGAACGGTACCTCCGTTTAAGCTTGACTAGGTTCCATGGCATGGAGGGGTACCTCCTCCACGACATGCTCCTCAAACATCTCGTAATAGGGCTTCAATCGATGCCCATTCACTTTGAATTCTTGCTGCGTCTTTGAACTTTTGATTTGCACTGCACCATGAGGGAAAACATTAGTAACAACAAACGGGCCAATCCATTTAGAACGCAACTTACCAGGAAACAAACGTAGGCGAGAGTTGAAAAGTAACACTTTCTGCCCAACTGTGAAGGTCTTGGTTCGAATCATTTTATCATGGAATGCTTTGGTCTTGGTTTTGTACATCCGGGCATTCTCATAGGCTTCATTCCGAATCTCCTCAAGTTCATTCAATTGGAGCTTCCTATGAACTCCCGCTGCATCTATGTCCATGTTGAAAATCTTCACGGCCCAATGTGCCTTGTGCTCTAACTCTACGGGCAAATGACATGGCTTACCATAGACGAGCCGAAAAGGTGACATCCCAATGGGTGTTTTGTATGTCGTACGATATGCCCACAGTGCATCATCTAAACGTAAGCTCCAATCCCTCCTTGTTGGTCCAACGGTCTTCTCCAAAATTTGTTTGATTTCTCGGTTAGACACCTCGGCTTGGCCATTTGTTTGAGGATGGTAAGGTGTGGAGACCTTATGTTTGACATGGTACTTTCTTAGCAACGCCTCAATGGTCCGATTGCAAAAGTGAGACCCTCCATCACTTATGATTACTCTCGGCATTCCAAACCTAGCAAAAATGTTAGTTTTCACGAAATCTGCAACCACCTTAGAATCGTTAGTACGGGTGGCTTTTGCTTCCACCCATTTAGAAACATAATCAACGGCTAGCAAGATATAAGTGAAACCATAAGATTGAGGAAAAGGGCCCATGAAATCAATGCCCCAAACATCAAAAATTTCAACATTAAAGACAGGGGTTTGCGTCATTTGGTCCTTGGTACCTATGTTACCCATTCGTTGGCAACGATCACAAGACATACAAAAGGTTCTAGCATCCCTAAATATAGTCGGCCAATAAAAACCACATTCTAGAACCTTGAGGGCAGTGCGTTGTGTGCCAAAATGACCACCACATGCATATGTGTGACAAAAGCTTAGAATAGAGTGAAATTCAGAATCATGCACACATCTACGTACAATTTGATCTGAGCAATACTTCCACAAATAAGGGTCATCCCAAACATAGAAACGTGCATCATTTTTAAGCTTATCACGTTGGTGCTTGTTTAGTTCATTTGGAATTTGTTTAGCCACCAAGTAATTCACTAAATCTGCATACCATGGTTCACTTACCTCAATGGATAGCAGCTGCTCATCGGGAAAAGTTTCAGGGATAGGCACGGCATGTTCATGCTCCTCGTGGATCATTCGGCTTAAATGGTCAGCCACTACATTCTCGCTTCCTTTCTTATCCCGGATTTCAATATCAAATTCTTGAAGAAGAAGAATCCAACGGATAAGCCTCGGCTTTGCTTCCTTTTTTGTGAGCAAGTACCTCAAAGCTGCATGATCAGAATAAACGATTACTTTAGTACCAATTAAATATGAACGGAATTTATCTAAAGCAAAAACCACAACTAGAAGTTCTTTTTCCGTCGTGGAGTAGTTCAATTGGGCATCATTGAGAGTCCGAGAGGCATAGTATATGACATGCGGCCGCTTGTCTCTTCTTTGTCCTAGAACAGCTCCTAATGCATAGTCGGATGCATCGCACATGAGCTCGAACGGAAGGATCCAATCTGGAGGTACAATAATGGGGGCCGAGACTAGCTTCTCCTTGAGTTGGTTAAATGCCGAATTACACTCTTCATCAAACTTGAATGGCACATCTTTTTGAAGCAATCGGCAAAGAGGGTTGGACATCTTGGAGAAGTCTTTGATAAAACGCCTATAGAACCCTGCATGGCCAAGAAACGAACGTACCTCTCTAACCGAAGTAGGAGAGGGTAAGTGACGTACAAGGTCTATTTTCGATTTATCTACTTCAATTCCTTTTTCTGAAACAATATGTCCTAAAACTATACCTTGTTTCACCATAAAGTGACATTTCTCCCAATTCAAGACAAGGTTAGTTTCAACACATCGTTTCAAAATTAAGGTCAGATTATCCAAGCAATTATCAAATGAACTCCCAAATACACTGAAATCATCCATGAAAACCTCAATGATCTTTTCAACAAAATCGGAAAATATACTTACCATACACCTTTGGAAAGTGGCCGGTGCGTTGCATAAGCCAAATGGCATGCGACGATAAGCAAATGTTCCAAAGGGACATGTGAATGTGGTCTTCTCTTGATCATCCGGGGCTATCACAATTTGGTTATATCCAGAGTATCCATCAAGAAAACAGTAAAAAGCATGACCGGCTAACCTTTCGAGCATCTGGTCGATGAATGGCAAAGGAAAGTGATCTTTCCTAGTCATGGCATTTAGCTTCCGGTAATCGATACATACGTGCCATCCAGTCTGAATGCGTGTAGGCACGAGCTCATTCTCATCATTCTTGATAACAGTTACTCCGGACTTCTTGGGAACGACTTGAACTGGAGAGACCCAACGGCTATCGGAGATAGGGTAGATCACTCCGCAATCCAAAAGCTTGATTATTTCCTTCTTCACCACTTCCATCATCGGAGGGTTGAGACGGCGTTGAGCCTCTCGAGTTGGTTTAGCCCCCTCCTCAAGAAGTATACGGTGCATGCATGTGGTAGGGCTTATTCCTTTAATGTCGGCCAAAGTCCACCCTATGGCCGTTTTGTGTTCTCGCAGCACCCTCACAAGCTTCTCCTCCTCCATTGCCGTGAGACTTGATGAAATGATGACGGGCAATGTTTCGCCTTTTCCCAAAAACACATACTTCAAATGGTCTGGCAACGGCTTAAGTTCAAGCGATGATGCCTGAACAACAGAAGGTAGCATCTTAGTGGAAACTGAATTTGAAAGTGAGAGTGGAACCTTACCATATTGTTGTGGCAATGACTCAAGGGCTGCCACAACCTCAATTATTTCTTCACTAGAACCCATTGCAAAGAATTCCTCCTCCTTGTCGTGGCCTTGCATTGGCCCAAATCCTTCATTTTTGCGCTCTATGGCCTTAGTGATGGTTGTTTCCAGGGCGTCCTCGTTCAATTCTTCAAGGTATACCTGCGCCAAAGAATCGATAACATCAATGGAAAAACAAGAATGGTCATCAACGGGATATCTCATAGTTTCAGAAATATTAAAATCAATCACTTCCCCATCGAATTCCATTGTCAAGGTGCCTTTGTATACATCAATCTTCGTTCGGGCCGTCTTCATGAATGGCCTACCAAGGAGAATCGGCAAAGATGTAGAATGGGTTGAATCCTCCATGTCTAGGACGTAGAAATCAGCCGGAAAAATTAAATGGTTCACCTGCACAAGCACATCTTCCAAAACTCCTTTTGGATACGCGTTAGAACGATCGGCCAATTGTATAATTACACCATCTTGTTTTAATTCACCCAAATTCATAGATGCATAAATAGAATAAGGCATGACATTTATGGATGCACCTAAATCAAGCATGGCATGTTCAAAACGATTATGTCCAATCACACAAGGAATCGTGAAACTACCGGGGTCTTTGCACTTGGTAGGCAGTTTACGTTGCAAAACAGCGGACACATTCTCGCTTACCTTCACTACCTCTTTGTTTGCCCTTCGTCTCTTTGTATTGCATAGGTCCTTGAGGAATTTAGCATACTTTGGAACCTGTTTGATTGCATCGAGAAGCGGTATGTTCACTTGCACCTTCCGGAACGTTTCAAGAATGTCCTTCTCGCTTTCTTCCTTTTTTTCTTGCATGAACCTGCGAGGAAAAGGTACATTGGGCAGATTAGGACGTGAAGTACATGAATTTGAACTTAAATTACCTGATTTGGCCGAGTTAGGGTGATCTGCCTCAGGTTGTGTCGTCTCTTCATCTACTTTCTGGGCAGATTTGGGATTGTTTGGCTCGGTCCCAACTTCTTTTCCACCCCTTAGGGTGATGGCCTTGGCGGATTCGAATCCTCCCTTTGGATTGACTGTGGTTGAGCTAGGAAGCTTTCCTTGCTCTCTAATCTGTCCAAGGAACTCAGAAATCTGCCCTATTTGTTTCTTCATATCCATCATCTCCTTCTCGTTATTTTCTATTCGGTTGTTTTGATTTTGCAACCCCTGCGAAATAGAGGTTAGTAATTGCATAGCTTGATTACTTTCCAAAGACGTACCTGAATGAGATGATGCCAAAGGTTGTTGGGATTGTTGGGGTGCATACGGTTTGGAATAAAAACCAGGGGGGTTTGGCCTAAATCCTCCTTGTTGGGCAGCTTGTTGTGGCTCCCTCCATTTGAAGTTTGGATGGTCCCTCCATCCGGCATTGTAAGTGTTCGAGTATGGGTTGTTTTGATTTTGTCCTTGGAAACCAATTGCATTGGCAGATTCCCACCCACCATTCTCGATTAGTTGAGGGCACTTGTCGGATGGATGCCCTTGAATTGAGCACACGCCACAAACTTGGTGTTCTTGTGCTTTTGGACCAATCACAACCTGAGAAACAAGAGAAGTAAGATTAGCAAGTTGTGATTGAATTTCAGAAATAGCACTCACCTCATTTACACTTTGTTGCCGTGGGGCTTCCCTTTGGCCCACTCCTTCATATTGTTGAGCGTTGAGCGCTCGGTTGGCTATGAGAATCTTGGCATCCCTTGGTGTTTTGTCCACCAATGCTCCTCCCGCTGACGCATCAACCATTTGACGTTCGATAGGAAGGAGGCCCTCATAGAAATATTGAAGGAGAAGTTCCTCCTTCATTTGATGTTGAGGACATGAAGCTACAAGGCCCTTGAAGCGCTCATAATAAGCCGGGAATGTCTCACCATGATTCTGTTGAATACCACTAATTTTCTTCCGTAGGAGAATCACTCTCGAAGTAGGGAAGAATTTCTCCAAGAAAGCACGCTTCATACTCTCCCACGAAGTCACAGTTCCCGGGGCTAGTTCGTAGAGCCAATCTTTGGCCTTGTCCATAAGTGAAAATGGAAAGGCCTTCATCTTCAATATACTCCCATCCACATTGACGGGGGTCATGCTCGAACAAACCACCTCGAACTCCTTCAAGTGTTTGTTGGGGTCTTCCATAGACAAGCCATGGAACTTCGGAATATGGTGTAACAAACTGGATTTGAGTTCAAATTCCTCAGTCTTCCCCTCTGCAGCCGTGGGGTATTGGATACAAAGAGGCAATGCATTATCCAAACCTGAGGCCGAAAGCTCCTTGATGGTTCTATTATCTGCTGCCATGGCTTGTTCTTCTTCAAAAATCTGATCCGTGGGCTTTTCTTCTACACCTACTTCGTCTTCTTCAAGCCCAGGTTGTGGTGGAGGTTGTGGTGGCTCTTGTTGACTCCTTGTTCTCCTCAAAGTGCGTTCAAAATCACCGTCAAAGTCGGAGATGTTCTCTATAATAGGCGACGAGTCATACACAGTACCTAAAAAACAAGGAAACAAACAAACTAAGAATCTAAAATAAGAATGCACGAAAAACAAAAAAAAATAAAAATAAAAAAATAATAAAAATAAAGACAAAGGATTAGCAAAGTTGCTAATCCCCGGTAACGGCGCCAAAATTTGGTGCGAAAATTACTTGACACTCAAATTAAACCCTCGTTTGACAATTGTAGTAGAATGGATAAGTGAGGGATCGTTCTAGACCGGGGATTAGGAGGGCTTGCTAAAACCTTCTAAATTGACTTAAAAACATAAAAACTAAATTAAAATACTCTTAACAAGACTACTATGACTCAGAATGGCTTTGAAAAACTCAAATTGTCTAAAACAATCAAATTGACTCAAATAGAAGCTAGAACTTGATTTAGACGAATTTGCAATTGTTTATGACTCCAAAAGCTTAAAGATACAAAAATAAAACAAATACGAATGATTAAGACTTAACAAAATAGGGGGGGGAAATTGTGGTTGGACGATATTAAATTAAAAAGACAGAATATAATTAAAGGCAAAATATAAATATGAATGTGATAAAAATATGGATGATGGAATAGCCAAGGGGTTCTTCTCCACACATGTTACACTTGCAAACAAAATTGATTCTCAGTTGGTCTTTCGATAAGTTGTGAAACTCAATGCTCCAAGTTAATTAGATCCGCTTATATTAACTTTCAGATTTCCCTAAATTCGTTGGATTGAATGGAATACGCATTACAACCAAATTATTCTTAATCAAAGTCCCTAACTATGGAATACGCATGATAGAGACATTTAACCAAGATCATTAAGTTCAACGGAAATCATAAACATCGACGAGGCATTTGTTACTATGGAATACGCATGAAACTTATGCCAAGAATTCGTTTAACGCTATTGTTTATAAGCAACCTCTACTACTTGTGAATATAAGTTCATAACGATTAGGTGAAATTCACTTATATTCTAGCGTCATATTTATGCATGAAAATTAAGCTTGCAATCTCAATGAACATACATAAATAAGTTATCAATCAAACAGTTAAACGAATTGAATCCACAACTTATGAAATTCCAACCAAACGTAATCAATTCAAAATGCAAATATAAACATAGTTTCGAATCACCCCCTAGCTAAAGGGGGTTTAGTTCCTCATAACTTTGAAATCAAAGAAACACCTAAACATTCCAACAACTCAAACGTGAATTGTATGAACGTTTAGGCACTCTTCTCTTCCCTTCTCATACGTACAAAACAAAGAGAATTAAATTTAAACTTTGAAATCAAAGAAACACCTAAACATTCCAACAACTCAAACTTGAATTGTATGAACGTTTAAGCACTCTTTTCTTCCTCGTTGTTGTAGCACAAAGTCTAAGGTGAGCTTAAGGGCTTTAGGTGTATGTGGAATGGAGTAGGGAGTGGTTGGAGATGGAAGAATGAAGAGAAAATATGCAGAAAATGAAGTGGGACTCACGGCAATGGAATGGTATTTGTGTTGTGCGCCAAAATTTGATGCGAAAATTACTTGACACTCAAATTAAACCCTCGTTTGACAATTGTAGTAGAATGGATAAGTGAGGGATCGTTCTAGACCGGGGATTAGGAGGGCTTGCTAAAACCTTCTAAATTGACTTAAAAACATAAAAACTAAATTAAAATACTCTTAACAAGACTACTATGACTCAGAATGGCTTTGAAAAACTCAAATTGTCTAAAACAATCAAATTGACTCAAATAGAAGCTAGAACTTGATTTAGACGAATTTGCAATTGTTTATGACTCCAAAAGCTTAAAGATACAAAAATAAAACAAATACGAATGATTAAGACTTAACAAAATAGGGGGGGGAAATTGTGGTTGGACGATATTAAATTAAAAAGACAGAATATAATTAAAGGCAAAATGTAAATATGAATGTGATAAAAATATGGATGATGGAATAGCCAAGGGGTTCTTCTCCACACATGTTACACTTGCAAACAAAATTGATTCTCAGTTGGTCTTTCGATAAGTTGTGAAACTCAATGCTCCAAGTTAATTAGATCCGCTTATATTAACTTTCAGATTTCCCTAAATTCGTTGGATTGAATGGAATACGCATTACAACCAAATTATTCTTAATCAAAGTCCCTAACTATGGAATACGCATGATAGAGACATTTAACCAAGATCATTAAGTTCAACGGAAATCATAAACATCGACGAGGCATTTGTTACTATGGAATACGCATGAAACTTATGCCAAGAATTCGTTTAACGCTATTGTTTATAAGCAACCTCTACTACTTGTGAATATAAGTTCATAACGATTAGGTGAAATTCACTTATATTCTAGCGTCATATTTATGCATGAAAATTAAGCTTGCAATCTCAATGAACATACATAAATAAGTTATCAATCAAACAGTTAAACGAATTGAATCCACAACTTATGAAATTCCAACCAAACGTAATCAATTCAAAATGCAAATATAAACATAGTTTCGAATCACCCCCTAGCTAAAGGGGGTTTAGTTCCTCATAACTTTGAAATCAAAGAAACACCTAAACATTCCAACAACTCAAACGTGAATTGTATGAACGTTTAGGCACTCTTCTCTTCCCTTCTCATACGTACAAAACAAAGAGAATTAAATTTAAACTTTGAAATCAAAGAAACACCTAAACATTCCAACAACTCAAACTTGAATTGTATGAACGTTTAAGCACTCTTTTCTTCCTCGTTGTTGTAGCACAAAGTCTAAGGTGAGCTTAAGGGCTTTAGGTGTATGTGGAATGGAGTAGGGAGTGGTTGGAGATGGAAGAATGAAGAGAAAATATGCAGAAAATGAAGTGGGACTCACGGCAATGGAATGGTATTTGTGTTGTGTGAAGTGTTGTGAATGGAAATATGAGATATGAATTGAATGGGGAGTGAATGAATGAATGCTAGGGTATTTATAGGGGTAGTGGAGGGAACATATGGCTGTTTGTTTAAGCATTTGTGTGGAGGAATGATGGAAAAACAGCTAGGACACATGTGAAAACTGGAATTGCACAAGGGGAGCAAAGGGAACCCACGGCATGGATGGATTTGCATGTGTTTGGGAAGCTTTCTTGCTCATTTTCTGGATGCAATGATGAAGAGTTTAATAATTAATGCATGTAGGTGGTTGAAATGATGAAGAATGAGTGGTGGATGTGTGAATGATTGAATGTGCATGTGGGTGAATGTGAAGGGAATGCATGTGAGGATGCTGGAAATGCAATGGAACTCACGGCACAAAGGTTCTTTGGTGATGAATGTGGTTGATTTAATGGAGGAACAAGTGCATGTGTTGAATTAGTGGTGCATGTGATTAAAGATGGAGAAGGTGGTGTAATGATGAAGTGGAATGGCTGAAAATGCAAGGGGGAGTGAAGGCCACGGCAAAGGTGTTTTGGTGCATGTGTTGGCTGTTTTGTTTGTTGGTTAAAGCTTGTGTTTGCATGTGAATGTTGTTTGTGTTTTAAAGAATGAATGGTGGTGTAATGATGAAGTGTGATGAGTGATAAGTGTATGATATGTTGAGTGATAAGATAAGTGGTTATTGATATGTGGTTATTGATATGTAGATGAATGAATGATATGATAAGTAATGAATGAATGATATGTGGTAATTGATATGTAGATGAATGAATGATATGATAAGTAATAAATATATGATATGTGGTGAGTGATAAGTGAATGGTTTGATAAGTGATAAATGAACTAGTTTAAAGGGCTAGGGTTTAAGTACATAGAATGGGCCTAAAATAGGTTGGTTTGTATGGCATAATGTGTTGTGTCTTCAAGTGCATACAAGGCCTTCAAATTCGTCCATCCTCTTGGCTCCATGGATAAGTTATCCAATCCATGCCCAAAAATGCTCCAAATGGCCTCAAAATGCACTTTCTTGCTCCCTAGGCCCTTAGAACCTGAAAACACACAAAAGAAGCATAAAGGACTAAAATAACGAGATAAACATAACGTAAATGCACGAGAACAAGCCATTTAAGTCGCATGAATATGCTCCTATCATGGCTAGGTCATTGATCTTTGACAATGTCAAAGAGATTCCATTGAAAGTGCCAACAACATTGTTGGGGTTAAGCTATCTAATCATGTAGGCATGTGAATGCACAACAAAGGATCTCTAACCTTCCATGGTGGAAGGAGAATACTCTGAGATATGATTTGAGAGTATTTGGCCAAAGAAAATGAATATGACTTAGGAAGAATATATCATATTCAACAGAATTATACAAAGAAGTATCACATTGAGTAGTAGACATAAAACAAACTATCAGTTAAACAATGTGATCAAGAGTATTGAATTAGAGATGGACCATATTGCATTGTAGTTGCAACTGGATAGGTTCTCTAACCACTTCTACATAGCTTAGGTAACCAGTGATATGATTTTTACCACATGCAAAAGTATGGATAAAAACACTTAAAAATACTTGCAAAAGTACAAGTTAGTTGTAGTAAAAATGCTCATGCAAGGTCGTTCTCCACAGGGATTATTGAAAACAATTTAGGTAAAAACCAAATCTTAACTAACTATTCAAAACAAAGTTTCGAAAAGATTGATTTTATGACTTAAAATAATAAAAACAATTTAAAAGATTCGGCAGAAGGAAAATAACAAAAAGTAAACGGCTTTGAAAACCAACTTAAAAAGACACTAGGATTCCGTCGTCACCTTAACAATCTTACGTAGTTCTCCAAATTACATATGAATTGCCCATGCATATTTTGAAGGTTAGGTTTTCCTAAAGTATTTTCTACTTGGACCTCCAATCAGAACGTACCAAGCATGCAATCCGTCTAGATGTTCGGATCCAATGTGAACATGAAAGACTCATTAACCTTTATGAAAATCATGCAACCCTTAAGACTTGGTGTTCGCCCTAAGGGAACTTACAATCATTAACCACAAGAAGTTATGGCCAATTTCAGAGAACCTTCTGACCTTGCATCAAATTACTTTTCTAAATATCCTAATGGTGACCAATCATCAAGACAATTAGATAGTTTCAAACATGGTGATTAATAATTCAAAATTCATAATATCATAAGTAAATTGAAAAGAAACTACATATTCTTGTTAAGACTAGTGGCCTTGCCCCAACAAAAGAAAGTTAGTTACACATAATCATAATTAAAAACAAAGAAAATATTATTAAGAAGAAAATGATTGAAAACACCTTATATGAAAAGTCTGAAATCTACTAGAGCCTTCGGCAATCCTCTAAATGTGGTGTAGAGAATTCCCTGGGGACGGCTCCTTTATTTTTACTAACACAATTGAAATCATTTCTATAAAAAGGTCTTCTAAAAACTAAGGGAAAAAAAACAATATATATATAAACTAGGTAACAAAATAAATTAAGAGAAACTAGGTAACAATATCCTAGACATTCAAGGAGAACTTGCCCAGTTGACTGATTTGCCACGTTCAGGGCCTAAAACACCACAAAATCAAGCCCAAGACATCTTGTTTAAAGCTTGAGATGTTCTCAACATAATTTCAGAAGGGCCTATTTCCATAAACAACATCTTGGACGCCACAAAGCCGAAATAAGCCCAAAACGTCACTTTGACAGTTTCTCGCGCTAGTCTTTTGTTTCTTTGTCATAAATTAACTGTTTGGTAGAAATTTCTGAAATTTTGATGCAAACAAGTTGAAAGACTCACAAAAACAGTCCAACTAAAATTACTCCAAAATTCATCCGTTTGATCGCTTTTTGCTCAAGAGGAAGTCGCATGTCCTACATTAAGAAATATAAACCAAAGTATCAAAATATCACCAAAATAATTACCAAAACATACTAAGAATAGGGAAAATATATTACATGAAATTGACTCATCAGCCATGACATACTGCTAGGTGTCACTCATGGTTTATGAAAGCCCTGAAGTTAGCAATCACTAATCGTCATCCAAGGGAGAATTGAAACATGGTTTCAATTCAAAATCGATCGTTAAGAGTAACAATTGCACACTGCCTCACTAATTGGAACCTTATGGATCGTACACCGATTAAGGATGAATGTGAAGAAATATCAATGAGATGGATAAGCAATTAAATGGTTTATTTGAGCATGGTCAAGATTAATTAATTAGTTAATTAATCATAAGAATTAATTAGTTAGTTAATTAATCATACGAACAATTTTGTATTAGGGCTTTATGTTATTTCGGGTTTTGTGGTCCAAACGTGTTTGGTCCATAAAGACCTATTAAGTTTAACTTGTATTGACAATTAAAACCAAATAGGGATTTAGTCCAAAACTAAAGAGGGAGGCCGACCACAATGCAAGGGAATTGGTGATGAACTTATTACAAGTTTGCCACACAATTGTGAGGAGATATAAGGGCAATTTTATAGCCTTTTCCTCATTAGAGTTTTCTTTGAGACAAATCAACAAAGAGACAAGGAGAAAGGAAGATCTAAGGAGTAAGGAGGTGACTTAAAGACCCTCCATTTGGGGGAATCCCTTGTGTAAACAAGGATGAGCTTCAAGGGTGAGAAAAACTCAAATTTTCCTCTTTGATTTGCAAAGAGTCTTGGTTCACCTTATACTAGATGTGAAAGCAAATTTCTTCCATCTTGTTCTTGGACGAAAATGCACCTGCAAAAATAATTAACACCTTAGGTCAAGGCCAAGAGCCTCACGTGCCCATGATGAATGGGGAGAGGCTTTGGCTGAAGAACCTCCGATGCCAAAGTTAGAATTTTGAGCGAAAAGTGTTTGGAGAATTTAGAGAATTTTGTAACAGGATTAAACTTAGGTTTTTGGAGAAATGAAGTGGTATTTATAGGGGTGTGGCCGGCCCCTTTTGGAGAGGTGGGAACTGGCCACATTCGGTGATTTTTGGGTGTAATTGCAAGATATTATGTCTCTATAATATCTTGCAATCAATTTGGAAATTAATTAGAAATTAATTAATTAATTACAAAATCAATTAATTAATTTAGGTAATTAATCCTATTTTGAATGAATATTAAAAGGTTACCTTGTGGGGAGGATTTGATGAGAATGGATGAAATAGGTTTTGAATAAATACCTATTTTGATCACTTTTGACCTTGATTGAGTCGTGATTGTCCGCTGCTCGCGTATAGGAGTTCCGATGTGCCTCTAGGGTAATCTTGTCTTTTTCACCCAAAAATCCACGTGTCACCTCCATATTTTTCTTGATTATTTTTTGTTCCACACTAGGCTTTGAATTTTTTTGGGTCAAAAAGTTGTTATTTGAATGCATGCCTACTTTAAGAGTTATTTGTATGCTTGTATGTTCAAATATTCTCACAAGTTTTTAGTTAGGACAAAAACTTTACTTCAATATAAAACTAGAATCTGAAATATGTTCAACCACAAATTTGCATCGCACCAAGGTGTGGCTAAGCTGGTTGAGGAAAAAGGGGCACAAGGTGGAGAAATATTCAACAAAGCAAAATTTTGGTACAGGGGTAGTTGTTTGAACATAAAATAGGGCCAAGGCATTCGTACGATCCGCCATCCACAATATATTGAATGTATACACCATTTTTAATTGCGTGATCACAATGTTATCTCTTCTTAATACGGTACACTTGTACAAAATATAGTTATGGTGTCTATACAACAATATTTGCCCACACCACCATATATTACATGTATGGCAATTTAAAGTGGGAATCATACAACTTCCCCAATTGCATCCCCTCTCTTTTAGCTTCCCTCTCCTTCTGAGAGTATCCCTAAGCTAATCTCAGTAGTTTTTCACTTAGTCAGAGCCACAACCTCAACCCTCTTTCGTTCTTTCTGTCCCCCCATTCCATAAACGCTTTCCAACGCCTAGTCTTCTCAAATTCAAAATAGTGCCTAGGTCTATTTTAACCGGCGATTTTCTCCACAACAGTTGAGATGTCCTGCAACCCACGTACCCACACCATTTCCTCCTCATTGGATGGAACAACTTACCTCTTATGATGGGACTTCCTCTAAATCCCTTCCCTAATCTCTCGAGCCTCACCCTAATCCCATATTTTCATTCACTAACCGCTCTAAACCCTAAACCATCAAGTCACCCTTTTCAAGTCCATTTACAGTGTCTAGTACATAGCACTACCACCCACAATCCATTTCACTAGAACTCAAAATACTACTCACCAAAATCTCTATTTAATCCATCTGGTGCCCTTCATTTTATCATCATATACAATCAAAGTTTTCCCCTAATTTTTGCTCTTGAGATATTTCTCTCCCTTATTTGCTCTACTTGCCCTTTTGCCATGAATGAGATCATGAAAGATCCAAATAACTTAGTTCTCCAACTGGAAAAGAAGCTGGACATTTTCATCACCAACGGTAACATCTATTTTGTCAGTTTTCTCATTGTTGATCGTTTCTTTTCTTGTGGGGCCATATTGGTATGATCAAACACATCTAGCTCATATTGGTGATTTTCGAGTGTCGACTCGGTCTAAAACCGCATTTGTAGTCACTGCTTAGCTTGAGGTGACAGTAAGAATAATGATATAAGATGACCCTTGGAACATTGAAGGTAACTGTCTTGCAATTTAGATTTGGCCATTGAAGATGTTACTCTTTACTGGGTCAGTTTCTAGGTTTAATTCCATAGGTCCCTCTGGAAAATTACAATGCGGAGAACGTGCGCAAGATTGGCAAGACCTTCCGGGAAGTCATGCAGGTGGAAAATCCTTTTTCTTTCTTAGATGGTATTTGTGGTTTTTTTTCATACTAGCTTACAGCTTGATGCTCTCAACCCATTCTTAATGGGTCTTGGCTAGCAAAAGCAGAGGGCGAACCATCACGGGTGGAATTTTACTATGAACGCTTGGTGAAATTTTGCTTCACCTGCAGTTGCCTATGGCACATTGACAACCATTGTTCCTTTGAGGTTAATCCCCAACCATCTGTTCCTTTGAGCTTACAACTCTAAAATGGTAATGGACCATGTTCGTACTGCTCGACCTCTTCAACCAACCCCTGAAAAGGGCTAGACCGGAAGTACCCCCAGCAACAGATCTTAGATTGCTGAGGCAATACGTGAACCACGACGTCTTGGTTGGATTGATGGACAATGAGACCAGCTCCTTACAACCTCAAAAAATCATCCCAGGTTTTCTCATTCCATTGAAAGTTGGAATAAAAGTACTCCACATTACCATCCTCCTTCAAACAGAATACTACAGTGAACAATGTTTCTTCTGCTATCAATGACGTAGCCATGTTAAGGGCTACCCTGGGCTATAATCCAGGTAGCTTTCCATAAAAAAATAAAATTTTACATGTAATTTTTATTGATTTTCAAAAATAGCCCATCATATATTTAGTCACTAATCCTAATTTTCTTGGTTTAACCATATAAAATTATATTATACAGTTTACAAACCATCTCTTTTTGTTTCGTCATTTTTCTCATCGCTTCTTGTACATGTACAAGTTTAGGTTTGTTTGAATTTTAACACGTATTTGTTTAATAACGAAAATTCTTAGCTCACTTTGTGAAAATTTTCTTAAGCTAGAAGATACAGTGAAAAATACAGTATCAAGTTTCTTTGTTTATAAAGATTTAAATCTTCAAGTTAGTCGACCCAATGAAAATTTCCTAGCACCGCCATTGTTTGCTATGTTGGTGGCTATGATCCACCATCCCAACATTGACCTTACCCTAAACCTATCACCTTTCAGCTTTCTATAAGAGAAATTTCTCAACATCATCCCTATTGCCAACTCAGTTCTTACATCAAACCCTTCCCCCCAGTGGCGAAGCCAGGATTTACTAAAGGGAGGGGCGAAATTCAAAAGAGTGCAAGGTTCAATCGAACCGGTTGCTTTTATATTGGAGAGTGAAAAGTTTGAATCCATATTCATAGCAGTAAATAGTTTCTCCACCAAAACAGTTGTAAGCGGTAATATCAAAGCCAATATAAGAAGTTTAAATTGACTATGATTAGATTATTACAAACGTTAGGCGTTAGTCAGGCAACGAACTGGGGTCTAGTAGCTAGGCGCCTAGACAAGATCTAGGCAAGAGCCTAGATGGATTTAAATGAATTTCTTTTATCGTAAAATAAGTATTAAACAATATTTACTTTATTTTTAAAAAGTAATACAATATTTTAGATAATGTAAGGGTTTAAGATAAAGGATAATACTTGGGACAATACTTACTCACCATTAAATACCAATTTTACTCACTAGACTTTGTGGCCCAATAAAATTACAACAATTATCATTCTTAACTTTCTAACTAAACAACAACATATCTACTATTCTAGCAACCAAACACTTTAGATATCACCCTCAATACCTCTTCTTTGTTGACCCCTACCACACTCAGCCTAATCGCTTCCTTCTCCGGCGACCCCAACTCCAATAACCTCTACCATCTCCATCAGAATCAAAATCATGAGACCGAGAGCGTCATCGCTGGAAGCAAAGGCATCCAACTCTCGTCATCGAAGCAAGCCACCATCGACGACCTCTTTATTCCGCTGCTCAACTTGTCCATGGCCAATAATTTGGGATTTTATTTTTTATTTTATAGTTTTAATCATTCTTATCCTATGTTAATTGATATTATTGCCTATCATGTTTTGCACATGAATCAAACTATGTGTTTGTATAAGATATGAACTATGATGAGCATCAAATTTATGGCAGAGATGAATCGGTGCAGGAGTTTTCTGTTGGCTTTAATTTTTCTTCAATTGTCGCCGCTTAGTATAGGGAATATCAAACTAATAAGCTTTCATCTTCTTCGCAAGTTCCGCTGCTCTGCAACTAATTTTTTTTTTTTTTACTCCAAAATCTAAAAACAAAAAACAAACAAGCCTAGCCCTGCTGTAGAAACCAGATCACCCGGAGCATGAATTCTCATTTCCGGCGAGAACGGAGGGGCTGAACCAGCGCTGCTAGGCGTGTTTTCCGGTGAGGGGAGGGGCGGCCGCCATTCTTTGCCCTCACATAGCTTCACCATTGCTTCCCCTGCTAAAAGCCTAACCCTAAACCAAAACCCTACCACTACAAAAAGCCAAAAGTTTGCTTTATTATCAAAAACTCAACATGGGCCTTCTAATCTCCCCAACATGGGTTCCCCCTAATTTTCCAAGTCCACCAAACATGTCATCCAGTTCTACCTTAACTGAATGGCAAGCTAGTATTGTGCTTCTTAGTCATCATGGATCATTGTTTTTTAATCACCACTAATAATGTGGGCCCCACCAACAATCCACCCAATCTCCCTCTACGCCTTCAAAATCTACAATACAATCCTATTGGGATCATTATTCTCAATACCTTATAAAGCACCCCAACTACCAGCATCCCCACCTCATCCAAGGATCAATCTACCATGCCCCACAATTTCTTACCCATCTTAAAAATAAAAAAAACCCAAAACCAGTGTGAGCCCCACTCCTTGCCATATTCCCTCTGGGGATGAAACACATAGCATTCCCCTACCATGATTGTGCCCGCCTTACTAGTTTCGCAAAAAAGCGTATAATCTTCCACTGCACCACCGATGGCAACATGGCATTCTGAATAAAGCATGTTTAGGTCTTTCAAGGGGGGGCCTATTAATGTCAATGTTCATGGTAGTTTCGCAAAAAAGCGTATAATCTTCCACTGCACCACCGATGGCAACATTAGGGGTGGAAAAAATTCCCAAAAATCCCGAACCGAACCGAAAAAATCCCGATCCCAAACCAAAAATTTCCCAAACCGAAATTCCCGAAATTTTTGGGATGCTATCCCAAACCGATCCCAAAATTTCGGTATGGGATTTGGGATTGGCTTCTCGATATTTCGGGAATCCCATACCGAACCGAAAATATATAATATTAATTATTATATATATATTATTCTTTTATAATTGATGCTAGTAGTTTCTAATTCATGCTCTGCAACCTGGAATGCCCTACACCTTGCATATTTTTCATGTTTTGTTTGATATTCATGTGGATGTTATTATTGCTGTTGCCATGGCTGATGATTTTAGAAGGCTTGATTCTTTTGTCTCTCAACATATTGCAAAAAGGGTTTAATTAATTTGAATTTTGACTATGATAAAAACAATCAGGCATGCTAGTGTTCAATTAAATGGTAGTGTGAATGAAATGAAATTCCTAGTTCATGAATGTGTTCTTGAATTATATATTTGAAGAACAATTCATAATTTCATATTTCAATTTGGAATTCCCGATTTGTCCCAAAATCCCGAAAATATTTCGGGATTCCCGAAATTTGGGATTCCCGAAAATTTGGTTTGGGATTGGTATTCAAATTCCCGTCCCAAAAAATTTTGGTTTGGAATTCGGGATACTAGTTTCGGTATGGTATCCCATACCGAACCACCCCTAGCAACATGGCATTCTGAATAAAGCATTTTTAGGTCTTTCAGGGGGGGCCCTATTAATGTCAATGTTCATGCTGACTTTATGCTGATTGTGGAAGAAGTTAGTGAAACGCCGATGAACAGGATGGAGAGCCAGTTACCTTTCCAAAGTGGTGGTGGCTTGCCCGAGGTAGCCATGATTTCCAAATGATCTACTTGGCCTGGAACTATCAAGGAATTGGGCAAGACTTGACAGTTGATGCTCTCTATGACAACATTCGCAAGAATAAGCTCTCATTGTCTTTTTGTCAGAAACTAAAGCCAAAAGCAATGAAATTAATCGTGTTTGTGGGTTATGTGGTTTTAACCAAGGCTTTTTGTGGATGCTTCTAGCCTTTGCCTCTGCCTATGGTGGAAAGATTTTCTCTCAGTGCAAATTTTATCTTCCTCGGAGAAATTTATTGACACTATCTTTTAGGATTCCTCTGACGATTTGGATGTTCGTATTTCATGGTTTTACAATCTCCCTCATGCAGCAAACATAGTAAAATTTTAGGTCACCATGTAAGACCTTTATTCTTTGATAGTTTGCCTTGGCTTTGTGCAGCAACTTCAACAGGTTATTGTGGCCTCATGAGAAAAATGAGGGAGAAGTTAGGATATTGCCCAAAGAATATTTTAAAGGATTTCACGCAACAAAAAGATCTTATTGACATCGGTTTCTCGAGACCTCCGTTTGCATGGGAAAGAGATTCGGAAAACCAAGGTTTGATTGATGGAGCACCTTGATAGTGTTTTAATCAACGCCTCTTGTCTAGAAAAGTAGCCTAATTCTTCTGTGTCCACTTCTCATCCACATAAGTCCTCCATTTGTATCAGGATCGAAAGTTTTCAAGTTCAAAGGGTTTTGGCTTAAAAATCTTGCTTGTAGTCATGTTATTTCATATGCTTGGGATGAAAATTGTGGTGGTTCTTTCTTGTTCTAGTGGTTGTGTAAACTTAATCGTTGCAAGTTTGCCCAAGCTAAGTGGAGTAGCGCAAAGTTTTCCAACAACTGCAAAGAAATAAATCAAAATTTAAAAGAACTCAAGGATGTGTCTTTGCAAATCCCATTATCCACCCTAACACACCCAACAACTTGGAGCCTTGTGGTGTAGCCAAGAAATATATTGGCTTCAACGATCTCGCATTTCTTGGCTCAAAGAAGAGGATGCGAACACTAACTTCTTCCACTAGTCAACTATACAAAGAAGGCAACGCAATCACATTCTTAAGATCAAATCTGATAGCGATGTGTGGTTAGAAGGTGAACAGGTTGTGAGAAAACACATTGAGTATTCTCTCAAAAATCTATTTTCATCATTGGTGCCCGGTCCTATGCAAGCTATACGCGTCATTAAGCAGGTGGTTAACTTTTCTATCAACTCCCAAGCTCTATCCTTTTTCTATTGAGGAAATCAAAGAAGCCACTTTCCAGATGGGAGTTCTAAAGGCCCCGAGCCCAGATGGTTTCATTAGTGCTTTCTATCATAGTTACTAGGAAACTGTCAATGAAATTATTTTGGGGGCGGCGATTAAGTTCTTTGCCCACAGTATACTTGTTTTCTCTCTAAACCATACAAACACTGTCCTTATCCCAAAGGTGCCCAATCTTGAGTCTGTTACCTAATTCCGCCCTATAAGTCTTTGTAATTTTGCGTATAAGATCCTTTAAAAGCTCATTGTCAACTGTTTGAAGGAATTCATGCCAAGTCTGATTTCTTATCACCAATGTGCTTTTGTCCCAAATCGCTAATCCAAGATAACATTTTTGTTGCTCATGAGGCCTTCCATTACCTTAAAAGTAAGAAATCATGGAATGGCTTTGAATTAGGTTTGAAAGTGGATATGAATAAAGGCTTTGATAGAGTTGAATGAGACCTCTTTGAAGATGTTTTAAGGGCGATGTGGTTCAATCAAAATTGGATTTTTCTTCTCATGTCTTGTGTTAAATATGTGTCCTTCTTAGTTTCTATCAATGGAAAAGCTGGGGAAAGTTTCACTTCCTTTAGAGGGCTTAGACAAGGTGATCTTCTATCACCTTATTTATCTTTGTTCATTACCAAAGCCACTCCATGGAATCAAATTGGTCCCTTCGTGGTTGACTCTCTCTTACCTATTTTTTCGCGTATAACTCTTTATTTTTCATCCGAGCTTCCAACCTTCTTGTTTCAAAGTGCTTTATCTTTTCAATATCTATTGTGAGGCTTTTAGCCAGCTTATAAAATATGAAAAATAATCATTATTTCTCTCCCTAAGCACTCTACCCTAAGATCTGTAACAAAGTTACCTCAATTATAAAAATCCCTCTCACCACTGACCATAACTTTTATCTCGGTCTCCCCCACTATTTGGGGCATGTCCAAGAATGAAGCTCTTACCTTTATCAAAAGTCGTATCAAAAGAAAGATTCAAAACTGGAAACTAAATACTTTGTCCTTAGATGGAAGGGACGTTATCATCAAAGTCGTCGTATATGCAATACCAACTTATCCAATGAACTCTTTCCTTTTCCCTCTTACTTTTTGTAAGGAGATTGATGCTTTGATTGTTAATATTTAGTGGGGTCAAAGAGATGATGAATGGAAATTTCATTGAAGAAACTGGGATTCCATTAGTCTTCCAAAAGAAGTTGGTGGTATGGGTTTCAAGAGCCTAATTGATTTCAAAAAAACCTTACTCATAAAACAATTCTAGCGGCTTGTTCAGGAACCTCATTCGTTCTAGGAATTGATCATTAAGGGACATCAATTTCATGATGTTAATGCTTTTTTTAGCTACGATAGGGTCTCGTGCTTCTTGGGTTTAGAGTAGTTTTCTTGAAGAGCACACTTTAATTGTTAATAGGACTCGAAGGAAAGTAGGGGACGAAACTGCAATCAACATATGGCACAACAAATGGATTGCAACTAACATATACGTCTTACTTCATCCCTTGTTGCCCGCATCATATTAGGTCCCTTGCTAACCTTATCAACTGCGATTCTAGGTCTTGGAACCTTGATGCAATTAGAAACCTAATTTCGCCCTCTAAAGCTAGGAGTATCGAGACTATTATTTTGGGTGATTATGTTGGAAATGACTGGCTTATTCGGTCTTGGATGAAAAATGGGTCCTAGTTGGCAAAATATGGCTATGCGTTTCACCATATCTTTGCTACTTTGGAGAAACAACTTGTCATTGGCAAAGCCTACCATTTTCACCAACCTCATGCTGCTATCTGAAAGGGCACAAAGGGTCATTTCTCACCCTTTGTGCCCTTTATGTAAGGATTTTCCTGAAACTGTTTAGCATGTATTGTTTATGTGCTCTTGGACGTGTGATGTTTGGTTTGCTTCTGCTCTAAACTACTGGATTGACCTTCAAGCTATTACCACATTCGACAAATGGTTCTTTCCTGTAACATCCTGAAATTTCTAATTTGGAAGCCAAACACACAAGTAGGCCATGATAAAAATAGTGATTAATTATAATTCTAACTAACCACAAAAAAAAAAAAAAAAATATATATATATATATATATATATATAATCATTTTGTTTAGTTATGGTTGCATCTAACATCATGGTTAGACTGCCTACATACCCTATATGAAGGGATCAAGCCATTCGTAGTTCACCTTACGCTTCTAAAACAACATACTAAAATTTCATTATGATCTAACGGTCGGATCTCCACCAATCACGAATTCAAGTGGCGATCAACGTTTTATTTCACAAACTTACAAATCTAATTCGGGAAGATTTGTATGTCGGATTTCTGATCTGTAAGTTCCTAAGGTCCTCAAATATTATTTATTTTAATGTGTCAAAGTTTGGTGATGATCCAAAAGTCGGATTGTTGATTCATATATTGACCAAACAACCTATCGTAGTGAATTTAGGTTCAAACAATCAACATACACCATACGAATATCAAAACTGAATTCAAGACATCTAATTTAGCCTAAAAATAGCATGGATGGCCCTCTGGCGATGCGCAGCCGCACGTGTCGCCGTGGGTGGAGGTCGGCCACCCTGGCTCGTAGGAAAACTCAACTATTTCCAAAAATTCTCCAGAAATGAAGATCTCAAAGAGTAGAGCAAACTTTATACCTGTGGCCAAGTCCAATTTGGCCGGGAAAAGCTCTAATTTCCCTTGAACCCGCCGAAAACCTTAATAATGGGTAGCTTTGATCCGTCACCTCCGGTGCTCCACCGCCCCTATAGTTGTTTGGGCTTTGTTCCAAGCCTCAAGAGGATGCTATAGGTGGTGGTAATCGAAGAGATTTGTTTCAAATTTAGGGAATTGATATCTAAGAACCCGCACACCCATCGATGCGGTCTTACCAATTTCAAGGCTAATTTGTATTGAATTTGGGGTAGAATAGGTAGAGGGGATGATGGGAAATGATGTCCAAGTGGTGAGGGACTTCAACTCGCCAGAAATTGGCTAGGAGACCACCGGATTTCCATGGTAACGCCTGTTGGGTCGCAGGGGTCAAGAGACCTGTTTTCTCCCTTTCTCCCTCTTTTCTCCTTTTCCTCCCTTCCTTGGTTTTTGATTGATCCGTCCAATCCCTCTCCACTCTCCTTTCTCTCCTTGCCGCTTCATCTCAGCCACACACGTGGCACTCCCATTGCTCCAGATTTTCTGGAGCCTTCCAAATTAATGGGAAATATCTATTTTGCCTTCCACTTCAATCGTTAATAACTTATTCGTTATAATTCCATTTCATGAACGGTTTTTGCCTACGCACTCATAAAATCGAACTCTATCCAGATATGTCAAGAAATATGATAAAATATATGAGATAAAATACGTCCTCGTAAATTTACATTTAGTCAACGAGGGGCATTTTCCACTTATCGATAATTTTTTCTACATTTTCATATATTTTAAATTTTCTAGGGTGTTACACTTCCTCTAAAGGTTGTTACTGGTCGCTACAAGGAAAACCAATCCAGAGTATACAATATTGCTTCCCTTGTTTGCTAGGAAATCTGGAAAGTTTGATGCCACTGTAGTTTCAATGACCAACAACCTTCTGCAAATGACAAGGCTTCTCAAGCATATTAAGTCGCGTTTGAGTTTCTACAGTCTCCCGTGAAGTTCCTGTGAACTCCTTCCATGAAGTTCTATATTATTGTTCTATGGTTTAGCGTTATCTTGGTACCTACCTCCTGGGGGTATCATCAAAGTAAACTTTGATGGTGCATGGCCTAAAAAGGATGGTTCGATGGGACTTAGTGTGTGGCACGATATTCCAATGGTGTTATCGTGATTGGTATTACAAAGAAGGGTACTGCTAGTTCCCCCTTAGAATTTGACTCTGGAGACGGCTATCCACTATAATTACTCATCAGTCATCTTCAAGTCAGACTCTAAGGGGCTAATTTGCAACCTTAATGGAAATATTAAAAGCCAAAGATGGTCGATTACCTTATCCTTCTTCAAATTAGAAATTTTTGTCGATTCCGACTTCTCAAGTGAAGTTGGATTCCACATCAAGCAAACTCTGCAGCTGACTGGGTTGCATCACTTTGTAAAAAAGGAATGTGTCTGAAAGTCTGGATCACTAGACCCCCATCCTTTCTGGTTCAAATTCTTTTAATTGATGGCCTCCCTTCTTCATTCATCCCTTTTTTTTTTTTTTTTTTTTTTTTTGGTTGTGCTAGATGGCTATTTAGGGGTTGGACATAATATGCTCTTTTTGTCGAGTTACAACCTATTCTTGTTCCTCTAACTATTTTGGCCACTTTGCTTTTTGCCTATACTGTATGTTTCTCGCTGGGGTTTCCCCTCTGTTTTAATGAAACTCTTCTTCAACCAAAAGAAAGAAAGGCAATTTCAAGTGATTTTCATGTCATCTCAATTAATGTGCTCAAATGTTTTATGATTAATATTTTATGACAATGAGCTCAAATGTGTTATTTATTTTAAATTAAATCAAAATGACCCAATTAATAAAACTAATAATAATAATTTTGAAAATAATACCGACACTTTTTTGTCCTCTATGTGCTCCTATGTAATAAAGGAAATTGTGTGAAAGACTAAAATACGTTTGTCAAAATCAGCTCCCATAAGTTTTAGCCTTCACATCCCAACTATTGCCTTTTGCTTGGAAAAATGGTATAAAATCAAGTGATGTGAGAGATAAAAAGAGGAGAATATAGGTGATTTCCAGTCGGATCGAAAACAAGCATTTTAGTGCATCTAAATTGGATTTATCAGAATTTATCAAAAAATTTCAGAATCAATTTTGTCTTGAAATTTTTGAAAAATAATTCGAACCTCATACATTTTACAAGACTTTAAAAATTTTCGAACTTTTATGTATCCACCATTTATATGTTTTCTGAATTTTTGTGATTTTGTAGGCCGTTATAAAATAATATGTATGATTATACTCTTCATTTTTAAATATATAATAGTATGATTATACTCTTCACAGCAGATCACTAGATGACGAGAGTGAGTGAAAGTAGTAGAGAGCATGAATAAGATCCATACACAGGATAGAATGAGGGTGGACACATGAAGGGATAAAACGACGTCATTTTAAGTGAGTTTTAAATTCGGTGCAGTACGGTTCAGTTTCTGAACCCCAAAACTCAAAACCGAACCATCCAACTTCGGTTCGATTTGATTTCGCTTTGCTTTTATTTGGTTCGATTTTTTCAACTTCGGTTTGGTTTTCGATTCGGTTTTTTCGATTTCGGTTTGGTTTTCGATTTGGTTTTTTCAATTTTGGTTTGGTTTTCAATTTTCAGATTTTCAAACCCACTCCTACTAATGATTTCCACATCATTTTTTCCCAACCAACCCTTATTTATTTATTATTTTTTTAACAAACGATAGTATCTATATTAAAATGGATAGGAGAGTGTGCTAAACCTCACACTAGGGCAGCCATAATAATGTGGTTCAACTTCGCATTTGGCAAGAATCGGATTTAAGCCCTCTCAGTTACAAATGAAAAAAAATACCACTACATCATAGTACTAAATAGCAACCCTTATTTATTTTTAACATTTTGATCGAATAAAAAATATCAAGAAACACCTTTAAACATGAGGGTGTTGAGAAATAGTATATAATGGAAGATCTTGTGACACAAGGCAAAGTAGAGAACAGAATTTAACAAGCTAGTTTAAAGCATCTTAACTTAATTAACAGATTAGATCAACATTTCCATGTATAGTCCATCAGGATCCTCTCCAGATCCTTTTGGTGAGGATCTTGAGAATTCGTGAATTGTGTCCATTCATCGTATGGTCAAATTTTGTCAAACATTGTTTATGTTTATTTTTAAATAAAAATATTTAAAATAATTTATAATCGCAAGATGTACTGTGAACGAACACGATTCATAAAATTCTCAAAATTCTTACAAACAAGATACGGACACGATTCATCCCGGAATTCTTACATAGAAGATCCGACGAGTATCCGAACTCATGTATACTTTGGTAACAAACCAAGAGTAAAATAGAAGTACTAAAGTTGGCAAAAATACAAAATAAAAAATAAAAGTACTAAAAACCAGTTACCGAATCCCAATAAAAAAAAGCAGAGGCGCGCGCACATACATACATACATATTTGTACATACATATATCCATATATATATATATATAATTGTTATTAATCTTCTAAAAATCTCATTCTACACTCCTCACAAATATATATATTTTTTCTAATTATAAAAAGTTTAAAGTGCCAAATGAAATTTTTTAAGTGCTAATAATCATTCCTTTTATATATATTACTCCATAGATTCTCACCCAAATTGGCAAAATGAAGCTCATCAAAGTGCAACCATGGTGAGGGCATGAATGCTCTGCTCATCCAATTCCAAGGCCTCTGATTGTCTTTCTTGGGTCACAGTCCGTTGCAGCAGCCTCAGAGTTCGTTGCAGCCTAGTAGCTGGCTGCCGATGATGATGATTTGCATCGTCATCCAAATCAACGGCTGCAATCTGATTGAGCTGGAAAAAGAAGAGCCTCCATGCATGGATGATTTCGGAGTAGGTCTGATGAACAAGCCTGAAGCTGAAAGAGAGTTTGAGGACAAACGGCCAGATCAACCCAGTCAGCACAGCGCTGCTGTGGGAGGTGGACATGGTGACGACTTTGAGTTTGATGAGTGCTACAACTGCCATGTGAAAACCATATGACGGGTGTACATATATATATATATATATATATATATATATAGATATATATGTGGAGAGAGAGAGAGAGAGAGAGAGAGAGCGCTTAAGAGCAAGCTGAGTGAATGAGATGAGAGTGAAGAGGTTGACAAATAGTTGGGTTGATGTCGGCAGGTAAAAGAAAGTGGAAGGGAACAAGAGTAATACTTGACTTTATCAGCAGCATACATGTGTCACATTCCTAAGCTTTCAATTTTCTCTGCTGACCCGGGCACGATATTATATGGATGAGAGCAACTCCAACGTGGGAGTCTCCCTCAGGCTATTCATTATTCAATCCATTTAGTGAACAGTAATTGCTTTTTGTATTTTCATCGTTGCATTTGAATAGTCCTGGCAATAGGTAATAAAATAATAATATTTTTTTATTTAAAAAATAATAGTATTTTTTTCACAAAACTTGTCTTCATCGTGGACGAAGAAGCTTCCATGGAAGAGATTGAGAGCTCTGCCGAGCTCCCATATGAGGAGGAGGGAGATGGAGAAGAGCAAGGTTAAATTGAATCTGACGCCGACGGAGAACCAAGCCCTGAGAATCCGATAATGGGTCTTGCCGAAATGGAAGAGGGGTTGGTTGAAAACCCAGAATTTGAAGTTGCAGTAGCAGCAAGAGACGGTGGTCGCGGGAGGAGGAAGAGGCGGAGATCCGTTCTCGTCACCGGCACAGTTGGTTTCATTGGAACCCACGTCTCTGTGGCCCTCAAAAAGCTTGGAAACGTTGTCCTGACATCAGCCCATGTCAGATTGCCTTCGGGCGCTCGAGCCAGCACGAATCAACGGGCTTGGCGCTTGAGCCTACTCGGGCTCCCTCGCTAGCCAACGCTGGACTTCCTCCCTCGGGCAATCTAGCCCTGTTCTGGAGCCTGTCCCTTGAGCAGGAGCTCCCGTTGGAACTGCTCTGATGGTAAATTTGTATACACGCACTTTATGTACTCTGACTCTTGCTAATTTAGTTAAATCTACATAGAGAATTTCCGTACACATATATGTAGAAAAGTTAAAAAAAAAAGTTTTTACTCAACATGTCAAACTGTGATTTATGTACAAATAAATTATTTTAAATAGTACCTCATGACACTCTTGAATTTAATTAGGATGAATTAATTTATTTGATGGTCCTGGCTAAGAGCTAGTAAAAACGTGCTTCTGGCATTAATAAAAATAAGGCATGTTGTAGGGTTAATCTATTTTTATTTTAAGTAAAGGCGTGTGACAACGGCATTGTCCTACCATCCACGGAACCCAACTCGAGCGCTATCTAGGGCTCGAGATGACCTCTTTTGCTTACGATCCTAAGATTTAAAACATTTATAGTTTTATTAACCGTAGTATGATTCGGCTGATGAATATTCCAACCAATCCTGAAAACGTCTAAGAGGCCATGTTCCCTTCCTCGTCCAACCCGTTACTACTATTATCAATGGACGATCCTAGCATTGCGCTATCCTACATTTCTTTATATTTTGAAGTGTAGGTTGCTCTCTTATGTGCATGGTAATGCAGTATTGAACTAGCACATCACGTCACAATAAACTCATTTCATAAAAATTGCACTCCTGTCCTCAGCAACAAATTTTCACACGTGTGTTAGCATACATCCAAAGCCACTACGCATGCAGGATGGCAACCGAACTGAGGGCCCTATACATATTGGTATGGGTAACGAATTTTCCAGGAAGTTTCTCTCCCCGTGATCATGGCCTCATGATGTGTTGGAGATGTTGTGATCAATTCTTGGGTCAGCAATGCAGAAATTGAAATGTTTGCGAGCCTTTCAATTATTTTCTTTTGTCACAATACTCATAACATGTTGGATATATTATATATGTTTTCACAAATGCAGATCTCAGTCTTATACAAAAATAAGACGAAGAATTAGTCATCTTATTCTTATGTTAAAAGGTTTAAGCTTTAGATGTTTGACTGCAGTGGCAATGAAGAGTAGCACTTATCAAATTAGTAAGAACATACCACCTTAAATTCATCACTAAATACAAATTCTTGAGCATTTAGTGTGTGTGTGTGCGCTCGTGTAACATGGATGCTAACTACGCCGACAATTCGACTTCTAAGGCCATCTTCAACAAAGAGTTATTGGTCACTTACATCCTACTCAACAACGTTTTTTTGTGGAACCCTTGTGGGCTTCTTATATCTTTATTCTTTATCAAAATACAACAAACTGTTAGTATATAACTCTAAATTGTTAGAGATAAAAAAATTTATAACCAAGACTGCACATTAATATAAGTTTTGACAAAATTTTAACGAAATGATCGTATTAATTTGCAGTAACCGTATTCATAGACGAAATTGATTGATTTTCTAACTGAGAGACCATTTTAAAGAGATGAGTCAATTTCAGATATTTCGGATTTGGCTAGAATACTTACATATATTTAGACATATATTCACATGAATGATATGTAACTATCAGATGGTGATTGCAATAAATAAATGTAAGTATTTTAGCCAGTTCCATTATTTATGATAAAAACTGAAAATAATACTTTGAAGGACTAAAACATAATCCTCCGCACTTCTAATCTTCCATTGTTGAAGATAGCCATAGGCCTAATAGATTGGATAGAGCCTAGAGGTAACCCCAACCCATACACGTGAGACAAAGCTATCTCTATTTGAGAGTATAGAAGTGGTACAAATATCATATAAAATGTGGGGTCTCTCGTACATCCGAACTTTTCGGCCCTGCTTAGTAAGCAGGATGTGATGAGTTATTTGCAATTAAATTGAATTTATAACCCAATCAATATTTGGTGAATAAAATTATAATATGGATTGGATCGGTTACAAATCTGAAATAAGGGAAAATATGATGAATTATGTAACCCAACCGCACACATAAGTTATGTAAATCATCCACACCAATCCAATCTCATTCATAAGGCGCAATCACATCACCCGCCAAATGGGCCCCTTGGTATTTTGTCAATGTTGGCCTTCCCATAGGTTTTAGCCCAATGGGCTTTCATGGGTTTTGAACATCCCAACCCGGCCCATAAATATTGGTGAAAGAGAGAGAAGAAGTTAAAATTGGGTGCACGTCAAGGATATCGAAAAAACAGCGTCATTGTGTGGTACGGTGTACCCCACGCCCCGTCTGTCAAATGTCAATGGTAGAAACCCCTAAACCCCTAAATGCAACTGCCACGGTCGTCCTCTGAAGTAACCTTCCGAACCCAAAAAATTGCCACTCTCTGCAAAACCCTAGAGCCAAAAGTACAGAGAAAGTAGAGAGATGATGGAAGAGGAAGAAGGACCGCCCAACAGAGAACTGTACGCGCTGCTTCACATCTCACCGGAAGCCTCCGATGAGGAAATCAGAAAAGCTTACAGGCAGTGGGCCCAAGTCTATCACCCTGATAAATACCAAGCTCCTCATGTAAATTTATTTAATTTTTTAAATTTGGTTTGTAAATACTAAAGTTTGAATCTTTTGCTTATTGGATTGATACCCAATTGCTAATTTATGTTTGATTTGTCTTTGGCGGTGTCGATTTAGTTATTGAAATGCTGCGTTGATGTTTGATTGTAATGTTTGGTGTTCGTTGCTTAAGGTTGAAATCTAATGAGATGTTTCTGTTATAATCTTTTAATGCAATCAAACCGAAAGTGTTAAAGTTTTGAAGTTCATTCAACTGTCTTAGAATTAGCAACCCTAAATGTTAGACTTGTTTGTACGTCTTCAACAATGTTGGCAGTCGAATTTAGTTTCGTGGAAAGTGGTAACTGATTAGTGATGTCGTTGAATGTTTGTTTTCAGATGAAAGAGACCGCTACAGAAAACTTTCAGCGGATATGCCAAGCGTATGAGATATTGTCAGATGAGAATAAAAGGAAGATATATGACATTTATGGGATGGAAGGGTTGACTTCTGGTTTGGAACTTGGGACAAAACTGAATAAAGCAGAAGAGTTAAAGGAAGAACTGGAGAGGTTGCGGAAAATGAAGGAACAAGAGAAGGTCGCAGCACATTTCCGACCTTCTGGTACAATATTGGCTAATATGTCTTTGCCACACTTTTTACATGGACATGGCATTATGAGAGGGTACGGCTCAGTTCCAGTCTCTTTATTATCTTTTTCTCCCTTCATTCAATCGATCATCTTGAATATAATCATTTCTTTCGCTAGTAAGCCTTTTGATGCCCATGGAAAAATTTTAATTTTAATTTGAGTGTCATTTTATTATGTAGTTGAAATTTGAGTGTCTGCCTGTTACTTCTAGTTGCATTTTGTACATCTCGACCATTTTTTGTAGGCTTGCAATTTTTCCCCTCATCTTATTAAAATATCACTGTCTTTCCCACACGGTTACGTTCTTAGAACCCTATCAAAATCACATTGATCCTTGATATCTTAAAGGCATGATGTTCAATATAGTTGTATGCTTTGGTTTTTCTGCATCATAGTGTCTATTGTTTTCTCGGAAACTGATTTCTTATAAATAAACGTCAGGATGGCTATGACAAGTTCAGTTCAGTCTCAGTTATCAAAGCACAACACCCTTTCAATTGGTGGAAATTTGGCAGTTAATGGGAATGCTGGCGGTGGAGCCGCTACAGTTGTATTTGGACATCAGATGTCTTCCGTTTCTTCTATAGAGTTCATAGGTTCAGCTGGGTTACGGTCACTTATTGGGGTGCAGACAACTCGGTAAGCTTATTTTGCTCGAGTCACTTTGAATTTTCTTTTCAGCACATTGTGGTTCCTCTTTATAATCTTCATTGTCTCTTTTTTCCAGTAACTTATCTTCGCATTTAACTGCCACATCTGGACTTTCACTTTCTTTGAAAGATGGTTCATTGAATCTCACCAACAGTTGGACACGACAACTATCTGAAACTGCAAGTGGAAATGTATGTGCATTTCTTGTTCTAGTTGACTCATTTGATTTATTTTATCTTTTCGGGTACTGTTGTGCTTTTTATTGTATTTGGTAACATCACCAATAACATGTCATGCATGACTAATTAGAGAAATGTTGGAATATGCTTGAAGTCATGAATGCGTTGGATACATTACTATCACTATGTTTGTAATGTAATTTATTCTATCAGTAGGGACGTGTTTTTTTTATTTTTTAAGGAAAAGATGAAGAAAGGTCAAATAAGTTATGAACCCTGATAGAAGTAAAAATATAAATTGATCTAGGTAAAATGTCACTTATTAAGGAGAATAAAAAAAGAGTAAATATCTAATTTTGTATTGACTTATTTGTGAATGGCTAATATTGTTATTTTTTCATTGGCTCCGGGGGGGGTTTCACCTTCTCCTTGACAGATACACCTCTCTTTAGGCTCAGAATCAGCCGTGTCAGTAGGTTGGCGAAAGAAACAAGAGAAATTGTCTGCTGCTGGAGAGCTCAAGGTACAGCATGTTATTACCCCTATTAGTTGTAGAACGGTCTACAAGTTCACGATTATAATGCACTCCAACCTGTCGTCTTCTAAATTTTACATTCAGCATTCTTTTAGTTTTTATGAATTCAATTGCTTGATATACATTACATCGTTCATCTCACTTGGTGACTTAGTAAAGCATAATTTACTCTCCTTTATTTCACTTAATTTATTTTCAATTTCGACAGTGTGGTATAGATTCTTTTGAGGCATCAGCTCATTACAATCATCGCTTTTCATCAAAGTCTCATGGCCGTATTTCAGGAAAAATTGGAAGGTATGCTTGTTGGTTGATGATATATTATCAGTTAATGCTATGGTGACTTATCCTCTATAGTATTTGTTTCATACTCAATTTCATTCCACTTTTCATTAAAAAAAGGTTTACATTCCATAATACCAATTTTTCGTATATGGTGCCTCCTTTTGTACTCAACTAAGATACGTGGATTAATATATAAGCAGGATATTGTAGTCAACCAAATGTCGACACTAATTTAGGTAAATATAAGTGTTCATGTTATGCGTTTTCTGATTTTAGACATTATTGATGCAGCACTGCCCTTGAGATTGAAATTGGTGGTGGGAGAAAATTATCCCAGTTCAGCACTGTCCGTATGTTGTATTCAATAGGAATTCAGGTGATTCAGACAAAAATCTATATATTTTTCAGAAGCTTTAGGCTGCATTTATTTCATGAAATATATTTTCCAGATACCATTTTCTTCATTGGATTTGTTTTCTTTTTGTTGTATTTCTTAATTTTCCAAATATTTTTGGTGCTATTTGAGTTTTATCGGTATAGTTTATAGAGGAAATAACGAGTACAACCAACTTGAATTGATATCTTGAGTTTTTAAAGACCTTTCCTCTTATTCTTATAAAAAGATATAGAAAATTTAGGTAGGTTAATACTGCTAGAAGTTTCCATCCATCATTTAGGATAAAATTAAATATTCCTGGACTTACAGAAAATATATCTTCCAGGATTTTTGCAATGTTTAGTAAAACATACAACCTGGAAATGGTGCTCAATGATTAGGATTGGTCAGTTAATTGAATATTGTCGTACTGGGGTAACAGCACAGATCTATCATGTTCAGAATGTCGAACCTGAAATCAACCAAATCAGGAGGAGAAACTGATCCAATTCAAGCTAAAGAATACGGGATTAGAGAAACTGATTGAACTCAAGCCAAAGAATATGGATTTGGAGAGTGAGGTTGATTGGTTTTAATAATAAATGGTTGACATTTCAAAGGCATCAAAGCATAATTGAACAAGGGATCTTTTGCAAATTAATAACGATAAAAGTACAACAAAGAAGTAGGAAGTAGTTGAAGGAAATGTAAATGTCAGCTAGGGAAAAGATGTTTGGGCAGTCGGTGAAGAAAGTAAAGGTATGTTGATGGTTTAATAATTGTGCACAGATATAAAGATTGATAGTCCAAATTTGGATAGTCAAACTATCAAACAAGAGAGGGGTACATGCATCAAAGAACAAGTTTGAAATTTCAATGAATTGACAAGGGAAGCAAGAATTAGGGGAAAAGAAAACATAGTACCAAAAAATTAGACAATTGACACGCGCTTGGTTCATTTGGTTTTGACACATTTTAAAAACCTTTGAACTGCATACCTATCAGAGACCTATGTTTATACATCTGGAACCAAGTTTGCGTCTTATAGTTGTAGGGATCATATTGAACAGGCCGGTTTGGTCAGGTTCTTGGTTCATCTGTTCTATTTTATTTTATTCTTTTCAACAGCCTCATCAAGAAATTGATCTTTCTGGGTTTGATATTTGATTCTTCCTCAAAGTTTCTGGTGAAACAATTAGTGGATGATTATAAAATTACATCAGTTCCATATTCCCTCCTTAAAGTGCTTTGAAAAGATTAAATTTTGTTTAATAATGGCCTAATGTTTAGAGTTCATATAAATACAGTAATTTTTTCTTTTACACAGTATTTCAGTTAGTTCATGTTTAAACTGTGATTGATATCTCGTACACTTCCTTGCAGGGTATCTTTTGGAAATTTGAGTTGCATCGCGGGGGTCAAAAGTTAATTATCCCTGTAAGCTTTATCTTATTATTTCACTCTTTATGTATTTTAGTGTGGGTGCAAATTTTATCTGTATTTGACCTTTACTCAGAAGTTTTCTATGTGTTTCTATGCCATTTCATTCTTTCACTTGCGGATTAGAAATACTTCATGTGTAGTGTTTAAAGAGCCATTGAGTGTGCAAAATACAAAACGGAGGTTACATGTTGCTATCTGTTTATGTGTTTCTGGAATGTTTTCTTGTCATGTATGCATGGCTCTCTTAATATCATTTTGGAATAAAGTAAATTCAACTCTATTTTTCGATATCACCAAGGTTTAGGCATTACAAGGTTTTGATCTGTTGCTGATGGCTTTACATGCAGGTTTTGCTGTCGAGGCATTTGGATCCTGTGTTTGCAACTGGAGCATTTCTAATTCCAACATCAGTGTACTTCGTACTCAAGGTTATTACATATTTTCTTTAATTTTAGCTAATCTGTTTTGAATATGTTCTTCTTTACCTTATGCTGGCAAAGCCTAAGTTTTTTACTGCCAGGATTTGTTCATTATTTCTTTTAAACATTCTTTATTAAATCGGGCTTTTTAAAGTCATATATTAGTTGAAAACTGTGTTCAGTTTGAAATATCAAACTGTATATCAGGAAAAGGTTTCTTGCTCTTGTTCTGTTCATAACTCGTTAGATTGTGAATTATACTTAGACCCATGAGCATACATTATATGAACGAGTTTTATATTTGGTCTTGTCCTTGCAACTTGAAATTAATTATGTAAATCTGAGGGCAAGATTCGCTGTAGATCCATCTGGTGGCAAAATATTAGATTTTTGTCCTCCTCCCTTTATTTATTATTTAATGATCATTGATATAGTGTTTTCATTTCTGTGATTTAGCCGCTAAGGTTTGTTACATTATTAGTTGCTTTTATTATGCTGAGTTCCGTTTCAAAAACTTTTCATTTTGTGTAGTGTGAAAAACTTGGTATTTGATGGATTGAGACTTGGAAGTTCTAATTTTGATCTTAATGTTGTCTGTTGATTCTGTGCCCTTTTTGTACGCTTGCAGAGATTCATTTTGAAACCTTACTACCTTAAGAGGGAAAAGAAGAAGGCGTTAGAGAATATGGAGAAAACTTCTGCACAGGTATGATTATCCATAAGTGCGAAATAGCATTATTAGAGCATTAAGTTTTGGTCTCTGTTGTCATGTTGGGTGAGATGCTGAAAGATACCTGTTGCACCTGGTTTTCAGTTGGATGCTTAAGTGTACATAATGCAGGCTTCAGAGTTCTGTGTTTTACAATTTATTTCCCCGAATTAATACACTGCAGTCTTTACACCTGATATCTGTCTCTTTTTTTATTTCCTTATGTTTAACATTTTACATTTTTCATTGTGGAATTTGAAAGAATTTCTAAACCCTGTGTCTGCAGGTTCGAGAGGCAAGAGCAGCAGCAGACAAAGCTCAGAAGTTACTACAGAATGTAGCAACGAGAAAACAAAATAGGCAGCAAGAAATAGGGGGCCTGGTAATTTCAAATGCATTGTATGGGAATCTCAAAGCTTTGAAGAAAAGCGATGCACCAGTAGAATCAAATGATTCACAGGTCATTGATGTTAAACTGCCTCTAAATTTCCTTGTCAGCGACTCTGGAGAACTGAAGGTTGGTTCTTTAACAAATTTGTTTCTGCTTTTATTATCTTTCGATAATCTTAAGTTTTAAGTGCTCATGAGATCATCCTGGGAATGTAGCTTGATTGTACAGTTCCGAAAATGCATATTATTATGTGTAGTGATTAGTGAAATCTAACTATGAAAATGAGTTTTACAAACCTTAAAGTGAGGGAACCTTAGTTTGGCAACTCTACTTTTCCTGTTGACCTAAGGGGAAGGGGAGGGTTATGTTCTAGCTCACGAAAACAACGGAAACTCATTCTTGAGCAGCCAAAGTGCGTCTGCTTGGCGTGCCATGTTTGCAGAGTCTATTGTAACCAGAATAAATCTGAACTATTAGAGCTGCAGTGGTTTCTATAACACTTGTGGTTGATCAATTTAATCTGGCAGCTTCATAAAGGCGTAAAGAAGTCTGGCATTATGGGATTCTGTGATCCCTGTCCTGGAGAACCTAAACAGTTGTACGTGGAATACACTTATGGTGGCGGTCGATATGAGGTATTACACTTCAGTTTGCTTTTGTTTTTCGGTCAGAATCCTGAAGTTTTGTTGCTGTAGGCTAAAATACGAAACTTTTGTACCAGGTTACGGTTGACGATTATGACGAGCTGCAAATACCCCAGGAAGAGCACAGAATTTGATTTTCATTTGACCATATTTAAATCTATATTTGCTTACCTTTAAGTCTCCCAATTTTGCATCTTCCTCCTTTCATATTCCCCCAACTCCCTCACAAATATTGTATTTAATTTAGAAACCTGCAAATAAGTTTGTTTCTGTGTGTACTAATAACCACATTTTTATGACATGGATTTTACTGGTCCCAAATACACTTTAGAAAAAAAAAAAAAAAAAAAAACCATTTGAAAGAATTGACAGAACTGTCGGAGGGTATTCAGAAGGTGTTATGCAATGGTCCTAATGTTTTGTTTTAGTAATTTGGAAGAGAAGCTTATTGGGAGTTCAAAGATCTCCTGGATGGGCCACTTAGTACTACGGTCTAATGATATTATTTTTCGCTTGAAAGTGAGAGGTTTTAGTTCTTATTATTGTCAAAAGGCGAATTTGAATCATATTATTGCTAGCCTATTGTGAGGCTTAGCTTATTCTCTCACGCTCTTAGTGATATTTTTTCTCCTTATTTGTTCGCGTTATGCATTGAGAAGTTGTCGCAACCTACTTTTGTGGCTTTTCGAAGAAAAGTGTGGAAGCCTGTGAAAACTTCTCAATTGGGTCCAAGTGTATCTCATTTATTTTGAGCGGATGATCTAATTTTGTTTTCTGAGGCTACTCCTAAGCAAGCTGGAATTATCAAACGGTGTATGGAAAGGTTATGTAATGCTGTGGAAGAGCAAACGGTTGTCCTAGGCTAGTCAGCCTACTCTTATTCAAGCTGTGACTTGTTCAATTCCTATCTATATGATGCAGACCTCCAAGCTTCCTGTAAGGACCTTGATAATCTTAAGAGGTATCTCTTTTTGGGGGGTGGGTGGGGAGGGAGATTGAGCGGCACCGTAAGGTTCATTTGTGTCAATGGAATGGCACCATGTTTGTAGGCTAAACAATAAAGGTGGTCTTGGTATTTTTAATGCCAAGTTTGGAAGACTACTTCTAGTTTGTTCTCGTATGGTGGGTGGTAGCCTGATGTGGGATGGAAATTCCTCATTAATGCTCAGAGAATGAGAAGAAATATGACCACGGATGCTTCATGCAGTTATTGTTCTTGGCCTGAGGAATCTGTTTTGCACCTTCTAAGGGATTGTGGCAGGGTTTAAGGTGTTTTATCAACTGTTTTGGTTTCCAATCAGGTGACTCACGCCTTTAGTCTTGATTTGTATGAGTGGTTGATGGCTAATTTAAGGTCTAAAGAGTAATGGAATGATATCACTGCTTGGTGTGATGTCTTTGCTTTTCTGTTGTGGATAATTGGAAATGGAGGAATAATCATATTTTTTGAGATAATTTTTAGCTCCCTATCTATCCTAAGACCATCTCCATGAGATAAAATTTAAAATATAAGCTTTAAAACCCCCCCAAACCATCTCCAACCCATGAGATAAAGCTTAAAATATAAGCTTTAAACACCCCCCCCCCCCCAAAACCATCTCCAACCATGGGCTAAAATAAGCTCTGGGGAGAAAATATATCTCTGGGCTAGATTCCTCCCAAGATTTAAGCATAGCTTAAATTATTTTTGGCCCACCAAACTATCATAGTTCAAACCTTTTTTTTTGTTTTTCTTTTTACTTATAATCTAACGGCTATGATCAAATGAGATCAAATCTAATAGTAAAAAATATATATATATTGACAGTCCAAAATTAAATAAAATCTAAAATTATTTAAGAAAATTATTTAAATCAAATTTAACTAAAACTTTATAAATGCATATGTATTTGTATGATTTTTAATTACTTATCGGAATTTAAATATTTTTAGACTAAAATTTTCATAAAAATAAATTAAGATAATCTACATAAATTTTATTTTCAAAAAAAGTTACCAAAAATAAAAAATTAGGCTAAAATCATTATTTAATCATCACACGCTAAAATTTTAAGCCACAAGGGTTGGAGGAGAAAAGCAGTTTCTGGCTTATAGCTTAAAATTTTCTGACTTCAATTTTTAAGCTTTATCCCCAAAGATTGGAGATGGTCTAAAAGGGCTATTCATTTGAATGTTGTGCAGTGGCGTAAGGCTTATCAAGTTGATAAGGTGCCTTAAATTGATGACATGTTTACACAAGGGCAATCGGAAAAAAAAAGGGAAATTCAATTCTGATTACGGAATACTCCGATGTTTACCAAGTATTTGGAATAAAAAAATTGGTGGGACCCACATAAATATTGAATCCAACTCCAAAGTTTGGAGGAATTGGATTCTCTACGATTTGGTGGGAATTGAATTCCGAGTTATTGGGAGAATCAAAATGGATATTTTCTCCTTGTTATACCCTTACTTATTTTTAAAATTCCAAGATTGTCCTTCACATTAACCCAACACCAAATTTTGTTCTCTCAACAAAAAGTAATAATAATAAAATAAAATAAAAAGAAATTGTTGGGGAACTTTTTAGGTTGAGTTGGATTTGGGCCTCGGTGGAAATATTTTGCTTTTCCTAGTTCGTTTCAACATCAAGTCCTGAGATATTTCGAAAAAATTAATGCGTCTTAGGACATACCTCAGTTGGACTAATGACCTAAATATAGTATGATTAACGCAAATTATGACTTGCCTAAGCGAGGAATGATTTGGAAGCTACAAGCGTATCAATTTAGCGTGAGAAAGCTGGTTTGCATGTCGAACCCATGACCTGGAAGGAACTTATGCATGCATCACAATGCTTGAGCCCAGAGTCGTGAAGGGTCTCTCCTTCATTTCTCTAGGAACTTCTCATTTTCTCCCAAAGCATACCCGAGCTGCACCTCGACTTCCTTCCTCTCTTTTCTCTTTTCACTTCCGCATCTCATATCTGTAAAACTCGAGAGACTCTCTCTCATTTCTCTGCAACCATAGCAGAACCCAAAAATCAAAACCAAGATGCGCCATTCCTTACCACTGTCGGAGCAAATATATGCTCAGAAATCAGAGAGCCAAGCTGCACACCTGCAAAACTAAACCAATACACATGTACAGAGGTAAACAACCTCCTTGTCTCTATCATCTTCTCATTTCCAGTACCTTCCTTATGCAAACACTCGTGTATGAACTGTGCCCAGGATTCATAAAAAAAAGGATGAAAAGGAGAAATGGCGTCCGAGAGTATTATAGGGTATCATTTTTAGGCATTTTCCAATGGAGAGGGCTAAAGGTACAAAAACTAAAAAATAACCTGATTGCCAAAAAACTCATCTCCAATTGACGTTTAGGCTATAAGTCTATGGAGCCCACTAGGCCATTATTTAGCCAAAAAGGCATCAGGCTGGTCAAATGTAACCCCCTCTTAGGCCATCTCCAATAAAGAGCGCTAAAGGCAAAATATGACCTGATTTGCCAAAAAACTCATAATCGAAGGTTGGGCGATAATTCTATGAAGCCTACTAAGCCATTATTTGGTCAAAGGGACATTAGGCTAGCCAAATGTAACCCCCCCCCCCTCTTAACCCTTTTTTTGCCATAAATTTAAAGTATAAGCTTAAAAATAGCAAATTATTGAGAGGGCTATGTTTAGCCCCTTTGGTTGGAGATGATATATGAGTATGACCTAACAATGTTCATTTAAAAATACTATTTTGGCGGGCTATAATTCTAGACGGGGGGGGGGGGGGGGAGGGGGGGAGGGGGGCAATATTTAGCTATTTTGGTTAGAGATGGCTTAGCCCTTTTTTTGGGGTCTAGCTTTTCAGTTGCAATAATCGATTCAAATTCAACGACTAGATTTGGAAATATCCAAAGGTAGTTTAATTAAATTAGCCATAAATTTAAAGCATAAACTTAAAAATAGCAAATTATTGAGGGTCCCTTTAGTTGGAGATGGTATATGAGTATGGTCTAACAATGTTCATTTAAAAATAATATTTTGGTGGGCTGTGATGGTCGAGAACGGAAAAGAAAGAAAGATGATGCTTTTCATTTTGCGAAGGATTTTAGTAATTAAGGGTATTATTAGGGGTGGGCACGGGTTAGGTCGGGCCACACTCAAAATTAGAGAAACTGGACTAGACCCGTTTGAAAATCGTACGGGATAGCCCGTGTCAGGTAATAAAAAAAATAAGAACTGGACCTAACCTAACCTATTTGAAACGGGCTGGTTCTTATGGGTCCACGAGTCCAATTTGGGTCTTTATTTTTTATTTTTTTATTTACATTTTTGTACAGATTGCAGAAACTAGAGATCTGTGACTCTGTACTATGTTGTTATGCTAAATGGACGAAATGAATCACCTGTTCCTTCCTTGCTAGTCGATCTCAAGTCAAATTTTGTACAAATTTTGAACAAGCATAGAAATAGAAAAGTTATGTATAGAAATAGAAAAGTTATGTTTAATTTTCTCTCTTTTCTCTAATAATTTATTTCTTGTTGTATTAGTATTATAACTTCTATTTTACAAAATTTGGTTCATATTTTTTTTTAAATTCTATTTTTTTCCTATAACTTCTATTTTACAAAATTTGATTCAAATCCAACAGTTCGCTGATATCACTTAACCATTGGACTTGAATTTAAGTTGTATTTTTTAAATAATAAATTATATTTAGCTCTTTGGTCATCGGTTAGAGATGAAAGCAAATATGAGCATGTGCTATTTATTAAAATATTAACATGTTTGAGTACCAAAGGCTAAAACGAGCTATCTGCTAGCCCTCTAGAGATGGCCTAAGGTCCCCGAACTCGTCCGACTCCCATTAACTTTGCTCGCGGCTTAGGAGTCGCCGATGGCGGCAGCGGCAGCCGCAGCTTCACCCTGCATCTTCTGCCAGATCGCTGGAAAGCCCACCTCTACCACTCTCCTCCACACCGTCTGCTTGCTCTCTCTATTTACGCATTTCATTTTCCCTTCCACTCAGTTTGGTTGCTCAGAAAGTTGAGCTGCCATATGGGCTTTATCCCCTTCCGATTTTCTCAGCAACCAAACGTTGCTTTCCGTAATATGTCGATCTTGTTGCTGTAATTCAGTAATTGGTCAACTGGGGTTTTCTTGCAGGATGAAAAGGTCGTTGCTTTTCAAGACATCAACCCTGCTGCTGTAAGGTACTGATAGAATGTAATTTCTCCAGTTTTTATTCATCAATTTTACCATTTTAATTGAATTTTAAGTCATTTTCCAATCTAATCCTGTGTAGGCATTACTTGGTTGTTCCAGTGGATCACATTCCAACTGTTAAGGATCTTCAGAGGAGACCTGAAGACTACTCTTTGGGTAATCTAATCTCAATCTGTTGGTATATTTGGATCAAAATCATATATGATTGAACCAATGTGTGACTTTTCTTCTTATTTCTTAATTTCTTAGCCACTTTTGTTGTTGATACGCTTCGTGATTATTTTCTCCATTGTTTTCGTTGTTATACAGTAAGTCACATGTTAGAAGTGGGGAAAAAGCTAATACAACGAGATGCACCGCAATGCCATCAGTACAGGTATTGCCTTTGCGATTCAAGTTTTTTCATAGTATTATTTTCGGGGTTGTAATTGCGTGCACAAATAGATTGATCTTGAGAAGTTACTTCGTGTAAATTTGTGTTAAGATTTGTTTCACGTCAGTATGCTTTCCAAATTAGTTACACACCGCATTTTCAGTATGCCTAACAAATTGCTTAATGCAGAAATGAGCTGAAAGAAAACAGAACAATCGATTCGTTTTCTAAAGTATTTATATGCATCTAAACGATGATGTTATGAGATAATTGATGCCCCTTTGTTCTAATATCATGTCAGTCAAACAGATTGCGTAATGCAGAAATGATCTGGTGAAGAAAGTGAATGTTAGTTAATTATGTAATTTGGTGTATCCCTGACCAATTTGGCCCTTTACGGCTTCTTTGGAAGTGGGCCTTGTTCTAAAAATCCCCGCCTAGCGCCGCCTAGGTGCTAGGTGCTGACCACCGCCCTGATTAATCCTAGGCGTTTGAAATTAAGAAAGGGTGCCTATACCTACTTAGGCGCCCACTTCTGCCTAGGCACCCGTCTAGGTCGCGACTCTCACTTAGACAAAAATTAGATAACTTTCATTTTACATTTTATTTTTTTAATAAAAGACGTTGAATAATTAGATGAACACACATTATATGTTTGTTCCATGTTTTTATTATGTTCTAATACATGATAATATGTCATTCTATTTTACAATGTATGTATTCCAATATTTTTTTAAGTATAAACAGAGACTTATTTACACGATATATAATAAATTTACTTAAATTTGCCTAGTTCGCCTAGGCCCAGTCCGCTGCCAGACTAGCGCCAAGTGTCTTTTAGAACCTTGGAAGTGGGTCTTTCTGTAAATGAGTTTGTGGGATTGCTTGTGAATCCTTAAATGAATATACAGTAGTTGAACATTTGAACTTGAATTAGAACAAGCATGCACGCATCATTATTTGGAAATGATTGGGTCAAAATAATAGGATTTTATTTCAATAATAAAAGAGTTTTGATTATGATTTTAGACTTCCCTTTTGACAGATTTGGATTTCATCAGCCTCCATTGAACTCCGTTAACCATCTTCATCTACATTGTTTCGCACTACCTTACACACCCAGGCAAGCTATTTGGGGTTTTCACAGTCGTTTTGTACCTCGGGGATTTCTCTTACATGATTACATCCTGCTTGTTCATTGAACTGACATGCTTGCTTATACTTGAACAGATGGAAGTGTATAAAGTATTTGTCTGTGGGATCAATTGGATTTGTTGAAGCTGAAAAGCTGCTGGGCAAGATCAAGCCTTTGCCACCAGGTATTTCAAAAGTTTGATGTGCGTCGTAAGTAGTAGTTGAAACTTGAACACGACTACATTGGCTTTCTGTAAAATTACGCCTGATGAATTATGTATTGTCGATTGTTCTTAGTCTTATAGTCTGCATTTCTTCAGTGATGCTTTTGTATCAGCTTTTTGGTGCAGTGTACAAATTACTGTACATGCTCATAAGAAATACTAAGATATAGAAAGATCCAGCAGCAGCAATTTCTGGTGTATGAACTTAGTTGGTAATCTCCCTTAGCGGACATCATACCACATTTGTTTATGGGTTTTTAAGGTAGGTCCTTGAAGCGATACGATCTCTACTTGTGTCGGTGCGAGGGCGGGATAAACAAGCTCGTGAAGCTGAACGTGGCAGGGTATGCCTGCATTGTTAGCTTATAAAACGCCCTTTGTCGAAGCATTTGGTCAGACGCATTTCTCCCAACACAAGGTGTGAAAGCATAAGGTGAAACTTAAGACGTACAAGTTACAACCCTTCTTAAATATTAATAATTGAAAAGGCATTATACTAATCTGTATTGAGGTCTGAAGGTTAAAACAATCTGCCTGTGGCGTTGCTTATCCTTAGGGCTGGTTTGGTATTGCTGTGCTTTGAAAAAAAGCTGCTTCTGCTGTACCGTGAGAATAAGCAGCTGTGAAATAAAGCAGCAGTGTTTGGTAAACTTTTTTGTAAAAGTGCTTTTGAAAAAAAAAACAGTATTATAGTGTTTGGTAAACTTTTATGTAAAACAGATGTGATAAAAAGCCGGTTTTTCAAAGCTGGGTTTTGCAGCTTCTTGTTTTTGGCTTTTTTTTCATCAAAATTGTGAAAAAAAAGCTGAAGCTGAATGTTTACCAAACACAAAAACAGCTCCCAGCTTTTTTTTATACCAGTTTTTTTTAGAATCACCTCAGTACCAAACCAGACCTTAATGTCTTCAGTTTTAGTTGTAAGTAATTAATTAAGAGAATAATTTGCAACTAAAACCTCTCAAACAACAAGACTAATTGAATGGATTAAAAACCTCCGTGTTAATTTCTAAATCTCACTTTTCTTTTGAGATTTACAATATGTGTGTTCTTCACAATTTGAAATTTTTTAAGACTTGTACTACTTTTAATTTCAATGGAAATTACGGATAACTACTACTCACCCTTCTGGTGTATTTTTAAATTGGTCCTTATAACATTTTAAAACTTTTGAAATAATTACATAACATCTTGAAAAATGGAAATTTGTTAAGTCACTAATGTTAAGTGATGGAGTCATTGACGTTAAGTGATGTTGTCACTAACATTAAGTTATGATGTGGACAAATAACGAAATTGGTTTTCACTAGCATGTCATTTATGGAGCATTTTATCCTCAAATGGACCATTTTATCCAAGTTAAACTCTAAGTTTGCTTCATTGAAAGGGGTTGGTGTGGGGATTTAGAGCTCCATATATAATGTGAGAGTGGAAGCCCACTTCAATACTACTATGTCATCACTTAACGCTTAGTAACCTAACTTCTATCTAGTTCAAAAGATAGACAGTTGTTTACGTGTTTGGAATGTTTTGAAATGTTGGAGCCTGTTTAGAGCTTCCATTTCCAAAGAAGCAATTCCTTTAGCTTTGTAGCACAATTGGAATAAATATTGGATCATCACCATGCCAGTTTCTTCAAACAACTTCTTATTCTTCTTCCTGTTGCCCTCTTTATTTCTTGGTATACTTCTCTTAAGCATCACGACTACCACTCTGGAGAAACTCGGCCGTGTAGAGTCAACTCTTTGGGAGGATTAGGGGAGCACAGATTTATCTTTTATTTCGTTGGAAGCAATTATGCCCTACAATAAAGAACAACTTGCATTACACGGGTAAACAGACACATGGCATGATATGCCAATAAAACAAAGATATGTGAACAAAAACTTACTCATATCTTTATTTTATTAGCACGAAATACTACCGGTATACTTACGTCATGTAAGTTCAATTGAATTTTACGGCTTAATCTCGTATATTCCATAATTCTGTGTAAATAGGTACATACAATCCTTGTTACAAAAGGAAACAAATAAAGGACATATTATCCTTCCTAAACAAGACACTAATAATTACATAATATTTACATTCCTTTTCTCTTAAACATTGACTTATTCCAATACTCCCCCTCAAGTTGGAGCATAGATATTACTCATACCCAACTTGACTAGTGAATCATCAAAACGCCTACTACACACGGCATGGGTAAGAATGTTTGCAAGTTGTTCTTTTTGAGTTCATAAATGGTATTGACACAATATTCTTCTCCACCTTTTCTTTGATAAAATGTTCGTCAACCTCCATATGTTTAGTCATGTCATGTTGTACTGGATTCTCAGCTATTTCTCTAGCGGACTTATTATCACAATACAACTCCATTGCTTCTGTCTGTTTAAAACCGAGACTCCAAAGTAACTTCTGTAGCCAAAGAATCTCACACACACCCTGTGCCATTCCCTTATGCTCGGCTTCAGCAGAGGATCTTGATACTACATTTTGTTTCTTGCTTCACCAAGTGACCAAATTACCTCCAACAAATGTAAAATACCCAGATGTAGACCTTCTATCAATCACATCACCTGACCAATTAGCATCAGTAAAACCCTCAATCCTCATATGTCCATGACACGCGTACACGATCCCTTTACCAGGTGCAGACTTCAAATAAGCCAAGATTCTCGTTACTGCCGCCATATGATCCACGCTTGGTGAGTGCATGAATTGACTCACCACACTTACAACATAGGCAATATCTGGACGAGTGTGAGATAAATAGATCAACCTCCCAACCAGTCTTTGATACCTACCTTTGTCAACCGGTTCTTGATCTGGATAAATCCCCAAATAATGTTTTTCCACGATGGAAGTGTCCACCGATTTACATCCCAGCATCCCTGTTTCTTTTAATAAATCCAGAACATATTTATGTTGAGACAAGAAAATACCTCTAGATGACCGAGCAACCTCCACGCCAAGAAAATATTTCAAATCTCCCAAATTCTTCATCTCAAATTTGGCAGCCAGGTTTCGCTCTAGCCTCATCATCTCTTCTGTATCATCACCCGTTATTATCATGTCATCCACATAAATAATTAAGGCCGTCACTTTTCCACTTCTTCGTTTCACAAATAATGTATGATTAGAGTGACTCTGAAAATACCCAATTCTTCTCATCACTTGAGTGAATTTTCCAAACCATGCACGAGGTGATTGCTTAAGTCCGTAAAGTGACCTTAACAATCTACATACTTTGGTTTTCCCTCTGGTATTGAACCCTGGAGGAAAATCCATATATACCTCTTCTTCCAAATGCCCATGAAGAAAAGCATTTTTTACATCAAATTGTTTCAGTGGCCAATTCAGATTTGCAGCTAAAGAGATTAGAACACGTACTGTATTCATCTTCGCCACTGGAGAAAAAGTTTCTTGATAATCAACACCATAAGTCTGAGTATAACCCTTTGCCACTAACCTTGCTTTATACATGTCTACTGATCCGTTTGCCTTGTATTTAATTGTAAAGACCCATTTATACCCAACCGGTTTCTTTCCTTTAGGTAGCTCTGTTACCTCCCATGTATCATTCTTATGTAATGCCATCATTTCTTCATCCATTGCAGTAACCCATTTAGGATCCTTCAAGGCCTCCTTAACTCTGGTTGGTGCTTGGATTACTTCTATATTATTTACCCAGACTTGGCGTTCCGGGGTAAGGTTCGAGCACGACACATAATTAGCAATTGGATACTTCACTTTTCCTCCAGAAGAAAACTTGTTAGGAGGAACACCATGATTTTGCCTTAGTGGCAACTTATATGTACTCACAATGTTATCTGGATTAGTTACATGAGTACCAGTAGTACTTACCTCAGGGATATTCAGAGAAGACATATTGGGTGGCACTATTGAGGTCGAGAGAGAGGGGTTGCGGGTTCGATAGGCAATGGCGTGACGGGGGCTCGGCAGCTTCATGCCGACTTTCTTCATCACATTCGGCAAGCTGTTGCTGAGAAGGCTCAGGTGGCTGAATAAAACTCCAGTGCTCGGCAGGCTCTTGCCGTGAGCCTTCACGGCTCATTTCTGCAGTATGCTGAGAGCTTTCACAGCTCCCTTCTTCAGTACACTCTTTCCTTAAGCCACATATTTCCAACCACCCAAGATCATCGATAATATTCTCCCCCTGGTGATCAGAATGTGATGGAATCGAAACATAGAAATACTCAAACTTCGAAAAAGTAACATCCACGGTCACATACATATGACGAGTTTCAGGATGGTAGCACTTATGCCCTTTCTGTTGAGGAGCAAAACCAAGGAAAGCACAACGGTGGGCACATGGATCCAACTTACTACAATGAATCTTATGAATATGAACATAAGCTACACACCCAAAGACACGGGGAGTAAGGGTATTGGTGGACACGACTGGAACAAACTCCGTTAACACTTGGAGAGGTGTACGAAAGTCCAACACCCGGGATGGCATACGGTTAATGACATACACAACATAAGTGACCGCATCATGCCAGAACCGGTTAGGTACGGATGCACCAATAAGCAAGGCATGGGCAATCTCCAAGATATGACGGTTTTTTCTCTCCGCAACTCCATTTTGTTATGGGGTATAAGGACAAGTAGTTTCATGCAAGATTCCTTGATCCCGGAGAAAGTTAGACAACTCGGAACCAATATATTCACCTCCATTATCAGAGCGGAGAACGTTAATAACAGAGGAATATTGTGTTGCAACCATTTTGGAGAAGGATCGAAACACTATACTTACATCACTTTTATTTTTCATCACATAAATCCACGTCATACGTGTGCAATCAACCATAAAGGTAACAAACCACTTAATGCCAAACAAAGTACTAACAGGGGAGGGACCCCAAACATCTGAGTACACAAGATCAAAGGGTAATAATCTTTTATTCATACTAGAAGGAAATGAAGCACGATGACTATTTGTGAGAATACATACTTCACAATGTAAGTCTGATTCTTTTATTGCATGAAATAAACTAGGCAACATACGCCTTAAATAACCAAACGAAGCATGTCCTAACCGACGATGCAATAACCAAATTTCTTGTAAATTATTGATACGGGATGCTCGAACTGTATTAACTCTGCCAGGAACAACGTAATCCACATAGTATAACCCCTCTTTCTTAGTGCCACACCCAATTATCGCCTTGGTTTGAATATCCTGAAGTAAACAAAAAAGTGGATACATAAGCACAACACAATCTAATTGCTCAGTAACTTGAGGAATAGATAACAAATTATGAGACCACAAGGGAACAAGCAGGCAATGATGAAGAGGAATGGCCGATGTGAGGTGCACCGTGCCAGCCCCCAAAACCAGTGTTGTTTGTCCATTGGCAGTTGCAATACATTTTCGTGAACTCATTGTCATACTAGTAAATAAATTCTTATCAAAAGTCATATGATTGGTTATACCCGAGTCTAGAATCCAACCTGTATGATGTTCCATATAAAAGGCTAAAAAAGCATGCCCCATACTACCTGGAATAGACGGGGTTTCACTAGGAGTGGTCCTAGTCAGCAAACTGTTACTCGGATCACCAGTGGGGGATACGACATCCTTGGGTGCAGTGGCCACGGATGCACGACCTCCTCTTGCGCCACCAGCACCTCGTTCCTTGGCACGCAACTTTTTCTTCAATTTTGGACACCAATCAGGTACTCCATGTTTCTGAAAACATGTATCTTCTGTATGACGGGTTTGCCCATAAAAGGTACACTTCAAGTCATCCTTATTTTCCCGAGTGAATGGCCGAGAAGTTGTTGATGATGAATGATTAAATGTCTAGCTACTGGAAGGTGGCCGGGACACCATAACCATGGAAGAGACTCCTCCCTGATTCCCAACGTCATTACTACCCATCATCGTTGCATGGCGTTGTGCTTCCCGCCTCACAATAGAGAACACTTCATCCACAGATGGTAAAGGTTGTGATCTCAAGACATCATTACGCACCTTATCAAATATATCATCAAGCCCTGCTAAGAAAGCATACGCACGATCTAGTTGGATCTTCTATCGAAGTGTCTTTAAGTCACCTGCACATTCCATCTTGATTGGTCTCCTCTGATCCAATTCTTGCCAAATAGCTTTGAGATCGGCATAGTATACACCGATAGGCCTCCCTTCTTGTCGAAGGTTGAATGACTTCACTTTCAACTCATAAATCTGAGAAATATCAGACTCGTCATAATACGTTCGAGAAACTTTTTCCCAAACTTCTCTAGCAGTACGGTGATGGATGAAAAACCTATTCCATGGAATTAATCAACCACCCTTTCACAATGGCATTCCCGGTCTCCCAAGCTTCATACTCAGTATTGTTTTCCTTGGGTTCTTTGATGCTTCTTGTCACGACCCCTTTCTTACCACGCCCAGCGATATGCATCTCCAATACCTTGGACCAAAGAGGGTAATTTGATCCATTAAGTTTTACAGTACTAGGTACCACCGAAGTATCACTCTGAATAACAACTGGGTTTACGACTGAATTGTGGGAAAAGCCATGTGGTCCACCCTCCAACTTTAGCCTCATGTCGCCTTTGTCACTCGCCATAGGTCATGGCACACACAAGCACACTACACAGCAAACACGCACACTGCACGACAAACTGTTCTTGCTGCAGGTATGCAATGAAAAAACCAGTTTGTCTTCCTTTCTTCCCTCGCGACATACGCAGCACGACAGCACAATGGGATTAGGGTTACAGCTTGGCTCTGATGCCAAATTGAATTTTACGGCTTAATCTCGTATATTCCATAATTCTGTGTAAATAGGTGCATACAATCCTTGTTACAAAAAGGAAACAAATAAAGGACATATTATCCTTCCTAAACAAGACACTAATAATTATAGAATATTTACATTCCTTTTCTCTTAAACATTGACTTATTCCAATAAGTTCTTGTTCGTACAATACCTCCAAATGAAGGACCATCTATCCCTAGTATTCCAAATAAGTTTACAGTACGTGGGGCGGCTGTCGCCGAATGAAAAACAAGACAAAGCCACTTATACTATGGTCTAGTGGTATTCCTCTTCACTTATAAGTCATAGGTATTAGGTTCGATTTTCGCCAAAAGCGAATTTGAACCACATTATTATGGCTAACTTATTGTGAGGCTTAGCACACTTCCCCATAATATCTTTTTTTCACAAAAAAAAAATGTAGAGTTTGGATTTACGTTTTTGGAGATTAGAACAAAAACATTTATAAAGTGTTGATATCCTATCATTTTGTGTATATTAAAAGAGATACTAATACATATTTTCCACATGAGATGATTTTTTACAAGCGAATGGAGGTCAACTCTACGTTATTATTTACTTTAACATGATTTAACAAAATGTGTGAGAAGCTAAAAATGTGTGTTTATCGTTTCTCATTTTCCCTCAATTTGGACAAAATTTAAAAATTGGCCTCCATTTTTCCTTTAAAGATTTAACAAACTTTAAATCTAATGAGTTATCTAATCCAATTTAATTGTGACATCCCACATCGCCCAAGGGTGTGATCCTTAAATGTATATTCCCATCCCTACCTAGCACGAGACCTTTTGGGAGCTCACTGGCTTCGAGTTCCATCGGAACTCCAAAGTTAAGCGAGTAACGCGCGAGAGCAATCCCATGATGGGTGACCCACTGGGAAGTTGCTCGTGAGTTCCCAAAAACAAAACCTTGAGGGAATGGTCCACATCACCCAAGGGTGTGATCCTTAAATGTATATTCCCATCCCTACCTAGCACGAGGCCTTTTGGGAGCTCACTAGTTTCGGGTTCCGTTGGAACTCCGAAGTTAAGCGAGTAGCACACGAGAGCATTCCCAGGATGGGTGACCCATTGGGAAGTTCTCGTGTGAGTTCCCAGAAACAAAACCGTGAGGGCGTGGTCGGGGCCCAAAGCAGACAATATTGTGCTATGGTGGTGGAGCGGGCCCGGGAAGTGATCAGCCCCGGGCCGGGATGTGACAATTTGGTATCATAGCCTAATCTTGGTCGTGGTGTGCCAACGAGGACGTCGGGCCCCTAAGGGAGGTGGATTGTGACATCCCACATCGCCTAGGAGTGTGATCCTTAAATGTATATTCCCATCCCTACCTAGCACGAGACATTTTGGGAGCTCACTGGCTTCGAGTTCCATCGGAACTCCAAAGTTAAGCGAGTAACGTGCGAGAGCAATCCCATGATGGATGACCCACTGGGAAGTTGCTCGTGAGTTCCCAAAAACAAAACCATGAGGGAATGGTCCACATCACCCAGGGGTGTGATCCTTAAATGTATATTCTCATTCCTACCTAGCACGAGGCCTTTTGGGAGCTCACTGGCTTCGGGTTCCGTTGGAACTCCGAAATTAAGCGAGTAGCGCGCAAGAGCATTCCCAGGATGGGTTATCCATTGGGAAGTTCTCATGTGAGTTTCCAGAAATAAAACCGTGAGGGCGTGGTCGGGGCCCAAAACGGACAATATCGTGCTACGGTGGTGGAGCGGGCCCGGAAAGTGATCCGCCCTGGACTTGAATGTGACATTAATACTAAGCATCAAACGTGACTCTAATGAAGCCTTGAAATAAGATGGGAACTCACAAGTCACAACTCAGTTTGGTAAGAGCTTGAGGTCTTATTTAAACAAACAGAAGAAAAGTCTTTACATATACAAGTGAAGTTAACATTTTAATTTAAGCATGAGTTTCTGTACATTGACCACAATTAGCATTGAATAATTAGTAAAAGCTTAATTAGTTGCCCTACTGGTTTGAAAGCAACAGAGTTTTAACGTTGAATGTAATTAATAAAGATGTTAAAGCAAGGGAGGGTGATTGGAAAGAAGGAAGGAGAGAAAAGGCAGCATCCAGCTTCAAATTCCTAAGCTTGATTTACCTTTTGGTCAAAGCCAATGCAGAATATCAACAGAGTCAGACAGACCGGCCAAAAATAAGGCTCCTAATATTCTCTCTCCTCCCAATATTTTTCTTCTTTTTATTTGAAAAGTTATGGTCAAGTACGTTAATATTTTGTGTTAACTTTTTAATAACCAAAGGAATACAAAAACCAATTTGTTAGAAGATAAAAGAAAATGGAATAGGAATAGAAAAAGAGAGAATCATACTCCCGCTTAAACTCACGTCACATGACAAATGCTGCCAACAGTGTTCTATCTTTATCTTTCTACAATTTCCCACTATTTATTTCTTTCTATTTGTCTTTGCCATTTCTTTGCAATACTTTTAACAAAAGAATAATTTGAACCACTATTTTATAGCTCTAATCTCTTTCCCTTAATCAAAATCGGTTTATTTGACAAGAATAATGATTTGCACATTCTGTTTTCCCTTGGTTAGCACATCACTGTATATTTATGCCTCTTTATTCTATTCTATTTTATTTATTAGAAATATTGTGTGAAAATCATTTTCTGCTTGACAATACTTTTTAATAGATATAAAGTGCATAACTATTGAAAAAACTAATAAACATTTTTGTTTAAAAAGTACTTGGCTATGTGACTTTCCAGTCAGTATTTTCATGTGCTTTTTCAGCCAGTCTTAAAAAAGAAGCATTGCCAAGTTAGCTAACAACTGTAGGTGCCCACAATTTTGGACAGGATCGATTTGATCGCATAATTGTTATCAAATAAGTATACAATATACAACAGAACGGTTTAATTCAACTCCATTTTAACAAATATCCCCTGCAAACAGAATCAAACCAAACCAAGCCAATTTTGAAAAAATTAGGGAGGAGAATTCTTTCCCCACCTAATCTCTCCTTCCTTCTCTCTCCTTCTATTTAAATGGTTACGATTAAGTCACGTTAACATTTTGCATTAATTTTTTTTTTTTTATAGAGAGAAAGATAGAGAAAACTGTGAGAAAATAGGAGAGAATGGGATAAGAATATGAAGTAAAAGAATCCTAAAAGGATGAGAATAGGAGGCAAAAGAATCGTACTCCAAAATTTAGTGCGGACGGGTTTTGGGCTACGACCATTCTTTTCTCTTTTGCATTTTACAACTTTTTTTTATTTTTTATTTTTTTTAAGAAGATTACATCTCACAACTTTGTTACCCCAATTACCTCAAAAATTACATAAATAATAATTCCTACATATTCATTATTTTCCATCACATAAAATCATTTTGAAATTCAACATGCCATCAAACTTCAAAGTTCAAAACCAATACACTTGTCTAGTTACTAGCCACTTAGACATGTAACATAAAATAATATAAAAATAAATAAATAAGCGGTCGCAGTGGCAAATCTAAAATTCATACCTCATTTGATACTAGTATAAAAGTTCAAAACTTTTTTAAGATGAAGCAACTCAAGTAGAGGGCAAATTTGTTGAGTTCAAGTGATTTGTACTGAGTTTTGTTAGTGAGGCGTTTCATCAAGCACTTGATGGGCATGATGACATCTACTAGGCCTTGATGCCAATGCCTTTTGAACTTGCCGAGACATGTCTAGCTTCACCTGCCGCCGTCTACCAAGCAAGATTTCATCAAATGCAGAGATCATTATTAGGTTTTAACCCAAACTGTCATAGGGTCCCCATAGATCCTTCCAAGCATTTTCTCGTTTTCCGTAAAGTCCACGGATCCATCTGGTCCCTTAATAGATACGCCTTTGAGTGGCCGGTCCAATTTGGTTTGTGCCATTTCATAAAAGCTCAAAATCAAAATCGAACCAAATTATAAAGTCTGTTTCATTTTGAACCGTTCGACATTTTTCTTGATCAAAATAAAATCAAATTTACCACTACGATTCAAATCAACAGGTTTGGTTAGTTTGATTTCAAGACCTACCGATGAAGACCAACTTATATGGTATGAGTATACCGTCATGGTAGCATTCCGTGTCAATAAAACAAGAATGTGTAGAAAAAAATTTAAACATTTTTGTTTCATTGGCACAAAATACTATCATAACGGTGTACCCATGTCATATAAGTTTTTTTTTTTAAAAACCCATGGCCTACCATTGCGTCCGCAATTATGATCGATCTGGGGTTACTCTGCTTTTTAATATCACAAGCATAATTTGAGTAGATCGGTTTTAGTCAACCTTTAAGTTGATCATATGAAGCATGAAAAATCGATACATGCATAAAAAGACCCCATGCTGGGGGAGGCCCGGGCCCATATGATAACGGAGGTGGATTGTCTACCTTCCCATTTCCATACTTTCTCTATACCTTCCTGTTTGTGTGATCACGATTAAATCACGTCAACATTTTATATTTCTATTACTTTTTATTTTATTATTTCTATAAAAAAATTAATATAAAATGTTAACGTGGCTTAACCGTAACCACACATCACAGAAGGGCATGGAAAGAGTATGGAAATGGGAGGGCAGATAATCCACCTCCTATGATAACAACCTAAACATACCTTTTTTCTGTGGTTTGATAAAATGCCCTTGTATTATTGAGTCACTGTCATTGACACATCTTTTATTGGAATTTTTTTTATGAATTTTTAAAACAACCGATATTCTTATGCAGAAGGAGAGATATAATCTAGGTTGGTTCTATCCACACTTATTGTTATCTCTCACACACCCTTCTTAATTTTTAGCCGTCAGATCGAATAAATTGAAGAAGATCAATGCGCACACAATTAACAAGGGTGTGTGAGAAGTAAAAAGGTGTGTGTGAGGTAAAAAGGTGTGTGTGAATAGCATTACCCCTAATCTATTTTACAAAAGAGAGGACTGAGCAAGACCACACCCATAGACCACTAATTAGCTATCTAACTTAACACATATAATACGTCGTCGTCCCATGTGATTTAAAATTAGAATTTTTCACTTACAAATAGGGATGGACAAGGTTTGGTTTTGTGCAATTTTTAGTGAAACTAAAACCGAAACTGAATTTTTTTTTTTGATTTGGTTCGGTGTGGTTTTGAGGCCAAAACCGAAATGAAACAAACTGTTTGGTTCGATGCGGTTTCAAATGGTTTCGGTTCAAAGAAAAAAGGCTTTAAATCTAATACTTATCTACACATAAAACTGTCTCATTTTCCATATGGTAGATTAATTAATGAACCCATGTCCATAGTCATTGACTGAGTGAGGATATTTTGATAATCTATTTTCATCCAAAATATGGACTATATCTGCAGCAAACTAGCAACAATGCACAACTATGAAAGAAAGTGATGAATGACAATATTCTAGTGTGGTAGAGTCCATACTAAATGTATAGATTCGAACAAACAACTTATTATTAAAACATGACATCTTATAGGAACATTTAATTAGATGTTTATTAATATTTGCAGTGCGGTTCAGTTTCGGTTTTGGTAAGCTTTTCAAAAGCCAAAACCGAAACAAAATCGTTTCTTACAGCAGTTTGATTTCAAAACCGAAATCGTTTCAAAACCGCAAACCAAATGTTCCGTGCAATCCGATTGGATTCGTGTTTCGATTCCAAGTGCCCAACCCTACACCCGTACTTACAAATACTAAAGGATGAAGAAAACTATAGATAGTAATATAAAAGAACTGTTATTGATACTCCAAAAATGTCATTCTACATTCCTCACAAATGTATTTTTCTTTCTAAATATAAAAAATTTGAAGTGCAAAATACGAATTTTAAAATGCTAATAATAATTTCTTAATATAATATAAGTTGGCAATTAATATGAATTTAGAAAAACGTATAAAATCATCCAAGATACGAGGATTTAAAAAGTCCTAGTGGTCTGACTGATTCTTCGATAAGAATAGTAGCCCGGCAGCAGGTGGCTGGCAACTCCTTCTGCCCGGATACTTCGTTCATTTCAAGGCAGATATTTTTAAGTTGAAAAAATTGAAGGGATTTTGGGATCTTCTCCAGTCACAATCAAACATATCCACATCTGAAATGTCATCTGGAAAACAGTTTGCAGTTTGTTGGTTCAGACCTCCCAAATCATGAAAATCCTATGCTTCAAGCTAAAACAACTAGTTGAGAGAGAGAGAGAGAGAGAGAGAGAGAGAGAGAGAGAGAGAGAGAGAGAGAGAGAGCAGATGGGACAAACAAAACAATCATAGAACACTTTTTATATTTTATTTTATCTTATTTTTAAAAGTAAATTGTAGCAATATTCTTTTAATTTTAACTCAATTGAAGTAAATGTCATTTAACTAAAAATCCATTACTATTGATTTCTCAACTCATCAAAACATGCAGCTATGGTCTCTTAACTAAAAATTTATTATCATTGATCCCTCAAATTTAATCCAACCGGAGAAATGTTCCTTCAACTTTAACCCAATTTGAGTAATGGTCCCTTAACTTTAACCCAATTTAAGCAATGGTCCCTCAACTTTAACCCAATTGTAACAATGATCATTCCAACATAACTCGTTTTAACAAATTTCTGACGAAGTTGACGAAAATGACCATAGCTACACATTTTGATGAGTTAAGGAATCATAATTATAGCAATGATTATTCCAACATAACTCATTTTGTCAAAATTTTGACAAAATTGATGAAAATGACCATAGCTACACATTTTGATGAGTTGAAGGATCAATGGTAATGAATTTTTAGTTGAGGGACATTTGCTCCAATTTGATTAAAGTTGAGAGACCATTGTTACAATTTACTTTATATTTAAAGGAATAGGATTCTCTTTGTGAAATGATCGTAGGGATCAGTTCATCCTAGCTGTTAATCAGCCATCCTATGACAAAAATTATTTTAAATTATTTTATTTAAAATTGAACACAAATAATAACTAACGAAAGATGATCGTACGATATACGATGAACGACTAAAATGAATTGATTCCCTAAACTCCTCACAAGGAGGATAGGATCCTAGTCCATTTTTATGAGATAGGACAATTTTCAAGAATTACTGGAAACTGGACCTCAAGCTGAAGCAGAAGAGCACATTGACAACCCAACAACAACTAGAACAATAGTTTCGATTGTTTACGAGATTCTGTAATTTCTCAACAAGTATCGCATTATACTACGTTCTTCTTCAATGCAATGTGGGGTAGTACCTAATTACTAAATGAGTTAAAAGGCAAGTAAACGAACACCACTTGACATTGCAAGTAAAACCCAACATTACTTGAATTTTGCTATAATAATAAAAGAAAACAAAAATGAATAATGGTCCCAATACGGAAAAGAAAGAGCGAATCGATTGATATATGAGTGACAAATATCGAAAAAGTGTTTCAATCTTCACCCATTTGATCTAAATGTTGCTCGGATAATCGAATTTCTTTTACCTTTGGATCCGAGTTTTGATGGAGAAGTCTGTTACTTTTTACATTTTTACGCATCCGATAGCACGCTAAATTCATCATCTTCTTCCGGAGCAGGCAGGTTGAGATCTATGAAACCCTCTTTAACTTCAGTTTTTGCAGCCATTGATACAACCATTGATCTTGAAGAACCCGAAAGGTGAGATCTTTTGTGACCGCCAAGAGCTTGACCGGAACCAAATATTTTGTAGCAAAAGGGGCACTCAAACAGCTTCTCACCACCTGCATTGTTGATTGCTTCCTCCTCGTTCCGAAAGCAAATCTTTTTGTGGCCGCACATTGCTTGAAAAGATCGAAACAGTTTGTTGCATTTCTCACACCGATTCTTCCCTCGAAGTTTCTTCGATTTGACCCCCTCCAGCTGCTCCACTACTTGCCTACTATGTTCTTGAACTTGAACCGATTGATCTGCTTGCTGATGGTCATGTAATCTTATCATCCACACATCTCTTGACAGCATCATAAGGCACATAGCAACATCTTCTTCCGGAGAAGTATCGGAGACCGAGCTCACCGGCTCAAGCTCTGCCGCTAGAGTAGGAGACTCGGCCAAACGCCGCGGTGTTGAAATTGTCAACTTGGGTTTTTTCTTCAACTCCAACTTCTGGCTCTGCAGATTATCTGTAACAACAACGAATGATCTTCGATTCCGCTTGGATCGTCTCCGAGTTGGGTTTCTTGACTCGGTCTCACTCTCTCTGTCTTGAATCACCGACCCAGCATCAACAAAAGAAAACTCAGGATCCGCAAGCCGGAAACTCCTCTTTGGGTTCTCTCTCAGCCCATAAGTCAAACCCTTTTCCTCTTCTTGTTCTTCTTGCAAATGTTGTTCTTCTTTTTCTGGTTCTTCGCCGGAGGAGGAAGATGAAGACGAGTCGGACTCAGTGATTTGGTAAGTTTTAGGGGGAAGAGGAAAAGTTGCCAAGTGAGCCTTCATATGACCACCCAGTGCTCTGCCATTAGCAAAAGCCCTAGAGCAGAGCTTGCATCTGTGCCTCTCCATTGGCACAGTACACAGCAGAGCAGAGCTAAGAACGGAGCTTTAAGGCCCTCTCTCTACTTTTTGGAGAATACAAGTAGCATTAGAGAGAGATTGAGAACTTAAGAGGAGTAGGTGACAAGCATACCTTCACCAAAAGACACGCACAACCAGAAATTATATACCAATTTTTTTTAAAAACACATAAGAAAATATGAAAAAACAGTTGTGAAGTTTAAAATAATAAAAGAATTGATGATAATTGTAGGCCTATTTTACTAAAGAAAAATAGGGATGGGGGCCATTGGTAGGGGAGGGAGAAGAGAAAATTTAGCGATTCTATGGTGATGATTTTTTATCTTTATCGCCTTTATTTATAGTAGTAAGAATTTATCTTCAATTGATTCTATGGTGATTCTTTGGAGATGGGATATTGGCATAATGATGGAAGTATCCATGATTAATTGATTGTGATTTGATGAAATTTATCTTCAATTGAGAATGTATTAAAGATATAATTTAATCCTATCTTTAATACCTTTGACTTTTCCACGCCACGAGTAGGGGAGCCTTGAGCCAAAACAATGTCGTTTTAGAGCTGCAGGCTAGGCTCGGGGCTAGCGTTGTTGCAGGCGGCAGCTCTAGGCTATGGCGGCTTGCAATTAGGGTTTTGAAAAAAAACCTAATTTGCTCATATTTACTTGTTGTTTATTGTTCACACAATTCAACATAGCAATATCGAATAATAACAAAATAGATTATTACGTGTGTGTGTGTGTATTGAACAATACATGCAGTACAGGGCAATATATAAAGCATAAATAAATTGAGGGTTCATGCACTATAGTGAATGTTTTCATGCTATCAAGACTTATGAACTCAATTTTGTGATTTAGAAGGGTGAAACGACAAAAGCCTTTGAATGCTAGTTGTAGAAGAACCTCCTCCAAAAACCTTTAGTTTCTTAACCCATCAACGACAGCATGCTGATAACGTGTTGTATGCCTATTTTATTGAGGAAAAGTAGAGAGAAGGGGCAACGATAAGGAGAGGGAGAGGAGAGATTTGAGTCATTAGCATCACAATATATATTTATAGTAATACGGAAGAGAAAATCTTTACCTTTTAAGTAATATATTACAACTAGAAAACTATCTAGAAGATATTATAGAATCATATTTAGATTTACATAATCATATTCCTAATTAACTTAGGACTGCAACACTCATTAATTTGTTTTTAGTGTGCCAAAAAACTTATAAAGTGTGATCATGAATGGGTAAAGAGGGACAAGTAACATGCAATCCTTGCCCATTTCAGTAGGAAACTTTTCTTTTTACCACTTTATGGATTAGGCAATTAAACTCCTCCCATGGCATGTTTTTAAAGGGTTTTTCTTTAATTTTTTATGTTTGTTTATATATGTATAGTCAGTGTGAGTGTTGTATTCATTGCAAGGCCATTATGGATTTGTTAGTTTCAAGACCAAATTGATTGTGTAACATGGCGTTAGTTTAAAATTTATGGGCGATCATTTTTGGTCATTTGCAAACTTTTTTGAAGCCACATTGCATGTCTTAATCTGAATAAAATTCAATTTTTTTGGTATACCAAGTTTTCTTTAACTTGAAGACTTGAAATTTCCCTTTTTTCCCATACCTTTCTTCCTCTCCTACTTCCTTTTTTTTTTGTTTTTTTTTTTTTCATTTGTTAATGATTCCCCCTTTTCTTTTTCCTTTAGTCTTTAAAGAGAATTTTTTTTTTCAATTTTTTATTTTTCATATCAACAATAATCAATTGAAAACATTACTCTAGCTAGCATGACCATCTGTGATTTAGTTTGATTTTCTATCATTGATACATTTGCTTAACCCATGTAATTCAAGCTTGTAAATTGAGCAAACTTATCCCCTTAAAAATAGAAGTGACCTTTCTTAGCATGCTATCAACGTTGATTTTATGTTAGATTTAATTTTTCTCACACATTTTAACAATACAAGGGTGAGATTTGAGAGGCATAAGCATAATAAAGTAAAAAAAAGAGTTAAATTTGTTAGAACAGTATGCTCCAAGTGATAGGAATCATGTGTTACCAAGCATTACAGATTTGGGCTTTCAATGCCCGATTTGAGCCCAATGCCCCGCCGTATGGAAGAGAACGGCATCACAAAAAGAACATAGTATTTGTCTTGATACAAATACATTTTTACCCAGAATTCTAATGTTTACTAGCACTAAACAAGAAGTTTTGAGGAAATTTTTAGTATTTTGTTACTATCATATTTTGTGCATACTAAAAATTCTAGCAAGCCAAGAGTTGGGAAGACTAAACGCCTCAGAGCAAATAAAAAGATAAACACATTTAATCGCTTATTCTAAAACTCCAAAAGCCGTGGTCATTAATTTTAGATGGCACCATTGGAGCTATACGTACTTTTACTGGTATATATTTATTACATTCTGATACATACAGAAAAAATGGTGGTAGCTAGTCATATCCAAATTTAAGTAAGTACGAACCAGCTCGAGCTGAGGAGGATCAGTGACATGATCCCGGCACGCTTGCCAGGGTAGTTACAGTAACATAATGATAAATAGATCAAAATTTTTAAATTAAATTTACAAATTAAGTAATATGATTATTGATAATTGAATATTATTTAAACGTTAATTAACATATTTATTTTTTATTAATAAAATATTATTTAATTTGTAAATTTAATTTAAAGTATTAACCGGATAATTAATATTTGCGAATGTCCTACTTTTACCTGGGTAATCAGCACCAACTGTTACATTACAAAGAGCTTTAGCAATTAGCATGTCGGTCGGTGCTTTCTACGGTCGCTACATCCACGCGCCTGTTGCTTTGGTGTGTGTTTTTTCCTTTTTTCTTTTTATTGTTTTTCATAGCTGGAGAAGTGGTTGTTATACACTTTTTACGTGTTATAATATATTTTTGGAAAGTGTTATTGGTATTCCAAAATCTTATTCTACACTCCACACAAGTGTATTTTTTTTTCCAAATATAGAAAATTTAGAGTGTAAAATGAGATTTTTGAAGTGCCAATAACAATTCTCATATTTTTCATTGTTTTTCTATTTGTATTATGATAGTCCCAGCTCGTAGTTTGAGTATACGAAAATCTCTCCCTGTATATGTACTGAATTTCCGTAGATATTCAATTTAAAGAAGTAGAAAAGAAAAGGTTTAGCTTTGTACATGTGCATTGCAAATGTACATGTACATGGAGGGGTAGATACTAACAAATCATAATACCAGTGGCCATTGCTATTCTAATTTTAGCTTTGTACATGTGCATTGCAAACCATTTGTTGTACGAGAAAAGAAAAGGTTTCATAATTATGCTTTGTGTTGCTGCAAAGTAGATCAGTTTGTGGCACCAAACACGATGTGACTCGCGTTGGTTGATGAAGCAGTTTTAGATTTGCATTTTGCTAGTAAATGGAAAAAATTATGACACTCCTCACAATTTGTCTTAACTTTTAATCCATCTTTTTTATTCCAATGAGCAATCAAATTATAGCATGCAATGGATAAGTGTAGCTTGTAATCCCAATGATAATAGTGAATCCTTGTCCGCTATTTCTTCTCCTTCTTCTTCTTCATTTTTTTTTTAATTTATTTAAAATTTTTTTTTTTTTGGGTCTAATATTTCTTCTGAAACAACTGAGATTTGGCCAACGACAGTTGGCTTAGTGGGTAAGGCGTGCTTGTGGTCAATTTCTAATCCAAGTTCTAGCTTCGCTGTTGGTAGAAGAACTTGTTAGTGCTTTCTGTATAAACTCTTACATAATTTCATATTGGTGGCTGCTGACAATTTTTATTTTGTCAAACAATAGATTTGTTAGATTAGATGTTAGATTAAAGAACCAACATGATTTGAATCCATGCGTAGGACATGGGCAATACCTAATTGTCAGCTGTCACACATAAATCTCTCAAGCTGGAGCTTGAGGTTGTGCGTACGCTTTGACACTGGTGATGAGCATAGCCAATCTCCCACTAAACTATTTTGTTAAAAAAAGAAGAAGAGAGATTTGAGTCATTAGCATCACAATATATATTTTTGGGTTTTTAAATGGTCCCTGTAATTGACCCTCACCATCAAGATGATTCCTGAAATTGAAAATCAATCAATGTAGTCCCATAAGAAGGCCAACAAGATCCTCTCCGAATCCTTTTGGTGAGGATCCTAGGAATCCGTGCATAGTATCTGTTCATTGTACATCGTGCAGTTTGTTTTTATCAAGTACTGTTTGTGTTTAATTTTAAATAAAAATATTAAAATAATTTTTTACCATACGATGTACGATGAAAAAACACAATTCACAAATATCTAGAATATTCACAAAGAGGATCCAGCGAAGATCCGAATTCTTAGGAAGGGAGCAGCATTAACTCTTAAAAAAGTAAACCATGCAACAAGGAAAATCATTTAGGCCCACTAAAACGTGTCACAGTGTAATTAACTAGCAAGCATATACTCATGGAGTCTTGGTATAAACATAATAAAAGCGTAAAAGGTATTCGACCGACCGACCGAGTCATTGTGGTTGGTGATATGTTGTGGCAGTTTCCACCAGTTGAAGAATGAGCCAAAGCTACACACACAAAACACTACGAAAATTTTATGGTGTTCTAAATTACATATTCTAGACTTTTGGATTATTAGATTTTGAATACTATGTTTTTGAGGAGAAACGATAGTGTTTTATTGATAATTAAGCCTTACAATTTTCCAAGAGGTCACATATGAGATATGGAGGTTCTTCAAAACAAAATGATTCGAGTTGAAAGTACAAAGTTAATTTGGCCAATTTATACACTGCGACATTGAGCGTCGGTCATGTGTAATGCGGAAATTTGAAAGGGAACTCAAGTAAAATTCGATGCCGTCAATTAAGGCATCTTGGCGGCTGCTACTTACGACTTTTCGCTCTTGCAGAGAGTCACATTCAAGAACTTGGTTGGCTTGAAGCTCCACGGCTCTACAAGCACCTTCTCTGGGAACAAGACACTCGATCAAAGCTGGAGGGAAGATGTGACGTAGACGATAGATAAAACCACGTACAAAGTCCCCGTTACTGTTTCAAATGACACCCACCAGTAGGGGTGGGTTCAAAAAACATAAAACCGAACCGAAGTCGAGAAAAAAATGAACCGAAATCGAAGTAAAGAAACCGAACCAAACCGAAATCTTTTGATTTAGTTTTGGTTTCGATGGTTTGGAAACCGAATGAAACCAAACTGAACCGATTTAAATATATATTAATTTTATTTGTTTATTTAAATTATATATTTATTTTCTATACCCAATTTCAAGTCAATCATCAACTTAATTTTAGACCCAAATATGTTCTATCTCAAGCTTGGCTTTTTGGACTAGGTCTCCAGCTAGAATCATCCTTTAAACCAACAATCAATGTCATGATTTTTATTTTGTCAACAGCCAGCCATCCCATTGTTTTCCAGAGTTTCTAAAATTATGGCACTAGGCATTTGCAAAGCAAAGAGCTCCACCTTGTGCTATTGCATACACCTCTGCAAATCAATAAAGTGCCATACAAGTATATATATACACATGTATTCGTATATAGGCAAAGAACTTTAGAACTCTCAACTCTTCCCCACCCGCTGCTTGTGAATATTTAGATTTTTTAAAAACAATTTTCAGCTTTTATACAATAAAATAAAAAACCAAAACCGAACAGGAATCGAATCGATAAAAACTGAACCAAACAAAATGGAAAAAAAGATGAATTGAACTGAACTGAAAAGTAACTTTGGTTCAATTTTCGGTTTTGACAAAAAACTGAACCGATTGAAACAGAACCCACCCCTACCCACTAGTACATTTAGAGTATTTGATACACTCTATTATGTATACTTTGAATGTGTTGGTGGTATCATTCGAGGCTAGTGATTTTAACATATATAACAATGTATTGAGAATTTTTATGATAATTTAATGATAAGACTAGTAATTATGACACTTTTGTTTTTTTTTTCGCTCTTACAGTGTACAAAGTATTACAAAAAAAATTAAAAAATCAAAATAAAAAATTAATCTAGAGTAGAGATGACCAGAAAATGAGCGCCAAAATTGTCAACCCCATCTTGGAAAAAAAAAAAAAAAAAAAAGTCAACCTGATTATAAGAAGCTCGGTCATAAAAAATAAATCTAGTATTTTATTTTTCTTGTGAAGGAGCTTTTCAATAAATCAGAAGCTCAAGCAGTTGGTTAATAAGTTTTGAAAATTTAAAAAATATTTTGGACCTTGTGTGTGTCGACAAGTGATTTTTTATTTTTTATTTTTTCAATTTACAAGATTTAGAATATAATTATAAGGAGCTTAAGCTCTAACTTATAAGTTACAAGTATGATGGAAAAATATGAGGTCATGTATTTGATTATTTGCCCCAATATTGCTTGTCTTAAAAATAAAATAAAAAACTAAATGTAGGGGTCTATCTTCAGTTTTTATAAGTACTTAGCACTCTCATCATCCGGCGGTCTGCTAAAAATGATATTCAAGGAGTATACCCAACCGTCAGATATCCTTAAAGCATGTTATCACCGTCTGGTGGTGATAATAGTACTCAACACTCCTAAGCATTGTTGGTACTTGTGTATAAGTCCATGATCTAATTTGATATTTATGTTAATTTTTCTTTAATAATCTGGATTCAGTAGTACGAGAAATGAAAGGTTATGAGCGAATTGAGGAAATGTTGGTTTTGCTTACTAATTTAATGAATATAAACCCAAACTATCCACTAGTCCGGACTGTTGAGGACTTGTCACTGTATATGTCTTAAAAGCCCGACTTCCAGAGTTCATCAAGTATCACAGCCACACTACTCTACCTGCAATTGAATTTGAAGCTTATGTTGCAGGGAGGGGGCGCCTTTAAATCCATCGGAGTAAAAGTTGGCCGCCTTATTGCTTTTGAAGTTATGAAAGTTAAATGCAAACGAAATCAAGTGAGAAAAGTTGTTCCATGCATACTATACTTTTATGCCTAATCTCATGAGAAAATATTAAAACCAAAACAACTAGAATACTTATTTACATTTCCTACGTTGATGTAGAGTTTATGATTAAAATGGCATTTATTTTTAGGCGTAAAGTTAGGTTGTAGAGTTTATAATATGGTGGCAGCTATTTTCCAACTCAACTCAAAGATGATTGAGAAATTAGTTGTTGCAATAATTTCACATTTGTTACTTAATACTACAGTTTACTAGTATTTATTTTTAGTTATAAGTGAAATGTCTTAAATTCAAATCTCGTAAAAGACAAGTTCTATATAAAGTTATTTCTCCATCCCATTTGTTTAATTATATCGTCGTATATGATGATTATATAACATTCAAGTACTGACCTAACTAATATCAAATGAATGACGAGTCTTTCACCATAAAAAAGAATGATGAGTCTATGAGAGTGTATCCGATGAGTTTGACAACCAAAATTTAGATTCCTGATGAGTTTAGCCAATTCTCCACGATGATATATCACCAACCCATTTTGCTTCATTTAACTTGGGGATGGGTGATTGGCAATGTTAGGTGAGATGCATCACATGCATGACACATCTGTGTATATGCTATGCCTTTGCCTTTTAGCATGATTTGTTAAATGTCTCACTTTTTCATTTATACTCGACTTGACGTGACAATTCAAATTTGGACCTAGTACTCCCACCATCCATATAGGTTTAGTTTTTGTTGCTTTGGTAACAAGTAATAATTTTGAACCTCAACGATTTTACACGTGCTTCTGTTCAGTAATATTATGGACAGTAACTATACATATTTAGGAATTTTTGGACAAATATTACCTAAATTATTAGAGATGTCTGCAATTGTCACATAATTCTATTTTTTTTTCCCTTCGGCAACGCCGTATCTAACTTCGTATATAAGCTAGTTCGGAAGAAGGGAGTTATTATAGCGATAGGTATGATTAATAATCCAAAATTGACAATGGGATAATAAAACATGGTTAAGTTATATGGAAAGAGAACATTTTCAATATACTGTAGCACACAATCATATATGTGAAAATATGTTTTGCAGCATGTCCCGATTCGTAGGTCATTTGCAGGACCTTTTTAAGCGGCAAATATCTAAAGCCATCCAAATGGGTTACCGGATTTAGTTCCTTTAAATGGACACTTTGTTGGCCAAAGGAAACTAGAAAAAGTAGACACCTTCGTTGACAAAGCACTTTATGACAATCAGTTTTATTTTTGAACAGAGGTTAATAATGACCAATTATCTAATTGGTGTTAAAATCACGGCTATTGTTAGCATTAATCACTCATGCGGACTACCAAACCTGTAAAATAAAAATGGAGTTCTGATTGGATTCTGCTTCTAGCTTATGTATTTTCTTCCGGTCAGCTGTTTTTTCAATGTACCAAGTTTTACCACACAAACTTACCAAGTAGCCCTTGGAACCAAAACTTGGTATATAAGCCAGCCAATCAAGACAAATAATTCAGTACTCATTGTGGAGTAAAAAATAATCAAGAAAATTATAGAGGCAACATGTAGATTTTTGGGTAAAAATAACAAAATTACCCGAAATGCACATTGGGATTCTCACGCGCATCTAACGGACAACCTCGGCTCAATCAAGAAAGTGTCAAAGGTGATCAAAATGATATTTATTCAAATCCCTCTCATCACTCCTCATCAAATCCTCACTCAAAAGGTAACTCCCAATTATCCTATTTAAACTAAGATTGATTACCTAGATTAATTGCAAGATATTATTTCACATAACATCTTGCAATTAAATCCCTAATTCCACCAACAATGGTCAGACCCTATTCTCCAAATAGAGTCAGCCACACCCCTATAAATAGTCCCATTTCCCCCACTAAAATGCTAATTCATTCTCTCATCAAAAATTCCCAAACACATTTTCTCTCAAATTCTAACTCTGGCATAGGAGATTCTTCGACCAAAGCCCCCCTCCCCCCAAATCCAGTGGGCGAGTGAGACTTTTGGCCTTAATCTTAGGTGTTATTATTTTGCAGGTGCATTTTCGTCAAAGGAGATGACGACGGAAATTTGCATCCACAAATTGGTGCTTTCATTGAGAGTCTTGATTCACATGCTCGAAGAACACTCTTGCATTCAAAGTTTCTCATTTCTTGTTCATTTGTAGATTTTTTGTATGTTCTTATTCCTAGAATTTTTTTTTATAAAAAATCTTTGAATAAACATAAAAGAAAAGTATAATGACTAGAAATTCAGAAACCACAACGAACAGAACTTCCTACGTTTAAGGATTTGGACCACGGCGATCCACGAGGTTTAATGCAACAACAAGTGGAGCAATATCACCTCTACGAGGCACCACCGTGGTAGCAACCACGACAGTGACCTTCGGCAAGCCCACTACCCATAGAGAGTAGGTCACCTCGTAGCGGCAGGCCCAAGCGCATGCCATAAGGCAGCCAGCCCAGATTCAACAGCACATGGTGCTGCAATGGCAACTGAGGCCCAAGTAGTTGCAGTAATTCGAGCAGCCCAGCTCACTCTAAAGTCGAGCCCAAGCCCAACACCTACGTGCACCACACGCGGGGCAGCCCACGCATGTGGTCCAGCCTACACCAATGGCCTGACCTGCTTTTGCGGTTAAATCTAAGATCCAACCCACTCTTGTGGCATTCCGGTCTTCAGATTTCTGGATCGACGATTGAACTAGGGATATTTTCACCCCATTTCTCCGTAGATTTGTAATATCCCAACTTAAATCTCGCGCTTGGAGTCCACTATACTTCCATTATTCAAGGAGACGCATACCGTCCAAGCTCTTCTAACCCAAATGGCGAACACACTTGTCCTAACAAGTCATAGAGTTGAAAAGCACCTTCGCACAACAAACAACCTTGGTGAATCAACTCTTGCAGCGTACCAAGATGCGACGTGCCCCAGACGAGGTGTCCCGAAGTAGGGTAAGGGCAGACGACGAACCTCTCCCGCAGCTTCCCGGCAAGCAGCCCCTCGACCAGCCACGAACTGAGCGTTTGGGCATTGTACACTTCCGGCTAGGCCCTAGAGATAACATATACTCTCGTCTTAGCACGCAGAGGAACGTGTACTCTCGGCTAGGCCCTAGAGATAACATATACTCTCGTCTTAGCACGCAGAGGAACGTGTACTCTCGGCTAGGCCCACAGATGAGCATACATTCACGGTTGGGGCCATACTCCGATAATCAACATAAGCAACCTTATAGGTGAAGTGTTCATTCGCGGCTAGGACAGTAAGGAGCATCCTTCACCTTATATCGGAGTAGGCATCACAATGGATAGAGAGAAACAGTTAATTCGGCTTAAGTTCAACCGGCAGCTTGTGAGATATTCGATCGCCTGCTTGGAACATACCACTTACATCGTAGCCGCAGTATAGACGAGCCGAACACATGGAATAGCAGCCTAGACCATCAGATCACAATCGAGGGCAGCCGAGAACTCTGCTACCCCTAACAAAGGCAAATTCAAGGAGAAGTAGAAAGGCTTTTAATCGAGTGATTGCATGATTTCCAATGCAACGAGGTCACTGAGAAGGCATTACAATGAGACATGGCTAACATAAGCAGGTTACCCTTCACGGATAAGATCGAGCTGGCAGAGCCTCCACGTAAGTTCAGCATGCCATATTTCACATCATTCAAAGGAGATGGAGACTCGGAGAGACACTTGAAGCACAATCGAAACGCAATGGTCCTTTATCGAAACAACGACGCTCTCACGTGCAAGATATTTGCCACCACTTTGTAAGGCGAGGTGCAAGATTGGTTCCACACCATGCCGCTACAATCTATCCGGAGTTTCGATAAGCTTTCTTTAGTTTTCACCAAGGAATATTTATCTTACTGCTCGATCAAGAAGAAGTCCGACCATTTGTTCAACGTCAAGAAGAACCCAAAGGAGTCGCTTCACGACTATGTGAAAAGGTTCAAAGCAGAAAAGGCAAAGATAGTCAGATGCGATTACTCGATAACTAGTGCGGACTTCCAAAATGGACTCCTAGCAGACCACCCATTGTTCGGAGAATTGATCATGAATGAAGATCTAACTTTGGCAGAGAAACATGCACTTTAGGACGAGGCTTGGTGAGCAGACAAGGCACTTGAGCAGCCTTAAAGAAGATCGACAATAGCTCAAAGGAAGGAGAATGGGAAATAGTACAACAAAAAAAGTAGGTAGGAGGTCAAGCATAGGGACTGGTCCATGACCAAAGAAGGCTTGGCGCCCAAGAACTACTCTAAGTTCTCGATCCCGATCTACCAAATCCTCTGCAACATCAAAAGTGATCCATGATTCAAGCTGCCAATATAATCAAAGGGAGATACTTCCAAGTTGGACCACACCAAGTACTACGCATTCCATTGAGGTCCCGGTCACACAACTGACGATTGCTACACCTGGAAGAATTATCTAGAGAAACTCTTGAAAGAAGGCAAGGTCGACAGATACTTAGACAAGCTAGCTACGTAGCTTAGAAGGAACATAGACGTAGACGAAGAACTACCAACCAAGACGATTCGGATCAATGGCATCTTTGCTGAATCCGAGCATTTGGGTGCCACCAAAAACTCTAAGAAGAGGAAAATCCAGCGAGCTTTACTAGTCTCACAGGTCCAGTAATCAACACCCAACCTGGACCTATCGTTGGCTTCACCAAGTAGGAAGCCGAAGGCGTCGACTTCCCACACGATGATGCACTAGTGGTATCTGTTTAACTAGCCCACGCTACAGTCAATAAAATAATGTTTGATAACAGAAGTGCGGTCAACCTACTTCAGCTCTTAGTAATTCAGAAAATGGGCCTGGAAAGCATAATCATACGCCGAGATAAGGTACTCACCAGATTCAACGGACACATCTCAACTGTCATCGACAACATTACACTTGACGTGAGAACACCGTCAGTTGTCTCAAAGTAGATGTTCCCGATAGTAAGCGACCCATCTCCGTACAATAGGATTCTTGGGCGACCTTGGCTGATAAAGCTGGAAGCCGCAACCTTCGTTAAGTATCAAAAAATTTGATTTCACATCCTGGGAGGAGGAAGAGGAGAAATCAAGTCTAACTAGGCCACATCTCGACGATGCACTGTGTAAGTACTAAAGGAATAAAAAAGAAGACCTTTACCCCTGTAGAGGCTACCGAGGTTCAAATGGACGATGAAGCTACCAAATAACAATTATAACAGACGGATCAAGAATATGGTGTCCAAATCAACGCACTAGTAGGCGAGACATGATGGAAACCCGAAGAGGATACCGAGTACATCATTCTTGATCCCCAGCAGCCGGAGAAGACTGCTAGAATCAGCTCACTGTTTTCCTTAAGGAAAATCGTGATGTCTTTGCATGGTCACCTTTCGACATGCCCAGCATTGGCCCCAAGATAGCTTGCCACAAGTTGCACATCGACCTCGTTGCCAAACCGATGATCCAAAAGAGAAGACATTTTGCACCCGAACGAGTGTCAATCATCGAAGTGGAAATCGACAAGTTATTAGAAACCAGATTTATAGAAGAGGTAGCACACTCAGCATGGCTTGTCAACGTCGTGCTAGTAATGAAGAAAAAGAAGGGTAAATGAAAGGTTTGCGTAGACTACACCGACCTCAACAAAGCATGCTCGAATGATCCTTATCCAATTCTCCAAATGGATCTACTAGTAGATTCAACTTTTAGGAACCAGCTGCTCAGTTTCTTGGATGTATACTCTAGCTACAACCAAATAGCCATGCATGAGCTCGACAAGGAGAAAACCACGTTCGTGATCGAGTGAGGCACTAACTACTACAAGGTCATGCCTTTTGGCCTCAAGAACATGGGAGCCACTTACCAACGATTGGTAAACATGATGTTCAAAAAGTAATTTGGAGTAACTATAGAGATCTACGTCGACGACATTATGGTGGGCAAGCAACAATCAGAATACATCGACAACTTGGTGGAAACTTTCGACATCTTTAGCAAGTACAAGATAAAGCTCAATCCTGCCAAATGCAAGTTCGGAGTATCTTCAGGCAGTTTCTTAGGGTATCTAGTAACCTAACAAGGAATTAAAGCACATCTCAAGCAGATACGAGCAATCCTAGAGATGAAGTCTCCAACTACCTTGAATGAGATCCAAAGCTTGACTAGGCGAGCAACCGCATTCAATCGCTTCCTCTTATAATCCACCAATCGATGCAAGCTTTTTTTTCAAGGCAATAAAAAGGCATAACAAGACAAATGGGATGATGAGTGCGAAAGAGCTTTCCAAGACCTGAAGAAGTAACTTACATCACCTCCCTTACTATCTAAGCTGGAAGCAGCGAAGGACTTATACATCTACTTGGCAGTCTCAGAAGTAGCAGTAAGCTCTACCCTCATATGAGAAGAGCTGAGGGCCTAACTGCTGGTATTCTACACTTCTACAGCTCTTCTTGATGTGGAAACCAGATATCTGAATATCAAGAAACTAATTTTGGCACAAGTTGTTGTGGAGCTCAGACCATATTTTCAAGCTCATGCAGTCATCGTCATGACTCAATATCCTCTACGATCAATCTTACATGGTTTGGATGCTTCTCAACAAGTAATGAAGTGGGCATTGGAACTTGGCCAATACGGCTTAGTTTTTCGACCTCGCACGATGATAAAGGCCCAAGCCTTGGTAAACTTGATAGCATAATTCACGCCTAGCTTAGGCGACGCAACAGAAAGTCTCAATGAGACTTTAGAGGTAACCGAGCACACCCTAACCACGCTTGCTTCGCCCGATGGAGACTTTTGGCATTTACATGTCGACAACGCATCCAACTATAAGGGCTCGGAAGCAGGCACGGTCTTTGTCACCCCAGACAGTTTAATGCTCAAGTAAGCAATCACTCTAGGCTTCAAAGCATCCAATAACAAAGCAGAGTATGAAGCCCTACTAGCAGGCCTTCGAATGGCAAAAAACTTGGCAATGAAAAAGCTTACAATTCATTTTGATTCCTAGCTAATCACCAGCGAGACTATTGGGGAGTACATGGCAAAGCATCCAAAGATAACACAATACCTAAAGAAGGTACGAAAGCATATTGAGGCGTTTCAGACTTACACCCTTACTGAAGTTCCACGGGCAGACAACGCCCACGCTGATGAGCTAACTGGCCTAGGCTCCGCCCTCGACTATCAACTCAAACACTATATTCTAATAGAGTATCTACATAAGACAAGCATAAATGCGGTGCTGACAGCCTAGGTGTCACAGGTTAGTACAACTCCAAATTGGCAAGATTTCATTATAAACTACTTGGTTGACGGCACACTTCCCATGGAAAGATTGTAGTTTAGAAAGCTTTAAACTAAGTTAGCGTGCATATACGAAGCTTTATCCACTACCGACATGCTATGCAGTTGATAAGCTTCACCTCTACCAAGCGTGGATGATCATTTAAGATCTACACTAATTCCTAAAGTGTTGTGATACTTGTTATGCAACTTACGGGATTGGTTACATAAAGAGCAAAGAGTTTTCTCAGACCTTTGCCTACGAAATATCATACAACCGCGTACTTTTGATACAAAAGGTTAGCGAATTTCTTGACCCAAAAATCTTTAGTATGTTGTATTATAGACCATACAACTCAAAGGATTGAAGAAAGCCAAGGTTAATAGCCAAGTGGTTACGCGAACTCGTATGCTTCTGTAAGTAAAACATCTGGCTGCCGACCCTATGGCTAACAACTTTGCAAAAATTCTACACCAACACCTACGGCTGTATAGGCTACGCGAGCCTGTCTGCTTAATTATAGAAAAGTAGTGCGTCTGTCGCTGGTCTGTAAGTCAAAGGTTAAGCGTAAATAAAAGAAGCTAAGATGTAGAAAAGCGAAGAAAGCGAGTTTATTAAATTTTTTAGCAAAATTGATAAACAAATAGAAAGGCCAAAGGATTTCAAGAAAAACAAAAGCAACAAGGAAAACAAAGAAAATCCTAAAGGCTACTAGAAGATTACCCTTCAGTAACTTGGACATCCCACGACTACTTGGCCGTCACACCTTTAGTAGTCGCGCCGCTCTTAGCAGCGACATTATCCGACGTTTAACCCCCGTCTGCTCTAGCCTAGACACTAACCTTTTCGACTACTTCACCAATAGAGGCCTCAAAAGTAAAGGCAAACAAGTCTTTTGGAGAAATAGAAAAGGTCTCAAAGTCTTTCCCAGCAAACTCAAAGTCAGATGGCTTACCAAAGAGATAATCTACATAACCCAGCTTATAGAAGTTGGCCTGAGTATGAACAAGCGAAGCCTCGAACCCAACCTTTTTACCCTTCAACTGCTCATTCTCCTTGAGCAGACCAGCACGGACGCGCTGCAGCTCATCCACTTCTTTCTTTAGACTTTCATTGATCTTCAACGTACCTTAGAGTTCCAACACTTGGGGCTCGAGCCAATCAACAATCTTCTTGAAGTGGATCACTTGGTTATAAGCAGCAATCAACTTTTCATCCTTGGCGTAAACAACGGAATGAAGCTCAGAAACAACATGCTAAAGATCTTGAATCTAAGGTATGTGACATCCGATCCCATTCTCTGCACTTTCATACATAACTTGAATTACGTCAAACCCAATCTTCAAGTCAATGATCTTTTGAAGAGCAATCTCAAGCTGTAGAGAAGTATGGGCAGAGAAATTAGACCCATTTAAAGCGGCGAGCTCAGACTTTAACCTCTTGATATTTTCAGCAGAAGAATAAGCTTCATCTGCCATAGCTTTTGCCACCTCCTTAGCAGCCCTGCTATCCTCTTGGTCAAAGAGCATAAACTCGGCTACTAAAATAGTTGTCTTCTGCATCATTGCAAGTAGAGCAGTTATCCTATACTCGGTCATATGCTTTGTAAAGAAAATTGGGCAAATAACCCTTCCAACACCATTGACAAACTTGGCACAAGTGTCCATGTCTTCAAGCAGATATGGTTTCAAAAGTGCACAGATCTCAGCAGCCTCCCCAGAAACAAGCTTGGTAGATTTCTCACAACTGCCCATACGAGTAGTCTCCTCTTTTGTCAGCAGACGAATCACTCTCAGCATCAATAGGAGTGGGCCTTGTGCCACTTTAGCAATAGAGTCTACCTTACCGCTCTTTATAGTAGCAAGCCTCTCCAAAGGTGAACGAGATTTAGCTCCTAACAAACGTCTTGGCACTGATTTCAATACTGGGGGCATGACGAGACCTCTATCTGAGCAATCCTATCATCAATCGAACTAACCACCTTTGCCATAGAAGGCATCACCGACTTAGATCTAGTAGCCCTATCTTTTTTCCCTTTGGAAGAAGTTAAGTCAATCACAAGCCTAAGGCCAACATGCGAATCCTCACGAACAGCAGAGGAAGTCTTTGACTTTTTCTTAATCGACATCTCTTGAGTAGGCGGTGAAGATCTCTTTTTTCCACCTTAATTCCCAACAGGCTCCACAACAACGATTGAACGAGTTAATGCCTTCACCTTGATCCGTTTTATCTCCTTTCTCGGAGGCAGCCTACCTTTCTCTTGGCGAATAGGACTAAGCAGCCAACGCCATTCACGGCACTCATTGGGGATACCCAAAGTGACATACACCTTCTTCATATCTGGAAAAGCCTTAGAAGTTGAGCCGAATTCCGAATCTACATAAGTAGAGGAGGACAATCAACAAATTAGAGAGCAACTCAGCAAAACGCAAAGCAGCCTAAAAACTAAGCAGTCTACTTACTGGAACTCAGAGGAAGAATTAGACTCCCACTCTTCACTTATCTCCAAAATCTCCTTGGTCCGATCATGATCTCCCTTGCTTGAATGATCGAAGAGCCTATTGCGGGATCAAAGAGCCTATTGTGGGATCGCAGCTGCCCAACTCCATCAATATGGCATATGTTAAATAAGTACCAGAATTCGTTGATGGTCAAATCCAAGTAAAAGAATTGGCTTAAATTGAGGAAACCCATAATTACCCGGACTGCATTTGGAGAACATTGAGCGGAAGCACATTTCATGGAGCAAAGCACTTCTTAGAAGAAACACATTATGGGAAAGTAAATCCCAACACAACGTAGTAGTGATGAAATTTGATGGCTCTTCGAGCCTTATCATATGGCTTACGACTATTACTCTTCTTGACACGCTTCACACGCACCCCAAACGGAATAGCATGCCTATACGCTTGAAGGAATCTTTGAATGATTCATCGGAACTGATTTTGAAGTGAGTAACCTTGAAGTAGCCCACTTTATTGAAAGACTCACCTAGACGATATAATGGCAGTACACCATTATCATCCTTGTGGCTTAAAGAAAACATACTCGAGGAAATTCTACAAAGACACCAGGAAGAATCATTAGACAATTACATAAAAAAACCAACAACAAGAGCACCAGGCCCCACAACCCAAAGACTAACCAGCCACAGGCCCAAGAACGCAGGAGCCCAGCAGTCACACTAGGCCCCACAGCCTGGTCCCTTCTTTATTAGCCCAAAGACATCTTAACCCAATTTAGTTGGAAGGGGGGCAGGTGCCCCGCATCTCTCGCTTTCTCTCTTTCTACACAATAGGCTCGAGCCTAGCAAACTAAGAGGCCCATGCCTCCTTGACGCCACCTCATCAGGTTAGGCCCAAAGCCTAACCTGCTGCTTGCATGCATGGCCTGCGCCAGGCCCAGCCCAGCGCCTTTTGCGCTTCAATTAGCTCGGCCCAAGCCGAGCCGCCCTTGGCCCAGCTAGCCACTGCCACACCAAGCTAACAGTAGCAAGCCACCCATGGCAGCAATGTCATGGCTTGACACATTCTCAACCCCCGTCAAGCCAAATTTCAAGTCCAAAGGCTCCCAAAAATTAAGAAGACAAGGAAATTAATTTTTTTTTTCTTACCTTTGTGTGGCGTGAAGACGAAGAAAGCAATGGCAGATGATCATTTTGCATGGGCAAGTGTAGAAGATTGCTAAGGAAGGGGGAACAAATATCATTTAGCTTTCTTTCTCGTATAGCTTAGAATAAATTGCTCTCTAAAGTTGATTTAATCATCTACTTAAGGTAGACTTAAATAGACTTTAGAAGTAATTTATTTCCCTTTCCTAGAAGGATCTAATTTCCAATTAATGTGGGAATCTACATCAAAATAGGAAACAATATTATGTTTCCTAAAGTAAGGGAAGAACTCTACATTTGTTGCTCTTTCTTGCGAGTAGCCCAACAGGTGTGAGGGCATTTGTGGAGGAAAAAATAATCAAGAAAATTATGGAGACGACACGTGGACTTTTGGGTTAAAAGGACAAAATTACCTTCAAGGCGTACCGGGATTCCCACACGCATACAACGGACAACCTTGGCTTAATCAAGGAAGAGTCAAAGGTGATCAAAATGGTATTTATTCAAATCCTTCTCATCACTCCTCATCACATCCCCACTCAAATGGTAACTCCTAATTATCCTATTTAAATTAGGATTGATTGCCTAGATTAATTGCAAGATATTATTTCACATAATATCTTGCAATTAAATCCCTAATTCCACCAAAATGGCCCGACCCTATTCTCCAAATAGGCCTGGCCACACCCCTATAAACAACCACATTTTCCCCACTAAAATGCTAATTCATTCTCTCCTCAAAAATTTCGAAACACATTTTCTCTCAAATTCTAACTTTGGCATTGGAGATTCTTCAGCCAAAGCCCTTCCCATTCATCGTGGTTGCGTGAGGCTTTTGGCCTTAATCTTAGGTATTATTATTTTGCAGGTGCATTTTCATCAAAGGAGAAGACGATGAAAATTTGCATCCACACTCATTCCCCAACTGGTTAGGTTAGGAGAACACCAAACAATGTTGTTACACTATACATAAAACAGTTATCATGATGAGCAAGAAATCGTCGTGTAAATAAGAAATTTGTCACCTAAAATTATAAACGATGAAAACTTCGTCACCCCAAGTTGGTTGTGTAAGGCTCGTAAAGAAAGGTATTGCGCGGCGAAAAGAAAACACTTCATCGTGCAAACAGTTATACGTGACGAATAACTATGTTGTCGCTTCAAATTAATAGAGGCGAAGACAATTCGTCGCATATACCTATGGTTATGACGATACTAAACTCATCACATGAAGATTAAAGGGACAAAGGGTTTCTTGGCACAAGGCGGAAATGGCGAAGAGATTCTTTGTCGCATAAAGTTTTGAGGGACAAAGGTTTCTTATGTGACGAATAACGAGGTCGTCGCCTAAAACAAATAGGGACGAAGATTATTCGTCGCATACCTATATTCTCCACGAAATAGGACTGGTTGCATATAGACTAGAGGGACAAAAGGTTTTGTGCCGTAAGAACATAACGATGAAAAGATCGTTCATTGCAACAACGAATTATTGAGTCGCACAAACCTTTTTTTTATTTATTTTATTTTTTAAATTGTTTATAATCTGAATTTCAAAACAAAATAATTTTGTTTGGTTAAATTTAATTAAGTAGATTAATTGATAAAGAAGAATATTAATTTAAAATAAATATGGAAAATGTATGTATAAGTGGGGAAATTTTTTAAATGCACAAATGTTTAATAAAAAAAAAACTACAGTAAAAAGTCACCAGAGTTAACTTCCACGGTCCGCTGTGCTGGGTTGGGGGCTAGGAGGTCAAAGTAGTAGGAGGAGGTGTAGTGACGGGGATGTTGAAGCTAGACAGCTAAAGCGCGACGATGATTTGGTCAATCTTAAACTTTTGGGCAACAATATGAGCTTACAGGGTGGCAATGTAGGCAAACTATATCGCAGTACTTATGTTGGACTGCCACCTATTGCTCGAGTTTTGCTACTTTCTCCGTCAATGAGCGACATGTCCCAAGGTAGAGGTGGAAAAGAGGCTCCCGTCGCACAATGGCAGGAATTTCCTATACCCCGATACACCTTCCCCAGCCTAAGACTGAGTATCTGGTCGAGGGTATCCGTTAGGGGTAGGTTTGGTTTGGTTCTGTTTTTTGCCAAAACTAGAAATTGAACCGAAATTACTATTCAGTTTGGTTCGGTTCGGTTCGATTTTCTGTTGGTTTATGTTCGGTTCAATTTGTATTTGGTTCGATTTTGGTCCGGTTTGGTTTTTTTTTTTTTTTTTTCCAATAGGAAAAAAAAATTCCTAAGAAAACAAAGCTTGCAACCATTTTGTAATCCATCTTCCAAAGGAGTATAAATAAATTCAAAATCTCATTTCAACATAATCGATAAAATAAGCATTCAAAATTTCCAATAGAATCAAAGACAATGAAAATAAACATTCGAAGTTCAATTACAATCAAGTCTTCCAAAGTCCAAAGTTAAATAAACATCAAAGTTCAAATTTTCCAAAAGTCCAAACTTAAAACAAACATCAAAGCTCAAGTCTTCCACCCCTAAAATAAACATTCCAATGTCCAAACTTTAAATAAATATTCACCTTAAAATAAACATTACAACTAAGATCATAAATTCAAGTAAACATACAAAGTTCCATGCCTTGCACATACTTCTTCAAGATCTCAAGATCAATGCTTAACCATTTCAAGCTTGAATGACAATTTGCTTGCTAATGCTTGGGTGGCCTAGTGGGCAACATAGCACCTTTTTTTGAACTTCCACTTGCCATTTCTACATACAAATAATAATAGAAAGGATACTAATTAAAATGTTATTTAAAATAATCTAACAAAACCAAATGCAATAAATAAAATTACCTTTCTCAACTTCTTTGCAAAACTCAATCTCCTCAATGTTTGGCTCATGATGTAATGCAACATGGATAGACCTAGGCTAATTTTGAGTACATATCAAAGCTTCCACCATTTTTGGACTTAAAGAACTACGATATGGATCAATTATCCGTCCACTTGTGCTAAAGGAGGATTCTGAAGCTATGGTTGATATGGAAATAGCTAAGATCTCTCTTGCAACACGTGCCAAAATAGGGTACTTAGAAACCCCATTCACCGTCCACCAATTCAATATAACAAAGTTCTCATCTTTTTCTCCTTCATTAGAATCGGAAAGATACTAGTCCACATCATTATGCACAACCCGGGCTCTCATTGCTTTTCTCATTTCACTTTTTTCCTTCAACTTTCTATTTCGGTCATGCTTGATGAAGAGTCTCCACTAGTCGTTTGAGAACTACCACCACTATTTATACTTTGTTGTGTACCAAAATACACATCTTCATGAATCTTGTAAAGATCAATCAACAAGTCTTTCACTGCATTTGTGGCACTTTCAACTTTTCTTCATCCTCACCAAATAGTATCTCAAAATAATCAACAACTTTATCCAATTTGTGGCGAGGATCAAGCACAAGTGCAATAAAAATATATTGATTCATGTCCTCAATTGAACCTCAATACTTGTCATATTTTTCTTGCATCAACATGAAGATCATGGACAAAAATTCATTATCTTTGTTTTCATGCAAGAGACTTTTGATCTTAAACAAATCACCAAAAGTAGTATGAATTGTTGGAGTATTAGAAAACATACTTTTAAAGTGACTTCATAAAAAGGTCTAAAAAAATTGCAAATATCCCCGCCTCACTCCAATCATCCATCAAAGGTGGCCCCTCCCTCATATTATCATGATTGTCTTTAACAAAGTACGGAAGGTAATGACTATCATCTACTTTTAATCTATCAAAAGCCATCTTGAACATTAAATCTGATTCCAACATTAAAAATGTGGAATTCCACCTAGTAGGGACATCTAAAATCACAAGCCCTTTGCTATCTATTCTCATTTTCTCAACACACCTTTTAAAGCTTTCCAATCTTTGAGGTGAAGATCTTACATACCTCACCGCATTACGAATGCTTTCTATGGTCACATTCAACAATTTTATCCCATCATTCAGAACCAAATTGAGGATATGAGCTACACACCTCATATACAAATATTTTCCATCATGCAAGAGTGCATTAGGAATCCCCCACCCACTTATTTGGTGCACCAAGTACCTTAAACCACAATCATTTGCGGAAGCATTGTTAACCATAATAGTTAACACCTCTATACCCCACTCTACTAAACATTCCTTTAAAAGTTGAGCAATAGATTCTCCTTTATGATTTGGATTGACACAAAAGTTCAAAATCTTTTTATGTAACATCCAATCATCATCAATAAAATGGGCAGTGAAAACCATGTAATTGGTTTGTTGAATAGAAGTCTATGTATCTGTTGATAGACACACCCTCAATGTCTTCAATTTATCCTTTTTGGAATAAAACAAGCTAAGTACATCCTTAGCAATTGTCTTACTACTAGGCACTCTTTACATAGGACATGCTTGCATGCAAAAATGGGGAAAACCTTCTCCTTCTACAAAAGTAAAAGGCAACTCATCTATAATTATCATCTTAACATAAGCCTTGGTTACTTCCTCTTAAGAAAAGCCTATAGCTACCAACTTCTCTTTCTTACCGGCAAAAGTTAAGATCTTTTGCCTATTTGCGACAAATATTTCCTTATTAGGACCATAGCTTCTACATCTTGCTAAATGGTTTCTTAAATTAGTTGTACCATTTTTATCCGGGTCGGCCATATATAATTGGGTGCAATACTTGCACAACCCCTTAACTCTACCACCCTCAATTTTTCTTTCAAAGTGCCCCCAAACTATAGACCTTTCATGACTTTTTTATGATTCCAAAAGAGCTTCTTCGTTACTTACTTGGTCACTTGAGTCACCTTCTTTTGGAGTTGCATCGGAGGGATTTTCGGATCCACCAACAAAACTAGGAGTTTGTCGAGGTGCCACCATGGTGTTTTGAGGCGGAGTTGATTCACCAACAATGTCCATCTAAAATAAAATAATCATACAATTAATTATTCAAATAAGAGAATCATTACAATTAATGAATTAATTATTAAACATAAGGGCTAAAGTCCTAGAAAGATATGACTACTTATTTCCGATGGTATACTCGAAGATGAGTTCGTTTGATCATGAGGGCTATTTGATTTTGATCTCATTGAGTTTGAACTTGAGCTTGAGGATAGTAGTTAGTACTACAAACTTATACAAAAGTAAATGTTAATTAAAACTATAAGATTCACTATCTTAAATGCAAAATGTAACATTCATTCTAATAATACCAAAACAATTACAACAATATGAAAATCCGAACTTGCATAATAAGTTAGCTACACCGTATAACCACAAAATATATATATATATATATATATATATATATATATATTCTTTGATTATGCAATGCATACAGATAAAGGGGAAATGAAAGAAAATTTGGTGCTAATAGATTATTACATTGATATAAGCATGTGTAGGTACTAAGGCATACTAATCGATGAAAAGCGGAAATCATTATGCCAACACATGCCTCAATATATTGCATCAAAGATAACGTGTGTTATCTCATTATATTGCATCAAATTATAGGAAAGCATTAGTACAACTATCAATCTGTAACATCAAATTATAGGAAAGCATTAGACAAACAAATTCAACCCCACTCTGCAAGAAATTATTGAAATGCGTTGGATTGGGACTGGAGGTTTCAAACGAATGACCTTCTAAAACTAGCTATAATCAAATACTCCCTCCTTCTCTGGCACTCTCTCTCTCTTCTCTCTCTCTCTCTCTCTCTCTCTCTCTCTCTCTCTCTCTCTTTTTCTCTCCCCCCTCTCTATACAATCTATAAAGTTACAAAAATATGTTGGATGGCATGCAAACGAACCTAGTACGACCAAAAGGTTTACCTTTTAATTTTGACAGTGAGCAAAGCAAAATACTAAAACCCTCCTAGAAAAATCTAAAATTACAATCTATTGAAATATCTCAAATTTTCATGACCACACTACACATATAATATATTGTTGCAGAAAGAAACGCAGATTAATAGAAAATACAAAGTATGAATCTTTTTCTAATCTTTATCGACAAAAAATGCAAATTAATTATTGAAAATCTGTAAAGGCTACTATTTGTCCAATCAGAACCAATTTGAACAAATAAATAGAACAAAAAAAATTAAACATAGAGAAGTGAGAGTGTGAGACTAACCTTTTGCTGTCGAGACTCGAAACGGACAAAAGAAGTTGACCGCAAGGTGTGAGAAATAAAGAATGAGAAGGGTCGCAGGTCGCGGGTTGCCGCTAGGAATGAGTGATAGAGAGTTTGAGAGAGTGATTGAAGACTGAGAAAGAGAGTACGCTTTGGCTGCGTAAACTGGAAAAATGGGAGAGATAAATACGTGGAGGCTTTAGGGTTACAGTTGGGGAAGAATGACGCCATTTCTAGAATAGGATTATTAATTAATAAAATAATTACAAATCAATGTCGTTTTGAAGAACTTCAGTTCGGTATTCGAACCCCAGAAACCGAAATCGACCCAACCAGATTCCATTCGGTTCGGTTTAATAGATTCGGTTCGATTTTTTCGACCTCGGTTCGGTTTTTGGTCCAATTTTTTTTTTTTTTTGGTTTTCAGTTTTTCCAACCCACCCCTAGTGTCTGTCATGATAAGAAGACCCACATCCTCGAGGGGCCCACCTTCTCCATCGAGGTGTCAGGGGGAAGTTAGGAAGCCACTTTCTTAAGGATAGCCTGGCTCCTCTTTATCATAGTAGCCTATAATTATAAAAGAAAGTTAATTAATATTTATATAACATTTATTTAAAATGAATAAGAATTATAAATTTAAAAATTACAAAAAGTAAAAAGTGCAATATTTAATGAACATTTAAAAAAATAGGCGCCAACATTTTAATTTGGAAATTTTGAAGGACCTGTAGCGACGAAGTTATCCCATTTGTTGCGCAATATGGTATTGCACGACGATTCACCCTTATTCGTCACCCAATGTTTAATGAACATTTAAAAAAAAAGGCGCCCATATTTTGATTTTGAGAAATTTTGAATACCTTGCATGACAAACTGAACTTGTTGCAACGTGCAAACTTCCAAATGCGACGAATGCATCCCTTGTGTCACGCAAATCTATCTTGAGCAAAGAATTTTCTTATTTTCGTCGCGTTATTACGTTATGTGCATGACTTTCTAGTATTTGTCTCTTTGAATTGACTTTAATTTGTTTTTTTTAATCCCTTATCCAATTACAAATTTAATAAATTAAATTTTTTTTATATACAAAAAAATTAAATATACTTAATTGCATTGCATATAAGTCAAAAGTCATTAATCCTCATCCTTGATACAATAAATATCACTATCTTCACTTTGATCACTTTCAGTCTCCTATTCATCCTTATCCGTTGGTACATCAACGACATCATCCGCACCCTTAGGTGGATTGTCTTGGGAGATTTCCAAGATCAGTTGTAATTGAGTCTATAGGAATTTCGATTTGAGGACCCCTACTACCTGAAATGATTCTTGGACAATATTAGTATCCCAAAGTGTTCCTGCACCAATTTGTGTCAAAGTTTCAAGGAGTTAGTCGACAAAGTTGTTGTCATCGTCATTGTCGTCAGGATCTCGGTCCAGAATATCATATTGTAACGTCCCGAAAATATTACTTCGGAAGCCAATTACTAAGATAGGCCCAAATAATTCATGGTTAATAAATCTCCTCTTAACCACCATAAATTAAATTCAATCCTATTATTGCTGCATCTAACCATCTCGTTAGACTGCCTACATATCCTATGAAGGGATCAAGTTATTCGTAGTTCACATTTAAATTTCAAATCATTTTTGAAAATATTCAATTAATAGAAGTGTTCCACATTAGTGTTAAGTTATCAAAGCACTTCAATTGTATTCCAAATACGTAAATTAGAATAACAAAATATGCATCAAATGGCAGTGTTGGCCCCCTAGCCACGCACCGCCGCGGATGGCGGTCGACCGCCTCGACTCGTCGGAAAATATCAACTATTTTTAAAAATTCTCAAATTTCATAGAACAGAAGATCTCAATGAGTAGAGCAAGTTTTATACCCTTGGCCAAGTCAAATTTGGCAGGAAAAAGTCCCAATTTCACTTAACCCACTGGAACCCTAGAGTTTGAGTGGCCTCTATCCTCTGATGTTCCGCCGCACGAATTCACTGGTCCTCCATTCCACTCCACGTCATAACGCCACTGCTTGTAACCCCTCTTCAACCCCTCTTCCATCAACTTCATCAACTCTTTGTTCGTATCATCAAGAGTATAGTTACACTATTACACATATATTCAAATAATTATTTACAACATATATTTATCACGCATAACCTTTGAGCGACGAAACCTTCGTCGTGCAAAGTACGAAATAAATGCCATGATTTCAACGCCACCGACCATTGCTTTGCACGACGAAGTCTTGTCCCTCAATGTTATGCATGACCAAAATTTTGTCGCGTAATTAAGTCTTAATATGCAGTAAATACGACGCCTTAAACGTTAACCGACTGTTTCACAGTGTTTTTAAGCGGCGAAATCTCGTCCCACAAAGGTTTTAGCGACAAAAGTTTTGTCGCGTAAAGCCTTGCACGATTAACTGAAAATATTTATTTTATTCCATCTCGAAAACAGTTTCTCAACAAAATAATGTCAATATTATAATATTTTGGAAATCTGTTCTTGGAACAAAACAAAATAAATACAGTCCATATAAATTTATTTTTCCAAACTAATAATAATTCAGTGTCATTATTTAATAAACCATAAATAGACTAATAAAAAAAAAAATTCTAATAGTCCGCTAGTCCAGCCACTCTTTGCCGCTCTGCGTCACGTTCAACATCAAACTTCAACTCCCGAAAATGATACTTGAACACGATGTCAATGCAATTTATCGGATTTGCGTCACTTTTGTCAATATCCCAATCAGGCTGATATGCAAAAATAAATAAATTACATATCACTATTATATTTTATCTAAAGAACTAAATTTTTATTTAACTAATTAATAATTTACACATACTGCTAATGCATCTATCATGACCATCTTTATCTCCTCGAGAACGTCTCTCCAAGATTCCCAATTCACTCTGCATCTATCACGCACCAATACCCCGACGTCACCCCTAAACTTGTTCACCATATCCGACTTCTGATAACATACTAATTCTGTGTAAGTGATTCGGTAGTGGCTCTTAGCTGAAGAAGTGTATCAAACGCATGTCACATCTCTCTTCTTTTTCTTGTCTACCAACAAAATAAAAACTTATATTAGTCTACTTAAATATTTAATTAATTAAACAAACAACAAAATTTAGTATGTATTACCTTTCTCGAAACCTTCGCCCTGAACTCTTTTTGACGAAGGACCACCAGAGCCCCCATCGCGTACGGAAAAACAAACAAAAATTTGAATAATAGTTCGATGAAAGTAAAGAGTTTTCGGATTGAATTGTGAAGAGAAAGAGCAAAACTAGCTATTTAAAGGAATTCAGACTACTTTGCGCGACGAAACCTTCGTCGCGCAAAACCATGGAGTAAATACCGCATTCAACATTTTGACCAAACAACTGACAGAACCTTTGCATGACAAAAAATTAGTCGTGCTTTTTTGGAGCCAAAAATACAGGCATTCGTGCATTTTTGTCGCTTAAGCTACTTTTGTGTGACTAAACATGGTGTCGCTCATGATGTTTCTCCCGTTAAATTATTTCCGACGGGTTTGAGCGACGGAATGTTACCTTTGTCACGCTAACCTGTTTTGCGTGACGATTTTTATGTCGTCGCATAAAGTTTGGTCGTGCAAATGGTTTTTCTACTAGTGTTATGCCTAAAATAATTCAGTACTCATTTCTCAACTGGGAGTTGATTTTCACTCACTCCTTCTTCTCACACGCTCTGCTTATTTTCTGATCATCGAATTGAATTAATCAAATAAAATCAACAGACAATATTCAATAGGATTGTGTGACCTACTTTAACTCTCACTTTGATCATATTTGTCACGTAATGCATATTAACCATAATTGATCGTATTTGTCACGTTGTGTGTTCTAGAAAGTTCTTTAAAGAACGAAAGCACATAAAAAATATTATATATAAAAAAAATTATTGTAGTTAATATGCATTGTGATTTGTTTGTACAATACCATATACAATGCTAGCTCCATAGCAGCCTCGACTTGATTTTGTATATAATAACGTTTTACTACATCTAAAAACCCCAACCCAGTGGCTCAAAAATGATGTAACAGTGTGGTCTTAAGTGTTTAATTATTAACTCCTGAAAGAATGCCTGCCGAATGAGTCTTTTTTTTTGCTCAACTTGTAGGTTATATATTTTCTGTGTAGCTTTCCCAAATATATAAGAAAAGAAAACCCTAGATTTGAAATGTCTCAGTTGCCCGTATCCATACTCTTCTCAAGCACCATCTCTATAAAGTCAAATATTCCAAGTGGTATTTGTTGCCCCTTCATCATTCTGCAAAAACACAGTTAAAAATGCAGGAACTCTTGCTGATTAATGTCGAGCATTATTAAGCTAATTTATAACATATGTACTGAATTTTTCAGTATACGAATTGTATCGTCACATTAACACTAGTACTGTGCGTGAAAATCATGCACATTCCTTACGGCTGATTAGTCTATATATAGCCCCTAGAACGATTCCTTCAAATTTTATTTTAATTAAAGTACCTTCCAACACTAATGGCATCTCCCAATGTTACAACTGAGAGAACAACTGAGAAGACTGTTCCAATAGGGCTAAACATGGAAACCAAAACCGGCCCTCTTTTCTTCATTGCCCATCCGTTGAAGCTCACACATGCTCCGCTCACTGCACCTCCCTGTGAAGATTTGATTAAAAAAGCGGTGTTAAAGACTGCAGTCATATATACTAAGCCCTTAGGACTAGCCGGAGTGATGATAGGTGGAGAAAGTGATTAGGATTACGACTTATTATACGTTCAATGCATATGAAAGTATCAAAAAAGACACAAGAGAAGCGTACTCACCAGTAGAGAGAAGCCAATTAATTGTCTTGCACTCACAGGTGGCCAGCCAGTTTCTATTTTGTGGTCTTGAACATATTGTACAGCTGCAGTTAGAAACACTCCTATCAATGATGTTATGACGCACAGGGACATAGGTGCAGGAAAATCACCCAAGGTTGTAGCCTGTCAAACATCACAAAAAGTACAAATAAATAACAAAATATAGTATATTACGCAAGGACAATCTTCTTTTCCTAGACAAGTGTTTATGTTGTATGACACACCCCGACCGAGATCAAGGAGTGCTGGCCGTCACACGAAGGTGACGTAGCCATGTGCACGTGCGGAAGCTAATAAAGTAGTAATATAAAAAGTACGAATAATTAAAAACTAGCATACAAAGTACTAAAACAAGTGCTAGCGTAAGTGAAACACAGATTCAGAGCAAGTCCACAGCAGTCCAAAAGAAAAGATGCGACAACAGTACACCCGAAGGTGACCTTACGCTGGTGAGTGTCTGTCAGAAATGCCGGAAAAGCCCTCTGGGAAACCACCGAAACTGCTAAGCAACTAGAACTTGGAGGGGCGCAAAACAAAAGCGTGAGTGGGCAAAAACAAAGCTTTTCGAAAACCATTTAGTAAACATACATTCTAACCCCTCGCCGTAAAACCTGTATACCTCCCAGAAAATAAACATATATACGTATGTATAGATATGCCAATCATGCTCAAGGGTATGCCAATCATGCTCAAGAATATGCCATGTCGGAACCTCATAATGAAATGTAAGTGCTCAGGTATAGATCGTAATCATAACATATAATCTGGCAGCCGGAGTCACCTAACGTGACCTGTACGGCTACATATAAAGCTCAAATCTCATACTCAATAACTGAACCTGCCCACGAGTCGGAACCACCTAAAGTGGTATGTACGACAGGCCTGGGTGTAATACATATATACGCTCTAGTGCTACGATCACGTGAAGGCTGTGCGAATAATCGCGGGTCACCTACGAGTCGGAACCACCTAAAGTGGTCTGTACGACAGGACTGTGCACCTAACTTGGATCCAAGCTGAGCATGTGGTGCGGGAGGTGAACATCACATGAAGGACTGTGCCCTACTCTGGGCGGGAGCACTAACACCGGGGGTGCAGGTTATTAGCTCTCTAAGCATCTCAAACTACTACTAAATGTAAATATGAATAACACTTACCTGGCACTTACCTGTGCGTCCACAGCACCCAATATGCATATGTATATATATATATATATATATATATATATATATATGCAACTACTAACATAACCAACGATGCATGAATAACGACAATGTAATGCATGGCATAAACTAATAAACATTAATTCAATTTCTGGGAAAATATAGTATATAGGTATATACAGAAAACCAAAAGCCCACTCACTGGTAGGTGGAAGGGTCGTAGCCCCCCTACCTCGAGTGACCACGCTCGTCCTCGGGATACGTATCACCTATATGCGAAACAACTATAAAAACGTCAATTTTAAAGCACATAACCAACTTCTCGTAATAACTTCTCATACATTGCTCAAATTGGACAAATGAATATACCAACGTGCTCTACACAACCTCAGGATCACACCCATATTTTTAGAAAAAATTTTCTCCGCCGCACGCGCCCCCACGCGCCGGCCACGCGCAGGCACGTGCCTGGCACGCTGACGGCGTCAACTGACGCCGTAAGGAATATTCCGTCAGTTTTGACAGATTCCGTTAACGGCGTCAGGAATATTCCGTCAGACTTGACGGAATATTCCGTCTCCTTCTCCGGCGAACCTCCGGCGCCGGAAAACTGGGAAATTTTAAAACCGTGTTTTCTCACTCGTTTCTCAACCATTTTTCATGATTCTTGCACCAAAACGACGCCTAGAACTAGTAGAACAACGATATACAAGTTTTAAGGGTCAAAAACCACCAGAACTTACCTGTGCAAACTATCCAAAACCGGCCAACTCTGACCACGGTGATCCTGACGTCAAAACTCTTCAAACGAAGCACTCCGAGGCTCCTTGGGACACCACCAAGCTACCTACGAGCTTCAAATTTCCTAAAACGTTAGTATTTACGTTCGCATGAATAGTACTCAAATCGGACCACCTTGAAACGACGTGAAAACGTTAGAGTTCTCACCTGAAAATGGTACGATCGTGCTCCTCTCAACCTCACGAGCTTGAAGGTGTACTTGGTTTCCTCGATCTGTAAGGGTTTGGTGTAGTTGTGTGTGTGTGCGTACGTTTCCAAAGAGAAGGGAAGGAATGGAGCTCGGGAGAGAGAGAGAGACAGGGAAAGGGACAGGGGATAGAGGAGAGTGACAATGTGTGTGTGTGTGGCCCAGCACATGCCACACCACACAAAACAACCAATAATGTAACGAAAATGAACTAGGGGCAAAGTAGTCATTTCACACGTACGATTTCGATAATTTCGGGACGGGATGTCACATTGTAGGTCTGTAAATCTGTACTACACATTTTAAAAAACCAACCGTATCAATGATTCAGATTTACAGTCTGACCACAATCAACGTTAACAGTTATTTTCAACCTAGTTAAATGTTCACCTGCAAGACAGTATTGCTGGACAAAACAAACACAGCAGCAAGGAGATACAAGCGACCAATAATCTTTTGCTTATCAAAGAGAAATTCAGGAGAACTAGCTCGAACTTGGGGCCCTGCTTCTGTTTTGGTAGGACTGGCGGCGGTTTGCATTACGCTCAGTGTGATAGCTCCTACTACACACAGAATTGTGCCTAGAATCTTCATTTTGCTGTATATGCAACTAATTTTTACTCTCTCCAATCTGCATAACCATTGTAAATTATGTTACTATCTACTTTTAATTCAACAATTTTCCGTACATGAGATTTGCATTACGATTTTCCAACAAACACGAGACTAAATGTCATTAATCAGACCAAATGGTTATCCGCATGTTATGTTAACTATTCGATTAGTTTGCCACTTCTTTGTCTTCATGTTCTTCTTACCATTACATTTACTTTGGAAAAAAAAGAAAGAAAAATGATGTAAGGTTAAATACCTAACAGTACAGGCGATGATGAAAATAAACCCAGGAGCAAGGTTTGGCATGGCTGCTGCCATTGCTGGTGAAGTAAATTGGATCCCCTTTAGAAATAATGTCTGGAACAAAGTTACCCTGCAAAACAAGAAACAAAGAAATCAAATTAATACCACTTCTTCTTTCATGGCTTTCTACGTTTATTTTTTTTTAATTTAGAGAAGGAAGAGGACAAGAAAGTGTAAAAACAATTTAAATTTAGGGTGGTAGCAAATTTACACCTTTTTTTACCTTCTACAAACTCTCTCGATTCCAACGTTAGATTGAATAAATTAAAGAGAATCAAATGATAGACATTAACAGAATATGGTTGAAAGGTAAAAAGAGTGTGTGGATAGTACCACCCCTGAATTTAAAGAATCTATATATGTTTCAGTTCAAAAGTTAATTTATATTGATTCAAAACCAAAACAATCATCACTAAGAGCCTGTTTGATAATCATTTCAGTGTTTTGTTTCCATTGTTTTAAACATTGAATACTAAAAACTTGTTTGGTTACTGTTTTAAATACAAAAGCCAAGTCAAATTTGGAAAACTCAAGAAAGTAGCCTTTTTTTTAATTTTTTTTTATCATAGCATCTGCATTTTATTATCAAATCAAAGAGAGATCACAACTTTGTGATATAAAGGGAAAAAAAATAGAAATGAAATGGTTATCAAACACCTCGATTTTTTTTTATGAAGAATACTATATGTACTTCAATAAATTAAAACATGTAAAAGGCATGCAGCTCAAGTGGCTATATATGAAATTTTTACCGTCTGATTTTCCGACAAAAAATTATTGTGTATTAACAAGCTTGTCAATTTCTTACACAACTTATAACCAGAAAACGAAATGACACAAAAATAACAGGTCACCTATTAAGAACCCGTTAAGGTAATGAGTTTGACATGACACGATTCGTTAAGATAACTAATATAACACAAAAACGACACGAATATGACAAACACAATCAGACTTCCAAATCTTTCATTTACTCATACTGTGTGTACAATAATTGGAATTCATGATATGGATTTAGGTACATGCACAAACTGTGGAAAAAAAAAAACCCTAATCCAGAATCCGTGTTTGCACACCTCTTTAAAAATTTAAAATGTTCATCCCACGTTTTTAGGGAAAAAACCTTCTCTCACACGAACACCTTAAATCCTCACACATATAGTGTGAGCTTCATCTAAAGAATTTGAAAGAAAAAACTTATTTATTCTATATTATTAAGAAAAAGTAATATTAGGAAGATTAAATCTGTCAACCAAAGATGATAAACAACTATTATGCCATTTCAAGTTCAAAACTTAAAGATTTTTTTTTTTGGGTACTTTAATAATATCACTAGCACTCTCCTATTTTTTATCCAAACCTTTACATTTCAGTGTCTACAAAGGGAAATTTGCTTAAACATCACCTCGATCACTTATTAGGAGTGCACGCAAATACCATTACAAACTAAAAATCTTGTCGATGTACCATACAAATTCATATTCTAGTGTGAAAGTATTATCTCCCTTAGTTTTTGTTAACAATTTAGTCAAAACATATATCTGGAGAGCATGTAATATTTTTTAATCATATTTTTGCTACTTCAAGACCTATAGACGAACCAGTACTGTAAGAACTTCATTAACAGAAGCTTGTGGGACACAGATTCCACCTCCTTCGAGAACAAGTTGTAGCTAACGAAATTCTTCCCCCAAGTTGTCTAGGAGTCTTAGAGTGGTGAGAATAAAAATGAAAAATGCTCACTTGCACAACATATAATTAGTTCTGTTGAAATTTCAAACGAAAAATGAAAGAGATCAACATAAACATATTTCCATGTAAAAAAGATAAACATATGAAATCATCAAAACTCTCAGTTATGTTTGTCCTCATCTTTTACCAGGAAAATACATTAGCTTTGAAAGTTCATAAATTATGACTGGGGGGAATTCAAAACATGTATTCAAGGTCTTCTGACCAGCAATTTCCAGCACAGGTTTTAGAAATAACTCAAATGAAATATAGAAGAAAAACCTAAAAAAATCCATTGAGAGTTTGGTGAAATTGAAGAACACTAATTAGATTGCATATCCTAAATTTAGAACGAGTGATCCTTCACTTTCCACATTATCAGGAGAGAAAAAAGGTAGCACAGAATAAAAAAAGTGAATATCTTAAAGTGGTTTCCAGATAAAATTCAAGGGAATTATGCAAATTATAACTAACTAGAAACAAAATGATTTTAGAAATTTCGTACCCTCCAAAGGCGATCAAAACCAACTGTATCATGAACTTCAAGCTGATTTTCTTCGCCCATGTGTGCCTGAAACACAAATGTATCATCAAACATCGAAATCTACTAAAACCAAACTATTTGTAATCTAAAAAAGACCGAGAAATTAATTAATATAATTACTTTAATTATTAATATCCTAGCTGAAGAGAACTGCGTATTTACGTACCTTTCAAAATAAGCTACCAACCCCACTATTATTGCAACATCTTCAATCACCTCTCTCTTCATCCTGAACAATACTTCCACCATATTTTCCTTGTGATTTTTCCTTCTCACCACAAAAAATTCAGATTAAAACCCTAAAACAAATATTGTATTTCTTGCTGCTGCTGCTTCGTATGTCATCGTCTTTCCTGGTTTTCCAGCTTTTGGGTATTGGTTCTTGGTTTCCGTTACGGTTTGGTATTTCCGTCCTTGCAGTTTCGTTTGGTTAAGTTTTCTCATCAATCGTGTTCAGCTAACGTTCATGGGGGTTGAGACAGTTTTCTAGATTTTATTCTCCAGTCTTCTCTCATGGCCTTTCGGGTGAAAGCCAATCTCTCTAGTCCTTTTTTTTCTTTTTTGGGTTAAAAGGAGGAATTTTATAACAAAGTCCAAACGGAGACAGTACAAAAACCACAGCCTCATAAATGAGATAGATACAAATGAGACGTCACTTATACAATCATCGGGTATGGGTTCTCAATTATAGGGTACCTAAGGCATAAAAGAAAATCACAAAAGATGTGGCTCGGCCCAAAAGCTAGAGCCCACCTGAAGAGGCCCAAAAGTGACCCCTCTGAAAAATCTGGTAACCATAACCCTAAAACCGCTGCAGAAGTGACCCCTCGTCAACAGATCACCCACCGCTTCAACCGCCGCAAACAGGATGAAGACGACCGGCGAACAGAAAAACAGAGAGATACCATCATATAGAGCAATAAAAAAATCCTTCAATGCTTCAAAGTTGGTGAAAAGAAGCCCAACATGCAAATCAAGAAGAACCAAACCCATCCTGGACGCCACAAATCCGGTCCTTAGACGAAAACAAACGCAAACGAATGCCTAGAACCAAGCTGTAACCAAAAAGGTCAGGTGGTGTAAACACCATTCTAAAGAGATACCAGACCTTTGAAGGGGTGACAACATATAGTTGTCTCTGACCGGAAGCAGATTCGAAGTATTGGAGGAGATTGAGCGCAGAGTCCCAAAATCAGCCCCAAGAACCCCAAATCAAAGGAGTAAGACCTTGAAACATGGGCACAAAACCCGGAAACAAAGTTTCGTCCACACCACCAGTAGGTGGCAAGTTGCTCCACTGATCCATGAAGGGGATCGGGGCGATCGCAGTTGCGGGGAGGGACAAAACATCTGGAGATAGATCTCCAACCACATCGGGAGCCGAGACCATCGCAGTACGAGGAAGAAAGAGGGAGGAAGATAAAAATGAAAATTGAAAAGGGTGGCTGCCAACGGCCCCAAGCGGAAGTTGGAGGCCGACGGCGGAAGGGTTTCAAGTTTGTTGTTTCTGCTAGGCTTTGTTAGGGAGAAAGAGAGACAAACCCAGTGTCGATCTTTTTAGTAAATAAAAAACATAATACTTGCATTCCCATTTAGAATGAGTTCATTCCCCTTGTGAATAATGCCTTTCTTAGTACAAATTTTATAATTGAAACTATTTAACTTTTTAATTTTCATAAATCATCCTACAAAAAATCATTTCAATTAAGATCATTTAGTTATTTAAATATTTAAATCAAATCAATAATGTAGATACCAAGTAACATATTCATGATAAACTGTCTATTTGTTTAATACGTTTGGATGATTAAACGATCCCCAATTTGAATGATTTTTTCTAAGAGTGATCTTCAAATAAAAATTAATCAATTGAACGGTTTTAATTGTTGAATTTATTCGATTAAGATACATTATTTGTAAATAAGGATACGTGCATCCCCACATTGGAGGATGCAAGTACTATCCAATAAGGGCCCGTTTGTTTGACCGGATTAGGAAGGATTCGACTGGACTACACTGTAATCCCTTGTTTGGTCTGCACCAGGATTAGGTTTAATGACCTTAACTCGGACTCGCTCGGATTATACACCTCCTTACGAGTTCTTAACGAGGATCCCCAATTTCGGGCGGACTCGTAAGCCCTTCTGATAGAGAGAAAACCGCGAGAGAGTCACTCGTCCAAGAACCCCCCAAGGTCGGTCGTCCTGCTCGTCCTCATCTCTGTGTCTTTCCTCATTGTTGTCCTTGCCCTGCTCCCTCATCGTCGTCCCTATCATCTACCATTTTCAAACCCAGATCCCACAAAATTGGAAACAAAAGGCAAAAATTTCTGCAATATTTCCATTTTCAAAACTAGATCCAAATCCAAAATTCAGAACAAAAAAGCGAAAAAAAAAAAATACAAAATTGATGTGCGTTTGAAACGCTCAGCAGCTGTGCTCACACTCCACCTAGTCCAGACTCCCTGATCGTAGACCTTTGCTAATAATGCTGGAGAAGCAGACCCATGAAAACCCAAATGACCCAGACTCTGAATGGGTTCTAATTTGCCAATTGGTCCCCAAAAAAAATTAAGAAGAAAACAGGGAGATGAGCAGAGAGAAATAGGAAGAAAAAGATGGAAGAAAACAGGGAGATGAGCAGAGAGAAATAGGAAGAAAAAGATGGAGATGAAGAGAGAGAGAGAGAGAGAGAGAGAGAGAGAGAGAGAGAGGGGCGAAGAAGAGAGAGGAAGAAACAGAGGGAGAGGGACAGAGCAAACTTGGAAAAAAATGGGGAGATTAGCGGAAAAGAATCAGGAATGGGGATGGGTGGTTTCTAGAATGAAAAGAAAGATAGTGGTAGTAATAAAATATTACTAAATGTGTATTAAATAATATAAAATATTAATAAAATATGAATTAAAATATATTTGTTATTATCTAGCTTTTTAGTCCGACACTGCACCAAACGCCTCACTAAATTAGTCTAGCTTAGTCTAATCTAAACCAGTCCAGCTTAGTCCCTGAAGCTAGTCCAGTCCGAGATAATCCGGTGCAACAAACGCACCCTAAAAGGTTAAGGGCTTTTCCTTTTCGAAATCTCTCTTGTTTTCATCTCCTTTATTTGATAAGTTTAGTTACGTGCCCAGATTGTTGCTTCTTATTCTTTTTTAAAATATTGGATTTGACTCGCTAAATTCTCTCTCTGAAAATGAAGGACTTGATGGTGGAACAGCGCTTGATTCGATACCTTAATCTACACTCCACAAGGATTTTGTGCGGCTAGACAATATGAAGTTTTAAAAAATAAACCACCTTTTGACAATATGGTACGATGGAGATGGTAGACCATATGGTACCACTTCTTTAATAAAGATATGGTTCACAAATATAAGTAAATTCCACTTTTATTAGTGAGGTGATACAAAATAGTGTAACAAATGTAGTATCTGTAGCATTTTCTAAATAAATTCACTCAATGGTGAGAATATGGAATTATGAAGTAGACGATAAAGGTCTCAATCGTGTAACACTTGGGTTGTGCTTCGCAGAGGTCTCAATTTTGTTAACTACTCATCTTTCTGGCCTCTTCGTGATGAGGTAGACGTATCCTCAATAACTTCACAAGTAAAGGACATATCCGAATGTGAATGCAAAGGTAAATGATTTGCATAAAATCATCTTGAAACCAAAACTGAAGAATCACTCGCATATTTATGGTTTACATTTACTTGGTGGTTTCATTATGTCTTTAATACACTTATTTATTTTAAGGTTTTGAACCCCATCAGTTGTTAATTTAATATCTAATCTAACAAAATTTATCACAACTAGAAAATATGCTATAGGACACCGACTTGAGGGCACTATTCTTTATCAGTGGCTTTATAAACGTATGTGTCACTGTTGTTTGAATTTGGTGTCTTAAACATATTCAACACCATTCATTGGTGTCAACTGTAAAAATTTTGACACCAAAGTCGTATTGTTTTGTTTTTTAACTTAAGGATTCAGTTTTGCTCACCTGTTTTTTTTTTTTTTTTTTTGGTCAAAATTAGTTTTATATTCAATTAATAGATTCCACATATATTTTCACATCCATATAAAATACAAAGTTATCGAACCCTAAAAGATATTTACCCAAGTATCTCTCCTCGAGCTCATCGACTCTGTCACTCAATTCGACTCGATTCTCTCTCGCCATCTTGCCTTGTCGTCTCCTCCACCACCCTGGTATCATCTCCTCCACCACCCCGACATCACGACAACCTAGCAACCTCGATTGTCCCTCAACCTCGAGTCCTCGACGACATCCCGAACTTAGAGAACCCAGGCACCCCACCACCCATCTTCTTGATTTGTCATATCTCTCGCAAGTTCCATAGCGCAATCTTGTGGTGCACATTGCACTCAGTCTCACACGTAAAAACCAAACCCCATTTTAATCAGATCTGTATTTTTTTTTCTTTTTTTTTTTTTTTTTTTTAATAAAATTTTGTTTTAAAATTAATTGAATTAAACCTGTATTTGTTCATGTGAGATGTAGATGGATATGTGGAATTGTTATGGGGTAATAAGCATTCAAAGGGTTTTGACTATTAGGTTTTTTTGTTTCAGATATTTCTTAGGATCTGGGTTTTCTGATAGTGAAAGTCTAGGTTTTCTGGTGCATGTTGTGGGGGTATCTACACAAATGAAGCTCTAGCTCATGCTCAATGTCTTCTAAGGAGTAGAAAGTCTCTTGGGAAAATAGCATTGTTGTCTCAGGTAATACTCTCATCTTCTAAAGAGTAGAAAGTCACTCTGGAATGGGACTCTTATTTTTCTGTTGCAAAGTAGTGACCAGATCTACATAATAATTACAAAAGAATAAGAAATCACTTAATAGACTAATGGCTTCAGAGATAGTTGATCTTCTTCCATGGGATGAGTTAGCTATTACAAGGAAGAATAAGAAATCACTTGAATCATAGAATCAACGGGTTGTAATTGATTTTAATTGTTTCTACATGGTGTTAATGGCTCACGTTGCACTGGGTTTTTCAAGCAAGCAAAAGGAATTAGTAAGTCCATTATTCTCCTAGGTTATTGGCTTTGAAATAATTAGTTTTGAATATGAAGACTGATGGAATAGTTCTCTTCAAATTCTCTCGGGGAGGTTGTTGTGTGTTTCGTTTTGTTAATTTCAATATTTATCATATGGTTAGGCAGATTGAGAAAGCAAAATCTATATGTGAGTGCCTGATTGCATCAGAGGGTGCTGATCTGAAACTTGAGGAAGCTTTTTGCTTGTTCCTCCTGGGTTAGGTATATTTTACTAGATGGTGAGATTCGCAAGGATGGATTGATTAAGGATCCTATCTTTAGTTTTACCAGATGGTTTATGTATGTGTGTATGTATGCCTTTGTAGGCCAACTTTTTTGGTAGTGACAAGAGGACTCCTTTGAGCAAGAAAAGCAAAGTAGCTCCACAGAAGTTGTCTATATACCAAACCATTTGTATATTCTAATATCCTAGGTTGTCTATATACCAAACCATTTGTATAGTCTAGGTTCTCTGTATACCAAACCATTTGTATATTCTAGGTTCTCTATATACCAAACCATTTGTACTTGCACTAATTTAATATGTCTCCATCTCCAAAGTATTTATATGTATTTTGTAAAATAATTGTGCGATGTCTTTGTTATGTTGTTGTGTTTTGTTTGAATTTTGTAGAAGTTGAACACTTATTTGATTGTGTGCGTATAAAAGATGTGCTTCCCATCTCTTTCATGTAGATCTACCCTTTGATAAGGCCCAGGTAACTCTTTCATTGACTTGAGATTAGGTCCTATTAATTTTTCAAAGTATTGTAGTTTTCCCATATATATATAATAGTTGTGCTTTTGCTTTCAACGAGGTATGATTGTTGTGCTTTTGCTTATTGAAGATGATTTTGCATGAACTTGGTGTCGTAGAAAACTTACGAAAATTTACAAGGATTTGAGAAAGGGTAGCCATAAGTAATGTTTATATGAATTTGAGCACTTATATAATAACAGTCCAAATAGCTGGGGTTGCAACTCCAACCCCATAATTAGCTTGAGTGAATTTCTTCTTCTTTAATTTTTAGGTAATACTTTTCAGTTACAAGTTGATAGCTAGTTGATTGATTTCTCTCCCTGTTATTTTCAGTTACAGGTTTATTATTTACCTTACTTACCTTGACATCAAATTAAACTGTACCGAACTAGACTTTGTGCACTATGAGCATAGATTAATTGGGTTTGTTCGCTAATTGTTGCATGTGGTATAGTGCTCAATTTTTTTCTCTTGTACCTCCACAGGTTTATGAGAAATTTTTCTTTCTAATCTCGCATAGCAACTCCATTTTTATCACTATGTAAAAACCACAACTTCGACCCCAAACCTAATTTTGAGCCATCTCCATCTCTGTGAAATTAGAAAACGATCTCTTACAAGCAAAACGGTATGATTTTGTCACTCTCTCTCTCCCTCCCTCCCAAAATTTCTCACTCTCTCTCTCTCTCTCTCTCTCTCTTCTCTATAAAGATGAGCTAGGGATCTGCACTTTCACCGACATCGGCAAAAAAGCCAAAGGTGAATTTCTGCCCTTCCCTCCTCATTCATCTAATTATTAACCTTTCAATTTGATGAAGAAGAAAAGAAGAATTCAAGGTATTATTTTTCAATTTTTCTTCTTTAGTGGAGTTTATCTTTTGTTTCTCCAGAAAATAAATTTGAGATATGTTAGCTTTTTGTTCAGTTTTTTTCAGATACAATGTATTTCTTTTTTTCCAGATACAGTTTTGCCAACATTTTTTTTCCAAAAACAGTGTTATATATATATATATTTTTTTTCAAGAAATAGTGTTATATTTTGGTTTTTTTTTTCTTCCAGATATAGTGTTTGTTTGTACACAAACAAAACAAACACTGTATCAGATTATTTTTCCTGAAACAGTGTTATATTTTGGTTTTTCCAGAAACATTTTTATGTTTGGTTCTTATTTTTTTTCCAGAGACAATGTTAGGTTTTTTTCCAGAAATAGTGTTATTTTTTGTTTTTCCAGAAACAGTTTTATATTTTTGTTTTATATTTTATATTTTTTTTCATAAAAAGTGTTAGTTTTTCGCCGATTTGTTTTTTTTCCAGAAACAGTGTTAGTTTTTCCAGAAACAATGTTAGTGTTTTTTTTCCAGCGATAATGTTAGTTTTTTTTCCATAAACAATTTTAGTTTTTCAGAAACAGTGTTAGTTTTTACACAAACATTGTATCTGATTTTTTTTCTAGAAACAGTGTTAATTTTTTTGTTTCCAGAAACAGTGTTATGTTTTTCCAGAAACAGTTTTATGTTTTGGTTTTTTTTATTTATTATTATTATTATTATTTTTCAGAGACACTGTCAGTTTTTTTTTTCTAGAAACAGTGATAGTTTTTCTTTGATTTGTTTCGACGATGGTTCTTGTGTGTTTTGTGCTTCTTTTTCTCCAATTTGTTCACATGGAGGTTCTAGTATGTTTTCCATATCTTTTTTCGCCGGTTTGTTTCGATGGAGGTTTTGGTATGTTTTGCACCGCTTTTTTGCTAGTTGTTTCAACGGAATTTCTGCCATTGAACTTGTTTCGGCGACTTTGTTCCGATGAATGCTTCATTTTTCAACTTTGATTTGGTGGTTTTTGAAATGGGGGAATTCGATTTGATAGGAAGACAGAGAGTTATTATGGCGGTTTCGTGCTGGTTTGAGGTTGGTGAAGAGTCAGGACAATATCGAATCATTTAGGGGTATTTACGGAAATGTAGATTTGTAATTAGTTGGGCTTGTAAGTTTGGACCATGGACAATGGTTTTGGATGGTTTTTTATTAAACTTTGAGCTCTTTTGGTTAAATAACATTTTGGGATGGTTTTTGGTTAAATATTTGTTGGTCCAATTCCCTTTCATTAAATCTCCCTTAATTTTATGATAATTCATTAAATTTGATGAGGTGATAAGATTAGGACCCTTATAGGTCTAACCTATAATCCACATTTGCAAGAGTTTATGAAGTTATAAAGATGGAGTTGTGACTTGTGAGGATGGAACAGCTTATACTTTTGATGCGTGTCTTGGCGTTACAAGTAATTTTATCTATCTATTACTTAAGAGTAGTCTACTATTCTATTTTAATTTATTTATTATTTCCAATGTATCTGTGTGTACTTTCTATTTATTTCCAATGTACCATTAAAAATACTTTTGAACAAACGATGTGATCTACACTAGAGATTTTGGCGAAAATTGAATCTAAGACCTCACTTACAAAATAAATAGAAATATCATTAAACCGTAATACTAAATGACATTATCAAAAATACTTTGAAGCCTAGCGCTTCTTCCTTTTTGTCAATGGACGATCCAAGGCTTTGAGTGGTCATCAGAGATTCAGAGGTGGTCTTTTATTCGCCATTGGAGTAGCGCTATGTCTAATGAATCTATTGGGCCCCCCTGTGGGCCTAGCATCTTGGTCTGTCATTGCTTGTGGGCCCTCTCATGGCCTTATGAGCTTGGGCGTGGACCCGGGAGGGAAGAATGTGCGGTAGATATGAAATCAAAAGCCTGTATAAGATTTTATTGGTTCTAATTATTCTATTGCCAATGGCAATTAAAATGCAAATGCAGTGCCCGCTATCAGTGCCAGTAAAGTGTTGTTTGGTGAGTCCGAGTCGGAGTGGCAGAGGCGGAGGCACCGCCGTCGATTCAATTCCAATGATAGCCGCCGGTGGTCCCAAGTGGGCCCAGAAGACCATAACTCTGCCTCCTCTGAAGAGGGGTTGTCATCTCGTCACGCCCAAGGTAGCTCCTCTTTTGAGTTTTGAATGTCTTGATTTGATCCATGCATCCAATCCTAACCCTAACCCTTGATTTGAAATTTGAATTAAAATCAATCGCGGAATTCACGAAACATGTGTCTTGTATTTCAGATAGTGAAGGAAATTGGGGAGGACTTGTCAGAATTCAACTGTGGCCTTGCCCATCTCTTCTGTAACTTTGCCTGCCTAATACTCTTTTCTTTCAATATTTGTTTTTTGGTTGTTTTGAATCATATTAATATGTGTGTATGTATTTATTTGTGGGTAATATTGCAGTGCAGCACACAAGTGCTTCTCTTACTATCAACGAGAATTACGACTCTGATGTTCGTGACGATACAGAGACATTCCTCAATACCATTGTTCCTGAGGTTAATTAGTTTCGTTTTGTTTCCTTTCCTTTGTAATTTGATCACATGACTCACATCACATGTAGCACTAGGACTAGCAAGCATTGTATGATGTTTTCTTCTTCATTTATTTTCAGGGGACCTCTGCACCGTGGAAGCATACCCTTGAAGGTTGGTATTTCGATTCCATTTCAGTCATTCAGTCCACAGCTTCCATCTCTTCCTCTGCGGAGTACTTTGTTTTTCTCTGTTTGAACCCAAATTGCTATAAGCCTGTAACTTTGTTGGTGACATCTTTGAGTTTGCATTAAATGTATTATCATATGACTGCTAGCTACTGTGGTGCTTAGTAACTCCGATTTTACTTTTCTGTAAAGAATTCCAAATGTGGATGCTGAGTTATCTGAGTTTTACAGGACCAGATGACATGCCAGCGCATATTAAATCATCCATGTTTGGCTGCACACTGATGTAAGGATATCTTACTAGCTTGTTTCAAGTGTTTATATGTGCTATGAGGAATTTATGGCCTCGTTGGCATTTACATGTTCCTTGTTCTCATGCAGGGTTCCAATTACAAATGGAAAGCTTAACATGGGAACTTGGCAGGTATGTGAAAGTTTAAACCATTATTCAACTTTTTCAAGTTTTCTACTTGTAAATGGCTTGGACCTCTCAATCCTGTAATCATGGGTTATAATAGAAAGATTTTCACCTATGCTCTGCTTAATACATATCTTGGACAACGGCTCATTATTCACTGTAGCAATAGAACTTAAAAAATTAAATTCTGGAAAATAGAAATGCATCATGATGAGGGAAGGTGAACCGCAGAGTTGTACTTAATAAATTACTGGCTGCAAAAGAACTTGTTATGGGAACACTTGCATTCTAAGCATTCTTCTCTACTACCGTTGTAGTGTCAGTAAAGGCTAGAACTATTTTTATATAGACAGATCATGTAAGTTAAAAAAATAGAAATGCCTTGTGTAGAATGTTTTGAATGCCAGTGGTCAATGGCGTTAATGCATGGTGAAATATCTTACAGACCTTACTGTAAGCAGCTTGACTAGTCGGAAACTTCTTGTATTTGGTTGTGTAAGTTGATTATTGAGTATTAGCTCCTGAGAACAGAATGATAGATAAGATATGCATAGGCCTTTTCTTAAGATTTCAGCAAGGCTTATAACTTCTAAGAGAACTTGAGTGAGGCAATTAATGACTCTATCGAATTACTCTTTGGCTAACAATCCCTCCTTCAAATTCTGTTTCCGGCGCATTGGCTTTCTAATAAACCAAAATTTTTGAACTTCCGGTGTGTTATAGCTTTATGGAATTTGTATGACTTTTCCTTGTATTGATGCTGCTTCAGGGAATATGGTTGTGTGAGCATCGTGACTATCCTACAGCACGGAAAGTTGTGGTTACCCTTAATGGAATATGAGATGCTAAGATTTGGATTTCTGTCATCCAAGTCTGCAAATAAAGTCGTACTTAGACATCTGGTTTGTTGATGGGAACCTCCTGAAGGGATGTTAACGTCCTAGCTGTTTTCTGCATCTCTCTGGCTGAATGTTTAGTACCTTGTTACATGTAAAGGATTTACTACTTTTGTGATGCAGACTTGTAGAAAATGTAAGAGCTATTATCTCGTAATAAGTTACTTATTCGGATTGCCGAGGTAAAATCCCATGAAATTGAAGATTTACCAGGCTCGATTATTGTAATGACCCTTAAATATGTCACGCATGAGCTACATCTAGGAATGCATTAAAAAAACTGAACCAAATACTTAACCGAATTTAAAAAACCAAACCGAATCGAAATTGGTTGGTTTGGTTTTAGTTTTAGTGGTTCAAAAATGAATCGAACCGATTTAACCACTAAAGCGACGTTGTTTATGTACTTTCCCTTTAATCCTAAAACGACATCGTTTTTGTCCCTTATAATGACGTTTTTATAATCTTATAAGTTGATAACACTACTTCTTCCGGTCTTCTTCTCCATCTTCATCCCTCACTCTCCCTCTCCGCTGCTTTCTGCTCCTCACTTCCCCAAGAAACCCAAATCCCACCTAAGAAACCCAACTCAGTCGAGGCAAGCTTTGGCCCGCCCCCTCCTTCACCGATCAAGGTAAACGCGAACGGAGCTGAAAATGAAAAAGGATCAATCCCCCTGCGCTTAGGCAGTCTAGAGGTTTTTATTTGCCTTAGTTTTAAATTTGTTTCTAAATTCATAAACTTCATGTAATTGCCATAGAAATTAAAAACTTGATTATTATCTTGACGATGACAAAAAATTAACATCATTTTTCATGATTGTCGTTCTCTGAATCCTTTGATCAGCAACATTCTTCATGGTGTAGAGAACTGCAAGATATTGAAAAAGATAATGTGAGTTGGCTAAAACATGAAAAGTATTAAAATGGTACATCCAATAATCTAAAACTAATTCAAAATAAATAAGTTCACTTGCCTTGGTTTAATTTGTTGAATCAATCTTTTTTTTCTTCTCTTTGGACAGTTTCTTGTATATCCACTCTCAATCATCTTACATGTTAGACATTGCCTATCTTTTTTTTCCTAGATAACTCAAGACTGTTTTTTATCCTTTTGGAACTATTGGATTTCCTCAACTGTTATCATCCTCTTTTTTTTTTTTTTTTTTTTTTTTTCTACCTTTGATCTTTGAGATATTTGAATCCAAAAGCAATGTTTGAGAAGTGTTGTTAATAGACTAATTAGGATCATCACGAGGATTTTGCAAATCATTGGTTGGAACCTTAGAAGCTTCTTCATCTGACACAATATTGACTTCAACTTGAGATAGTATTTTGGACAATTCATCTAAAAGTTCCATGTAGATTGTATATGCCTCATTTGAACATGTTGCACAACAAGGTAATTTAGTAGCTCTACGACACATATGGCTACGTCTCAATGCTCTGCTTGTTCTTGACCGTCATTTCTTACCAATTCTTCTAAATCTATAACCCTAAACTTGTTTGCAACTTGCTTCCATCTTTCCATAATGAAGTGGGATGGTATGACACCAACATCTAGATGAACAAGAACTTTAATAATATGTTGACAAAGAATTCTAACAAACTCAAAATTTTCACACTCCTAGGTGTCCTCGTAGGTTTGTAGATTGAACTTAACTAAAAATTCTTCAACTTCACCAATTTGTTTCCCGACTACATACATATGAAATTGATTGACACTTCCCTTATCTTCAACATTGAGCCGATTGACATTTATCCATTCTTCCTTGAACTTTTCAAACATTTTTTTAGTATAAACTTAGCCGCATGCTTCAAAAGGAAGTCATCATGATCCACTATACGGTAGTTATGCTTCAAAACAAAATCTTCAACACTTTCCTTTCTCACAATCTTATTAAGGGCTTGCTCATACTTGACAACAAATTCTTTAAGATTTGTTGTTGATGTAACAAAGTCATCAAAAATGAATTGATACACTCACTATGTCCATTTGTATTCATCCTAGCAAAAAAATGTGCCACGATTTCCATAGAGTTGGGCAAGCCATTCATTTTCTTCTAATTCTTAATCCTTTATCAAGTTTTTTCATTGTTGTTCAAACTCCTCTATTTTGTATGTTGACCTAAAACACTTTTTCATTGTAATCATAAAATTTGATTTTTTATAGTATATATGTGACAATTTTTCAGCAATTTTTTTTCTTAATATGCCAAAGGCAAAGATGATGGCGAATATTAGGAAATATCTGTGATTGTTGCTCTCATTGCCAAATCTTGATTTGTGAGTATAGATACTAGATGACAACTTCCCATAGCTTCCAACATGTCTCAAAAAATCATAAAAATGTTTCCTCTGTCTCATCTTATAAAAAGGCACATCATTATTTTCTGTCAAGCGAATGGAAGTAACTACCAAACTCTTCCCACTGAGCCCCCTCCTCAAATTAGGGGCACCGCACATCTGCCAGTACCAGTTGAGAAAGGGGAATAGAGCAAGGTGTAGCATCGGGAATATATGTTGTGGTGTAGCAAGGCGAATTCTTTCTTCTCTCCAGAGGGGCTGCTTAGTTGACTGGTAGAATAAGGTCCCAGGCCTGCCAACCAACTAGGATGGGACATAAAACGTCTTCAAGTCTTGCACAACCGATATCTCCATTTTTGCCATGAATTTTGTGGACATTTTGAGTACCCCAAAAATTTATGGAACTTTGCCAATTTGTGAATTCTCTATGAAATGCTTTTTTCAACTCCTTAACTACATCAGGCATATGTTGGTTAGACTTCATCATTATCTTTCGAGATGGGGTCACTTGTTTGTGATTGTGAATGTCACTAATATTGACACTTTCCACTTGTTAGTCCATTTGTCATGAACAACATGCATGGTAGCCTCACACCTGCATTTAACTATTGAACAACTTATCTATCTTTTCTTCTATTTTTTTTTCATGTCACATACATCTTGTTCATCATTATCTTTGATGTCATCTTCATTTTCAGTCTGCACATTGTATTTTCCTTGAAATGAATTGGAGATTTGTCACCTCATTTAAACGTCGTCCAGACTTCGATGAAGTTCAAATACGAATCCAAAACCCTTCTTGTCGGCCATAATCTTCAAAATAATTTATTGCCGCTTCCAAAGTTTCAAAAAGCATACCCACATACGGCGTTTCTAATCTTGATCATTTTTCTTTGGAGCATATACTAAATATTTCTTTAGCTGGTGCTAACTCGGCATCGCCGAGTTGAGGATCCATTAAGCTAGAAAAATGAACCTAAAAGTACTATCATCATGTTACTTAAAAATAAAATATCAACTACTCTAAAGGAATTTCAAGCAGAAACATGAATTAAAGTATTTGTTCACATTCAATTGTTAGTGTTCTATTTTGTTTAGGATTGTATTAAGGAAACTAAAGGTGTGCACATATTCTTGTCCTAAGAGGATGAGGAAAGAATTAAGTTTCCTTGTACAATTTAGACTAGGAATCCTAGAAGCCTAATTGGAAAAGGAAAAAAAGTGTACTTTCATATTCCTTATAGAAAAGGAAACTTAATAAGAAAATGGGCATGTAACCGTTGGTCTATGTACTATAAATAGGCTTGTTGGGGACTGATTCTTCACATGAACAGCAACGTGAAACACTTTGAGAGAGTGTGAGGTGTGATAGATATTAAAACCTAGGGTTTGTGACAACAAAAGGGGTTTTCTTGTAAACCAAAAGTGCCTTCATATTAGTGAAATATCTCGGTAATCACAGGAGTGCACGTAGATAAGTTTTGGCCAAACCACTATAATTTTGTGTTCGACGTGTGTTTTCTTCTATGTGTGGTGTTTTGGTTGTTTGTTTATTCTTAGTGCTTGGTTAATTGAGAATTATGATAGTTTATCGAAAACAAGATCCTAGAGAAAGCATGTTTGTACAACAAAGAGCAACCCAGTGAAGGGGTATACCTAAAGGGGGGCGATTGTAAAAAAGATGACAAATTCAAGTCACGCCCATCGGCCAGTGAGTCTCATTCAAACAAGACGTACATGACATTTTCCATTCCTATCCACTAGATTTACGGGGCAATCAAGAATGAGCCCTGGCTTGAGATGCCACCACCGTTGAGGAACCCCAAGAAGGTACACCGGTTTAAGTATTGCACATACCATTGTGCACAAGGCCATGATTTGGAGAAATACTTCAAGTGGAGGGATTACCTAGAGAAGCTCGCAAATGAGGGCACGTTCACAAAATTCGTTGCCACTGAGGCCAACAAATTGAAAGAAAATACCTGAGAAAGCTTAACCTCAAAAGGCAATGTAAATCAAAACCATATTGACGAAGTTTGAACTCCTTAGATACACTTACAAAGATGGTCTCCTAAGTGCAGATGGATATTAACAACGACGAGGTGGTGAGATTCTCCAAGAAGGATCACGCAAGGATTGACATACCACATGGCGATGCCATAGTCGTCAGCATCCAGATTGACAACACCGATGTCGATCGGCACCACAAATATTCTTTAACTCTCGATGGTCTAGAAGATGGGTCTCGAGAAGAATATCCAAATGCAGGCTAGAGCACTTATAGTCTTTATTGAAACCACGACCATCACCATCGGCATAATAGACCTCGACGTGTACTCACTGCCAATAGTTTGCTTGCACACTTTCATCGACATAGATGAGTCATTACCCTACAACGGAATTGTAGGTAGACCATGGCTAAATAAGATTGACACCATATCCAACACCAATTGCCTCAAAGTTTATTTTCCAATACTTGGAGGAGGGGTGGGCGATATTCGTGGAGATCAAAATATGGCCCGCATATGTGCAGTTCAAGCTATGGCCTACAAAATACTAAAACACATTAAAATAATAGAAAATGATATAATCCTCATTGTACATGATGACCAAGCATGAAAGAAGCCTTCAAGCCAACGTCAAGGTTTGAAAGCCAACAATATCAAGCCTACAAGCTAAACGTATGCTACAAGCCATGTGTAATAAAATTAATACAACAAACAATTTGAAGAGCATACCAGTGATTAGAGAAATAAATGCACATATCACAGAAAACTTAGTCGAAGCAACCTCATCAACCAAACAACAACTTAATAACCTGTTGGAAAGCTACAAATACAAAGTCTGTTATGCAATCAATACTAAGTCCATGCATATGCTTAATCACTTATAGTGTTTCTATCTTGGTTTATTACTATATAAAATGCATGCGCGTTGCTGCAGGACTTAAATGCACCAATCTTATTAACCACATGAATTAGACACATGTAACTTGAAAAAAAATTCAACAAATCGTGAACGAACAAAAAGGATAGATGAGTGAACGGTGTTGCTAAGATAAGTAGTTCGGCTTTTGCATATATTCAACTAAGCTTATTACAAAAGATACAACTGCAAAAAATGGTCTATTTCTTTAAGAAATAGGAGCAACATGCATTTAACACATATATTGGCCTTGAAGTTAAGATGAAAAAATATATGTTCTGCAGGCTAGGTACGTGTTTTAACAGTTAAACAAAAAAGCAAAAAAAGTGGGTCGTTCTTGTTTCAACAGCTAATCTTTCAAGCACTAATGTTCAAAGTAATAAAGATGTAGGATGCTTGTTTCCATAAGTTACAGAAGGAAGATGCAGTCCACACATAGTTAAGGTGGCAAAATACATGCCCTGCAGGCCAGGCACCTATTTAAGCAGTTAACAAAAAACCAAAAAACCTGTTCTGTTGTTGTTTCAGCAAGTAAGTTTTCAACAACACATGCTTAAAGGCAAAAAATGTAGAGCGGTTTTGTAGCAGCTAATAACGGAGATTGCGGTCATTCATTTTTTTGGTTGGCGGACATCTTCAGCACTATAGTAAAAAAACATTAATAATATTTTAGCAAAGACTGGTACAATGAATGTTATGCAAGCGTGTATGCGAAAAAGAAATTGTAATTTTCCTATCTTTGATTTTTTTCGCTTGAGATTTTGTTTTGAGTGCAGCTATCAGCTCTTTGTCCACGGGCTAAATCTTAAGGACAACCAATTTGTGGAATTCTCTAGCAACTCTAGCCGAATTGGTTGTCTCTATTTGCCCGGTGCGTGCTTTTTTGCTGTGAATGAAGGTAAAATTTATAAGGTTAGAGAGAATTGTGAGAGGCATGGAAAAGAGTGTGAAAGAGTGGTGCGAAAAAGATCGGTTAACAGTTTTTGATAAGTGGCGTAAAACATATGCATACTCAAGATAAGCAAGCATATTCATTAAAATTTACACATGACATGATACTTGAGAGGAAAACTTAACCTGTCGGATTTGCCACCAAACAACGCTCTTTTTGAAGTCTTGGAAGTGCTGTTGATTGGGGTTGTTGATCTTGCCGCTGGGAAGGTGTCATTGGGGTGGGGGTTGCTTCACTTATAATTTGTTTTCCTGCGGTGGCAGCAGGTGTTTGCGGGTTGATTAAGGTAATGGCTGGGTTCGATAGCAGCTGATCTTGAAGCAGTCCATAAATGATGAAGTCCGTCTTCTAGAAGTCACTGTTTTGATTCCCAAAAGACAACTGAAATCATTTTGTCTCACCCATTAATTTTTTCAGAGCAGGCGGCACCACTAAGGGATCATCATATCCATCCTCTATTACCAAAGTGTGGCAAGAAACACGAAGTATCTTTTCGGTGTGCCTTCCTAACATGAGGAAGTTGTGCTAATTGGTGCTATCTTCCACAATAAGATTGATTTTGAACCTACGCAAGGGTTGGATATTTTCATGTTAGGCAAACATTACAGCTAATAACATTATGAAACTACATATTGCTAAAAGCATGTCAATAAAAAATTAAGACAAAAAACCAATGTCCCTATAGACATCACAACAAATGAAACAAAGTTTACCCAAACGGTAGAAGAATGAGGGTTACATTGGATATATTTGTTCCTAAACCAATCTGTGGGGAGGTTGTTAGTCTTCACAAAACCAAGTTGATATGTGATGTTCTTACTACAAAACTTACCTAAGAGCATAGTTAGAAAACTTAGTGAACTTTCATGTTCTCTTACATCCTCTTAGATAGGAAATCATCACCTCTTTCAGGCATTTTTTAGATTGGGCCCCATTTTCATCTCATTTAACAAACTGATTTGCATTATAATCCACCAAGAAAAATTGGAAAAAAAAAAAAATGAATGAACTAATGCCCCCTAATCTTAGATTTACAATGCGATGGAACACAAACTTAGGTATTACTCAACTAAAACATTGCAAGTTTTACAATAAATGCAAAAAAAAAAAAAAAAAAAGAAAGAAAACCCACAATCGTCTTTTACTATGCAAAATGAAATATGAGTAGTTATGTCAACTTTCATAAGCTAAATTTCTTATTCACAGTGAAATATGAGTAATTATATTAAACTATCTTAAGCTAAATTTCTTATTTGCAATTCAATGATGCACACTAAATGAAAAATCTTGGCAGAACCTGTGCTCGAATTAAATACAGAGTGATGAGGGTTTGATGGCCCAACCCCTTTAGAATCATTAAAGGCACTTACTTTCCAAAAGTCATGCACTATAAAAAAAAATGCAATTAAATTCAATTTTTGCTTTAATCTGATGAGGGTTTGATGGCTCGACATCTATGGCAAGTCCAACAATTTGAACTTCAAATACAAAGATGCTTTGTTTACAAAAACAACTTCGAATAAAAGTCCATAAGTATTACAAAACTTTTATCAATCAAAGACACTCCCATCCATATGTATATCAGAGCCAATTCAAGAGGTTGTAGATTGAGTCATAAAGTATAAACATAAACCGAAAAACATTATTCCGTATAGCAAGATTAACGATTCATAAACACAAAAAATGTAGTTTCATAACACTTGCACACCAATCTTTTTATTAAGCGCAAAGTCATACGTAACGCAAGCTTTGTGATGCATTAAATCTTGTTGCACAAAAGATGATACGTATAAAAACGTCATCAATCATCAATCATCAATTTTATAATTGCAAGAAATTTGAAAATGACCAACCAACTTAATATAAAAGCTAGATGTAAAACAGGTGCAAAAGAAAATTACCATGGTTCTGGTAGTCTATTTAACAAACCATGTTCATTGCACTCAAACGATCCAGACGTTTTCTTGATAGCTTTATGGCAGGATGGGCACGACTTGTACCACCAACCCCTAGTCAAATTCAATCCAACGACAGTTGCTTCGCATGCAAAACTTGCATTTTGTTATGGAATTAAACGGTTTTTAAATAATGAAATACATTTAACCATCACCTTGTCAATATGAATATACATGATAAAAGAAAACCAAAACAAGAGATAGCCAAGGAAGAAATACCACAAAAATTTTGTTATTAAAAAGATATCATTTTTGTTAACAGGTTGATGATAAAAGACTAACCTTGTGTAAAGCAGGATCAAGTAAAAGCAACTCATCAATCATTTTGGACTCATAAATAGGACTAATAGCACGGTCTGCATACATCTTAGTTGAGGTGCGCAGGATTTGAATAGGTGATCTTAGATGCTCAAACCTGTGTCGTGCATGTTTAGGTTGAGAAAGATCAAGTGAAGAAATATAAACGCCAAAGTTATTAATGAAGGGTTGTCAATTTACTTTTGTTTGTATTGGGAGAGCTATGGAATGTCCAAATTGAAAACACAAACAATTGATCCCGTGCTTCCAAGTACAAGGTTTCCTATAGATAAAACATACCAATCAACAAATTGAAGATTTAAGCAATTAAATAAAGCATATTGAGGTATAACCTTGGTATTCTTTGACTTTGAGGCTTGTTATAGCAATGAATATGGGTGGTAGAAGTGATTGCATTCCGCTGTCCTCAAAACTTGTTGCAGCTTCTCCCCATAAGGTGATCCTAACTGTTTTCCCCCTGTAAGTTAAAAAAGTGTGATGTTTTATTGTACGTTATAAATATGGTGCCATGTGTAAATCGTGATTAGAAATTAACGCAAACAGGAATGACCTGATATTTTGCAAATTAAGATTCCACTTCTTTGAATATGTGAGTTTTGGACAGTGACCTCTTCAATCGGCTACACAGCCGTCAAGCAACCAAATACATCTGCGAATGACATTTAGTGGTTGAAATGATTGTACATCGAAGTCAACGAAAAAAATTATAATAATGATTTTAGATTTTAGCGCAGCGTTGAAAAATAAATTTGTTACCTGTAAGCTCAACATCATTATTGATTCTCCTACGAAACTGATCAAGATCAATCAAATTGAACCACTGCTTTGGGATATGTTGGTCTTTTTTGTCAATGGGAACAATTGCAGTTCTCGTATTCAATTCAACCGTAGTAGGAGGATGGACAACTTTGTTTGATGTCTTATTGTGAACAACGCGAAATTTGCTGATCTCGTATAAATCGCCGACTCTTAGAAAAAAAACACCACCACATGAAATAATGCATTTCAAGAGGCATATTAAAAAGACAATTAAAATACATGGAAGAGCAACAAAAATGATATCCATTGAAGTTGCAGTTCCCCTGTTAACTGAATGAAAATTGAACATCAAAATCATATTATGTTTTCTAATCCAATTTGGTGCCTAAGGAAGAATTTTAGCATTCAGTCAATTAAATGTGTTCAATGCCATTTCTTTGTATTGGAAATCCCATATAACAATGTAAAAACCACATTCTGCAATTTAAGCTAAGTAAAGTAAAACCCTCAATTAAACCCCAACCACAAACCCGAATTAAACCTTTAATTAAACTCTTAATAAAACCCAAATCAAATCAGCAATCAGGAAAGATAAAAATACACCTATTCAAAATATTACATAACTTAGAAAGCTATATTTCTAAGAAAGATTAAAACCTTTTACAAAAGACACCTACTGAAAAATCTCACATTTGTAAAGACTGGAAGTTTTCACTTTAATTTGGTTTCCTTCATGTGTTTAAAGTTAATTTCCTCTCTCTATTTTACAACTCCACTCACACATATTTACAACATATTTACAACTCTTTTGCAAGAATCAGGACTCAAGATTGATGAGTTCTCAAGGGGAAACCTAGATGCAACTACAAAAGAGCTCATTGAGGAAAAAAACACTGGCCTATTCATGTTTCAATTAGGGTTGAACTTTTCTTTTCTCATGGAATAATGGTAGGAGGGACTCGATAATCCATCAAATAAATTAAGAACACAAAATTGTTTTCCTTGTACTTGTAGACAGTATGTGATAAGTTATTCAATGTTAGTTTTTCTTTCGTAAGATTTGTTCATCACATTGCATGAACACAAAATTGTTCATCACATTGCATCATATAATCAAACATCCCTCCATACCTAAAATCTTGCAGTGCCAATTATTTCATTTGACTGAAAATTACATGGGTGAATAAACCCTAAGAGCTACAGTTTAGAAATAAAAAGTTGAAATTGTTTATCTTGAGCACAGAGGGCTTCCTACAACCAATTTTCAAGACTTGTGTTTGATCTACATATATGTCAAGGAAAAAATTAAAAATTTATCATAGAAATACATAAGGAAGCAAGAATTGCAAAAAACAATCCATTAACAGAGGACCAAAACAATAAGTAAAACAGCATTCTAACACCCTTATCACACAAATACAGAAGCAAAAAAGCATGGAGAAACAATCTAGCAACAAAGGGATATTCAAAGGATGTAAAGCAGAAAAGGAACCTCAATTCGATTTGTTGAGAAGGAAACAGCAGCAAAGCATGAAGAAACACATAAATGAGCACAATGCAACCCCCTAAGTTAAAAAGACACAAACCTGACTCTAACAATGTAGGAAACAGTGCACTAAACAGACCAATCTTCCTAATACCCAACTAAACAAGCTATAAACATCCATTACAATTTTATTGAAACAAAAAAATGTCAATCGCAATTTTAACAAAGCAAATGGGAAACCAAACAATAAACAATGATTTCTGAACAGTGTTATTACCTATTGAATCAAAGGACAAAATTGAAAAACCCCTCATCTCCCATACCTTCCTCAGACATCATGTCCTCACCAACCCCATGAGGTAACCCGTTAACCCCAAAAAATGCACAGCATGCTCTCTGCTCTCTCTCTCTCTCTCTCTCTCTCTCTCTCTCTCTCTCTCTCTTTCTATCCATCTGTTTGTCAAAAAGTGGGAAAAATCTCTAAATATTTCTTCCACTCAGTCGAAACCATGTTTTATGCCCTCTTTCTCTCTCACTCTCCATTCTTGTCTCAAAAATTCAACAAAATCCCTAAATCTCTCTGTAACCCAGTCGAAACCCCTAGCTCCCATCTCTCTCCAACATGTCATTCCCTTTGTCCCCCGCCTCTCCTCCCTCAACGACCCTCTGACGGATGCATCACCTACAGCCATACCCACTAGCATCCAAGCCAAAATTTCCAGAGATCATCTCCTTCCAACACGTTAACCCTCATGTTCCCCTTTCCGATTCTCTCCTCAAGTGAAATACCATATCCAGCCCAAAGACCCAAAAGATTTTTTGAAGCCCAATGCCAAAAAGACCTAGCTAAAACCCTGTCTGAAGCCCAGTGGTAATTTCGTAAATAAAGTGAAATTTACCCTAACATTGCACAGTGTCGTTCCCCTTTCAATTATAGAATAGATAATTCGACCCATTTTGTTGTCCCTGCCTAGCTAAATAATCCAGGGGGCCAATGTTAGGGCCCAAAAATTTCACGAAAAGCCCAAGTAAATTGAAGGCCCATTGCTTAGTACAGTTCAAATGCCTCATGCTAAACCCAATTATATCATACGTATTTATCCAAAAAAAAATTAGTAGTTAAGTAAGGTTTTACACAAGTTTTAATTATTATCATACCATGGAAGCAATAAAATATATCACGCCATGCCAAGCACATTCCTTTAAATCTAACATATACCAAGATTACATGACTCAAGAAATGTGGTTTCACAAAGCTTGCTAGAAGGGTTGATGTGTGTGAAAGGTTACAGAGTTCCACAAGGCCCATTGAAACTCTTTGATAATAGAAACTTTGGTCTATTTTGGAGCACCAAAGTCCAATCCTATTACTTGAGGTAGCCCCTCGCTGGGTAAGCAAATGAGATACTTTCTTACACCGTATTTTGGTGCACTATTGATTATTAACCTAACTCCATAGCAACTCATCCTCCCAAGTCCTTCCCAGGAACCTATTCATGCACCAGGCCATTTTACCTTTTTTACTAATTAAAAAGAAAAGTGAACACAGTAAGCCGTGGCTTTCACCATAAGAGGAAGATTTTGAGGATTTCCTACTAGAAATATCTTTAGCATCTTTGACCTTCATACTTCTTTTATCCACCAAAAATAAGATGTTTCCAACGTCCCTTTTTGTCCATTAGACATAAGCCAATTTTGGTTCTTCATTTTACCTGCTGAAAACGTGTTGTTTCTAGGACATCCTTTAATTCAACAGAAATTAGGGATAACCTTAGCCCATTATAAACTAGAAGCCAAGATCTGAGTAAAAAAGGAGGAAGGGGGAGGTGCCAGCTTACCAGTACCAAACATTCTCCAACATGCCTTTTCAACTTCATGCTTAGAGAAGAACTTCTCCTTGCTGCAAAAAATACTCTCCCTGTTGTAGGAAACCCTTCTTGACTGCTGCAATCTTTCCTTTACCAACTACTAACCCAACTTCAAGCTTCACACACCCCTGCCTTCAAAATTTTCATTCTCATCTTCCGTAAAAACACCACCACAATCAAAACATCAAGTTCCCCATTGTACTACACATGAAACTCAACCACCACGCCCAACTCATCCACCACCAAAATCTCTTAAAAACCTTCATGCTAAACTTAAGCCTAGCCCAACCATCTCATTTGTTAAACTTGTAGGTCTTTAGCTCTCACACCTCAGCTCTCATGCCAAGCTCACTTGCCAAACTTAATTATTCTAATCCCTAGTATTTGTTAGTTTAACAAATCCTCATCACAGCCGCGGGAAGCACCTTAACAGAAGCGAGAAGCACGCCAACAGTCACCGGACAACTTCGACAGACCGCTGGAAACATTTCAACAGAAGATCGACCCAACACTTTGGAGTTGCTGGAAGAAAAACGAAATATTCCTAGAACTTGCTTCCCCTTTGGGATGTTTGGGCTTGGTTTTTGCTAACTCAGATATCAGGGGCATAAAAGGCTTTAGTCACCTTTTTCCCGATCAAAAGTCCAACAAAGCCTCCGACCAAAAAGACCCCAATAGAAATTTACAAAAAAGCCCATGACGTGTCTTGACTGTATCCAAACCATTGACCGTGTCTGAACTGTGTCTGGAACGTGTTTGAGGCATAACGGCGTGTCAGGGTGTCCGAGACTCCGATACGTCGGAGTGTCCATGCAACATGGATTGTAAGTAGGTTTTTTTTTAGTCTTTTTTATTTTTTTGATCCAGTAGGTAGGTATTTAATGTGGGGTAAAATTTCAGATGGGCTGCGCCTACTCTTGTTCGGCCTGGACTCATGCCTGCCCATGTACAACGAGTATAATCATTGACAATCGTGAGGAAGTATCATGCCTCATTGATAGTAGAAAAATGTTATCCCGCCAAATACATGAATTAATGGAGCTTAAAGAAAACTGAGAACAAGTCTGTTTAGTTAATTAACGGACAAATTGAAGAATCATTAATGTCACAAAAACTCATGTCTTTAACAGAATGAGTTAAAGCACTGAGGCTTTTATTAGAAAGATGACCAAGGCGTCGATGTCAAAGGCGAGATAAACAGGACTTTTAAATGGTATTGCTTTACTTGTCCCAAAAGATGATCAAATGGCAAGCTCAAAAAGTGTTATCTCAAACTTGCTTGCTATATATGGCTGAAGCAGAACTTCTTGTGAAACTGTAATGCAGGGTCATAAGGGAGTGCATTCACACAATCTTAAAACCCTTTTTATCGAAAAGATGGCAAGTGATCAATCTACCACTGCGGGTTTCTGGTCCAAATCAGTGGCAGTGATCATATTCCAAACTGTAAGTTTGACTGTGAACCAGCAGACGATTAATACGAGAGATGAATACACCACTTCCTCTTATTTAGGGCACCGTAAGTATTGGGGATTGGGGGGACTTTTTCTTTTAAAAAAAAATTTATGATCTTTTTGCCCTTTCGAGCAAGCTTATAAATCCTCCCATGCACGTTATATGTTCCTTCTGCCTAGTTCTGTGAGAGACTGGTACAATTATCTATCTTGGGATGTAGGTGATACCTTTATTTCCTCCCCTTTTTTAGGTCAAGCATATTCTTTACAGTGCCCGGGAAGTTGCATGTATCACAGAAATTGGGTTGGTAGCATAGGATTTCCATCTCACAAAGCATTCCAACCAGGATTAATTAGTCCTCAGGTTAATTAGACACAACCATTGACTTCGAATTCTCCTTGTCATTCTCCATGATTCTGACCACTAATACTTAATCTTTTCCTTTTGTTCTCCTCTTTTGGGGGTTTTCCCTTCTGCCTTCTTTTATATACAAAAAGTCCATAAAAAAAGTTTAGAAAATGATATTCATATACCCTTTTTTCTTTTGCACATTCTGTGTAATTATCTCTCTTAATTTTCTTTTTGTTCATTCAATCTAAACAGTCAGAAATAAACAAGAGTATGCAAAAAGATAAAAAGTGCGTGTTTTACTATTTTCAACCAGATGAAATCCATATGTCACCATATTCCCAAACCAAACACATAAAGATGATATAGAAAGAATTCTTTTAACCTTCATTTAGTATTTTGTCCCTACAATTTCACTGAAAAGAATACAAGTACGAAAAATATTCAACCAATTTTTTTTTTTTAAAAAAAAAAAAGAAGAAGAAGAAAAAAGAATTAAGAATAGAAAATTGGAGGCTACCAATAATTCTCAGGTTGCCAAAGGCCTAAAATCAATACGAAAGTGATGATGAGTGTTAAAGAAATTGACCACTTAGAGGAAGACCTCGGGTCCAAAGAAACTGCATGGTTGTAAGAATCTTCACTCAGCAATGAGCTAAACCTGAAATTAGGGTTTGAACCGTACAAAGCTTGGACACCTTCCACGTCATCAACCCTGAGGTTCACCTTCTTGGTCCGAGGACGCAGGCTCGGGTACATCACGGCCTCCTTGACCGAGGAGTGAGCCAGCCCGAGTACATGACCTATCTCATGAGTCGCCACCGATTCCAAATCAATCGCCTCCTTTGACTTATCCGTTTTGAAATCAACGGCCCACGATTCCGCCGCGTCAAGGTGGAACTGCCCATTTTCGGGAGAAAAAGCATGCGCCAGCACACCTAACACCCCATCGAACGGCTTCCCATCTCCATGGTCGCCGCGGTAAAACCCTATTTTAATATCCGCGGAAGTGTAGTTCTGGGTCTCGGTGAAGTTCACGGGGATCACCGCCGACCACCGCGAAAAAGCGCGGCAAAAAATGTCTCGAATATCCGATGGGTTCAGGTAACTGACCGTGTGGTTGGGGGAGAAAGCGTAAGTGAGCGGGGAAGGGCGCTCCCACCTCGGCTTGCCATAGAAGTAGGCGAAGTGACGGGTCGCATGCAAGGCAGTATGTTGCGACGCATCGCTAACACCACATCTAGGCGAAATGATCGCTGAGATTGTGTCAGTGTCCAGCTTGCCTGTAACGGGCAGGCTCAGCCTGGACTGGTATAGCGTCAGGGCCGACTCAAATTCGGTGTCGAAGAAATCGGTGAAGTTGGAATTGGGTAAGTAGCCGAAGCGGTGCATGTATTTCTTGAGCTCCGACATGCCGCTGACTAGGCTTCCTCTGCCGGCGTCTAGGAAGATTGAGAAGTCGTGCCATTTGGCATTGTGGACGTCGGAGGCATCAGTTAATACAGGTACTGAGTCCGGTAAGATTCTGGCTGGAAGGGCAGGGCGGGAAAAACAGAGGAAGCAAAGACATATGAAGAAGAAGAAGAAGAAGAAGAAAGAGTTGTACCTAAAAAATGGGAACATGGTTTGATTTTTCGGTTATGTTAGTTATCTTGGGAGTTGAGCTTTGAGATTGCAGAACAATCATAGGCTAATCTATAGATGGCATGTAAGGGACATTTGGATTAAGAAATGAATTATATATAAATAATATAAATAAAAGTTGATGTATTTTATAATTTGAATATATAGGAATCATCGAAAGTTTGGGGGCTTATAATTCTAGGTAGGATCGATGGGAGAAGAACACTAGAAATTCAAATGATGGTGGAGAGATAAGTTAACAAGATTCTGCCGTGTTTGTATTTTGGTTGGAGATTCTGACTTTCAAGAGCAAATGATGGGTAAACCACTAGGTCGGTTTTCTGTTAATTAATAATTACTTTCACTAATCCTTTTTTCTTTATTTTTTTAATATCAGGCTTAATAAATCGGCATCTCTTGATCTGGATTAGTTGATGATTTGTGGGTTCTGGGTTTTGTTTATTTGAGGGAAATTAAGAAAAATAGAATATGCTTAAAAATTTGAAGTGTAGGTCAAGTTATATATTGGTTGATCAGTTTAGAGTACTCTATTTGCTGACCAAATTTGGTGATTTCAATTAAAATGATCGAGTATAAGTGTAGAGAAATCATTTTCTAGTGAGGGTTTGTTTTGGGTTTAACTTGTTATACTTAAACAAGAAAGTTTCTTCATCTTAGGACAGACCATTAAGCAAATGTATGAACTGATCATGCGGACGGCTTTTCCAAGTAAATTCAAACAAGAGAAAAGGACTGGTGGTCGAAATTAATATCAACAGTTAACAACTACCTCATGATTTTGTTATTTATTTTGGGTCCAACCTCATGATATACACATTGAAGAATAGAGTCTCATATCGAAAATGTAACAAAATAATGTGCAACTTATATGTGAGAATTTCACTTCTAATATCATTGAAATTTTTGTGAAAATTCAATACGTAATAATAACTGGTTAAATTAGAACAATGTTGGTGATATATTTTAAACTGAACTCACGCCAACAATACATTCATGGTTCATGAGTGATTAAACCATATGGTTTTGCTTTTATTAAAAAAAATTAACTCCTTATTTTCTAGTCCTCTACTTCAAAGCCCTCGATGCTAAACACCATTTGGTACGGTAACACTCAATCTTCACTTTGTGCAATAGTAGACTCAAGATTTTATCTACGTAGGACATAAGAATTTGTTTTCATAACCATTTTTACTGAAAATTTACCAAATCCTTTTCCAACCAGCTCCATTCTTAGTTAATTAAATCTTTTTTATTGTAATTAAGTATGTGATCATATGCATCATTTTGGAGAAGAGGTAAACTCAAATATCATGAACAATAAAGTAAATATTGTTTGGGCCTAAATTATCTAAATATACCTATAATATTATGGTATGAGATCTAAGTGCAAAAAATATTGATCGTATTAAAAAAGTATTCGCGCCATTTCATCTAGAGAATCCGGCAATACAGATGCACCATGATTTAAAGAGAATCCGGCAATACAGATGCACCATGATTTAAACATATTTAAATAATATGTTTTAATTCGTTTTAAAGCATAAAAAATAAAAATCAAATAAAAAAATCAAATTGATGCACAACCATTTAATTAGAAGTCAATATTGCCACTTAGTACTACGGTCTGATAATATTTCTCTTCACTTGTAAGAGAGAGGCCTTACGCTCGATTCTCTCCAAAGACGAAGTTGAACTACATTATTATGGCTAGTTTAATGTCAGACTTAGCCTACTCTCCTACCTCCCTTAGTGCAGATACTATTGTTTAAACATAAAAAATTAGAAGCCAATAGTTAACTTCTTTCTTTCTTTATTATCGCAAAATCCCATTTTGATTTAATATATATATACACACACACACACATACACATAGAAGGATCTGTGGCATAATAAAAAAAAAAACACAAGATTTGACACAAGTTTTAAACCATTAAATTAATCCACTTTTAATGGTTGAGATGCAATATGGCGTGGCATTTAATTTGACATATAATTCTTCAAACAAATATACATTACAATAAAAATAAAAATCCAAAACTTTCTTAATTATGAATTTGATTCTCTCTCCTCAATCCTAATTAATATTTCTTTGGTTCTCTCTTGTATTCCCCTTGCTTTCCTTTTTCTCTTCATCCTCGCCTCTAATTCTGAAAATTTTCTCCAACTTCATGATAACATCTTCCAGTCAATTGCACCATACGTCCCCATAGAACACAGCACTACTATGGCACTCTTGACTCTTGTAACTACATTTTATTCACACCCTTACAGGGTACTTTATAGCCTTAGAAATCATGTATTTTTTAATAACATTGAGAAAAAAATCCAGTTCTCTCTCTCTCTCTCTCAGGATACTTTACCACCACCTCGACCACCATCTGGTGGTTTTGGGTTTGTTTCTAGAGATCAAAGATGTTGAGGATTATATACAGGGTTCATTAGATATTGGTCCTGAAAAATCATGATTTCTAAATATAAACCCACATATAATTAAAAATCCAACAAAAACCCAAAAGTCAAATAAACTGCCACATAAGAATATAAGTAACCTACTAATACAAATTATTTACAATTTTTGCCACAACCCACACTTGAAAATTAGCTTCAATCAAGGGCCTTAAAATCTAATTAATCATCCTGACGTTTTTTCTATTTATTTATTTTTAATTTCTACAACAATCTAGTGCATTACTTTAAATAATGACTACATTATTAATCGGTGCAATTATTCTCCTTATATATAATAGTTAAACATCCCTACTTTACCTATATAAACAAAATATTATCATATTTCTTTTGGCAATTTACCTATGATATATGCAAATAATATTCTCATGTTTTGTTGGCATTTTTCCTAAATTATGTGTGACAGCCCGTCCCAGAAACATTTTTAACGTACGTGTGAAATGACGAAATTGCCCCTAGTTTGATTCCTTACGCTCATTTGTTGTTTTTGAGTTTGGGTGGCATGTTTGGAGCCACACACATCTTCCCACACACCACCACCTTTCTCCCTGTTTCTCTGCACCTGTCCCGAGCCCCATTCCTTTCCTCTTCCTTCGAAAACGTACGGACACACACGCAAGCACACTAAACCTCCACAGATCGAAGAAACTAAACCCATATTCGAACTCGTGAAGCTTGTAGGAGCCCAACCGTACCATTTTCAGGTAAGAATATCAACGTTTTCACGTCGATTCCATGAAGTCCGATTTGGGGTACTATTCATGCAAACGTGATTTCTCACGTTTTAGGAAATTTGAAGCTCGTAGGTAGCTTGGTGAGGTCCCAAGGAGGCTCGGAGTAGTTCGTTTGAAGGAATTGGACGTCGGGATCACTGTATTCGAAGTTGGCCGGAGTTGAGTTGTTTTGACAGGTGAGATTTTGTGGTTTTTAACCCTTGAAAGTAGTATAATTGTGTTCCTCTAGTCCTAAGCTTCAATTTGGTACCAATTTTGTCAAATTTGGATGAAAAACGAACGAGATATTGAAGTTTGAAAATTTTCCAGTTTTCCGGCGCCGGAGAAGGAAACGGAATATTCCGTCAAGTCTGACGGAATATTCCTAACATCGTTGACGGAATCCGTTAGAACTGACGGAATATTCCCTACGGCGTCAGTTGACGCCGTCAGCGTGCCAGGCACGTGCCTGCGCGTGGCCGTGCCTTGGTCGGCGCGTGGGGGCGCGTGCGGCGGTGAAAAATTTTTCTAAAAATTTGGGTGTGTTCCCGAGGTTGTGTAGAGCACGTTGGTATATTCATTTGTCTAATTTGAGCAATGTATGAGAAGTTATTACGAGAAGTTGGTTATGTGCTTTAAAATTAACGTTTTTGTAGTTGTTTCGCATATAGGTGATACGTATCCCGAGGACGAGCGTCGTCACTCGAGGCAGGGGGGTTACGACCCTTCCACATTCCAGTGAGTGGGCTTTTGGTTTTCCGTATATACCTATATACTTATATTTTCCCAGAAATTGATTTGAATTGTTATTTGCCATATGCCATGCATTTTATTATCGTTGTTGATGCACCATTAGTCACATTATTAGTTGCATACATATACATATGCATATTTGGTGCTGTGGACGCCCAGGTAAGTGCCAGGTAAGTGTTATTCATGTTTATATTCAGTAGCGATTCGAGATGCTTAGAGAGCTCATAACCTGCACCCCCGGTGTTAGTGCTCCCGCCCAGAGTAGGGCACAGTCCTTCACGTGATGTTCACCTCCCGCACCACACGCTCAGCTTGGATCCAAGTTAGGTGCACAGTCCTGTCGTACAGACCACATTAGGTGGTTCCGACTCGTAGGTGACCCGCAATTATTCGCACAACCTTCACGTGATCGTAGCACTAGAGCGTTTATATGTTTTACACCCAGGCCTGTCGTAAAGACCACTTTAGGTGGTTCCGACTCGTGGGCAAGTTTAGTATTTATATTGAGATTTGAGCTCTATATGCAGCCGTACAGGTCACGTTAGGTGACTCCGGCTGCCAGACTATATGTTATTGATGTGATTTGTACCTGAGCACTTGCATTTCATTATGAGGTTTCGACATGGCATATTCTTGAGCATGATTGGCATATCTATATACATACGTATATATATTTATTTTCTGGGAAGTATACAGGTTTTACGGCGAAGGGTTAGAAAGTATTTATTAAATGGTTTTCGAAAAGCTTTGTTTTTGCCCACTCACGCTTTTGTTTTGCGCCCCTCCAGGTTCTAGTTGTCTAGCAGGTTCGGTGGTTTCCCAGAGGACTTTTCCCGGCATTTCTGACAGACGATCACCAGCGTAGGGTCACCTTTGGGTGTACTGTTGTTGAATCATTTTTCTTTTGGACTGCTGTAGGCTTATGCTCTGAACTTGTGTCTCGCTTATGCTCTGAACTTGTGTCTCACTTACGCTAGCACTTGTTTTTATTACTTTGTATGCTAGTTTTTAATTATTCGTACTTTTTATATTACTATTTTATTAGCTTCCGCACCGTGCACATGGTTACGTCACCTCCGCGTGGCGGCCAGCACGCCCTGATCTCGGTCGGGGTGTGTCATTATGCAAGTAGGTAAATTAATATAATAGTAGGTAAATTATGCAAGTAGGTAAATTTCAATAATAGTAGGTAAATTATGCACATGTGATTTACCTACATTTTTTATGTGAATCAAATATCTAGACTGTGTATGTAAATAATTTACCTATAGTTGGTTCTTTTCTTTTTCTTTGTCCTAAAATTACTTTACCTGCAATTTTTATCTCCTTTAATTTATACATTTTTACTTAAACAACAATTTTTTTTATATATTTTAAAGTACAATAATTTACCTATATATAATATGGACACGTTGTAATGGTAAATTGGAATTCGAGAGTCAAACTAACCAACAAATCCCTACATTTATATGCAAAATATTATTTTTGTAAAATCATTAATTCTCCTTTACAATTTACATAGAATTAATTGTGTACATTAAACATTCGATAAGGGTGTTTTAGGCATCCGAAAAATTTTAAATGGGTAAAGTCAAACATAATTAATGAATTTGCTTATGTGGAGTCTAGTCAATGGGTTTTATTTGAGCAAAAAAATTACGTCGGATTTTATGTGGAGAAAATTGAGTTCCAGGGGCTAAAGTCATATTTTCAGTTATATATATTACTCTAGAACCACCAAATTGAGTGCGAATCTAAACCCAAAAAGTTGAAAACAATAAGTGGTACCTATTTGGTTGGTGCAAGATATGATCATCATGATCAATATGAGCAAGAAATTAGGAGAAAAAAAAACGAAAAAACTTGGTAAAAAAATTAGCAGGCGAGGATGAATGAAGAAGAAAGATTCAAAGGAAAAAGGGAGAAAATTAATGAAAAATAATTAATGAGATAGGAGAGAGAATAAAAAATCTCAATTTAAAAGTTTTTAGATTATTTTCAATACAAAACTTAGATTAAGAAAAATAATTGGACTAAAGAGATTGCATCTTAATCATTAGAAGTGGACTAATATAGTGGTTTAAAACTTGTGTCAAATCTTGTGTCTTTTTATATAGCCACATATCCGCCTATATTAGTGATGTGTTCCATGACGAAGCTTTTGTGTGGAAAAAAGACTTATGGTGCAATTGATTGGAAGATATGAACATGAAGTTGGAGAAAATTTCAGAATAGAGGAGAGGACGAAGAGAAAAAGGAAAGCAAGGGGAATACAAGGGAGAACCAAAGAACAATTAATTAGTATTGAGAAGAGAGAATTAAATTCATAATTAAGAAAGTTGTGGATTTTAATTTTTATTTCTAATGTATATTTATTTTAAGAATTATATGTCAAATTAAATGCTCTCAGATTGCATCTCAATTATAAAAATTGGACTAATCTAATGGTTTAAAACTTGTGTCAAATCTTGTATTTTTTTTTATAGTGTCGCGTATGAATGAGATTTAGGAATTCATTCCAAATGACATTCAAGGTAATCATATAAGTAAGCGAATCACATTGGATAGTAGACATGAATAAACTATCAAATCAAACAATGAGGTCAAGAGTATTGTATTAGAGAAATACTGTATTGCATTGTAATCACAAACTGAATAGGTTCTCCACCTCTTCTGATTAGCTTGGGTAGCCATGACATAGTGCTAAGTGTCACTCATGGTTTGTGGAAGCCCTATAGGTGTATAATCACTAAAGGAAGAATTGAAAAGTAAGTTTCAATTCACAATCGATTTGAAGAGTTCACTACCTCACTAAAACGAACCAAATGGATCATACACCGTATAAGGTAGAGATTGAAGAAACAACGGAGATGAGTAAGGATAATTAGATGGTTTAATTATTTATGGCTAGGAGTAATTAATATGTTAATTAATCAAACGAATATGTTCATTTTAGACCTCGGGTTAGTTTTGGGCCTCAAGGCCCAATAGGCTTCAAATGTCAAGTCCATTAACTCAACTTGTATGACAACTTCAAAACACAAAGGGCATGAAAGCCCAATGAACCCACATGGCCGGCCATAGAGAGTGTGAGGAAGAATTGGTTTTAATTTCAATTATGCCACTCAATGTAAGTGGCTATAGATAGGAAATTATAACCCATTCCCTCATAAGGGTTTTCTAGAGAGAAAAGAGAAAAACACAAAAGCTCTCTCTTCGCTTAGGAGGCCGGCCACCCTAGGAAGAATGGACTAGCATCCATTTCTTCCTAGGTCACTCATCTCTTCTTCAATGCTCTCCTTGGTGTGGGGAAACTTAGAGGCTCCCTTTCTTGGGAACTTGGAGAATCCATTCCTTCATCCATATCTAAGAAGTCATGGAGCCAAAAAGCAAAGTTCCTCCATCCACATCCATGAAGCCAAGGAGTAAGGAGACTAAGGAAAGAAGGCCCTCACATGGGTGAATATCCTTGCGAAGCAATGAGGTGCTTCAAAGGTATAAAAGTTTCTCAACTCTTTTCTTTAAGATTTGAGTTGAGTCTTGGTTCACCACAACTCCTAGGCCTTGAATTTCATGGGTAAAGTTTTGTTTTTGAGTGCATACAAGCATGATTCCGCCTTTAATTGTTAATTGCATGCATAGATGTTGCTCAAATGAACTTGTTTTCACAAAATTTTCCTTCAAGTGGTATCAGAGCCTAGGTCTAGTAGTAGGTGAATCCTTTTGGGTTTTGTTATTTTATAGTTTATGATTTGAATGTTGTAATTGTTACAAGCTTTATTCTTGCTTCTTTGAATGTAAATTTTGTTATTTTCCATCTCAAAAGTTGTAGATGTCATTCATTTAAGCATGAATTTTGGAGCTAAAATTTGGTGCCATGTTTATGGGGAAATTCGGCCAAATCCAAGGGGTGGATTTTTGGGTTCTTGTTTGTCTTGTTAAAAGTGTTTTAAAGTGACATTAGGAATCCCTAAGTACCCTAGGATGTTAACCCTCTTTTGAGTAGTGAAATTTTGAGTTTTATTGAGTGAAAACATTCATGGAGCTCTTATTGGTTTTCATGGATGTTCTTCAATGTTCTTGCTTTGTTCTTGTTGTTCATACCAAAAACAAAAAGTTTGTTGTTTTGATTCAAAAAGGTGTTTGGTTGTTTATTTGTTTTTGTTAGTGATAGATGATATGATTTTTTAAACAACACTCATACCTTTTTACTATTCACACCATATCAATCACTTACAACTTTCAATCACCTTTCAAACACACAAATCAACTCACACACACCATCACTACTCAATATGACCGGCCACCCCTATAATGGGGGTACTATTGGGGTTTTTAAGCAATTACATAAAGTTTTGATACTTTTGTGTATTTGCACTTTGACTCGAAAGTTTACTTTTTTACGTAAATGCCCAAAATCACTAAAGGACAAATTGTTTTGCTCCTTTAATGAAGTTTTTGCGTTTGTTGAAATTTTTGGGTTCTAGTTGTAATTACATGAAGTAGTGGACTTTTGTATTTTTAGAAAGTGACCTCAAAAAGTTTGTATTTTGCAATATAGCCCAAAAGTTAAGGTTATTGCATTTTGGCCCAAATTAGTTGAGAACAAAATAGTTTTGTCTCTTTAAATGAGAATTGGATTTCCATTTCATTTAGCTCCATTTAAATCTATTCTATGGATACAAAAACCAAATGACAATGTTGCATTCAAGTTTAATTAGTTAAAGCGTTAATCAATTAAAGAAATGGTGATTATGAACCTAAGCCTACGATAATTGAGCTATGTGAAAGGCCGTCTCTCAAATTTGGTTTAACCATGGGAATGTGTAGATTACTTTTTGGTTGTAATTTGATATGATCAAATGTTGTAAAAGAGCATAAGCTCTTCCTTACTTTGAAGTACTCTTCTCTTGTTTTATTTGATATGCATGAATTGGAGTAGTTGGGTCCAATGCCGAATAAGAAAACACGCCTTAATGTGATTAAACGCGTAAGTAAAATCAATCACCATCCCTAGACCAAGATCCAACACTAGGCTCGTGTTGGATTGAATCAAAGGTTCATAGTCATCCTAAGGGCCTAAGGCAACTATATATCCATCAATGAATGCAAAGCTTATGTTAGTAGTACCATTTACTCTTGCTTTAAAAATCGTTTTACAAGTATAGTGGGAGTATCATATACTATTAAATCAATCACATGGACCAATAGTTGTAATAGGACCAAATTGTTTTAATGAGATTAAAATGCATGCTTATATGTGATGAGACCTAAAAATCCTCAACTAAACCGTTATTAAGTTGACAAGTGTGAGAGTGCTTTGAACACTCCTTTGTAGCCTTCCACCGTGGTAAGCTCCGATCGTTTGTGACTCATACATCGACTTCACCCTATCATGGGGGAGTACAAAGTATGTGCTTACACTTAGGATGGTTCTATACGCATACATGATGTTGTGCAAGTAGGCAACAAGAATGATCAACATCATATCATTGTGAGGTTGTTTTTGAACCCCCTACCCGAACTTGCATGGTGGGAATGGCTTAACTAAGTGCAATAAAGCCATCATTATATCATTGTGAGGCATCATTCTCTAGAGACCAAATAAGATGGGTACTTACATGAGATGTAAATGAGTAGGCGTACTATCTCATTAGTATTGATGCTAGCCAACATCATATCATTATGAGGTGGGTTTGGTAATAGTAAGCCTCCCATACCCTAATAAGAGTTTCAAAACTCTCGAATTCCAATGAGGGATATGGAATTTGCCAAAAATAGTGGGTGGTGCTATTTGATTTAAAGATCCAATTCAAATAGCTTAAAATCAATCAATTTATATTCGTTATGTATTTATTTACCGTTATATTTGCAAACGCTATCCAAAACTTGACAAAGAAAAAGCCGAAGACTTTAGTTTTCTAACTTGGTACCACAATCCCATAGATTGTCTTGAATGGATTGTATATGTACCTAAGTAGTCTCATCCTCACAATCTTCCTATTGATAATGTATCATTGGAAGAACATGTTAGATAAGTCTATCCTAAAGAGGACAACACAAACAACAAATGCTTATTTCTTTGTTAAATGAATAAGGAACTTGAGAAGTAAGCACAAGGGCATGGACACTTTATGTGCCATGATTCTTCGCTTACAAATTGTTGTATGAAGAAATGAGAGTTGCCTTGAACAACTCTTGAAAGTTTGTAATCATGTTTAGAACATAATGGTTGATTGACAAAAATGGTCCATCAACATGGACTTATGATGATTTTGAATCATTGAGTGTTGAAGTGTTAAACCACTTCAGGAGACAGAAACTAGGCAAGGACTTCACCTTTGAGTCCCTATCCAAATGGTTCACTAAGTTTATTGTAAACTATATAGTGAACAATAACCGCACTCTCTTCAAATCATTTGATGTGTATAACACAATTGAAATAAGTTTCAAGAGAGATAGTGGGAGTTTAAGGGACCATGACTATTGTAGTCAATGGAGAAGTCAAATGAAGAAAGCAAAATAACTCCAAGGGAACAAACTTACCTTATGAAAGGATGGACATTGGAATGGGTATTTGCAAGAAATGTCTTGCAAGTGTCAAGAAAACACCTTTCGAAGGTGTTGTAAATTGTTCTTGAATAGTTCAAAACAGTTGGTTCTTTTACTGGAATGCTTGATTCCATATTAGTAACTATGTTTTACAATCTTTGTATCAGTGTGGCTAATAAGAAGTAGAAGATTAATGAGAGAAGAGTAAGTACTTCACATTCGGAACGTGAATAAAATACAGATCTCTGTGAAAGTGGATAGTACTTACTTCCTCATATGAACTACCAAATTGGAAACAGTCCAATTTGAATAAGAAACTTAATTTTGTCACTATAATTTTAAGAGATGGAAGAATGTTTTGTCAAACAAAACATTGTTCTTTATTAAAATGATTGGATTATTGTAATCTGATTGATTATCTCTATAGTAGAGATGATGTGGTAGTGTTAACTGTTTAGAATATAACGATGCTTAAAACCCAAAAGGTTGCAAGGTAGTGACCAATCCCACTGAGTTGTGACACCTCTAAAACATGAATTACAAGTTGGTTATAGATGGATAATTTGGATCGTTAGATCCGGATCCAATGTCTTCTTGTTAAAATTGTATAGAGGCGAAATGTTCAAATCCTTATTCTTTTGGAAATAAGAAAGAATCACAAAGTTGGTGAGATTAATTCACTTAGATGTTAGTGGCACTTGTCCACAACATAATACTACTCATGTTATATGACATTCACCGAAGATCGCTCTCGGTTGGACTTTCGTTTACTTTGAATAAACACAAGTCCGAATGCTTTGTAAAAGGTTTCAAAGAATTCAAGAATGTAAGTTGATGAGTAAGACATCTAAAGTATTTACCTCTTTAGATTTGATCCAAGGAAAAATAACACTTTAGAAGAGTTTCCTTGAAAGATATCAAGGAAAGTAGCATCATAAGATAATGGATTTCTCCATTGGGAGAAGAACGAACTCAAATAAGATGTAGTTCATTCGATATTATCAATTACCCATATATAGGATATATACTTCTAAGACAATATGATTGTCAATTAGAAGATCTTCCAAAATTTTCATAACTCCATATGATGTAGTTGGAAAGAAAGTCTTAATCGTGTTAAGATTTGGGGTTGTGTGCTAATAAGCAATATTTTTTTTAGAACAATCTTGTGGGATATCCTTAAATTAACCTTTGGATATCACTTCTATAAATCAACTAACAAATGTTATTTGTTGGGTAGTTCATTGTAATCCTACAATAGAATTTTCCTAAGATAGAGCAAATGAACGAGAGAGATAGAACTCAAAGAATGGGTTCTTTGAGAGATAAGATGATAATCAACAAATATAACAACCTAGTTCCTACACCATTAGCTCCAAGGTAGTCAAGAAGGATCTATAAACTGCCTCAATTGAATAGTTTGTACTTTATTACTATGTCATAGAGTTACACCTCTTAATTCGAAAGAAATAAGAATGAAAATCCTTATGACTACATTGAGTGTATATATGACATATACTCAAGGAAATGGTATAGTACCATTTGACCCAAAATAATGAAACCTTCATAGCTAATTGGTAGCTTAAGGTGACTACAATTAACGAGATTGGTTGACTTGGAAAAAACTATCTTTGACGTAGTCTTGGTTTCTGTTAATTCGAAGATTACTAGCTACAACTAAATGGTGATTCAATGTTTGGACATGATATGGGTTTCCAAAACCATTATCAAGATAGTCTTGATAATATATGTCTAAAACTAGGAATCACAAGACATGTAAGTTGTAGAGATCCATCCATCATGAATCTTAGCAAGCTAGTGGGAGTTATAAGCGTCTTATGAGAGAAATATCAAATCGTTTGATTTCTCATAAAGATGTAAATGAATCTTTAGTTTACTAGGTTTACAAAAGATTAGTGGGTGACACACCCTGACCCGGAATGTCCACTAGGACTCCGAATCGAGTTGTGATGGCCAACACCTAGATGGTGATGAAGCCATAAAGTATAGTGATGTGGAAAATGTGAATAAATTTAAACCTAAAAGTACCTAAAGACAAGAGTGCGCTGTGAGCAGGGATGAACCCATTTCACACGTAACGTCAAAGCATAAGTAAAGTACAGTAGTGTGGGTAAGGATCACACCCTTAGAGGTAGCCACCTATACTGAGATTCGCCAAGAATCCTCGTCGATACGAACTTTCAGTAGCTAAAACCTAGAGGGACGAAAAATAAGGGTGAGTGGGCCTGAAGATAAAGTTTTAATAAAAACCTTTTGAAAACATTATAACCTTTGTTGTAAAATCCGTATAATTTTCCAAAAAATAATAATACATACGTATATAGAAATCATGCTCGCGAGTAGTGAAAACCGAGCATATGCCATGTCAAGTATCTCAACAATGAAACAAGCAAGCCAGGTGAAATAAATCAATGTAAAATGATATGCCAGCCGGAATCACCTAATGTGACCTATACGGCTGAACCTATAGCTCATTAACCAATTCCTGCACATGAGTCGAAACCACCTAATGTGGTTTGTACAACAGGGCTGGGTGTAAATAAGTACGCTCAAGTGCTACAATCACGTGAAGGCTATACGAATTGCGGGTCACCTATGAGTCGGAACCACCTAATGTGGTCTGTTGATGCTAGATTTATACGCACACAAATTAAACCCTCTTTTTGTCAATTGTAGTATAAGTATAAGTAGGGATCGTTCTGGACCGGGGATTAGGAGGGATTGTTAATCACTTGGATTTGACTCAAAAACGTAAAAACACAATATAAAACACTATACTAGACTCAAAGAATGCAAAACTACACTTTAAAACACTAAGACAAACGAAAAGACTGTATTTCTAACTAATCTAACACTTTAAAATAAATGGGGGATTGGTTTTGACGAATTTAAAATTAAAACAGAAACTTGAAAACAAAACAGATTCTAAAACCGAATTTGATGAAATAGAATGATGAGAACCTAGTTAGAGGGTTCCTTATCCACACATGAACATATGCATATAATTTGATTCCCAGTTATGACTTCAACAAACGATGAATGACAATGCTCCAAGTTAATTAGGTCCGCTTAAACTAATTTTCAGATTTCCCTAGATTCATTGGATTGAATGGAATACGCATTACAACCAAATTATTCCTAATCAAAGTCCCTAACTATGGAATACGCATGATAGAGACATTCAACAAAGATCATTAAGTTCAACGGAAATCATAAACATCGACTAAGCATTCATAACTATGGAATACGCATGTTAATCCAGCCTAGGGTTTACTAAACACAATCGTGACTAGCGATTTTTACTACTCATGAATATAAGTTCATAACGATTAGGTGAAATTCCCTTATATCCTAGCATCAAGTTTAGGCATGCAAATTAAGTGTCGACCCTCAACCCACATACATAAACAAGTTCTTAATCAAAACAGAAAAGTAAACCACATCTAAAGTTCATGAATTCATAACTGGAGTAAATCGAATCATAACCAACATATGTCCATGGCTTCAAATTCGCCTCTAACTAAAAAGAAATTAGTTCCACATGTTTAACATAATTGAACAACAAGTTAAATTAAACATGAAAACAGAAACAAGAGAAGAAAGAACTCCAAACACTCCAATAGTTGCAGATTGTAAAGATGAAATTGATGGAATTGAATGGATGGGAAGTTAGCTAAGGGGTTCATCTCCACACATGTTACACTTGCATATAAAACGATTTCCAATTGCTTTTCAATAAACCATGAATTTTCAACACCCCAAGTTAACCGTGATGCACTAATTAACCTTCAAATCTTCCTTATGTCAATGAATTGGATGATGCATGCGACAATTCAAATCATTCTCCAACGGTCCTCAACATGAATGCATAGATGAGGTACAGTGAGAGATCATTATGCTCTATGAAAATTATAAATGTTGACGAGGCAATTGTAACTATGAATGCATGAAACTCTTGCCAAGAATTCATTTAACGCGATTGTTTATAAGCAACCTCCACTACTTGTGAATATAAGTTCATAACTATTAGGTGAAACTCACTTATATTCTAGCGTCATATTCATGCATGAAAATTAAGCGTGCACTCTCAATAAACATACATAAATAAGTTATCAATCAAACAGTTAAACAAATTGAATCCACAACTTATGAAACACAATTAGAAGTAATCAAATCATAATGCAAGCATAAACATGTATTTCGAATCCCCCCCTAGCCAAGGGGGGTTTAGTTCCTCATACGTACAAAACAAAGAGAATTGAAATTAAACATTGAAATCAAAGGAAAAGAAACACCTAAACATTCCAACAACTCAAACTTGAATTGTATGAACGTTTAGGCCCTCTTATCTTCCTCTTTGTTGCAGCACAAGGTCTAAGGAATGGTTGTGTGATGGTGTGAAATGTGTATGAATGGGAATGGTGCAGGAAGGAAAGGGGGGGGGGGAAGGGAACTCACGACCAAGGGGCAGTTTTGATGTGTGAATGGGTGAATTTTTGGCACAAAGGGCCTTATTTCTGTGGTGAATGAATCACCCCTTGTTGGTGAGGGAATGCATGGTTTTATAGGGAGATGAATGATTAAAAGAGGGAATATGATAGCTAGGAGAGAATGTGGCTGCCATCATGAAGAGTGAATGGATGTGCTGGAATTGAGTGGATGTGTTGCTGCCAGGATGGGGGAAAATATGGAAAATGGAAGTGTGATGCACGGCAAAGCTGGAAGTGTTTGTGTTTGGGGAGAGAATGGGAATGCATGTGAGAGAATGTGAGAGAATGATTAAGGAGGGAATGCATGTGGATTAAAGAGTGAATGATGGCTGCAATAATGAAATGGAATGTTGGAAAGGGTATGAAAGTGCACGGCAAGAAAAGGGGGAGCATGTGCTGATGGTTTATGGGAGAATAAATGTATGATGGTGGCTGAATGATTAAAGGGAATGAATGGAAAAACAGCTAGGTTGTTCATGATTAAAATGTGGCTGATTGTTTATGTTGAGAAGTGAATGAATGCACGGGTTGATGAATGGGAAAAATTGCTGAATGATGAAGAGTGTCACGGCTTGGGGAGTGCATGATGATGGGTGCATGTGATTGAATTATTTGTTGGGAAAGAATGGGAGTGACACTAGGTTGGTTATGCATGTGGAATGTGGCTGAATTGGTGGTGCATGTGCACGGCAAAGAAAGGGATTGTGCTGGAATGATGGTGTTTTGCACGGCAAAGGGGAGTGTTGGGTGATGGGTGCATGTGTTGGCTCAATTATATTGTTGGGAAAGCATGTGGCTTGGCTGGAATGTAGGGGGAATAATGCACGGCACAAAGGAGTGGAATGACAGCTAGGTTATGATGATGAATGCATGTGCATTAGGTTGGAAAGAGGTGGGTTATGCACGGCAATGATGGAGAAAGAATGTGTGGATGCATGGTTGTGTTGGTGATGAATGTGAACTCTTTGTTCTTCATTTTCATTTCTTCATCCCTTTATTTATTCCTAGCCTCCTTTGGTCTTCAATTTCGTCCATCTACTTGGCTTTAAGCATATGCAATCCAATTAATGCCCCAAACTACTCCAAAATGCACCAAAATGCACTTTCTTGCTCCTTTAGCCCTTTGGACCTACAAACACACGAAAATAGCTTAAAGTACTAAAATTACTAAGTACTAGCAACATAAATGCAAGAAAACAAGCAAACTAAGGCGCATAAATATGCTCCTATCATCTGTACGACGGGGTTGTGCACCAAACTTAGATCCAAGGTGAGAGTGCAGTGCGGGAGGTGAACATTACGTGAATGACTATGCCTTGGCCACGGGCGGGAGCACTAACACCAGGGTGCAGGATAATGAGCTCTACATGTCTCTACATATAACTATAACCAATGCAACCACTAACCTCAATATGTACTCACTTGAAGTTTACCTGGGTGTCCGCAGCATCATACAATAATATGCATATCTATACTAATGAATATACTAAAAGGTAACGCAAATGACATGGCGTTTAAAAACGTAAATCCATTTAAAACAATTTCTGGGAAAATAGAAAACATATATACGTATATATAGAAAACCAAAAGCCCATTCACCTGGAGTCGCACTACAACTCCCTAGCACAAACGTCAAGGCATCACGAACGATCGGCGCCTAGAACAATTATCAACCCATGTCTTAGAATTCTTATCATTAGAACTAAGGGTGGGTTCAAAAAATCGAAAACCGAACCGAACCAAAACCGAAAAAACTGAACCGAATTTTTGTGGTTCAGTTCGATTTCTAGATTTTCTAAACCTAATTTGTAAGTCCAAATGTGCTGTGAGTTGTTAGGATACAAACCTTCTAACAGGTGGAAAATATGTATGGGACATTGACAATATAATATGTATCTGTGTTCTCTGGACAGTTTAAGTCATCAATTGTAGAGATAACAGTCAAAAGCTGCATCAAGAAATCATACAAAGTGTCAATCTCACGGATCCTTACAAAAAGAATTAAAAAGAAAAACAAATAGAGGCTCATGTTATAGCAAGAGATGCCTTTATCTGGTTAAATGCCTAAAGCCTTAAGCCAGTCTTATCCAAAACCTTCACATACGTTCCAATATATTGTCCATACTTCTTCGTTGCGGAAGGCTACAACAAAAAGTGGGGGAAATCAAGCTCCTAAAAGAATTCCCTGTTAGAAAGATAAAACTAAACATTCTCAAGTATTGACCAATACAACACGATCTATGTACTCATTTATTTGGATGTTAGACTGGACGTAGTAATTTACCTACAATGACAACAAATCAAACAAGTAAGCATCACCACAAGAATAATAATATCGCATAATAGCATACAAACATGCACCAAACTACATTTTAACAGAAACATGGGCAGTGGCGGATCCAGGATTTTAACATAAGATGGTCCTACTATAAAAGTTCCAGAAAAAAAAATGAAAATAACATTGAAAAATAAATGGCAAACTGCAACTTCGACAAAAAAATATGTATGAATTAACACTGTAACACAATCTTCGACAAAAAATAAAAATAAAAATTACACCATAACACAGTTCAAGTAATATCAGAAAATCCTAACGAATGAACAATAAATATGTATGAACTAACACTAAAATAGATATGAAAAAATCCTAAGAAATTAACAATGAATAAGGCTAAACTTAGTTTAAAACCCGTTAGTGTGTGATTGTTTGATTTTATTTTTTTTTATCAAAAACCCTTACCAAAAACCATTATCAAGGACCCTTACATATATGTATTCACTGTTCAGCCTTTTGTTTTTAATTAGTGTTCTTAAAAAATAAAATAAAAAACTAAAACTAAAAATCCTAACAAATTAACAATAAATATGGATGAACTAACACTAAAAATAAGTATGAACTAACACTAAACTAGAAAACTTACAGAAATTCTGAAATTGTTGTTGATGGCCTTTGCTGGCTTGGGTGGTGTAAGGAATAGGAGCGGCAGGCAATTAGGTATATTATATTTGATAAAGTTGAATTTGATATAAGATGTTTGGGTGGCGTGGGAAATAGAAAGTAGACTAATGAAAAGCCATGGGCTTTTATTAAATTTCAAATTATTTGACTTTTTAATAAAAGATGGTGAGTTAAGTGCTATCACGTGAAGCATCTCACGTGGGTTTTAAAACTTTTTTAATGACTTGGCTCAAAACGGTGTCGTTTTGGCCAAGTCATTTAAAAATAAAAAAAATTAAAAAAACATTCTTCTTCCTCCTTCAATTTGCACAGCGCAGCAACCATGGCTGCTACTCTTCTCTACCACTGCCTAAACTTGGGTGGTCCTAGGAGGTTCTCAAAACCATTTATCCGAGCTTCCAGGTGGTCCCAATACCATCTTGGTCCCTTAGTAAATCCGCCCCTGAACATGGGTACATAAAGCTCATTATTTTAGAAAATTTACGTATTTGCATGTTAATACATGACCAATGCTATAATATCTTGAAACTCCATGGTATACGTAACGACTCATTTTCTTAGCATTGGAAGTCTCAGTAACACCAAAATATAGAACATGATGCACATAAATTCTAATGCCTTCTCTCAGATCATATTTTTTTTCATATTTTGAAAAAAAATAAAATAAAAAACTGAAACCGAACCGAAAAAGAACCTAAAAAAATTGAACCGAACCAAAATTTCGGTTCGGTTTCGATTTTGGCAAAAAACCAAACCGATTTGAACCGAACCCAGCCCTAATTAGAAAATATAACTTACATATCCTATTCAGGAAGATCCATACGTCAAATTCCTGATCCGTAAGTTTCTAATATCCTCAAATATTACGTATTATAATGTATCAAAGTTTGGTAATGATCCAACGGTCGGATTGTCGATTGCTATAATAATCAAGCGGCGGACCTTGATGGAACTACATTCAAATGACAAAAATTCATCAATCGAACTTCACCAATGGAATCAGGGTATTCAAATTTAGCCTAGGAAGGTCAGGGGACGTCTCCGCCCACGCACTGCCACAGGTGCCAGTCGGCCGCCTCGACTCGCCAGAAAATTCAACTATTTCTAAAATTCTCAAACTTCACAAAAATGAAGATCTCAATAAATAGAGCAACTTTCATACCTGTGACTAAATGCAATTTGGCTGGCAAATGTCTCAATTTCATGAAAACCCGTCGGAAACCCTATAAAGGGTGATTCTTGATTCGAACTCCAAACTCACTCCAACGCCTCAACAAACACCTGGGCTTCATTCCTGAACTCAAGAGGAGTCTAATGGTGGTGGTGTGGTGGTTAATGGGATTTACTTCAGAAATGGTGGATTGCTGCCACGTAACCCTCGGCGTACCCAACACCATTCTTCACCAAATTGGATGAAAACACATCGAATCTTGAGTTTAAAAGGAATAAAAAGGGTCGTGGAGTTGATTATAAGAGGATTGTCGGTGTAATTCGTCGAATTTTGGCCGAAATCTCGAAGAAAAATGGTGAAGAAGACCAGGTCTAGCATAGGGTCGTGTGGGTTCCGGGTTGGCTGCATCCTCCCTCTCTCCTTTCCCTTTCTTTCCTTCTTCTCTCATTGGCCAGCCTCTTCTCTTCTTCTTTCTGATTAGGCGTCCCGCCCCTCCTTTCTCTCCTTTATATTTCATCTCCACCGCCCAACTTTTCTTTCTTTAAATCTGGGCCACATACATGATTGTCCGGATTAAGCTCCAAAAATCTAGAGCTTTCTAGAAAATAACCAATTTACTAAAATGAACCCGACTTTAAACGTTAATATCTCATTCGTTATAACTTCAAATCACGTTCCGTTTGCACCCACACATTCATAGCGACGAGTACTACGAGGATACACCCCAAAAACAATGAATTTTATGTAACTCAACAAGGCAGTCAACAAAAGTCAACGCATTTACCTTGAAGGGCATTTTTGTAAATTTACTGTATAAAATTGTAATAATTGGGGATGGGTCGTTATAGTGGGAGTTAATCATATTCCTAAATTTGAAAATATATATGATATATTAATTTTAGAAATGAAAGGAATTCTTCTTCGTTAAAGTTATGACTTTAAACATTCTATAATGATAGGATGTATATGGGAGACATAGTCTATATACATGGGATGGAAATCTATAATGATAAATTTCAAGATATAATTGGATTATCTCAATCCCTATTGATAGACGATAGATGTAGGAAGTTTCTCGAATGATAAACTTCAAATGAAAGGACAATTCCAATCAGACTGGGAAATTGCTCTTCTAAAAGGGAATGTACCCTTTTGACTCCCAAAGAAGCATAATGCGTAAATAGAATCCTTTATGCATACGTGATTTACGTATTTCATATTGTATGAAAAACATTGATATGAGTTGTACCAAGATCTGTACAAGATGATATCAGTGCAAGCCAAGGATCAGAACCATGGTAACTATTAAGTGAGTCCTTAAGTATTTAAGAAATACTCAAGGATAGATTCCTCAAGAATAAGGAATAATTAGAGTAACGCAATGGAAGCGTAAATGTATTAGATTATAAATCTAATATCGTATCCATCATTGGATGTCTCTTCATTATGAATGAAGAGATAATAGGATATCTCTTTATTATGACTGAAGAGATATTTTGGTGGAAACGTTATACGTAATGACTTTAGTGTGTTCCATCATGCATGCAAAATATATCACCATATAGAAGCTTACAACAATGTTATTTGGATGGGAAAGTTCATTTACGAACTCTCCATTTAGTTCCAACCAAAAAGTGTCTCTAGTGTACCCACACTACGACATCAATGGGGTGATAGCTTAAGCCAGGGAATCAAGGTCTCATCAAGATCTGAACTTAAATAAGACACTGAATCACATGATTAAGAATCACATATAATGGTGAAGTCGTTATTCTCAAGGTTGCTTCTATGGATAACATATAGATATCCATTGTCTAAGCCTACTACTCAGCCATTTTTGAAATGAATTCAGAAGAGGTATCATCACTGATGACCAAGTTGATCGGCTTTAGTGCAAGTGGGAGATTGTTGGAAATGTGCCTTAAAGCCAATCATATGATGATACTTTACGGACATTTCACATGTTAAACTAATCTAGTTTAATATAAAGGGCAAAGATTATTGTTTAAAACCATCTCATATAAATGTTATATGCTTAAACGATAAGTCCAAGGAATCTGTAATTGGGAGAATGTGATCTAAAGAAGTTAGATTCATGAGACCATTCTCTTTCGTATACATATCCTAAACGTTCATGATCATAGGATTGCCAATTGGGCATTGACAGTCCTTAAGATCAGTACGTGTAATGTCTTCTCTTAAAGAGAATGACTGGTCTCGAGTCATTGGTGTGATTGACACCAAGACAAGCATGTAGCTCAATAGAGAATGATTCCACTAAACACTATCAACAAGGAGTTCTCATACTCATTTCACATGAAAACTCATGGTGGGGATAATGCAAAGTAGTCCTTTGACCTGAGGCATCATAGTTGTCTTATGGTTAGGTCCTTGATCTTTGATTATGTCAAAGTCACTCCATCAAAGGGTGTCCACGGAATAGTTGGGGTTAAGCCACTTAGCCATAAAGGCAAGTAAATGCACAACAAGGAATCCCTAACTTTCAAACCGTTGAGGCAGAATACTCTATGATACGATTAAGAATCTCTGGCCAGAGTATGAATCAGATTTAGGAATTTGTTCTAAATCACATTCAAGGTAATTATACAAGTAAGAGGATCACATTGGATAGTAGACATGAATAAACTATCAAATCAAACAATGTGGTCAAGAGTATTGTATTAGAGAAAGACTGTATTGCATTGTAATCCCAAACTGAATAGGTTATCCACCTCTTCTGATTAGCTTGGGTAGCCATGACATACTGCTAGGTGTCACTCATGGTTTGTGGAAGCCCTCAAGGTGTATAATCACTAAAGGGAGAATTGAAAAGTAAGTTTTAATTCACAATCGATTTGAAGAGTTCTAATTGCCCACTGTCTCGCTAAAAGGAACCTAACGGATCGTACACTGTGTAAGGTAGAGATTGAAAAAATAATGGAGATGAGTAAGGATAGTTAAATGGTTTAATTATTTATGGTTAGGATTAATTAATATGTTAATTAATCAAACGAATAAGTTTGTTTTAGACCTCGGGTTAGTTTTGGGCCTCAAGGCCCAATGGGCTTCAAATGTCAAGTCCAATAACTCAACTTGTATGACAACTTGAAAACACAAAGGGCATGAAAGCCCAATGAACCCACATGGCCGGCCATAGAGAGTGTGAGGAAGAATTGGTTTTAATTTCAATTATGCCACTCAATGTAAGTGGCTATAGAAAGGAAATTATAACTCATTCCCTCATAAGGGTTTTTGTGATATCCCGTCCCGGAAATATCGAAAACGTGCATATGAAATGACCCTTTTACCCTTGGCTTGTTTTCGTATTATTGTTTTTGGTTGTTTTGTGTGGTGTTGGCAAGCTTAGGGCCACACACACACACACTGTCTCACTCTCACTGTCTCTCTCTCTCTTTCTTTCCCCCGAGAACCCCATTCCTTTTTCTTCATTTTGAAAACGTACAGACACACACACCAAACCCACCAAATCCTAGCAGATCGAGGAAACCAGGGGTACGGTTGTGATCGTGGGGTTGAGAGGAGTCCAGAGGTACCATTTTCAGGTAAGGTTGTAGCTGTTTTCACGTCATTTCGACGAGGTCCGTTTTAGTTACTATTCATGCAAACTTATTCTAGCGTGTTTTTGGACTTTTGAAGCTTGTAGTTTTGTTAGTGAGGTCCTAAGGAGCGTCGGAGTAGCTCGTTGGACGAATTTGGACGTCGGGAAGGCCTGGTTCGAAGTTGGCCGAGTTTGGAGTTTTTGGACAGGTATAATCTTGTAGTTTTAGACCTTAAAACTTGTTTGGACGTGTTCTTCTAGTTCTAAGGTTTAATTTGGTGCAAGAAACATGAAAAATGGTGGAAAAATGAGCGAGAAAACCCAAGTTGCAGGTTTTCCCAGTTTCCGGCGCCGGCGACGTCGCCGGCGATTGAATGAAGAAGGCGACGGAATATTCCGTCAATTTTGACGGAATATTCCTGACGCCGTTAACGGAACCTGTTAGTTTTAACGGAATATTCCGGGGTTTTAACGGAATATTCCTGACGGCGTCAATTGACACCATCAGTGTGCTTGGCACGTGGCCGCGTGTGGGGGCGCGTAGGTCCGTGCCTGTTTTGGCGCGTGGGGGCGCGTGAGAGGTCCAAAAATTATTTTAAAAATATGGTTGTGATCCTGAGGTTGTGTAGAGCACGTTGGTATATTCATTTGTCCATTTTGAGCAATGTATGAGAAGTTATTACGAGAAGTTGGTTATGTGCTTTAAAGTTAACGTTTTTATAGTTATTTCGCATTTAGGTGACACGTACCCCGAGGACGAGCGTACACACGCGAGGCAGGGGGGCTACGACCCTTCTACATACCAGTGAGTGGGCTTTTGTTTTCCGTATATACCTATATACATTTATTTTTCCCAGAAATTGTTTAAAAAGGGTTATTTATATTATGCCATGCACCATATTATTATCGTTTATGCATCATTGCATACATTAGTAGTGGTATACATATACATATGCATAATTGGGTGCTGTGGACGCACAGGTAAGTGCCAGGTAAGCGTTGTTCACGTTTATGTTTCAGTAATGGTTCGAGATAGTTAGAGAGCTCATAACCTGTACCCCCGGTGTTAGTGCTCCCACCCGTGGCCAGGGCACAGTCCTTCACGTGATGTTCACCTCCCGCACCTTATACTCACCTTGGATTCAAGGTAGGTGCACAGCCCTATTGTACAGACCACTTTAGGTGGTTCCGACTTGTAGGTGACCCGCGATTCTTCGCCCAGTCTTCACGTGATCGTAACACTTATTAACACCCAGGCTTGTCGTACAGACCACTTTAGGTGGTTCCAACTCGTGGGCAGGTTTAGATATTGAGAGTTAGATTTGAGCTCTAGATGCAGCCGTACAGGTCACGTTAGGTGACTCCGGCTGCCAGATTACATGATATTGATATGTTTATACCTGGGCACATGCATATTATTATTGAGATTTCAGCATGGCATATTATTTGAGCATGTTTGGCATATGTATTATGTGTATATATCTTCTGGGAAGTATACAGGTTTTACGGCGAGGGGTTAGAAGATATTTTATGAAATGGTTTTCAAATGCTTTGTTTTTGCCCACTCACGCTTTTGTTTTGCGCCCCTCCAAGTTTTAGTTGAGTAGCGGTTTCGGTGGTTTTCCCAGAGGATTCTCCCGGCTTTTCTGACAGATACTCACCAGCGTAGGGTCACATTTGGGTGTACTTTTGTCGCAACTTTCTTTTGGACTGCTGTATACCGGCTCTGAATTTGTCTTCCACTTGCGCTAGCACTTATTTAGTACTTTGTATGCTAGTTTTTAATTATTCATACTTTTATATTACTACTTTATTAGCTTCCGCACGTGCACATGGCTACGTCACCTTCGTGTGACGGCCAGCACGCTCCAATCTCGGTCGGGGTGTGTCAGTTTTCTAGAGAGAAAAGAGAAGAACACAAAAGCTCTCTCTTCGATTAGGAGGCCAGCCACCCTAGGAAGAATGGACTAGCATCCATTTCTTCCTAGGCCACTCATCTCTTCCTCAATACTCTCCTTGGTGTGGAAACTTAGAGGTTCCCTTTCTTAGGAACTTGGAGAATCCATTCCTTCATCCATATACAAGAAGTCATGGAGCCAAGAAGCAAAGTTCCTCCATCCACATCCATGGAGCCAAGGAGCAATGAGACTAAGGAAAGAAGGCCCTCACATGGGTGAATATCCTTTGCTAAGCAAAGAGGTGCTTCAAAGGTATAAAAGTTTCTCAACTCTTTTCTTTAAGATTTGAGTTGAGTCTTGATTCACCACAACTCCTAGGCCTTGAATTTGATGGGTAAAGTTTTGTTTTTGAGTACATACAAGCATGATTCCACCTTTAATTGTTAATTGCATGCATAAATGTTGCTCAAATGAACTTGTTTTCACAAATTTTTCCTTCACATTCAACAAGGAAAGCTACGAACACATAGATATATTGTTGAGATTATGAATTTTACATGGGAAAAATTGGACTTTGAATGCACTTATAAAAAATTGAATTGCTCTCTCTATTTTCGCTTAGTTTTGTGGAAAAACTTTATTTTTCTTCAAATTTGCGAAACACAAGTTCTATATCTTTCAACATTTTCTTTGGAAAATGATATCTGCACATTTTTTGTTTGATCTATATACCGATGTTCACTTTTTCACTTCGCTTTCCTTGAAATCATTCAATTAAAATATCATAAATAAACATGGATGTGCAAGAGTAGAAAAATTGAATGTGGGAAATCAATATCTTTTCTTTGTTCACATAGTGCTTGTGTCAGCTCATATTTTATGTATGAGTTGCGCATAAAATCTGAAAACGTCTATAATTCGAGTGGCTAAAAGCGTTGACCTCTATTATTAAGTAATTAATAATGAAAAGGAATGAAAAGAAAACTAAAAGGAGATACGCACTCCAGTAAGATATACAAGAAGGGAACCTTGGTGTCTTAAGCGAACCATTGGGGAAGGTAGAAAAAAATTGGGAATACTATTTCACCTATATATGTCGCAAAAATATCAAATACTATGTTGGCCAACTTGGTGGTTCACCAAGATTAATTAGATTGCGGGTTTAATTTCGTTTTTCAAGGTTTAAGACTCAACTTATTGGTCTCAAATATGCAAATAAAACTTGGCTAAACAAAATTAAGTTAATTGTTACGGGTTGAGAGAAGCTAACCAGTATCACCGACAACATGATGCCACAATTGAACTTCAATTGGTACAAGGTTTAGTTATCCAACAGTTGTCACACAAGGGAGATTTTAGTTGCAATCATTGTGACACAAATATAGGATTTGAGTTTCAATAAATAAGGATACGATATGGAGTTGATCGAAATGACAATAGTAAATTGAATTACCAAAGTGAAATACGGTACAAGTTTAAGAATAACTCCTGTTATTAACCTGTTTTTTTGCTTGACATAATTTTCGGGAAGTAATTTTCATACTCTTCTACTCTCTCTCTCTCTCTCTCTCTCTCTCTCTCTCTCTCTCTCTCTCTCTCTCTCTCTCAACACATTCTTTTTTACTTTTGGCTATTGGATTGAATAATAAAATCAAGAGACAAATAAAATGAGGTGTGTTCCACCATATGCACCCAAGTACAAATCTTCCTCTCCGCAAATTGAATGGATTTAGCAAAATTATCTCATCGTTTTGTAATTAAAAAAAAAAAAAAAAGGTTCATAATATGCTGATTGAATATGTTGTTCAGCTGAGAAAAGCCTTGAAATATGAGTCAAAATATTTGAGCTTCACCATGTTAGACACCCTACAAAACACCGAAAGCAAATGATCTTCAGCTCAATTAAAGAAGAGCATATATGAATGAGTAGCAAACCCATACACCATTTTACCAAGATTGGGCCTTAGAGGCTTAAAAGCCCATGTTGTCACAAAGTTATTCAGCCCATACTTCCGTACTTTCGGCTATGTGGATGGGTTATTGTTACAAAGACGATAATGCTTGGCTATATGGTTAGGTTTACATGATAATATGATATCATTTTATCATACAAGCGATATAATTCGAATTGTTCATTCGCTTACATATTACATATTACATGTAAGGAATCTTTTTTTTTTTAAATTATCTAAATATCATCTCTGAAAAATCATTAAATTTGTAGACCGTTTAGCCATTCATATTTGTCAAACAAATTAACGATTATCTTAACAAGTAATATCCTAATCATTAACCGTCAACTTGTTTATTCAAATAAATGACTAAACAGTCTCTAAAATGAATAAAATTTTCTATATCTTTATATGATAATAAAGAGAATAAACGGTTTAGATTATGACATTTTGAACGGTGAAATGATTTCACATCGTTATGTAAGAAAGAATAACTTTATACATATAAGAAGTCAAGCAATATCCAACGAAGAACACAAACTAGGGGAATGAGTAGAGATATTGTGATTGTTTATTTAGGCCATCTCTAATGGAGAGGGCTTAAAAGTCCAAAAGCCAAAAAAAGTAGCTTGATTTGCTCAGAAATTCATCTTCAACCGAAGGCTTGACTATAATTCTATGGAGTCCACCAAACCATTATTTAGTCAAATGGTCATCAGCTGGCCAAATGTACCCCCCACCCTCTTAGCCCATTTTTTAGGAGCCAGCTCCTTAGTAGCAATAACTAATTAAATTCAACGGCTAGGTTTGAAAACATCCAAAAGTAGTTTAATTAAATTAATTAATAAATTTAAAGTATAAACTTAAAACTAATAAATTATTGAGGATGTCATATTTAATTCCTTCAGTTGGAGATGGTATATGAGTCTCGGTCTGACACTTTTCATCAAAAAAACAAAATTTACAGGTTTAATATTTAGCAATTTTTAACTCACTCTCTCTGTGCAGAAGCAAACATGGCTATGAGTGCTTTGTTAGCTGGCTGCACCGAAGAGATGAAATGCAGTACATATGTGTGATGAAGAGAGAAAGCATAAATGTTAAATGATGAGTCAAAGCTGGGCCCGGCAGTTCTATGTATTATATTATATAGTATGGGCACCATTTTTGTGATATTTGTTACTTATGGCTACGTCCTTAATCCTTGTAGACAACCACAAAAATACCTTTTGCTTTATTCGGCCGGCCACTAGCTCCAATTAATTTTACTTTATTGGAGCTGCATTAGAAACTTCTTTTGACCTGCCACTTTCTTATAATTAAACCTCATTTTTTTTTTTTTCATTTTTTTATCTCTCTTATCCGGATTTGGTTACAATTTCCCGAAAAACATAAGGATTGAAAACTGGAATAAAAATAATAATAATATTGACGAGAGGTGTTAGTGTTACATCAATTTAAGAGAACGTGTAGTTTGCTAATTTTTTTTTTTTTTTTAAATAAAAGTTGTACCAAATTCTTAATTTCTTACAATTTAACAAGTATAGCCTATTTTCTTTAACTTTTATATAATTGAGTAACAATTCTACTCTTCCTAAGACCTATTCCAACTCTTGGAGTAAAACTTAAATTTTAGGTTCTAAAACTATCCCAACTTGCTCCAGCCTTTGGGAAAGATATGAGTTTTAATCCAAAATTCATTCATGGGGAAAATTTAGACCAGGATTCCTCATGAGTTAGCGGGGCTGGCTCACCATATATATGTTTTTTTTTTAGTTTTATATTTATAAATTTATTGAATCCAACAGCAAAAATCTAATATGATAAATCTAACGTTAAAAAAATATATATAACGGTCCAAATTTAAATCCAATGGCTAAAGTAATTAAAAAAAAAATCTTTCACACTGTTCAACGTGTTTTATGGTGTCAATTTAGTGATTTTTCAATATCTATCAGACTCTAAATATTTTTAGGTTAAAATGTTCATAAAATTAAATTAGGATAGTCTACCTAATTTTTTGCTTTTTTCTTTTAAATAACTTTAAGAAAAAAATTATCTAAATTCAATTTTTTTAAATAATTACAAGCTAACCCAAAAAAAGGTTTTATTCAATCATTAGGACAAAATAATTTGATAATACCCAAATTAGGCATAGGAAAATAAGACAAGGGAGACAGGCATACAGGAAGCCCATATGCATTCAGCACATTCACATGCCATTCAAAACAAAAGGAAAAAAGGACAAAGCAAAAGAAGACAAATAATTCAGTCCATTTTCAGGAACACTGAACAATGCAAAGTTACTATTTAAAAAGTCGTAAATAGTTGTTTGCTTTTTGAAAAGTTGTTTTGTTGTTTAGAAAATTTATTTGTATATAAAGGAGTCTTTCCTCCCATGCAGAAACACTCCACAACTACACACCATACTTCAATCTGCATATACTCAAGCATTCAAAGCTTTCCTAGCATCCTTAGTAAACACTTTTTTTGTAAACACTTCTCTTTGTAAACATTTTATATATCGATAAAAGTTCAGCTGTATAGATTCAAGCAATCTCCAAGTTTAAGTAAGTTTTCTTTCTTTCATTAGTTTGTTTGTTTAATTAAACTTCCAGTCCAAAACAGAGAAACACTATTATAGTTATATTATTAACCTGCTAAACTGACGATCATACTTTGTTCGAACACTCTATTATAGTTGAATGTTTGTCATACAAATAACTGAACATTAACCAGGGTAGCTCTAAGTTCTTCGTACGTCTAAATTCAGCCATTGAAGGCCTTATACATGCATTGTGAGTGGCCGTCATGCTGAAACATGTCGAGTTTCATGTGCAATGTTTTATGTCTAATTGTTGTAATGGTCATTCGACTATTTAACCGGGCCTTTGCTTTGCGAGTTTGGTGTCAGAGTCAAATTTAGCATTTTAATAGTATAATTATAATAGTAAAGTACTTTGAGGACATAAATCATTAACACAACGGATATCAAACACTTTTTAATTTTGCATGAACACTAGCTATTATTGTCTTTGTAGACATTGTCTACCACAACCACCAAGTATATAATGTCCTAGACACCCAACTATAACTATCATAAAGAGAAGATTAGCATATATTTCCAAAAGAATTACGAAGACTTTGAAGAAGCAGAAGTTTTATCTCGATTATCTTGAACACCCTTCATTTATTAGTAAATACAATAACACAAAAGTGCAGCATAGAGTTTTAGAAGCAAAAAGAGCAACAAATCAAACTTTAAAGACCTTGAGAGAAGAAAGAAAGATTTTAAGAAACAGTTAGCCGTAACTTTATAGAACGGTAGACTGTAGTTTATGACAGATTACCTTAATTTAGAAATTAGTGAACCTCCAAAAAGAAAAATAACCTTGGACCAAAATAGTTTAGTCTATTATTTTACATTATGAAAGCATACTCATATTTTGCATAGTGAAGAAAATCCACAAACCAATAGTATTGTAGATTTTATCATTAGTTAAGCAGGAAATATAAAATTAGAAAATAATAAGCATAATCATTTGTTAAACCAGTTGTTAGAGCATTTTTCAAAAAAAAAAATTAGACAAAATTTAGATTATATTACATCTCAATTAGAAGATAATAATAAAAATATTCACAGGTTTCTTAGCAAGAGAGAGATAAAAGAACTTATTGACCTCATAGATAATAAGCCTAAGCAGGTAGAACTTAGATTACTAGAAATAGTTTAAAAATAGAAGTTCAAAAAATTTAATTAGTGTAAAAAGATTTGAGTGAACAAGTAGATAAGTTGCATAATAAAATAGACAGATTATTAGTTTAATGACCGATTTAGAAAATATATCCAAGTTTTGAAAGAAATTAGTAAGTTAGATAAAGAACTAGTAGGTTTAAGAGATTTTTCAATACCAATAGCTAGTAGTAATCTCCCTATTAGACAAAATAATTTAATTATCCAATTAGTTTTAAGTTTAGCCAAAAAATTAGATCAAGTTGAAAAACAAATAGCAGAAATTAATCTAATTTTACATAACATATTTTCATCACTTCCACCATCTTTGTTAGAAAAATTTGAAAATTTAACTTTAAGTACAAATAATCATATTAAAAGACCTAAGATAAATCTTTTTGACAATAAGAAATGGAGCTGTTTAGGAGAAAAGGAAAATAAGTAGTTAGAGCTGAAGATATTTATATAAATGAAGAAGAAGCATAATAATAGATTAGAAGAGGATTTGAGAGAACACAGAAAAATAAATATAATCTGTATCAACTAGGTTTATTTGAAAATATAAGTAGAATTGTAAGTAGTATCAGTCAACATAAAGTTAGCTGTATTGATAAAGAAGTTACACTTAATATATTTAGACCAGAGTGTAGCCAAATAAAAGCTAAGAGACAAGTTAGGAAGTAATTTTACATGAGCTGTAAAAATATAGATTTACCACAACAGTATGATTGTCATAAGAAAAATAAGCATAAGAAAATATAAAGCAATTTAGGAAAAGAAAATATATTCCAAAACAATTTAGGAAAAGAAGTGGTAGATCTTGGATATGAAAATATAAAGCACCAAAAGATAAGAGTAATTGTAAATGTTATTTATGTAAAAAAGTTGGACATATTAGACCTAAGTGTCCAAAATTAGGTAAACAACCAAGAGATAAAGTACATTTAATGGAGTTGTTTAAGTTAAAAGAAGATGAGAATGTACAGTCAAAATGTAGTTTAGATTATTTAAGTGCTAATAAGAGTATTTATAGTATAAAGAGTATAAACATGATTAATTCAGACTCTGAGGATTCAAGTAGTTCATGTAGTGATTTAGAAGAGTATATGTGTGAATTCATAGAAGAACAACATAAACATAGTATAAATATATAAATTTAGGTTGGCCAGAAAAATGTCATAAGTGTAGTAAATTAGTTGTAAATAAATATTATAATACATATTCAATATTTTGTGAAAAGTGTTATAGTAATAGGTTATTAAAAATTAGTTCAACAAAATCACAAGAAAGTACTAAAATATTAGAAAATATTGTTCATAGTATATAGAAGCCAAAAAATAGTTCTTTGATAACCATAAATTGTGAATTAGAAATAGCAAAAGAACACAAAATACAAACAACTATGATAGATACAAGAAGTACAAAAAGTGTCATAAGAGAAGAGAGAAGATTAAAGTACCAGAAAAATATAGACAAAAATTACCAAAACAGGTGAGAAAACACAGTTTGATGAGAGACCACTTTATTTAACACATTGCATTAATAATGAGTCAATTAAAGTAGAAAAACAACAATTTAATTTGCCATTAACATTTATTTCACCTGTAGGATCATACCCATTTATTTTAGATTTAAAATTTTTATAAAGTTTACAAGGTTTTTTATTTATGAATCCTAACATAACATTTTTTTAAGAGAGGTATTACAATAACTGATCAAAGTAATACTGTAGAAGCATACAAAAGTATAAGTATGGAAGAGGCTAGCAGTCAAGATAGTTATTATTTAAAAAAACTCAAAAGAAAGTGATGAGCATAATAATATAGAAGAATTGGATGAAGAAATATTTGAACATGATTATCCTGTCTTACAATAAGGAAATCGTATAAAAATATTACAGTTAGATAGACCAAAGAATTTAGAAGAATTGTTACAATTAGCAGAACAAACTAGAATCATAGGAGAAAGACCCACAGTTGTATTGAAGTAAAAATAAAATATTAGCAAAATTAGATATAATTAACCCAGATTTAACAATTAAAACAACTGATATACCTTGTAGTTTGTAGACAAACAAGAGTTTGAACAACAAATAAAAGAGTTGTTAATTTTAAAAGTAATTAGACACTCTAAGTCTAGACATAGATCAACAACAATTATTGTGAGAAAATATTCAGAGTTAAAGAGAGGTAAGGCTATAATAGTTTATAAGTACAAGAGATTAAATTATAATACATATGAAGATAGTTATAAGTTACCAAATAAGAATGAGCTTATAAATAAAATTCAAGAGAGTAAATATTTTAGTAAATTTGATTGTGTAACGACCCGTCCCCAATTATTACTATTTTATAAAGTGAATTTACAAAAATGCCCTTCAAGGCAAATGCGTTGACTTTTGTTGACTGCCTTGTCGAGTTACGTAAGATTCATTTTCTTGGTATATCCTCGTAGTACTCGTCGATACGGAAGCATGGGCGCAAACGGATCGTGATTTGGAGTTATAACGAAGGAGATTAATGTTTAAAGTCGGGGGCATTTTAGTTAATTGGTTATTTTCTAGAAAGCTCCAGATTTTTAAAGCTTAATCTGGACAGCCACATGTGTGGCCCAAATTTAAAGAAAGAAAAGTTGGGAGGTGGAGATGAAATATAAGAGAGAGAAAGGAGGGGGAACCAGACCAATGAGAAAGAAAAGAAAGAGAGAGCAAGGAGGGAAATGAGGAAAAAGGAGATGGAGGGAATCAGCCGGGTTTCTCTTGACCTACACGATGACCCGACTTCTTTGGGGTTTTCTGACGGTTTTCCATCCAATTTCCGGTCTTCTTCAACCTCCCATCATCACCAAACCTTATAAAAACACCCCCAATACCTAATTCTCATTTAAACCTCATGTGTGAGAAAACCCACCGACGGGTCCGGGTGGTTCTCGGCTTTGAACCACCATTTGTGAAACGATTCCTTTCAATTGCCACCACCAACATACTTCCCTTGACTCCAGGAACAATGCCTAATCATTTTTTGAAGCGTTGGAGTCGATACGAGGACGAATTAAGAGGCACCCTTTATAGGGTTTCTAGCAGGTTTTCATGAAATTAGGACATTTCCAAGTCAAATTGGCTTTAGTCACAGGTATGAAAGTTGCTCTATTCATTGAGGTCTTCATTTCTATGAAGTTTGAGAGTTTTTAGAAATAGTTAAATTTTACGACGAGTCGGGACGGTTGACTGCCACTTGCGGCGACGCGTGGGCCGAGACGTTCCCTAACCTTCCTAGGCTAAATTTGAATACCCTGATTCTATTGGTGAAGTCCGATTGATGAATTGCCGTCAGTTGAACGTAGTTCCATTGAGGTCCGCTGCTTGATTATTATAGTAATCGACGATCCGACCGTTGGATCGTCACCAAACTTTGATACGTTATAATACGTAATATTTGAGAATATTATGATATGTAAGTTATATGTTCTAATGATAAGAATTCTAAGACATGCGTTGATAATTGTTCTAGGCAGCAATCGTTTGTGATGTCTTGATGTTTGTGCTAGGGAGTTGTAGCGCGGACTCTAGGTGAATAGGCTTTTGGTTTTCTATATATACGTATATATGTTTTCTATTTTCCCATAAATTATTTTAAATGGATTTACGTTTTTAAATGTCATGTTAATTGCATTACATTTTAGTATATGCATTAGTATAGATATGCATATTATTGCATGATGCTGCGGACGACCAGGTAAGCTTCAGGTGAGTACATATTGATGTTAGTGCTTGCATTGGTTATAGTTATACGTAAAGATATGTAGAGCTCATTATCCTGCACCCCAGTGTTAGTGCTCCTGCCCGTGGTCAGGGCACAGTCCTTCACATGATGTTCACCTCCCGCACCGCACGCTAACCTTGGATCCAAGTTTGGTGCACAACCCTGTCGTACAAACCACATTAGGTGGTTCTGACTCGTAGGTGACCTGCGATTATTCGCACAGCCTTCACGTCATCGTAGCACTTGAGCATACTTATTTACACCCAGCCTTGTCGTACAGACCACATTAGGTGGTTCTGACTCGTGTGCAGGAATTGGTTAATGAGCTATAGGTTCAACCGTACAGGTCACGTTAGGTGACTCTAGCTGGCATATCATTTTACATTGATTTATTTTATCTGGCTTACTTATTTCATTGCTGAGATACTTGACGTGGCATATACTCAGCTTTCACTACTCGCGAGCATGATTTCTATATAAGTATGTATTATTATTTTCTGGAAAATTATACGAGTTTTACGGCGAGGGGTTATAACGTTTTCAAAAGGTTTTTATTAAAACTTTATCTTCAGGCCCACTCACCCTTATTTTTCGCCCCTCCAGGTTTTAGCTGCTGAAAGTTCGTATCGACAAGGATTCTTGATAAATCTCAGTATATGTGACTACCTCTAAGGGTATGATCCTTCGCCACACTACTGTACTTTACTTATGCTTTGATGTCACGTGTGCAATGGGTTCATCCCCGCTCACAACGCACTCTTGTCTTTAGGTATTTTTAGGTTTAAATTTATTCACATTTTCCACATCACTATACTTTATTGATCAGCATAAGAATAAAAATAAATTAAAAATAAATAAATAAAAAAGAGGTTATTGAACCCATAAAACAAGAGGCTAATGAGCTCATAGAAGAGATAGATATTAAGATTGAGCTCTTAGAAGAAGATATTGAAATAGTGCAACATCAAAATAATGAGCAGGATCAGTATATGAGTGACAAAGAAAAACAAGAAATATATGAAAGTTTTCTTAGGAATTTATCTTTAGACTTAATATTAGATGATATCATATTAAAAGAACTTTCAAAAGCAAAATTTAGAAGAATGCCACCAGACATACAAAATGAGATCCTGAGCATAGCATCATTGTCCATGAAAGAGTTAAAACTACAATTACAATGGTTTTTGTATTAGTCCATTTTTGATCCAAAATCATGGATGAATATTATTACAAAGATGTATCCACCATGTTTTTGTGATAATACAGAGAGTTGTATTTGTAAACCAGAGGTTAGCATAGCTATGGTAAGATTAATATGAGAAATTTTAGACCATGACATTTTAGTTATGAGCATCAGAAGAAGCATAATGTAGTAGAAGTTACTCCAACCTTACTTGTAGAGTTTAGCTATCTTGATAAAATATTCATTAACCATATTTCTCAATTAGAGTCATTTCCTGAAAAGCTAATAAAAGTAGCAAAAGATTATCTAGAACAATGGAACAAAATTTGCATATGCATAAGGAGAGTCATTTAGACTATGATTAATGAAGAGTAATTTAGACTATGATTAATGAAGAGTCATTTAGATTATCATTTATATCCCCACACAGGTGGACTCCTTCATACAAAAATATTCTAAGATTTCGAGATATCCAAATGTTTCATAGAGAGGAAGGGGAAGATAGAGAGAGGGATGAAAGACTAAGGGAGGAGAGAGTCCGAGAGTGCCCTGAAGGATAGGGGAGAAAAGACACGTGTCGAGAGATGAGAGGAGAGCTTGGTGAGATGTAGGCCCCATGACCAGAAAAATTATTAAAATATTTAAAATAATAATATAGTAATAAAATAATTATAAGAAATATATATATAATATAGTAATTTTTTACAAAAGTATTACTCGGATTCATAGTTTCGTAAAACCTCCATTGCAACTCCGATTTCGATTCCGCTTGCGACTACGCGTTCGTAATGTCAAGTACTATACAAATACGCTAAAGTAGTAGTTCACAGCATCACGAAATGATGGTCAACGAAAATCAACAATCTTGCGCTCTAGGGGCATTTTCATCAATTCACTTTTTAAAATTTGGGATGGGTTGTTACAAATTTAATCCGAAGGGTTAGAGGAGAAAAACTATTTATGGGCTAAAACTTAAAACCTAAATTTGCTGGGTTAAAAATTTTAGCTTTTAACCCAAAGATTGGAGATAGTCTAAGATGTAGAGAAATAAATTAATATTTTACAAATTAAAAAAATATATTATAAGAGTGCCATTAGCTAAAGAAAAATGTTAAGGAGATTCTCACAAAAGTAAGACTCTTTATAGACTCTCTGACACCTCATGTTTATGGCATAATGTTTTATAATGTTGACACGAGAATTGAAGATAAACAATGAGGTGACGGAGAGTCCACAAAGAGTCTCTCCTTAAAGGAATCCCCTTATCATTTCTCTAGTCTAAATTAGTGTATTTGAGTAAGAATTTAGCAGGCTGGCAGTCATATATTGAAAACCTCTGACCGTGAATTTGATGACAACGAGATGTTTCACTCACACTATATGGATCATGGATTAATTAATTAACAAGGTCAACCCAATTTGAGTAAGATGATCATCTGTTATAACCATGTTAGTCCACAAATGCAGGCTTTGGGGTCCATACAAATTTTTTAGCGTACGAATAACACAAAACAATATATGTATATAAGTAGTGAAATATTCAACAAATAGGGTGGTGTGCGACGTATCAATTTTTTCACGTATATTATACTACATGGTATGGTATATTAAATTTCGGATACACATCAAATTTCCTCCCTTAACAAATTTCAACACACCCACTCCATGCAACGCATAAATTTCAGTCTTTTATTTAAAATTTATGCATGAAGATTATCATATAAATAATCAAACCATGAAACCAACGTGCAAATAATAATAATAATAATAATTAGTAAAACAATCAATGGGAACAAAAGAATCTTCCCTCCCATCACGTGTTTCTGCCTCATGTGCAATATATGTAATATAATATTCAATGTGATATTGAGACTTGAAAGATGGAAATTTTGAGGTAAAATATATAATAGATCAATCATAATTGGGTATCGAATTTGCTATTCATAAAAATTAAATTTGAGATTTCTAACTAACAAGTAAAAAAAATATCACTAGACCAAAAACGTTAATGCATTCCAAAAGGAATGTAATGATTTATACTTATAAATGATTTAATTTTTTTTTTTCTATCCACTATGACACGTTTTGGATTATCTAAAGATGTGTTTGGCCATTCTAAAATATAAGTGCCCTTAATTTATGTATCACGAAAAATTTCAACAAATTTTAGCTGTCGTAAGTTGACACATCCTGATCCAGAATGTTCACTTAGACATCTGAATCACAATATGTTGGCTGACACCTAAAAGGTGACGAAGCCATAAAGTGTAGTGATGTGGAAAATGTGAATAAATTAAAACCTAAAAGTGACAAATTAGAGTGCGCATGTGAGCGAGATTGAACCCATATACACAAGTGGTGTTAAAGCATAGATAAAATGCAGTAAAAGAAGAGTAAGGACATTTATACCGAAGGGAGGGATCCTCCTACATGTTAGTTTTTGCCATTAAAATTCATTGACAACATGACCTCTGCCACTAAAACCTAGAGGGGCGAAAAACAAAGGTGAACCCCTCGGCCTGAAAAATAAAATTTTGTACACTATTTTCGAAAATGTGTAACCCCTCGTTGTAAAACAAGTATAAAGTTTCCCGAAAATATTATAATACTAGTATGTAATACGGTACCTTACAACAGAAGTGAGTCAAAAGATGTGAAGTACAACAACAAGGTATCTCAACATTAAATCTCAAATCGTTATTACAAAAAATCAATGCTCATTAATTTATGTAGGCACACAAGTCCATTGCAGAGATATTCAAACAATGGAACAGGCTTGGTGTAGGTTTTACATCACATGAGTTACGCTAGTCGCATCATATACAAGTCCAACACATCACACAAAAGGACAGGCTGACACCTAACTCTGGACCCAAAGCGAATGTAAACGGTGCATGTGAACTACACATGAAGCTAGTCATTGGCCCAAGACAGTACAAATAACTAAGAGACACCGTGCAAACATGTAATGATGAGCAGATAAAATGTAAGGATATCATGCCACAAGTTTATGCTCACAAATAATATTAAAAACATAAAGTGTACGAAAAGTCTATTTGTAAAGCTAAACATGGCATGTCACATCATAATATATAAAAGCAGTTTTTGAGAAAAAAAAAACACATATACATATTTATACACACACACACACACATAAAAACGAAAAGACACACTCATAGGCACATGCATGTCGTAACTGTCCAACTATTCTGCTTGCGGTACACCTTTGGATGGTCCTCTCCTAAACGGAAAATTACTACACTAATCATTAAAGTAATAATAACTAAAGTAATAAACTTAATTTCCCCTAGTTTGCACAAGGATGGTATTTTCGTCGGAAATTTCTAAAATAACACAACAGAGTCATTTCTTAACCATTTTTTGCACAAGATGTATCATAATGAAGCTTAGGAACGTTCATACCTCATTGGGGGAACAAAACATGGTCGGAGGTGATGGGAAATTGGCTTAAAAGCCGCTACCATATTCGGGACTTTCTAGATATAGCAGGTTTCGAGCATGCAAGCTCAAATCTATGGTCCAGGGGTCGTGGGAAGTTGTCCAACACTTTCAAACTCGATCAACTCAACAAGGTTTGGACGGTTTTAGCTTGGAAAAATCCTAAAACTCGCCGAAAAACATGGTGCATAAGGAAAAAACAAAATGATACGTCCAAAAGCCACATGCATGTCAAGGAAACATTTGAACAACTTGAGGACAACTTAGAAAGTGAAGAAATCAAAGCTTATCAAGCAAGAGATGGTTTTCTTCGTTAGGTTCCGTCGAGATACGAAATGAAAACTTCATATTTTTCTTGAGTTAGGCACGGTCACGAGATTTTGGATGAGTTTCAGGGCGTCCTTGGTGTTTTGAGAGTTTTTGGGTGGCTTTGGAGGAAGCTTGGATGAGATGGTGATGTTTTGAGAATTTTTGGAGGTGGTTATGGTGGTGTTTTGGCATGTTACCGAGAGGGAGAGAGTTACGAGAGAATGAGAGAGTGTGGGAGGGGTGGAAGAGAGCTGAAAGTTGTGAGGTTGAGTGAATTGTTAGAGAGAGAGAGTCGGCTGAAAATGGGGAAAGAGAGGGTGTGCGGCGTGAGAGAGCTAGAGAGATGTGAGGGAACCGGTCAAATGAAAGAAAATTATGAAGTGATGCGTGTGATGGAATAAGTGTCGGTTTCTAAAACCCAAAATAATTATAAGTTTAATGCATCTTGCATGGTCATCCCTCAACATTAAGCATCTCCTAGTGCTGTTTTTTTTGGGAGTTTTAACGAAAAGCCCACGGTACTGTTCATTTTAACGAAAAACCATATTTTTACACTAAAAAGTCAAACCTGGTACTATTCACTTTACCCTTTATTTTGTCCTTATCATTAAAACTCAAAGTTTTCAAGCCATTTTCATTAGTTTTCCTGTTTTTTTTATCCAAGCCAAATCAAGCAGTGAAGCACATTGCACAAGATAGTTTTTAAAATTCGAATTTATCTCAAGTAAATTTACACCATTTCGAAAAGGGAAGTATTATTGGCACTCCAAAAATCTCATTCTACACTCCTCATAAGTGTATTTTTCTTTAATAATATAGAAAGTTTGAAGTGTAGAATGAGATTTTTGGAGTGCTAATAACAATTCCCTTTCGAAAATAACTTATTTATTATAACTCCGAATTGAGTTCTGTCTGCGGTCACGTGTTCGTAAAAATGAGTACTATTTAGAAATAGTAAAATAAGAGTGAAAAAGTGAAAGGAAAATTGAGGTTCATGTGAATGGCATACGTGACATCTCAGGAGTATTTTGATAATTCACTATTACTAAAAATAAAATATAATAAATTTCGCGACAAGATGTCACATAAGTTATATTGACACGCATGCTACGAATTTGTCTAGTAAGAATTGCCAATCGTTCAGGAATACTTGGAATCGTAACATAATATTTTTTGACTAATTTGATTACAAATATGATTACGTATATGTAATTTGCATATTAAATAATGTTCAATCAGTAGCTTTAAACTAGATGAAGAGATTAGTTTCTTAATTAATAGTGTCATCATTAATCATCTAAAACCCCATCTAAGCTAGAACCCACCCTTTTACCAAAAGTACATTTTTATTTGCTCCTTTAGATAAAGATATCAATTTCAAAGAAGACTCTCCTGTGCTAAAGACGCTTCTTTTAATTAGGTGGGGAGGGACACTTCTGTCACTATAGCGGTGTTAAATAAGGTGCACTTTTTATGGTGACCTATTATTTTCCGATCATGAAATCTCCTAATATTATGTTTAGAGGAGGAACTTTAAAGTAACAAACAAAAAAAAAAAAAAAAAAAAAACTGTAGACTCATTGCTAATACATTATAAGAACGCTACTAATGAACTACTTATCTGGTAAAAGGTTACACCAACAATCATAGTGTTTTGTTTGTAAGTGGCGTTATTGACATTCTAAAAAGTTATTTTGCACTCATTTCCATTGTATTTTCTTTTATTATATTTATATGTGTTTAGAGTCTAGAATAACGTTTGTAGTGTCAAAAACATCCCTCTATTTTTATAGTGCATTATATGAAATCCCAAAATTAGTCATCCACACGCACAAAAAAGTCCCCACCACTTGCCCTTGTTTTATTGGACTGCAGAAGAGGATTTTTTGGGTTGGAGGGCAATCCTTGTCCTTACTTTCTACGAACAGATGGAGATGCCCTTATAAGCATAGTGAGTAGCTTACAAGGATGCTCTCACTCTTTGGCTTGGTAGGTACTCACTTTTTTGTGTCAAGCATTGTATGTACTTATATACATAGTGAGTAGCGTACAAGGATGCTCTCACTCTTTGGCTTGGTAGGTTCTCACTTTTTTATGTCAAGCATTGTATGTCCTTATATACATAGTGAGTAGCTTACAAGGATGCTCTCACTTTTAAGAAAGAAGGAAAAAATCAGAATTGTATATTGTTAGTAAAAATACGGAGCTGCTTGTTTTTTCCAATCCCCGAGCCAAGGAAGTCTGACACCAAAAGTGCTAAAACATGCATCAATTATTGGAATGAGGGTGTTCTTTGGATCCTTTTTGTGAAGATATTGGGAATTCATGAATCGTGTCCGTTTAATTGTACATCGTATGGTAAGAAATTATTTTAATTTAAAATTGAACATAAACAATACTAGGCGAAAATTGATCACATGATATATGATGAACGACTATATTCACGAATCTTCGAGATTTTCACAAAGAGGATCCGGATTCCAATTATTGTATTAAGAAGTACTTACCAATCATTGTATGAATAAGCACGTTACATATGGTGTTGTCAACTTGTCATTAGTACTTCAAAAAAGTTATTCTGCACCACAAACATTTTATATTTAGAAACAAAAATACATTTACCAGGATTGCAAATTTAACCATTAATAAAATACATTTAATTTAATTTACAAATTAAAACATGTTAACCGAGTGGCCATTGAGTTGTTTAGGCACAAAGCTATTGGGAATGATATCTCAAGTTCGAAACTCATTAGGCATGGATAGATGAGATATTAAGCTAAATGTTAAAACTTGAGCCTGTTTTGGGCTGTGTTTCTTAAGTTAAATGTTAAAATTTGAGCCTGTTTTGGGCTGCGTTTCTTAAGTTAAATGTTAAAATTTGGGATTGGTTTTATTTTATTTTACTTTTTTTAAACTTGCCCCACTTCAAAGTTAAGTAATAAAAAAGTGTTTGGTAAAAATAAAATATATTGCTTATTTTAAAACTAATGACCTTCGGAGAGCAATTTTTAAAAGCTGTAGGTTGCTTTTAAAAGCTACTTTAATGAAAAGCGGAGTTGAGCCTTTACAATAGTTTTAATTCCTATAAAAAGCTCATTAATTTAAACAAAGACATTATTTATCCTTCTACTCACAACACTTTTAAAAATATAGTTTATCAAACGCTCAACAGCTTTATTTTGCAGTGCAGTTAATTATACCTTGCATAACTTCATTGTATACCTTGCATTTTGCAACATCTCTTTCTGTTTTAATTTTTATTCTAGCCACATTCAGTATATTATTGACGGTTGTTATTAGGTCAATAGAGCCGATCCTGAGGGTGTGCAAGTGGTGCCACTACACATGGCCCCCCTAATTTGGAAGGACCCTGATTATGATTTTATTTTACCTGTATTTATAGTATATAGATTTAAATGTGCAGTGATATATCATATTGTTCTTGCAATGCAATTGTTACCACACCAAGATTTTTTATTTTTTTTACATCATCTTAATTATATATAATCATAAAAATTAATAGCAACCAAAATTCTATACTTTTGAACGGTCTCTGTTGGAGTCTCTCACAGAGCCCAAAATCTTCAAGACCGGCGCTGCCGGTCAAACCAAAGGCTATCTTGACATCCTTTAGATGTAGCCAACATCATGAGCATTGGAAAAAGCCTATAGCAAGCAATAATTTCACATGGTAAGTATCGATTGTTTTGTTTTGTTTCTCAAGTGTGTATGTATATATAGGCTTAATTAGACATATGATCGTCGTAGTTATCTTCCAATTAACACAAAATTTAAATTCGAATTTTTGTTATCACAAGGATTATCTTTTGATTACTCGATAACTTCGAGGACTATTTGTCCAAATAGGAGTACATATACATTGCTTGACGATGAGTATTGTTGAAAACTTTCCAATTGGCAAAAACTAAGCTAGCATGACACATGCCCATAAGGTGTGATTTTGACTTAGAGCCAATGAAATTGAGATAAGAACGAAAACTACAAAGATGTTGAATCTTTAACTGTAAGGAGAAAGAGTGCATTAAAGGCATGCCTTGATTTAGAATTTTGGTGATTAAGAAAGGCCTTAAACAACACAATAAAACAAACCTACGTGACAAAGATCATAAGCAACCTACATAGATCTGTCAAATTCTAATTAGACCCAAAATCAAATCTAAATAGACCAAACAACAGATTAATTGATTTCTTAAACATTAAATCATGCCACTTATTATGATAATTTAGCGGTATTCTTCTTTATTTATAAGTGAGATATATTAGGTTCGAATCTTGTAGATGATAGGTTTAATACAAATTTGTTATCACCTATTAATGTGAAGTGGAGTTAAGCCACACACAGTAACTCTACAGTAATTATTTGATATAAAATTCATCATCTACATGACGAACCTACCACATGAGGTAGTATCATGCATTTTTTTTACTTATTTATGGGTCTATGTGTTATATCAATCCATAGAATTCATTTGATCGCTTAAACCAACATGGATCTCATAAATTCATCATCTTCAATGAAGGTATGAATTCTGGTATATTCCCATTTTAACCAATACCCCAACTCTACCCTCCAGTAATTCAGTAAATCCAAAACGGATTTACCTTTGGAATTTGGACCTGCCGATAGTTATCAAGCCACTCTTTGTTTGATAAACAATACATAATCTATACTAAAGAGTACTACTATTGCCACCGATTAGCCCAATTCTCTCACTCACCTTACCCAATAATAAAAGTTGAAAAAGGAAAATGGTCTTTTCTCACCCACCTTGATTCCTAAAATAACCTTGATGTATTTTTTTTCTTTAATAACCTTGATGTATTTTTTTCTTTAATATGAAACAAATAAAATGAACAAAAAGGGAAGGAAAACTATCAGAACCTAACCAGTATCCACCTACCCAATGTGGCCATGGGTGGAGTCATTAAGGTCATCTCCAACCGAGGGCTGGCCAGATAGCTCGTTTTAGCCCTCTCTGGTCCTCCAAATATTAATATTTTAATGAATAATACAGGGCCATATTTACCTCCATCTCCAACCGAGGGCCAAAGGGCCATAGGGCTCGTTTCAGCCCTGTTACAAAAAACCGTCTCCAACCGAGGATCAAAGGGCCATATGGCCAAACATAATTTATTAGTTAAATTTAATGTTGTATAATGGCTTAAGAAGTTATAGGAAAAAAATAGAATTTAAAAAAAATATGAAACAAATTTTGTAAAATAGAAGTTAGGAAGTTATAGAAAAAAAAATAGAAGTTATAGGAAAAAAATTTGGAGACAATTTTTAGGCTATTTTCGGCCCTCTAGACCCTTCAGTTGGAGATGGCCTAAGGGAATAGAATGGTCTTTGGCCTATCCTACTTTTATCCCCTTGCTACTATAACAGATGTTGCTACATCATATCAGTCTAATACCCTTAAATTCAAGCTTGTTCTCAATCCAAACTCTTTTACGTTCCAAGCCATGCCTCATTTTTTGCAATTCCTCCCTTTATTTTATCAACTTTTTGTTAGCTTCATGAGTTTTTACTGTAGTTCTTACTCAACCATACATATTTTTTTATTGTTTGGACATATGCTACTCGTACTCATTTCTTCTATAAAAAGAATTTCTGTCAGAACTCCATCATACACTTTTTTCAAATTTATAACGACTATGTGCAAATCATTTTTCATATTTTTATTAAGATGAAAAAAAATATACGAGTAAGGGGACGTGTTCGAAGTGGCCTCGTTAAATTTGATAAAAAAGAAAAAAAGAAAAAGTAGCCTCGTTAAAATCTTATTAGGACATCCTGGGCAATTACGCCCCTTCTTATACACGATGATAATAGAGTGATAAGCTATTAAGCTAGTGTAAGTAAACACGAGTGTGCATGATTAGGGTGCAATAAATATAAAATTCTCTTATTTTTTTTTTTAATTTCCAAAACGAAAACAAATCTTTGTTAAATATTATTATTTTGAGTAACAAATAAACTATAGAGTAGAATAAAAGGAAAACTAATGAAAATAGTTTGAAAACTTGAGTTTTAACGATAAGCATAAAATAAAGGATAAAATAAATAGTAATAGAATTGACTTTTTAATGTAAAAATATAATTTTTCATTAAAGTGAATTATACCCAAATTTTTGGTTTAAGTTCCCTAAAATAAATAAAACTAAAAATAAAAATACAAGCTTCCCTTCTTAGAGACAGTGACACGCGCGCGCTCTCTCTCTCTCTCTCTTGTTTCTCTCCAGACATCTCCACTGTCTCTCGCAATACATGCCAAAAGCTGCACAGTGATTGTTGTCTGAAACCCCGCACTCTCCTGGCTTTAGGGTTTGCGCTCCAAATTGAACCAACGTTCGATTTCGACCCCCCACATTCCCATTATTTACACCACCAGCCCTTCCTCTTTTCCAGCTTCCTCTCCGCAAACACCACTCTGCCGCGCGCGCTTCCGCAATCCGATCCCGGAAAAGCATGATTCGGAGGGACAATGGCATTCCAGTAAATAAGTTGGAAAAGTAGGGGTGGTTGTTCTGTATGGGCGTGGCGAAGGCGTGGCTGTTCAGCTTGACTCCGGCGGCAGCGAAGCTGGCTCTATTACAGCAGCACCACCAGAACGGCTTCAGCAATGGTGGTGAGAAGAAGCACGTGCTCAGCTTGAGATCCCCCGCCCCCGCTCCAGCCTCAGTCACCGCCACCGCCCCCGCCACCGCCACCAAAATGGCGCCGTCGCCGTCGCAGAAGGAGAGGAAGCAGGCGGTGGTGTCGTGGTCGTGGTCGCTGGTTTGTGGGCTGATGCTGTTTGGGCTGGGCCTGATTTCGCTCTTCACCGGCCAGGTCGCATCTGATCTCGAGTGGTACTCCCAGCGCTTGGTCCTGAACACTTCATTCTACACAAAGCGGGTACTGCACTGCTGCTCCTCCTCTTTCCTTTTTTATCTTTCAATTTTTTAGTTTTTATTTATTTAAAGTTTCGATTTTTAATTCAAATTAATAGAAAAAAAAATGGTGGGTTTTGAATTCAGAGTGGAAATGGTCGCGAGGCAATTGATATTTGGAAGTCCAGCTACTCGAAAATCTACTATGGGTGCAGTCAAAGAGGTCCTCACTATCGTAGTGAGTTCAATTTCCATATTTCATGTTTGCATTGTCAACTTCCCATTGTTAAGTTTGTGTTTATGATTTGAAGTAATTGTCTTTCGAATTCAGCGGCTGTGAAAGAGCGATTGTCGAATGGGTATTTGCTGATTGCAACAAGTGGGGGGTTGAACCAACAAAGAACAGGAGTAAGTCACATTGTTGTTCTTATGTTTAGCTGAATTTTCTAGTTTTCTGCAAGTAGTAGGTATTGAGACCCAACCGAGAAAATAAGACTCAGGTTAAGGTATCTTCAGTGTTTGTTATTTTACTGAAGTAATTAGTTGTCTTGTAAATGCTGAAAATGGTAACTTCTTTCCTGCTATCAGATAACAGATGCAGTGGTAGTTGCCCGAATTCTTAATGCTACCTTAGTTGTACCCGAGCTGGATCATCATTCCTACTGGAAGGATGACAGGTAATGTGAATCAAGCAAGGTTTTAACCCGGTCATATTATTTTGCTGTTTTACATTCTGTTCTTTTTTGAAATTTTTCATGCTAGTGCTTAAATTGACCTTTGAATTTTCATCCCATTAAATACACTAATGTTTTATGCAGTGACTTTATCCACATTTTTGATGTGGATTGGTTCATGTCTTATCTTGCAAAAGACGTGACCATTGTCCGGAGAGTTCCTGAGAAGGTCATGCGGAACATGGAAAAACCTCCATATACCATGCGTGTGCCAAGGAAATCTGAACCTGAATATTATATTGAACAAGTTTTGCCTATACTATTGAGGAGACGTGTAAGACCCCTTTGATCTTATCAGATGGTTATCCTATCAGTGGTGTACAAGATGTGTATTCTTTATCTTTTGTCTCCTTCAGTCTTAGTAAAAGCATTGTAGTCTGTTTCAGAATGGCAATTAACACTTTCGCAATTTGGCAGGTTTTGCAATTGACAAAGTTTGATTATAGACTTTCAAGTAACCTCGACGATGAGCTGCAAAAGTTGCGTTGCCGTGTTAATTATCATGCCCTTAAATTTACAAAATCTATACAGGAACTCGGTCACAAACTCGTTATGAGAATGCAGAAGATGGCAAAACGTTTCATTGCTGTTCACTTGAGGTTTGTTTCTATTGCCTATTAATTTAGAAGGGAGCTGATATTTTTAAATTTCAACCTTCATGTAATGGTCATGGAGGATAGGAGTGAGAGTATAGGCCACCTCTGCCTACAGGATCTTCTGTCGTGTTTGTTCCAACGAATGGAGTTCTAGGAATCACCACCATAACTTATTACATAGCTGAACTGGAGATTGGGAATGGGAAAACCCCCTCTTCCTTTCAGGGTGCGAAACCTTTTTTCTTTTTTTGTGGGTTTGCAATACCCATCGAAAGACCATGTCATTTGCATCTGCATTTACCAGTCATGGGGAATGCATGCCAAAGCAGCCAAACCCATTCCAAAGCACCAAAGCGCAGAAACAAACACTACCTTAGAATACACCTTATCTAATTTCCAGAATTATGAATCTCCACATTTAGAATTTTGTAGTTTTTCTGGTTATTTTCCCTTTTAGTGGGGTAAGGATTTGTTGTTGTTGTACCAATATAATCTTCACAATCAGTTGTTTTCTTCTTAAAGAACTGCTATCCTTTCATGATACGTATGATTGAATTTCTGTGGTTGTTTTTGGATTTCGGATGACACGCATTAATGACAGGTTTGAACCTGATATGCTAGCATTTTCTGGGTGTTATTATGGCGGGGGTGAAAAAGAGAGAGATGAGTTTGCTGAAATAAGAAAACGATGGGCAACGTTACCTGTAAGATTGCTATTCTTTTATAATTTTGATTCATATTAATCTCAACATGAAATATGATAGGAATTGTTTGCTCCTATGTGTCAATTCTTAACAAGATATGTTTATTGTATTTATATGAAGCTCATGTGGCATTGCATTGTAATTGCATTATATAACATATAGTGTACAGTTCTGGTGATGTTGGTACAATTGGCCCCACACTGTAATTTGTTGAGTATCTGTGTAATTTTTCTCATTATTTGTTTAGGATTTAAGCGCTGAGGAAGAGCGAAAGCGGGGAAAATGTCCACTGACTCCATATGAGGTGGGTTTGATGCTGCGTGCACTTGGTTTTGCGAATGACACGTATCTCTATGTTGCTTCTGGAGAAATTTATGGTGGGGAAGAGACTTTGAGACCTCTAAGAGAGCTCTTCCCACATTTTTATACAAAGGAGATGCTTGCTAGTGAGGAGCTGAAGCCTTTTCTTCCGTTCTCCTCCCGTCTTGCTGCAATTGACTACGTTGTCTCTGATGAAAGTGATGTGTTTGTCACGAATAATAATGGGAATATGGCCAAGATTCTTGCAGGTCGAAGGTTAGAAGTCTGTTTCACTTTTTACATCAGGCTTTTTGGGGTTGAACTAATGCATTTTAAAAATATTATTTATATCTAAAATGATACTAGGGGTCAGTAAATTTATGTAAATTTGGTTTCTGAAAATGCTGGTGCGGTAAACTTAACAAAGGATGACGGTGTTCAACTACAAATTGAATTTTGCACAAGCACAAGAAGTAGTATTTGAAAGAACTAATTAAACAAATGCACTGCCTTTTATAATTCGAAGTTATGTTGTTTTGAAGTTTCAAGTATTTTTTTCCTTTCTTTTCTTTCTTATGTTTGCTAGAAAATTCATTGTCTTTTCCAGTTGAAACTAGTTTCTGTGGGATTTGACCCCTTTGAATACTGCTATACTTGACATTGGGGATACTGATTGCTCTTGTAACTTGTTCCCAAAATTTAGACTGGCTAGATTTGCGGAAATTTGACAATTTTCTGTACTTAAATTGAGTATTGGCATACTCTTAAAAACTTTCAATAGTGAAAACATTCCCACTGAGCAAGTTGATTTGCATCTTAAAAATGGTTAATAAATCTTACAGATTAAGATCTTGCTGTCCTCAAATAAACTTGTGATATTGTCTAGTAGTGTCTGTGTGTTTAGTTGACTTCCCAGCTGAATAACCTTGCGTTGACATCCATTGATGACACAGAGAGATTTATTTCAAGTGAAACAACCTCACGTTTCATATAAAGATCTCAGAAGTTTTTTGGTATAGTTTGATATCATGGTTATTGTCAATTATATTTGTAATTTGTGCAACTATTTCTACTAGTTTTTTGTAATTAAAGTTGTTTCCATTTTTGGGAGATTTCTTAACCATTTGTTGCATTCTTTGTTTCATCGTGTGTAGGAGGTATATGGGTCACAAGAGGACCATCAGGCCAAATGCTAAGAGGCTCAGTGCTTTGTTCATGGCTAGGCATCAAATGAATTGGGAAACATTTGCAAAAAAGGTAAAGTCATGCCAAAAAGGATTCATGGGTGACCCTGACGAGGTGAAACCTGGACGGGGTGAATTCCATGAATTTCCACAGGCTTGCGTCTGCCAGAAACCATTCAAAGATATTGAAAAGAGCAACGATAGAGATCATCACTCGGCAGGAATGACCAAAAGTACATATAATGTAGAGAAACCAGATGAGAAGGCTTTACAAATACCAATCAAGAGGAACATGGGAAAAGAGCGTATATCTTTAGGAGACGAAAAGGATGAAGGTTTCCCAGAATAAGGGGACGAAGAAAGGAAGCTGACTAAAAGGAGACCAACTAGGTGGTGGTTGGACGGATTTCTCATCTAATTAATCAGGTATGTTGGTGACTTTCCGCTTACTTGGTATGGCAAATTTTTCATCTTGCCAGCACAAAATTTCATGCACGGCGTGATGCATTTCTCATGTTATGTCGGGTTGCTGTTCGATCTCGTTGGTGAATGACTGAATTCGATCCATGTACAGGAGATAGGTTCATCGAGCTGCAAGTGTTTATAAATTAGTTTTGGTAGTAAATAACTCTGTAGCCGTGGCAGAAACCCATCGCTGCCAGCTTCTGTTGCATTAACAAAAGTTCCTCCGAGTGTTTTTTTTTTCTCTTTTTTCCCCACTTTCTAGGTTCCAAGTTACCATAACGAGTGTAAACATGTTGATTTTTAGCTTCAGTATCCTCCAGTTTCTTTCATTTTCTTCGTATGCTTTTTTTATCAACAAGTGTCGTTCATGTGATTTAACTCGGGACTTTCCCCGACAGTGAAAATTAGGTGCAACTAGACCAAATTTTGAACTTTATTTACATATGTTAGACGCATAGCCCACTCTTGGGAAGGTTACAACAAACATCAATAAATTGATAATAAGAACTAGCTCGACTAACAAGGTATGTTAACTTGCAAGGAATTGCTATTATTCTCATTCATATCATATTATGTGTTTATTCGATCCGATTGTCAGAATTTGTCTCACATTGATTTAGGGTATGACATACCTGAGAAATCATGTATAAAAACAAGTGTTTAGGATGGTGCTATTTGCATGCCCTTTTTTCCACTCACATAATTTTTTTTCATTAAATCTTTTTCAATTTATTCGATCCGATTGTCAGAAATTGAGAGGTGTGTGGATAGCACCACCCTTTGCTTATCCTACACTTGCGACATTTATTCTGATACTGATTCATAGTAACAAGGTCTCAACTGTGAATGAGATATTTAGGCTACCAAGAGAACCTGTGTAGCATCTTGTAGTTCTAGCGTTTAATAACATTTACCCAAACGCTTAAATTTACAATTCAACGGTCTGCCTATTACCCAAATGACGAGTAAGAACGGGGTAATGGATTAGCATTATGATAGGTTCAGAGTTCGATTCTCTTCAATGTAACAAAAGAATGCGAGTTCAGCGCCTTACCAACCTGCGAAGTAATATATGTTTTACAAACATATTCTCTTGGCCACCTGATGACCAACGAATACAGTCACTTTAATCTTGAATTAATACCAAGAATAAAAATAAAAAATTGAAACAGATGAATTTTATCAACCAAAATAAAAGAATATTACAAGATCAAGCTGCCTCTTTTGCACATTCAGCTGATTGATTGATTCCCTTGATAAAATCCATTGTCTTAAGGAGCATTACTCGATAGTCATACCGCTGCATGATTTCAAACTGGACAAGAAAAAGAGCTCCGGCGTCAAAACACGTAGCGAGACATCGGATTTTTCTTCAATACTACGTAGCATTGAATGATCCAACAAAAAAACATTTCGACATGATTATACCAATGCTATGTACTCACGACGACGAGATAGCATAATATTAAATATCCAAATGGTGGAAACAGTAACTGGTTATGTGATTAATCATCTGAAATCCTCCCTTGCATTACAAACCAAACTACACGGACAATTTTCCATACACGGAAACCACCTCTCTGCGCAAAAAAACCACCTACGGAAACCATAATTTGTAAGCTAAAATCACTATAAAAATCTAACTGACTACATTTTTATGACAGAACGAAACCAAGGAAGCAAGAATTTCCATCCCTACGCTTATCCTCGTCTGCAATAAATATACACAAGTACGGGTGGGCATGTTGGCCTGGTCATCCAATAATTGACGATCCTCGGACTGGAACCCATCATTTGCAGAGCTCCTCTCAACCATTGTTATTCCCTGTCACAATCAACAGTCAGATAACTCGACATTCACAAACACAAGAATATATATGCTGCAAATTGTCCGCAAGAAAAAAAAAACCCCGGGGATGAAATTTAACCTCTAGAGGCATTCCGGTTCTGACTTCTGTGGCCCTTGTCATGTGAAACTGAAGGAATCTTTGAGATGATCAACGAGCTTTGCAGTCCTTCTAGTAGCTGTGGCCAACAAGGGGAACACCATCAGGTTTACAGGTTAATATAAAAAGAGTGTTCACATTGCGTAAACACGAGCAACAAAACCAGCATGAATGTTATACAAGGATTCAGAGAGATGTTGGGATAAAAATTTAGGGCTTTTTACGTGTAAGATATAACATGGCACTTTCAGAAACCCTGCAAACTCAATACTTAGGGAAAAAAACCAGCTTACTTTGTAACAATAGAAGTGCACCAAAAGAAATTCACAACTAACAATCAATTAGAGCATGACAAGTTGATGGATGTGGCGTTTTTTATTTCTCTAATTTGGGTGCTTTTAAGTGTTTTAGCATAAAACTCATAGGTGTCAATGTGATTTTGCTAGTTTACTGATAATTTTATAAACTTACACTACAATTAGAAATTTGACTTCCAAAAACAATTTATACAAGTCCTGCTGTGGCATCACCTACTTCAAAGTAGCAGATAACCAAGGGAACCACCCTCAGATTGAGATATAATCTGGCCAATGACTTGAAGCATTTACCGTGATATTTCTCATGACAAAAAAAAAATAAACATCTATATGCAAAACAGAGACCAAAATATATCTAAATGCTTACTCTTGATGTAGGTTGAATTCTGCGATTTGATCTACGAGGCTCAACAACTTCAGCAGTCGACTTTGCCGGATTTCCACCAAACACTTTGCCCTCCTCAATTTTACCCAACCTTCCACCAGCAGGTGCAAGTTTTCCTTTGTTTGCCCGAGATAGAGCAGTTAAAGTGGAGACTTTCTTGGATGAAGAAGAATCAGATGATGGAGCTAGTGCAGAAAATTCCATTGGGCCGTCTGTTGTCCCTTCTGTTCTATATGTAGATGTTTGTGATAGTGTATGCTTTCCGGATAAACCCTCAGCACGGTTTACAGAATCTTTGATCTTTCCTGTATGGTCCATTTCACTTGAACCATCGGAGGCAGTGTGTGCATCTGTTAAAAGGTTGTCCTTCTGTGCAGCAGATTTACCGGATAAACTTTGCAGCTTTCCAGATCTCAGACCCTTTAGCTTGGATCCAGCCACTTGTTTTTCCCTCGTGTCGATTTTGGATGTATTTTTCAATCCACGGGAACCTGATCCTTGAGGCATCAAGTATTTTGCAGTTTTCACCGGATCACTTGTTTCATTAATCTTGCTACCCTCATTTTCCACATAATGTTTGCTAACTTCCATAAATTTTCTCTTCTTTCCAGGCTTGGGGATACCAAAAACAACCCCCCTTGATCTTTCCTTCTGCAACCCTGTCCGAATTGTTCTGGTTGCATCAAGCTTATTCTCAGTTCTGGTATTCTTACCCATATTAAATACCTTTTCATTTGCAGATAAATTCAATAACCTTGGGTCTACAGGCTTCCCTGAATCATTTACATCAATGCTTTTTGACGCGTTATCATTCCCTTTGCCTTCCACTGCAGGACTGTCAAATTTGGGTCGCTTTTCCTGGGGCATATCACCCTGAACATCAAATTGCACTTCAGTAAGATAGAAATAAAATTGACTTGAGAAGTTTTCAACAATCATATGAAATTAAGCACGAAGTTATATAAACATAGTACCTCAAGGAAGGAGGTGTCATTTCGTACACTAAACCATTCAACCCATTTGCCATCCTTCCAAATGAGCGAAGGCCGAAGATGCCAAGCTTTAACAACTGACTTTTCCCCTTGTGCTGTAAGAATTCATAACAGGAGAGTCTCAAATCAACTAACAGTAACTTTCACATAGTAACAGTGGGAAACATTTAGATGAAGGGTCTTAATGAAAGCAACCCCCACCCCAAAATATAACAGTAATAGTAATTTACACACCTGGAAAGTGGACAGTTAATATAGTTTCATCTTTCTTGTTTTTTTCAGTGACAACTCCTTCCCACCAGCTGAAAATATAATTGAATACACATGTGATGTGTTGTACAAACGAGATAATAACGAATGAAAAGTCCAAAAATAGATGTCAAAAATGGAAGAACAGCATCAAAATCACAGTTAGTCCAAAGAATAGTAAGACTGGATGTGAGTGTGCAATCACCAAATGCACTTATCTCTAATATACCAACACTACCATGTTGCTCCTACACCCAAGACTAGGCATGCTTACAGTAGTGAAAGATTTAGGGAATGTATATCCAAATAAAGGACAGTTGCAAAGCAACATTTGTGCATGCTAAAGAAAATTGTAGGCAGTAGAATTATATTAATCTTCATATAAAAGAATTCTCTAGCAAGATTCTCAGCAAACGCAATCAAATTTTTTTTATTTTATAACTTGGGCTTACCTCTCCTGTATCCATGCATCAACTTTATCTCCAACAGACCAAGTATAATCTGCCATTGCTGCTCTGCGCCTTTTCCTTGTTCCGTCATGTCCCAAAGCGGTAACAGGGCGGGCAATTCGTATCTTTGGTGGCTTATCTTCTTCGCCATCAAGTGCCACCCATTCCTGCAGTTTCCCTGAGCCAAGTAGATCAGAAACCAAATGTATAATAAGTGAGCATGCAGATGCATAAGGCATAACATCTTAATAACAAAGAGTTCCATTTTTATGATCCATAATGTATCCAACCAAAACTTGTAATGATACAGTCAACATGAAATTATCACTTTAAAGAGAACCAGTAACACCAACATGAGGCAAGGCATGTTGAGGCAGTATACCTTCATCTGACTGAAGCTCAGTGTAACACACACTAGCTTTTCGATCCTGCAAACACAATACCTTAGCAGTAAACCAGGCTTCTCCAAATCCAGCCCCATCTTTGAGAACCTAAAAGAAAAACAAGTCAATTTTATTTTACGGCCACAGAGAAATAGAAATGCCAAGCTGCACAAAAAGATAGCACATGAACGTAGAAACTGCTGTAAACAGGTCCAGTGAACAGAAAAAAAGCTGATGTCAATTTTTTTGGGAGATAAAAAAACCTACAAACCATATCAGATCACACCTCAGCTTCATACCTCTACTAGAGAACCGTCCTTGATGCTGCTTTCTTCAGATGCTCCTGCTTCCTTTTCAAAATCATTCTCGACAGCAATCAAAGCAGACTTTGATCTGATTTCAGAAACATTGCGACCTTTCGGTCCTCTTGACCCCTTTTCACTGGCAGTATCAAACCCTGTGGTTCCTGCTCCCCACCTCAGTTGATCATCCATTGATTCCTTATTTACCTCTGTCAGAATCGGTGACTTCTCATGTGCAGTTGGCTGTGCTTTGTGCTTATCTGATTGTCTATCTTTAGAACGCCTAGAAGAAGAATCAACATCTTCTCCGACAGTACCCAAATTTGATTTCATAACCAGACCTGAAGAAACTTGAGGTACTTTCCAATAACCCTCTGGACCAGCTTCTACTAACTGACTTAATGGCAAAGGATCACCCATAGCTACAATTATTCCAGCTTGTGATACAGCTTCTGCTGCCAACTCAGCAGCTTTTACAATGGCATCCATATTTTCAGCTCGCTTTGAGGCTGCAGATGCAACTTCAACTCCCTTTCTAGAAGCCTCCCTAGCAACAAGGATCGAAGTCGAACTATTAGTTACATCTTCACCCCTTAAAATGGGCACAGGAGTAGTCATTCTTATACTTTGGCTCGCATTCCCATCATTATATGAAACCGAGGCTTCCTCAGCCATCAATTTTGCTTGTAACGCAGCATTCGATGCAACATTGGCAGCTGCAGCTGCTGCCTTCGCAACAGCAGCCGCGGCAGCTACAGCTGCAGCAGCAGATGCCAACTTAGATTCGCCATCAAATATCAATCTTGAATTTTTTTGCTTATCCAACTGATTCCATATTTCTTGGCTGTGACTAACAGCTGCAGCAGCATAAGCAGCAGCTTCTTCTGCCTGTTGCGTAGCCTCCTTAACTTTACTAAGAGTCTCCTCTGTAAAAGCTTCCCGCTGCTCCAGACCCGTGGAAGGCGTTGGAAAGATGGACATAATCAATTTCTCTGGCATGGTCTTAGACACAATGGTACTTGGGGTTGAGATGGCAACAGATGTAGACAGACTACTACTATCAGCAAGTGTTAGAGCTGACTCAGGTTGAGATCGAGCTTGCACAGTAACCTGAACATGATCCTCAGAGGCTGAAGTCTTTTTTCTTTTTCTAGGCTTAGGGTCAGCAGAATGCTGACCATGTGATGCCGACACTTTTTTTGGGTCAAACACTGGAGACACCCCTGCAAAAACACTAGTTGGGCCTGCAGTCTGAGTAGAAGGACCAGAGGAAACATGCTTCTTACTAGGCAATTGTGGTAAAGATGTTTCTTTTACAGGAGTCAACTGCACTGCTTCTGTACTAGGAAATGCTGAAAAATGAGTACTGGCTTGAGCTGCAGAAGACCCTGGAGAAGTAAGCCAGGGACCCCGAAAGGAGGGCTGAGGCATCCACGTAGTATTATGGCCCCCAACAACGTTCCCTATTGATTGTGTTTGGAAAGGATGCAATGGATTAAGTGCCTGCTGATAATTATATTGCAGGCCCTCACAAACAGGGGTAGAAATACTCCAAAGAGGTGATGAAATAGGTATCATTGGGGCACCCATTGGTGAAGCACTCTTCGTGCTGGGTCGACCAAGAGGCGAGGGAATACTTTTACTCTGGAATGCACCTTTAATTACTTGGTCAGGAGCCCTGGAACCTGTAAACCTCCGTTCTGAAGCACAGTTAGACCCCCGATCAAACCAACAGAGAATTAAGCAGCTTAAAATGATAGAAAGTACCCGAGCGTGATTGCAAAGGAGTTTCTGGATTACCCAGAGTAGACTTTTGACCGTGTAGCCTCTCTATGGATACACGCCAAGAATTCTCCCACATGCCCCTTCCACCATCTAATAAAAGAACATAATTTTATAAGTTACTACACATTTGTAGCAATTAGCGAAACGATAAGACAGAGAACAAAATAACTTACCATGTCCCCCAAATGCTGACACCATATAAGCTTCTTCAGGTGCTATTCCTTGACTGCAGTGAAAATTAAAAGAAAAACATCTTTCATTTTCCGTCCTGAAATTAAATCTCTCTTTACTCGAGTATGTTATAGGAAGGTGACCGTAATGCATTCAAAATTTGGAAATATGCCATTCCAAATTTTGATAAAAGCTTTTAAAGATATTAAGTGGTCACTGAAGTATCATGTGCCCTTTTTTTTCCCGGAGAAATTATGGCATAATGGTGTCCTCAAAACGAACGCCAAGCATCCAAAACCTCCCTTCTTACTTTACTTCCTAATTTGCACTCTTGCAGAAATTTTAATCTCTCTGTTTCTCTAATTCAAAATAATAAAAAAAAAAAAAAAAACTGTAATCTGATCTAAATCAGCAGTGTTAGAAACACCTTAGTACTTTCCTAATCCCTTGGGTCTGTGCCATTGTTAATTTTTTTTTAAACCATGTTAAAGCCAAAATAAAAACAATATTAGTACAAGAATATGTATTAAGCAAAAAGACTCACATTAAAGCTCCATAAACAAAGATTTGAGCACGTAATTGCACTTGCTGCAAGTCAGTGAACGGCTGTTGAAACATTACAGATGGTGGAGCAGAAGTATTCAGATCTGGCAAACTAGATGTGGAAGTAGTATGAACAGAAAAGGGTTTCATAGCACCATCCACATGTCCATAGGGCTTTGTCTCACTAGGCTGCACAAGCTGGAAAATTCCAGATTGGTTTTGGGACACACTGCTTGATCTGTCTCCTCTTTCTAATTGTCTCATAGGAGTTCTTGCTTGCGCACTTCCCTTCTTAGCGCTCTGTTTACCCGTTGCCTTGCTAGATGCTCGCCTTGTTTTCCGTTCAGGGGTAACCTTAGAAGCACCTCGTGCAACTCCATCAAATACTAGTGAACCTCCATGAGAAAGATCTTGTGAGATTTTTGCATCCAGCTGGCCTGAACCAGAATTTTGTATAGACCCCTCTGCACACTTCAAAAAGCATTTCTAAATCAGAATATAGAAAAATTGGTGTAAAGACATCAATAAATTATACATGTATATATCTATAGCAAGCATTCCCCAATCCCCTAAAAACATATACTTCTGTTAACAGATATAAAGTATCAAAGACATGGGATCTGCAAAATAATTCTAAATCAGAATATTGAGATGTCGAAATCAGAGCACATTCATAACAATAAACGTATAAATTTATTGCAAGAATACCCCAATCTACAAAAATAATGTATATGTCAAGAAATAAAAGGATCAAAGACACAAGTATTATTTAGCATGAACATAAACAATAATAAGGTTAGAAATAATACTCTGGGAGGTATAATAGTAGTAACGGGCTGCAAGTTGTTGGGAGCATCCCGTTTTGGCAAATCTGCAAGTGAACTCACATCCGAAGTGCCATTTCTCCAATCCTTGGAGGCATCATTTTCTTTTGGATTCCAGGATTTAGGAGAATGATTGTCCCCATTCCTAACAATGTCAGAAACTGGGGCATTCAGATTTTTGGGCCCCTTGATATCACCTGATTCATGTTTAATCTCAGAAAGCTCACTTGTTTCAACAACCTTAGTTGAACCACAATCATTTTTATTCGGATTAACAGAACTTCCACCACTTTCTGGTGCAACAAACCTAGCATGAGATTCAGGCAAAGGAGCAGAACACATAGAAGCTTCACAAATCGGAGAAGCATCACCTGTGGAACAAAATATAACAATCAGAAAAGAAAAAGAAAGGAAAGCCAACATGACTTTGAAGTTAAAACAATGGGTGTAAAAAAAGCAATTTGAAACCTACCCTCAAAATTAAAGTCGTCAACTCGGAAAAAGTTAAAATTAAAAAATTCTAATACATCTTATCCAACTCTAGCATTTCATTCCCATAAAAACTCAAAAGCCCAAAAATCATGAGTTGGAGCCACCAAGTTGAAACAGAATGACTCTTACAACCACCAATGAACCTCAAAGCCATTCTATCTGCAATAGCCTTGTTAAATTATCCCAAAGAACCAAAATGTGAAAGTTCACAACATTCCCTTAAGGTTTATCTTTTATGTTATTTGACAACTCATTCAAGAATACTAATCAAATTAAATTACTCACAATTAATGCTGGGCATAGTAGCCTCCGCAGAAGTCTTATCCTGAGATACTTCAGAAGTGTCAGTGTCTTCCATTGCATTTTTAGCAGTACCACCACACATTTCCACCAATGTTGAAGGCCCCGGCCGCATGTCAGAATCCATACTTAGTTCTGCATAACAGCAAAAATCATTCCAAAACATCAATACGCAAATGGAAATAGTAAGCACAAAACTTTTATTTCATGAAACATACAAACAATAACAAGAGCAAAAGGGACACCCTGTTAGTTAGAAATTGCAGTTTTATCCAAGAGGTCCGAAGTTCAAGACACTATTAGCATTTGTAACTTGTGAAAACGAACCAGGGAGACAAGTTGACTGCACATAACTTAAAAGCAGCAAGAGATGATACGTGAAAAGGAAAGAGAGAATGATGACTGGTGAGTGTAAAACTCTCACCTGTTGCAATTGCAGATGCCTTTTCAAAACTCTCTTTTATGGTTGAGCCATCCTGTCTTCCAAAGAAAATAGCTTCAGTAGCATCACCCGCTTTTGCAGAAGATTCACACTGAACAGAAGCTACGTCCCTCTCATTTGTGTTTCCCTTGCTAACTTCATTAGCAACTGCACTTCGTGGTTCATTTTGGCACTCTGTATTGCAACTGTCTGTGTCAGGCAGAGATTGATCAACCGTCTTGCATAACAACTGTCCAGAACTATCACAGGAAACACCTTTTTCTACTCCAGAAACAGAAACTGGCCCTGTTTCTACCAAAGGAAGTGGCACTATAAATGAAAAACTTGCATCCTTGGTCATTTCATTTGCAGTTTCTTCCTTTTTGTCACAATATGAACCCCCAGCAGAAGAAGGTGCTGCTTGAACCTCTGAGTGGCTAACAATATCGCTGGCTACACCATTTCCAGAAGACAAGGGAACAGCATTCGTTGTGCCACAAGAAGCCAAATTCGAATTTTCCAAGAAAATGTTGGCCACTGCAAGCGAAAGAAATCCAAGTTAGTATATTTAAGGGATTTGACATTTATTTCCATTCAAAGTTTCAATTTCATAACATACCCAGTTCATTACCATCAGCTTCATTTGTTAATATTGGAACAACCAGCTCTTTATCTGTGCGAGCTCCACACAATGGTGAGGACCCCGATCCCTTAACAACAGATCCACCAAGCTCCAAATTTTTACTATTAGACTCATTGAGCAATTGTGTACTATCCTTTTCATTGGAAGAGAGATCCAGGTTACTATCCCGTCCATCACCAACATCGCCTTCTCCGTAAACTTTATTATCATCACATATCTGAGAAGACTCCTCAACAATAGAAAGTGATACATGCCTGTCAGCATTCAATTTCTCTCCAGAAATTCCAAAAGCATCAAGAGAACTTTTAGAAGATCCAGTTACATGTGCTTCACTAAATACTTCAGCTGAAGAACATGTTGCAGTCAAATTACAATGAACTTCACTATTTTCATTACTTTCATCCTTTGAGACCTCATTTTCCTCAATGACTGACAAAGAAGCCTCGGACATTCTGACCGAAGTCCCACTATCTGGTTGGAAACCACTTTCTAAAGAATTCTCCTTGGAGCTATTCCATCCAGAATCCACCTTCGGTTTAGGATCTGGACTTGAAGAAATACCAGCATTGCTGTTGGTGACCTCAACTGCAAACCTATCATCGCCTCGGGTAACCATTGGTGATAAATCATTTGTGTTTAATTTAAAAATATCAGCACCACTACCTGTGTCTTTAAGCAAGACTGTATCTTCACATTTGTTGGTTTCAGCAGGAACCCCAGAGCACTCCCTGTCACTGAATATGTCTGCTACATGTAAGTCAGAATCCCCTTTCGGCATAGGATCTATACTTGAAGAAATTTCAGCATTTTTGTTGCTAACCTCAACTGAGCAGCTAGTATCATTTTCACACACCCTAGGTGATAAGCTGTGTGTGCTTAGTTCTGATTGATCACCACCAGTATCTATGCCTTTAAACAAGACCACAGTTTCATATTTGTTGGTGTCAGCATCAGCACCAGAGCATTCCCTGTCACTGCATCCGCCCAGGGTATGTAAGTCAGAATCCTCTTGTAGTATCATATCCGATGGTTCCTCCACACTAACAACATTTTCCTGATTAGCAATTCCTCCTTCCACAGACTCCACCTCAAACGATGAACAATGAGGGTTTTCAGGATAACAGGTAGCCTTTTCAACTACTTTTTCATTCACTTGAGCCTCTATGTGCAAGACATGTCCGTCTGGATCCTCTTCACTGATATCTTTTAAATTATGTTGAACATCTATTTTACTCAACTCATCACTTCTTGTAATAATATTCTGCACAGATATCAAATTATCAACTTGCATTCCTGAAGCAGAGGAATCTTCTTTTTCATCTAGAGGTTCATCAACCGCATTGTCCAATTCCATCTGTTTTGCATCTTTGCATTTCCCATCCGTAGAAGGACTCCCTTTACTTACATGTGGGCTGTCCTTTCCACTGAGATCATTTGGTTCCAAGTTATTTGAATTTCCATCAACTAATATTTTACCTTCACGAGTTTGTGAATCATCAACACAAAGCTGATCTACTCCTACATCCTTTAAGCCAGAAAGGTTTTCGGAAATCTCCACCCGTGGTAATGTAGGCCCTAGATCTGTAACATCCCCCATTTGAGAAAGAATGTTATCATCATTATTCAAATTAGGCTCCATCTGCTCAGTTAAGCAACACAGTTCCTTACAGGCATCTGATTCCTCAACGATTGTCTCAGGGGGAATAATTTCTTCCTGCCCAACAGATTTTAATAGCATTTCAACAGATTCTGAGGAAGTGGCCTCAGACCAAACATTGTTGCGCCTTGATATAGAGCAAGATTCTGCTGCAGTGGAACTAAACTCTATCCCACTACTCCCACGAGAGAAATCCTCAATCCAGTGATTAGCTTCGTTATTCTCAATACCCAGAAAAACCTCAGTTTCAACCAAACTATCAAACCTCAAATGCCCTTGAAGGCTATCATCAAAATCAAACTTGGGAAGAGCATATGGCTGTAAAACTGGAGGAAAATTAGTACTCCCTTCACCGGCTAAATGAAGATTCTGGCTTTGAAAATCATTGTCATCATAATCCATGGGTGTATCCCTAAAATAGAGCAACAATCAGGGAGAAAGAGTACAAATACAAAATAATAATGATGATTCAAGTTGACCAAATAGACAAAATGGGGATAGACAACAATATGAGCAAGTATATAAATAGAAACCATATGGGCCAAATATTCAGGCCTTACAACCACCATCTTGCAGAATAATTAACTAGCACATACAATCATTAAAAAGCAGTCACTACCACGGAAAAGAATCTCAATCCCTACATCCATTTGCTCATCAAACAGCTAATCATCCCCAAGCAAGTTATAGCCTGGTAACCGTTTATAATCAATTATGTTCAAACTCATAATTTCTCAAAAAAAAAAAAAAAATCAGTTAAGACAGTTTCCAAAATCTATCCCATGACACTCACAATCTGAATTTCAAATACTTTAAAATTGAGAAAAATATATGCTATGAACGTTATTTTGAGAATTATACAAAAATGTTATACCATATATAATATAAACATACAACAGCCAAAGCAAAACCAACAAAACCTTAATCAATTCAAACAACAATTGACATATCAATAGAAAAATGAAACATCAAAGTTTTGTGCAGTAAAAAAAATCGTAATATCATGCTTTGAACAAAAACAACAGAAGGTTATAAAAATATACTCATGACATATACACGTTTCTAAATGCTATAAAATTCCGTGCCAATAAAATTTAAGCCAGTGGAACTCTTAATATGTTAAGAACCCTTGATTGGTAAACCAAATGAAGTTCCACTTGACCAGATACTTGAAAGTGTACTATTTAGAAATTCCTCAGAAATTCCTCTACAATTAAAAATATACAAAACAAAAAAAAAAAAAAAAAAAAAAAAAAAGGAAGCCGAGGCACTTTCCATAACATGGGATATCGCATCAACTAAAATAAAAAATAAAAAATAAAAAATAATTGAAAAAATAAATGCACATCATTTGTAACTGAAATCCTTTTTTACAGATAAATCATGTTAGAACCCTAAAGACACCAATCCTAGCATACTATTTTGAGTAATGCTTTCCCAGGATTCTTCTCATTTGAAAAGCATGTAAAATTAATGAAATTTTTTTTATAAAGGAACAACTGATGCTATGCAACAACAGTAACGGTAACTATATTATACATGGTCACTGACCTCGAGAAATCCTATAAGTTTCAAAATTTCACAAATGAGACAGTAAAGGTATGGCAGAAAACAAAATCTACATTCAAGATTAAGCTTCTATATATTTAACAGTTAATGATTACTAAGAATAGCCCATTAAGGTAATCCTTAAACTCAAATAATTGCAATTGAAAAAAAAATGTGTGCTAAACTCACAATCATGCATTTAGATGTTTTCGATTTCCAAAACACGCATGTTCCTTACAAGAATCCACCTTTGTTAACAAATAGCAAGTATAAGCTGAATAATACCTTAAAAGACTGTACAAAATCAATAAACAAATTACACACAATTAATGATAAACCAATACCGCAAATTCAAAGATTAAAGCTTCAGCACTTCTGATTAGCTCCAAGTACGAATACGAAACCAACAACAACGGAACCAAAAAAAGAATTTTGAATTAAAGCTCACCATTTCTAATACTTTGGCCTAATTTTACACAGATACCTTAACTGCTTGCAGAACCAAAAAAAAAAAAAAAAAAAAAAAAAAGAGGAAATGAACAGTACCAGAAGAAGTAAGAAGTCTAGAGACGCTACCTCCCTCCATCCGGTGACGAAATCCAGCCCCTTTGATCTCTCAACTGTTCCTCAATCGTACGGTCATCTGCGAGCCAAAACCCAAAGCGTTAGTCTCCCAATCACACTCTCACCCAATGGATAACGACACATAAGGCAAAAAAAATTGCAAAACCCTAACAAGCAAAATGGAAAATCCGTCGGAGTTCATACCGGAGTCGTCAGGTTCCCGCCAGATCGAATTAGGGTTCCGGCGAAATCACGAAGCTACAGGCGAAGAGTGAGAAAGACTTTACACGAAGAGGGAGAAGACGAAAGAGTGAGAGAGAGAAAGAAAGAGAGAGAGAGAGAGAGTGTTTGGGTGACCGAATTTGCAAAATTCAAAATGAAAACGAAAAAAGAGTAGGCCAAGGGTATTTTCGTACATTGGCTGAAATCTGACTGGTATATGCAGTATGCAATTGACACGTGGCTTGTGAAGATTTGATTTGACGAAAGATTCCTAGGGTTAAACTTCTATTACCAGCCAATACGTGTGGTCGGATCACAGGCAATTGGATTATTCTAATTGGACGGTGACGATGGGATTTCAAGGGGCATTGTGTGACAGATGGGTGATTAATTTTAAGAAATTCATCTTGACACGTGTCTGGGGTTGTTGATGGGTTCAGATAAGCAGATGGCCCTATGCTTAGAGACGTAACAACACCAAAAGGCTATATATCTATATATATATATATATATATATATATATATATATATAGATATAGATATGTGAAATTAATCCCCTTCAATTAAATGTCACTTAATACTAATCTCTAGTAGTATTCATTCACTTATAAGTGTGATGTCTTAGGTCATCTCCAACAGACCTGGCCAAAAAATCATAGGACTAAAAATAGCTCAAAATGACACGAAAATGGTCTCCAACTAGGGACTATGCCAAAGGGCTTGTGGGCCCCACCGAGCCGAAAAGATTAAAATCAGGCCAGCCCCTCATCCAGCCAGCCAATCCACTCTCGACCCAAAATTCAAAATGCAACGTTAACTTGGCATCAGCATGAAGCCAGGTTACCATTGCATTTGATTTTTTTTTGGATGAATTTAAAAAAAATGTAATCTTTTTTCTATAAATACCTAAGCCATTCCTACACCATTTCTCACATACTTTTCACAATTTCATATTGTTTTATATCATTTTATTTTAATTCTTCACATTCTATTCTCTTACCTCTTCCAATAATCTTTCCTTCAATTTTTTCAATAATTTTCATATGGTCACATCCGTAATGAAAGGAAGCGTTTGGACCCGAAAAGAAGATGAAGCTCTTTGCAAGGCTTGTAGATGGGTCTTGGAAGATAGTGTCAAGGGGAGTTCTCAAATAAGTGAAAGTGTTTGGACTCGTACGTTCAAAAAGTATTATGAGTTATACGAAAACACCACTCCATCGAATCCCCGAAACCACGAGAGATGTTCTTCAAGATGGAAAAAACATCTTCAACCAAGTTTGAATAAATGGCATCAAGCAATGGTAAAGGCCGAAAGCAGACATGAAAGCGGAGCCAATTACTACGAAGAAGTAAGCGTTTTCACAAGTTATTTTAATATATTTAACTAGCATATGGGCACACACAAAGTGTGTGAGGAAATTTTTTATTTTTGTTTTTGAAATAGAAGGAGAGAGGAAGAGAGTGATAGAGAATATGAGAGTGAAAATTTTTATTTTTTTTAATTTTTTTTTAATTAAAGATATGTTAGGATTACATGTAAGTGAGCTTTGAAAAAAAAAAAAGTAAAATTTGGTTGTGTGAAATTACATTTCTGCACCATATTTCTTATTCATGTTCTATTTTAATTAGAGGGTTAAATTGGTAATTTTATAGGGTTTTGGTTGACAATGAGTGTTTTATTAATTAGTAGAGATTATATTCCATTTAATTTCATAAATTAATTTCCTTTAATTTTTGTAATTATATTTTCTAGGTACGCCAAACGGAGGAATTGTATATGGAGGACATGAAAAAGAAGGAAGATTCTCTACCCTCCTAATCTCTCTACCCTTCCATGCCCTCCTATTTGAACAATCACGGTTAAGTCACGTCAACATCTTATATTGATTTTTTTATAGAGATAATAAGACAAAAAGCAATATGTGAGAAAAGGGGATGGAAGGGGATGGGAATAGGAGGGTGGAGAATCCTCATCCCATGAAAAAACCCTTTAGTCATCATGATTGTTAGGAAATTTGTAAAGGGAAGATGTTATTTCAAGATCCACCTCAAGAAAGATTTGGTCAATGTTTCCTCAAATGCAGTTGGGGATGAACAAGGATGTCCTATCATTCAAGAAATAAGGGTAGAAAATCTGTCTCCGAGTGAATCTTCCATACCTAGGGCTACGAGATGAAACAAGGCTCGAAAATTAAAGGAAAAAGGCAACGCAAATGATGATTTAGCCTTTCGAGAGGAAATAACGTCCTCATTGCGATTAATGGCAGAGCAAAATGCCCTTATTACAGAAGAAAGAAAGCGTAAGCACGAAGAACGGGCAAAACAAATAAAAGAAGAGATTAATGATAGGAACATGCAAAGGAACACTTTGGAGTACAATCCAATGAGTAAGGCATATTTTGATAGGAAAAAAAAAGGAAATTAAGGCTCGACAGGAGTTGTTACATCCGACTATACTCTTACAATGGCAGATGAAGATGATGATTATAGTCTTTAAATTGCAGTTGTTATAGTCTTTAATATTTAAGTTGTAGTTTTTAAATTTAAGTTGTTGTAGTCTTTAAATTTAAGTTGTTGAATCTTTAAATTGAAGTGGTTGTAGTTTTTAATATTTACATTGTACTCTTTAAATTAAACAACATAAAACTTAAACAACACAATCTCCACCCTAGTATTACTCGGTGAAGTTATTCAAACTTAAACAACATTAAACAAAACATTTAAAAACATAAAATTTAAACGCCTACTGCATGGTTCTTTTGGCCAAAAAATGTGCAACAAGATCCTGTTGTAGGTACTTGTTTGTGGCATGCGAATGTATCATCCTATGACACCTCATGTATAAATAGATATTACTAGTTCTTGGATCCAAAGGCAAATTAGGCCCATCATATATTTTTGTACGAGCCCTCCTTGACCTGTATGGATCATATTAGTTGTCGTCAGACTCTCCATCAATATAGCCATCTCCCTCATCTTCCACAATCATGTTGTGTAATATGATGCACGACATCGTGATGGAGTTCAATTTATCTTGACTTCACCCTTTTGCTAGTTCCTTGATGATCTTCCACCGTGCTTGTAAAATACGAAAAACTCTCTCAACATCTTTCCGGTACGCCTCTTAGTGTAAGGTAAACCACCTTTGGGCGTCACCCACAGGGTTGGCAATTGCTTAGATAAGTGTCACCTACTTTGGGTAGATACCATCTACCAGGTAATACCCCATATTGTACCGATGCCCATTAATGTAGTAGTCAAGTTGAGGTTTGTCAGGTTATTAAAGATAGGTGAACGCTTGAGTATTGTAATGTCATTTTGGGCTCCTGGGATTCCAAAGAAAGCATGACAGATCCATGTGTCAAATGAGGCAAATCACATTTAACACAATAGTTAACTTTCTCGATCTTCCGCTAAATATTCCTTGCCATCCGGTGGGACAATTCTTCCACTACCAATGCATGCAATCTAATGACCCTACCATGCCCGGAAAAGCCACAATCTTCAACTTTGCAAAAGGGCCGAGCCATATCTGCTTGATTTGATTCACAGAGGTACTTCTCTTTGTAAAACTAAACAACCGTGTGACAACATTCAACAAGATTATCAAGGCATGTAGACTCAGACATACTATATATATCATCCATCGCATCAGTTGGGGAGGCAAAAGCCATCATTTGGAGTGCAATAGTAACATTGTGGTGAGGTGAGAAACCATGATGGTCTGCTTTATCCATCTTTTGTCGAAAGTATGGATTGACATGTTGGACATCATGAAGCAAACACTTGAAGACATGACACCTCATCCAGAAGCGACGTCTGAAATCCTCTTTTGTGTACACCGACTTGGAGTTGAAGTAGTTGTTCATCAAAGTCTCATGCGCAATCTCTCTATTTCGTGGTTTGTAAGAGTGACCAGCAACAGAGCCACCCCATTGAGGTTGTTCTTCAATTTCCTCACACACCATGACCCTAGCCATTGATGCCCATATATGTTGTGTTGTGTCATACTTCATCTTTTTCATCAGACTCCTTATCTTCTCGTCTTATCTGTGCCCATTTATCTTCTAATTTGGAATTGGATGAGGACCCCCAGTTGGAATGCGAAAAGGATCCAAAGTTGGAATTCATTACAAACTTGAATTGAAAGAGATATTAGAGAGGGCAAAGATGAAGGTGTGTGAATTCTACCTCAATATCCAGCCAATTTATTAACATTGGAACTTGAAGATAAGAAGTGTCACTTAGATAAAAATCCTATCTAAAATTTGTACAACCAATTATATCTTGACACGTGGCACTTGAAATCCTATCCGAAAAATTATTAAGATTACATAAAGATAAGAAATCTGGAAAGTTACTCACTTTAGTGACACATGTCACTCAAAATCTTATCCGAAAAATTATTGCGATTACATAAAGATAAGAAATTTAGGAAGTTACTCATGTTAGCAACACGTATCGCTCGAAATCATATTCAAAAAATTATTGAGATTATAAAAAGATAAGAAATTCAGAGACTTATTCATTTAGCGACAAGTGGCACTCAAAATATATTCGAAAACCTTATTTTAATATAGTAGTTTAATTTAATTAACCATATTAATTCAATTAATATAATAAAATATATATTAATTATGTTTGGCCTATGGCTTTTTGGCTCCCTCGATTGGAGATGAGTTTTTTGTCAAAGGGCTATGTTTAGCCTATGACCATTTGGCCACCTCGGTTGGAGATGGTATAAAATATGGCATGTCACTGTTCATTAAAATATAATTTCTTGTAGCGTTATAGGGCTAAACATGGCCTTTTGGCCCTTTTTTGGTTGGAGATGACCTTAGATTCAATTCTCACTAAAAGCGAATTTGAACCACATTATTGCTAGCACATTTTGAGGCTAAGCCCACCTCTTCCCCGTTGGTGTAAATAGATATCGTTTGTTCAAAAAAAAAAAAAAAAAATCCCCTCCTATTACATAAAGAATTTCTCCTTTTATCATATCTACTATACTATCTACTTAGATAATTTGCTCTCTTCGTGTGATAATAATGCAATGAAAAAAAAATTTACCTTAAAATTCTAGATTTAAGAGATATGGTAATGCTTAACTATGTTAAAATGAAAATAGAGGGTACAACGGTTACTTTTTAGAGCTTAAAGAGTCGTACACAACATGTCGTTGTACGAAAATAATGTGTTCGATTTGAAGTTTATCAGGTCATATTGAAAACGAATAAGATTTATTAAGTTCATGGGTTTGTGTTGTTTCAACATTAGATAATACATTCATTTTACGCCTTTGAGATTTTAATTATTTCTTAATTTTTTTAGTGTGTAATATTTATAATTTTTTTTTTTTTTTTGCAATTTAAGTTTTCTTTAGGGTGAGAGATTAAAAGTGTACATCCCGACCCAGGCCCCCACCACATCCCAAGCTCAACTCCACCGTACCACGATATTGTCCACTTTGGGCCACTACCACACCTTCACGGTTTTGTTTCTAAGAACTTACACGAGAACTTCCCAGTGGGTCATCCATCCTGGGATTGTTCTCGCGCGAACTCACTTAACTTTGAAGTTCCTACGGAACCCGAAGCCAATGAGCTCCTAAAAGGCATCGTGCTAGGTAAAGATGAGAATATACATACAAAGCTTAAAGAATCCTCACCCCTGGGCAATGTGGGATCTTACAATCCACCCCCTTTAGGGGCCCGACATCCTCGTCGGCACACTTCTGGCCAGGGATTGGCTCTGATACCAAATTGTCACATCCCGACCCGGGCTCGACTCCACTGTAGCATGATATTGTTTGCTTTGGGCCCCTACCACACCCTCACTGTTTTGTTTCTGGGAACTCACACGAGAACTTCCCAGTGGGTCACCCATCATGGGATTACTCTCGCGCGAACTTGCTTGACTTCGGAGTTCCTACGAAACTCGAAGCCAATGAGCTCTCAAAAGGCCTCGTGCTAGGTAGAGATGGGAATATACATATAAAGCTTACAGGATCTTCACCCCTGGGCGATGTGGAATCTTATAAAAAGGAGGTTGGATTAAGGAGTGGGTTTTGGAAATCTCAAATCTTATCTAACTTTTTTGATAATTTTAAGAAAAGATTAATAAAACATAGGTTGGAAAAACAAAATAACACATCGACAAAACCTAACTCTATATATAGGTTCGCATCCCGCAATCCACCCTCACTCATGTCTCTCTCGATCGTCGTCTCTCCCTCCCCCATCTCTTGTCTGCAAAAGTTGCAACGATTCTATAACTGAGTTAACTCGGTGCTTCCTATTTGGAGATGTGTCGCTAGATCCAAGAGCGACTCTAATTGTTTCATTTGGATTTTATCATTTTTTTATCAATAGGTTCAAATTTAAAATCATATTTTTAAAGTTTTTTTGGTCTAATTTGTCTTTCCCTTTTCTAAATTTTGACAGATATAAATACTTTATAGCTAAGTAGTGATTTCCAAATCTCAGGATCTTTAATCCTTCATTTCATTATTCCCTTTATCCAAACAAGAAACTCTAAACTCCTAAAGAAAAAATTTGCCTAAATGAAGATCATTTGAGTTACAGTTGCATCTTACAATAAAATTAAATGCGAAATCTAGTTAACAAGAACTCAAAATTCAATCTTTTACCCATGAGTTTCAAAGCCTAGTAAATGGTTGACCAAGACTCAGTTCAAAATTGAATAAGAAAAATAGAAGATTGTTCTTTATACCTTTGAGGAACCTCTTTGCATTTGTAAAGGCTAATCACCCAAAGTGAGGGCCTTCATTTATTTGCTCTCATTGAAATCCTTGTTGATTGATTTGAATTGGATCTCTAAGTCCCAAGAGAATGAAAACTCTAATTCTCCACACCAAGGAGTGATACTTTTTCTTGCTAGCAACACCAACCCTATGTGGCCAGCCCTTGTAGAGAGAGAGTGGTGATTCTCTAAATTCTCCAAACGTAAACCCTAATAAGGCTTGGGTTATAATTCCCTTTATATAGTCTCTTCCATTAAGTGATTAAAGAGAAAATCCTAGCTTATTCTCTGTATAGGTGCCTCATTATGATTAGTGGGCCCTTTAGGCTTTTAATTTTAAGTTGTTAAACCAGGGTTGATAGTTCAAGGCTCATTGGGCTATGAAGCCTAAAATTAACTTGAGGCCCTATTTGAACTTTAGTTCAAGGCTCAATGGGCTATGGAGCATGGGCTATGGAGCCTAAAATTAACTTGAGGCCCTATTTAAACTTTAGTTCAAGGCTCAATGGGCTATGGAGACTAAAATTAACTTGAGGTCCTATTTGAACTTATTCGTTTGATTAACATTTTAATTGATTCTAGCCATAAACAATTAAACCATTTAATTGACTTACTCATCTACGTTATATCTCTTCAATCTCTACTTAACAAGGTGCATGATCCATTAGGTTCTAATTTGTAAGGCAGTGGATAATTAGAACTCTTATTAATCGATTATGAATTGAAAGTTTCAACTCTCACTTTCATTTGGAATAACAATACAATACGGTCCTCCTCTAAATCAATACTTTTGATTACATCGTTTGGTTGATAGTTTATTCATATATGTTATCCAATGTGATTCTTTTTGTTGGATTTAGTGAATCATAAATGTTATCCAATGTGATTCTCTTTGTTGGATTTAATGAATCATAATCCGGATTTTGGACCAACAAAGTACATCATGGAATGAATTAAATTAAATACCGGAAGAGAAGCATGAACTCTAGAACCTGAAAACAATGAATGTTTGAAACTTGTACAGTGAATAAAACATCACATGCATTAAGAGAAAAATAATAGATTTACAAGTATTGAAGCGTTACCTTGAATTAGAGCTAGTTTATTCACCCTATTATTAGGCCTTATCATTTCCATAGGCTAGCTCTATCTCAGTGGCTTGATCTTTGAGGCTCTGTAGAGATTTGGTTCTCTCCTTAAGTACTTGAGTCTTAAAAGTTCAGTACCTCTAAATTTAGACACCTTCTCTGGAATAGGATGAGTGAAGAAATCAAGAACACGAGTAAAATGCTAGCATGCTCTTGCTTTTGAAGGATCGGCTAAGGTGGTGGTGGTGAGGCTCAATGTTTATGCCTTGTGGCTTTCTTAGGCTCTACAAACACTTAGAGGTTTTTCTTTCTTCCTTTTCCATACATAAAGGAAGACTTGTAAAATTTCTCTCTTACAAAAGAAGTGGCCTCTACACTCTCATATCTCTCACAGATAGTAACTCACTTGAAATATGTGTAACTGTTCCATGATTCCCAAGTTTGTTTCAGATTTTCATCCGTACATTTCATTTGCTCTGGCAATAGACTTCTAGAATCCATTCGAAAGTGCATTCTACTTCTATTACGAAGGTTAGAGATTCATTGTTGTGCATTCCATTTGTCTCCATGATTAGGTAGCCTAACCCCAAGGATGCATTAGTCACACTCTTAGTTAGAGTGACGTTAGCATAATCAAATATTAAGGACTTAACCACAAGGCAACATGCGATGCCTCAAGTCCAATGACTAATTGCTTATTCTCTTTTATATTATATATTTTCCCCTATTCTGGTTATATTTTGGTGAGATTTTGATGCTTTGTTATGAATTTTTAATATAGGACATGCGATTCCATTTTGGGCATAAAGTAATCAAACGGTGGAATTTTCAAGTGATTCCAATTGGATTCATGAGTCTATCAAGAAGGTTGTCAAAATTTTATAATTTTATCCCAAAACATCTGATCGTGGCAAATTAATTTATACCCAGTGCGTAATGTTGGCATATTGAATTGCAGAGCTTATTTGCGACTTTTGGGTTGGAAGATGATGAATTTTGGATTTGGGCTCTTCTTAGAACATGAAGAGGAGACCTTAAGAGTAGTTCCAGCGTGTGAACCCTCCCCCCAGGCAATACACCATGTTATCCACCCAGTGAACAGTAACTGCCCTTAATGAACAGTAATCGTCTTTTGCATCTTCACCGTTGCACTTCAATAGCCCTGACAATAGGCAATAAAATAATACAAAATAATTTTATTTATAATTTCGGATAACATTTTTAATTATTCTCGTTACGCCACGTGTTATTATCCGAAAAGTTAAAAAATAATACAAAATAAGATTTTTAATCGTTCTCGTTACGCCACTCTTCATAAAATCCGAAAAGGCAATTATTGGTGATGGATTTCTGATAAGATTTTTAATCGTACTCATTGCGCCACGTGTCATTATCCGAAAATACAATTATTGGTGATGAATTTCCGATAAGATTATTAACCAATCACGTCGCACCACGTGTCATAATCTGTTTACAATCTTTAAGAATAGATTTCCATCAGATTTTTAACGAATGATGGCATGCCACGTGACATTATCTACAACCTAATCCTTTATGAATCCTTCATATAATCCATCGTCCATCTTCACAAATCTCACACCAATTTTCTCAAGATCTCTATCATTATTCATAGTTTTTGCTTCATTCTTCACCAAAATCTCTATCATTATTCATAGTTTCTGCTTCTTTCTTACAATATATTCTTCTTCCTTAAGGATGATGTGGGAAATAGATCAGCAAGAGGAAGAATTGTTTAACTAATTATAAGGAATGTTCAATCTCCAGGTGCCCTAAAATGAGAGGGAAGATTATGAGGAGCATAGAAGGAGAGATGATGAAGCAAGAATGGCAAGAGCCTCACATTCTCGTCAAGTCATCCAAGTTATAGGTCAGATCTGCAAGCCCAGCCGTTCCGGAAACCTTGATAGAAGCAGGCAATGACGAGGTACGAAATTCTTGGATGATTAATTTGTCCGTAATAGTGCATTTCCTGATACGACATTTGTTCAACAAAATCATGATTGCTGTTTGCAACCATGATTCTTACTTTGTGCAAAAGAAGAATGTTTTTGGTGCTATGGTTCTCATTCCAGAGCAAAAAATTACTGCTGCCTTATGGATGCTTGCATATGGAGCATCTGCAGACCAAGTGGATAAGATAACGAGGATAGGGAAATCAACCATTCTTGAGTCCCTGATGAGGTTTTGCAGAGCAATCGAATCTATCTACACTGCGGAGTACCTCCGGAAACCTACTGACATGGACTTGCAAATGCTTTTGAAGAAGGGCGAGATGAGAGGTTTTCCTGGGATGATTGGAAGCATTGATTGTATGCACTGGATGTGGAAAATTTGTCCAAGCGCATGGCAAGGCACTTATGGGGACAAAAAATGAGCAAAAAGTATCATTTTAGAGGTGGTTGCATCTTTTGATACATAGATTTGGCACACCTTTTTTGGGGTTCCGGGAGCTCAAAATGACCTCAACATCCTTCCCCAATCCCTAGCGTTCAACGATGTCCTGCAAAGAAAGGGACCAAAAGTCACGTATTGCGTCAACGGACGTATGTACGACAGGCCATACTACCAAGTAAATGACATTTACCCGAGGTGGTCAACATTTGTCAAAACAGTGCCACGCCCACGAAGTGCAAAGAAAAAACACTTTGCAAGCTATTAAGAGGGGTGCAGGAAGGATGTGGAGCGTTGTTTTGGTATCCTCTAAGCTCGTTGGGCGATTGTCAGGGGTGCTGCTAGATTCTTTGATGTAGAGTCGCTTTGATCCATCATGATGACGTGCATCATTCTTCACAACATGTTTGTGGAAGATGAGTACGATTATGATGTCGTTGATGAATATGAGTCAAACACGATAAACAATTCAAGAACACGTATATATTGTGCTCATGACGCCACCGAAGAACCCATGCAACATGAGCCATTAGAAAGGGATGGACGTTACAATGAATTGATCATTCAACGATATACTACACTTTAAAGGCCATATATACACAATGCCTGGCAAATTGATTTGATAAAGCACCAGTGGGAATTGAAACAAGCTCAAGATACTTAAGTTCATTTAGTGTGTTTGTTTGTTTTTTTTTTTTTGGTGTGTTTATTTAATTTTATTTGGTGTGTTTCTTTTAGTTCATGTAGTGAGTTTTTTTCTATTTGGTATGTTTATGTAATTTTATTTGGTTTGTTTAAATGTCTTTTGAATAAAGATTCTCTTAGTATAAATAAATTACCAAATTAAATAAAGTACTAAAATCAATAAATTGGAAACAACATAAAGTACTCTATTCAATAAATAAGAAATTACAACCCGAAGTGATTGGAAAATTATGGGCTCCGATTACAAAAAGTACTCTATTCATCATCACTTAACCAATTTGTGGTGCTAGGATGATCTTCTCTTGTTGTGCTAGGACCATCTCCTCTTACTCTCGCTTCTCTTGCACCCTTTGCACCACATTCGCTTTCTCCGACTTCCAAAAATATTTAAAATTTTGAGACTTCCCTTCTAAAGGCTTGTTCATAATGTCACGATCTCGTTGAGCCATTCTTTCTTCTCTAACATGTTCCCTTTCTTGCCTAATTAGCTCTATTTCTCTCTCATTAGCTTGAAATGCTATCTCAACAGCCGCATCATTTGCCTCATCTGTAGCCTTATCAGTCTCAAATTTCGCCATTTCCCATGCCAAAGTCAATTCACCTTGGCGAGCAAGTTGTTCCATATACGTTGCATAATCATTCTTCAAAGCACTCCCTTTTTTCTTTGAAGCCTTCTTACCTTCAAGCCTAATTGGATAACGAGTCGATCCTGACGCTTGTTCAAGGGGGCGTTTTGGGCACTTCTTTTGCTTCATCTTCATGAACATGCGAGCCATAATCAGGTGTAGAGTGTAGAAGGGTGCTGTTCATGAAAACGTCTGGACCGACATGCACAACTTTGAATTTAGGACAATCTTTGATAATATTCCAACATTCCCACCGGTTGAATGATTTATTTTTGGTTTTGGTTTTGGCACCATACCAAGTTTGTGCTTGAAGTTACTACATAATTCAAGATAAGAAATAATTATAATAAAAGTAGGTAACAAATAAATAATACAAACAAATAAGTATAATGAAAGTAGTTAACAAATAAATAATACAAACAAATAAGTATAATGAAAGTAGTTAACAAATAAATAATACAAACAAATAAGTATAATGAAAGTAGGTAACAATAAATAATACAAACAAATAAATAAAAGATTGTTATCTGATATGCGTAATTTTCCCCACTTTGAATATTATTACTGGCTTGTGCCAAGACGTCTCTCCATGTACTAAACAATTGGCTAAGTAATTTCTAACGACTGGACATCGATTCTTTGGTTTATTTCCCACCCATTTTCTCAAGATAATTGGTATGAATAAGACTCCACATTTCTCGCAACTGCATCTCATTACCCGTAAGCGAATTATGAGTAACTTCAACCTAGATAGTACACAACACAATATCTTCAAGAAGCATCCAATTCGTACCTGCATCAGTAGATATTTTGTTGAAAAAGAATTGTATTAAAACTTTGAGAGAAAGATAGGAATTTGATTGAAAGTAGTTGAGAAGATATGAAATTGTGGTGTAAGGTAGATGATAATGAGAATGTATTTATAGAAAAGTAAAAACAATTTTTTACAAAATTTTTCAGATTTTTTTTCGGATTTTTTACAATTTTTAAAAATTTTTGATTGAACTAATTAATCTCTGCCGTTGTATTTAAAAAAAATGAATTCCAACATTCCAGATTGTGCCACATGTCACAATGGTAACTTTTCTTAATTTTAAAACTATTATTTATTTATTTATTTATTTATTTATAAAGCAGAATAATATCAACCGTTGATCTCAGATCCAACGGTTGATATTAAATAAGATTTTTTATATTTTTATTATCGTTACAAATCGGACGGTCCAATTTAAAGAGCTGTTGAGATCGAACGGACCGTGAAAAGCCATATGGCTTCCCAACGGTAATCTCGGCAGACTGCGACGCGGGCCCCATAAGATGAAAAGCTATCGGCTGACACGCCCCCACGAGCAAGTGAGGCGCACGCGCCTGATAGAAAAAAATATATAAAATTGGGCTAACGCCAGGATGACGTCAGCCCTTGCGTCACATCCACTCGGACTCTCAGGCTGGCAATTCCTCACGAGCCTGGAGCTTGGGCCTTCACTCTTCCTCGAGCTACCCACGCTGGAGCTTTAAGGCCGGGCTACCTAGCCCTATTTGGTCCACCATCCCCCGAGCACCAGCCCACGCTGGAGTTTCTCTAATCTTTAATCTAAGTCATTTTGGGCCTGTTTTGGAGCTCTGAATGTCCAGAAACGTGGCTAATTCTCTGCTGGGTATATTTGCTAGTCAGATTTAGAGTGTGTTTTTAAGTTATCTTTCTATTATTTTGTTTCCTAATTTTTAGAAAACCTTTTCTATGAGGGATTTTAATTTGTAGTAGTATAAATAAGGCTATTTAACCATTAGGGTTCACGAAGTGACATTGAGAGAACTTAGCAAAGCTTTGGAGAATTTCAAACTTTTTACCTGCAAGGTGTTTTCAATCATTTTTCTAGTTAATGATATTTTCTTTGGATTTTATTGTGATTATGCGTAACTAGTCCTTTTGCTAGGGCAGGGCCATCAGCCTTAGCATGAATATGTGATTTTATTAATGAATGGATGCATACTTGTTTTGAATTATTAATCTCCGTGTTTAAACTATCTAATTGACTTAATGATTTGCGACCATGAAGGTATTTAGACAAGTAATTTGATGCGATTTTTGTTGAAACATCATCCTGAAATTGAGGAGGGCTTCTTATAACTAGTAATTGTATATTCACTTAAGGCGAACATCACACTCTTAAGGGTTGCATGGTTTTCAAAGGGTTTTCACAAAACTTAATTAGTCTTGCATGTTTATATTTGATCTGAACATCACAGACATGTTGCATGTTAAATATACGTTTTCACTTGAACATCATGAGGAAAATATGCATTAGGATAACCTTCAAAGCATGTATGTGGAAATTCATAAGGAATTGGTAAAATTGCATTGCATTGTTAATGGTGACGGTGGAACCCTAGTGTTTAAATTGCTTTCCAAAACCCTTTTTTTTTTTTTTTTTTAATTTACTTTGCTAATTTATTTAATTATTTTTATTAAATTCGTTTTTATTATTTTAAATTTCAAAATCTTTTTTCTAAACTTTGTTTCAAATAATTAATTAAGAATTGGTTTAAATACAAATTATGCATTCAATCCTTGTGGAGAATGACCTTGCTTGAGTTGCTATACTACGATAACATTGTACTCTTGCAAGTATTTTTAAGTGTTTTTATACATTCTTTTGCAATTGGTAAAAATCCTATCACTAATGCTACATTATTACGGCCTAACTAATTCTTATTGATGTGAAATGAAATTTGGTATACATTTATAATATCTCGTGCACAATAACATGTGTGGGATTGCGTTGAGTAAGCTCAATCCACCATTGAGCACCTATGTATCAGTCTTAGTGCGTCTACTCAAATGGCTATAAGGCAGACCAACATAAACATGATACATACTAGTCTTTACAGACAATCAATGCCTAGTTGAATATTCTACGACTAAGAACATTTAGAATACTCATCGTTCAACAATAACCTTATCCATCTATCCATACATATTTCATCTTGATTAATTTGTATAGACATTGTCTTACGCCCAATTGTATTGAAACTCAAATTGTCTTAATACATAAGATAATTCCATAAACTATTTACCCTTAATTGGCTTTATAGGCATATCTTTATCAATCTCTTACATGCACTTAAAGCCAATTCGCTACATATTTGAGCCCCATTTTTTCTACACAATGATCCACCTTGGTTTATGTCATCGACTTGTAAGCAGATCTAGAGGAAATATTTTTATTTAAGATCATTTGAGCAACATACAAAGTGCAATTAACAATTAAAATGTAGAAGGTCACACATATGCACTAAAAAACAACTTTTGAACCATGAAAATTCAAAGCCTTGTAGGTGGTGAACCAAAATTCAACTCAAATCTAGACGAAAAGATATGCGACTTATTATACTTTTGTTGAAATCTCTTTGCATAAGCAAAGATTATTCACCCTAGGTGATGGCTTCATTCATTTCCGTCTTGGCTCTTGGACTTGGATGGTGGAATAAAATCTTCAAGTTCCAAAAGTAGGAAACCTCTGTCTCTACACTAAGGTGAGGTGTGAAGAAGAAATGAATGATCAAGGGAGAGGAAGATGCTAATATCCTTTCCTATGGTGGTCAGCCCTTTAGATAGAAAACATAAGGTTGTGTTTCTTTCATTTTCTCTAACTAAACTCTAAATTAGGCTAGTGTTTTGACTCTCTTTATAGCCCCTCAAACTTAAATGACTTGAGAAACTCTAGCACTCAATCTTTTTATGGTCTGCTTATTAAAATTAGTGGGCCTATGAGCCATTTGACATTCAAGTTGTCATACAACTTATGTCAATAGGCTTTACGATTTGAAGCTCATTAGGTCTTGAAGCCCAAAACTAGCTCAAGTTCTAATACGAACTTAATCTCTACCTTACACGGTGTAAGATCTTTTAGGTTCTAATTAGTGTAGTGAGTGATTAGAACACTTACTAATTGATTGTGAATTGAAATTGTTTTTCAATTCTCCCTTTAATGACTATTATTGATTGCTAATCTTCAGCGCTTCGACAAGTTATGAGTAACACTTAGCAATATACCATTGCTACCCAAGTTAGGCAGTAGGAGAACCTATTAAATTGGAATACAATACAATATGATCATTCTCTATATCAATACTCTTGATCACATTATTTTGTTGATAGTTTATTCATGTCTACCATCCAATGTGATTCTCTTATCTCTATATTTTCGTGAACGTGATTTGGAACATATTCTTAAATCACATTCATGTGTTCCGGCCAGAGACCCTTGTATCATATCATAGTATCCTCTTTCAATGGATGAAGGTTAGAGATTCCTTGTTGTAGACTCATATGCCATTATGGATTAATCAGTAATCTTAATAATGCACAAAACAAACGCTGAGGTTATGACGCATTGTCAAATGATCAAAGACTTATCCACAAGACAACTATGGTGTCTTGGGTCAAAGGAATGCTTTACATCATCCCAACTAGTGAGTTCTCATATGACGTAAGTACAAGAACTCTTGTTTAATCGTGTTCAATGAACTCATTTTGAGCACCTACATACTTATCTTGGTGATTTTCATACCAATTACTCGAGACTAGTCACTTTTTGAAGATACATAGTATGTACTAATATTACCAGATTGCCAATGCTCAATTTGAAATATGTTGAACAACAAAAAAATAAAAAATAAAAAATAATGTCGATACAAATTGGATCAAGCTACAAGACAAAATGAAAAATGTAATCCAACCTAAAAAGTGAAGACGAGCTTTACATATAGATCAACATCCCATAAATAAAAAAGAAATTATGTATTTCTTCCTACAAAAGGGGAAGTGGTGTGTAAAATATAAACTCCTCATCTTTCTTCAACGAAAAAGGACGTGGGCCTTATTAGATAAGCAAAAAATAATAAAGTAATAAAAATGCAAGACGTGGGAGAAGTTAAGGGAAAGTAGTGGAGTTCATCACCTCCATCTCACCCCTCGTAAAACTATAGAGCCCTCCTAAAATGTCTATAAATAGGCATCAATTGCATTTATAAAAAGGACACAAAAGCAAGAGATACTTTGCAGAAATTGAGAGAAACTTTGAGAGAAAATACCAAAAGCAACAAAGTTGACACACCCCGTCCCGAAGGAGGGCATGCTGGCCGTCACGTGAGAGTGACGTAACCATTTACACAGTACGGAAGCTTTAAAGATACAATTTCTAAGATAAAACACCCAAAGGTGAGTCCTAATTTTTGGCCATTCTGTCAGAACACCGTTGGATTCCTCGTAGCCACCAAGCTATGATATCTTAAACCTGGAGGGGCGCAAAACAAAGTTGAGTGGGTCAGCAAAACGAACGTATTCAAAACCTTCTTTTCTTTAAATTTACTAACCCCTCGCCGTAAAACAAGTATAGTTTCCAGAGAAATAAACATATATACGTATGTATAGATATGCCAATCATGCTCCAAAATATGTCATTCATGCTTGAGAATATGCCACATTAGAATCTCATAATAAATGTAAATGCTCAAGCATAATTCACATCAATAACATATAATCTGGCAGCCGGGAGTCACCTAACGTGACCTGTACGGCTGCAGATAGAGCTCCAATCTCAACTCAATATCTGAATCTGCACACGAGTCGGAACCACCTAACGTGGTCTGTACGACAAGACTGGGTGTAATATATACGCTCTAGTGCTACGATCACGTGAAGACTGTGCGAATAATCGCGGGTCACCTACGAGTCGGAACCACCTAATGTGGTCTGTCCGACAAGGCTTGCACCTAACTTGGATCCAAGGCGAGCGTATGGTGCGGGTGAACATCACGTGAAGGACTATGCCCTGGCCCTGGGCGGGAGCACTAACACCGGGGTGCAGATTATGAGCTCTCTAAGCATCTCAAGCTATTATTGAATACAACCATGAATACCACTTACCTGGCACTTACCTGTGCGTCCACAGCACCAAATACACATATACATAAATGTATGCCACTACTAATGCATGTGATGATAATATTTCAATCGTATTCCAAACGTATTTCATACGTATATCAAATGTATTTCAAATGTAGCTTACCTGGGCCTCCTCAGCACCATGCAACAGTATGCATAATTATGGTAATGCACATATTAAAATATGATGCATATATGACAGGATATTTAATTCGTATTTCTTTTAAAATACGTCAAGCATACGTATATATATATATACTGAAAAATAACTGCCCACTCACATATCACATCGACGTCTCGTAGGTCCCTGAACCTCCCCTAGCTTGGTTACATTCTTCCTCTGCATAATTTTCACCTATACAAAAAGTAACCAAATTGACGTTATTTAACGCGCATACACCAAACATTCGTCCATAACTTTCTCATACGTTGCTCAATTTGGGTGTATGAATATACCACGGTGATCTACACGACGTCACGAACGCGTGACAATTTTCAGAACTCAATTTGGAGCTCTCACGCGCCCCCACGCGCCCTGTTCACGCGCTGCCCACGCGCGCGTCTTCTTCCTCGCGTCGCCGGACTGGTTTCGCCGGAGATGGTGTTTTGCCGGAATTTCTGGGAAAATTTCAAAGTGTCATAACTTCTTCATTTCTTAACCATTTTCGACGTACTATATATCAAATTGAAGGTATTGACGAGACGAACACATCCATACCTTCCTCGACCCCTAACTCACCGTGGATTCACCGGAAAACCCCTCGAAAGCTCCGGCCAACTTTGACCACGATGATCCCGACGTCCAAACTTCTCCAACGAAGTACTCCGAGGCTCCTTGGGACCTCACTAACACATCTACAAGCTTCAAAAGTCCAAAAACTAACTAGATTAATCTTGCATGAACAGTACTCGAATCGGCCAAAGTCGAAACGACGTGAAAACGAATGATTTCTTACCTGAAAATGGTATGGTTGCACTCGTACGAGCTTCACGAGTTCGATGGTGTCCTTAGTTCCTTCGATCCATCAAGGTTTGGGTGATTTGGGTGTCGTCCGTACGTTTTCAGAAGGAAGAAGAAGAAAAGGGAGCTCGGGAGAGAAAGAGAGAGAAGTGACAGAAAAGAGACAGAGAGAGGAAAAGAGGGAGGGAATCCCGGGAGAGAAAGAGAGTGTATGAGTGTGTGTGGTCCTACAACACCACACATCACAAAACTACACGTAAAGTAACGAACTAGGGATAAAATTGTAATTTCAAATGTATGTTTCGATATTTCCGGGACGGGATGTCACAACCTACCCTCCTTAATAGAATTTCGTCCCGAAATTCAAAACAACCATATATAACCCCTAGTGATCGAAGAACAATCTAGGATACAAATCCCTCATTCGATCTTCTGTCTCCCACGTAGCTTCCTCGACTGAATGATTCCTCCACAAAACTTTCACCAATTACACTGTCTTAATTCTCAATACAATCTTTTTCCAATCCAAAGTCGTCCTTGGTTCCTCAACCAGTCTAATCCAGATTAATTCTCAATAGTTGCACCGGAACTCCATGTGACGAATTTGCCACCTAGTGACAACGCATCGAAATATAATACACTATGCACCTTAGCCAATTCTGAAGACATCACCACTTGTATGCAACTTCATCGATTCCTTTAGTGGTCAAAGACGGTCTGATGTGTTTAATACTTATTTTGTCTCCTTTCCAAATCTCACTATTTCTTTTCATGATGAAATTTCTAAAAATGTTGAATCATGAAACACATCATGCTCTTACAATAACTCTGGAAGTAATTCAAGCAACTTCACTTACTCTTCGATGATCACATAAAGTCCGATGTACTTAGGACTTAATTTGCTTTCCTTTCCCAGCCGAATCATACTTTTCTAAAGTGAAAACTTCAAAATTATAAGATCATCTACGTTAAACACTCGATTAGTGACATGTTCAACTATTAATCTCTTTTTCCATTCCTGGCTACTCTCAGGTTAAACTTAATCACCTGAATACTTTGAGAAGACTCATCCATAGTTTCAGGGCCTACCAAAACTCTTTCGTGATCGAATCTTCTCTATCCAGAAGTATTTCTTCCACAAATCAACAAAAATCGACACATTTCATGGTCCTTATGGCGTTACATCGGAAAATGAGCAACTAACATACTTAAGAAACTCAGCAGTTCCGTAACCCAAATCTCTTCTCCATAAAACATATAAGTACTGTTGCACTGTGGTTGTTACTCAACACTGGAGTAAATGTACTAACTTGGTACATTGATCAACTAACACTTCAAGTTCAATCATAACCATCCTATTCTCGAACTCAGCAATCTTTCTTTTTCCCTTCTTTCTTTACCTTGGTTAATTCTTAATTTTCTTTGTTAACCATTTGAGTCTTGAGTACGACCTTACTAAAAAGACTTAACTTGAAAATTAGCAATTATAACTTCTTCTCAATCTTCCATTCTCAACTTTACTTCAGTTGATTTCCAATCCACAAGAAGACAATCTTGGCAAGCGTGCCAGACATTAACTCTTACCACCGTCTTTTCACCAAGTGCATCAGCTAGAACAATTTTACGATCACCCTGGTCGTACAATCATGTTCATTAAACAATTCAATCCACCTTCGCTGCCTCATATCAAAATCCTTCCAAGTAATGGATATTGGAGACTTTTTGGATTCGTAAAAATCTTGCATTCTTACCACAAATAATGTCTTCATAACTTCACAGCAAGAATGGTAATCATGACTTCCAAATCACCAGTAGGGTAATTCATTTCATGAGGTTCCTTTCGTCGTGAAACGTATGTAATCACCCTAACATTTGCATCAACATGCATCCCATACCATTCAAGAAACATCACTAAAATTTATGATTACCACTATTCTCTGGGAATACTAAAATACGTGCATGAGTGAGGAAATACTTCAGTTGTTGAATCCTTTGCTCACAATTTCCTTCCCACTCATACATAACCTCTTTTCTCAACAATCTCGTTAATGACAAAGCAATGACAAAAAAATCTTTCACGAACCGTGCATGATAGCTTGTTAAGCTAGGATAACTCCGAATCCCAATCACGATTCGTGGTTGTTCTAAATTCTCAATTTCTGCTACCTTTTAAGAATTCACTTGAATACCTGAAGCAGATATAACATATCTCAAAAATGCTACTTGATTCATCCAACATTGGCATTTGCTAAACTTAGCATACAATCGACGTTCCCTCGATCTTTGCAATACCGATTTAAGGTGTTTAGCATACTTTGCTCTAGTCTTATCAATCCTTTCAATAGCAACAACAACAAATCGGTCTAGATATCATTGGAATACTTTATTCATCAAATTCATAAAGTAGTAGATGCATTCGTCACTCCGAATGGCATCACCAAAACTTGAAATGACCTTAACGAGTCCTGAAAGTTATCATAAGGGCATCCTCACCGATAATCTTCAACTAATAATATCCAGACCTCAAATCAAACTTAGAAAATATACAACCACGTAGAAGCTGATCAAACAACCATCAATGTGAGGTTACGAATAACGGTTTTCAATTGTTACTCGATTCAACTGCTTATAATCAAAGCACAGCCTTAACGTCCATTTTCTTTCTCACCAATAAACTGGGGTTCCCCCAACGTAATGTACTGGGTTGAATAAAAACCTTTATCAACCAATTTCCAATTCTCTTAGTTCAAAAGGCAACATTCCATAATATAAGGTTTGTACCTGGAGACAAATCAATAGTGAACTCTACATCTTTGACTGACGGCAATCCAGGTAAATTCTCAGGGAAAACGTCAGGTAAATGTTTGATTACTCCCACTTCTTCCACACTACTAGAAGTGACATCATTTAGCACCACATGAGATAAGTATCCTTGGCAGCCTTTTGATAATAATCTCTTTGCTCTCACAGCATAAATAACGGCCTGCCTCACTCCACTTTGCATACTTACAAAAGTAATCTCTAGTCATCCAGACCGATGGAAAATAATTGGTTTCCCGGAAATAAAGTATATACTCATATACGTAATATATCTTGCACACATTCAGTACCACTTCGCGTGGTCTGCAACTCATCACTGTAAATAACATAATATGCTCTAGAATAACATCGAAATCTACAATCTAATGTAACAAAAGTAGCTAGCAACAATACATACTCTACTAATACTGAGCACTCTGAATAAGTACGATACTAACATAGGATAACCTATCGGTTTACTTGCTTAACGAATCCACGAATAAGTTATTAATATTACGGTCTGCAGCCCGCAATACTGATAAATCATCGTTGTCTCGATAAGTAAGCAACAACTCTCGAGGGTGTAATATTACTATTTTGCCACTCATTAGGAAATACATACACACGTCTCAACCGCGTTTATTTACTACTTTCAAGGCAATAACATTAATAACGTAAAATTTCTACACTATTAACAAATAGACTCTAGCTAAAACATTAAGAATAATTATCGTACCCCTAATCAAATCCAAATAATTCTGAGTATCTTGCAGTGATGTGTGGTTAACACATCCCTGGGCTTGTTGTTGTCTCCCACAACCTCTATTAGTGTAAATACTTCTTTCATGTACACCACGGCCTAACTGACCATAATTAATAGATCCAGGAACTTGCTGGATCGGCGCCAGTTGTGGCAAAGAAGACTGCTAGGGCTTCTGTTGGTTTTGGACATAATTTGCAGTTCTATGTCCCATCTATCCACTTGTAAAGCGTCCAATGCTTTCTTGCCTACATTCTCAAAGGTGTCCATTATTGTACCTACAGCACAAAGGTACATTTCCTTTACCAAAATCACCTTGTCTCTGAGATCTGAGATTACCAATACATCTATCACTTCGCCTCTGGTCAATGGCATTAAAACCTTTGCCAAAAGAACTAGAATTAGCTTCACTTCTTTTGAAGTTCCGAATCTTTCTATATTCTTGATATGAGGAATCATTAACTTTATCGTCCTCTTTTGATTCCCATTCTTTTATCATTCTTCTTTACTCTCGCTGAACATGTTCTCAGAGTTCTTAAGGCTCAACAACATCTTGTATACTCCTGATAAGAATTACAATGGATAGTGGTCACCCAAAGTACCACTGCCTTATGCCACCCAGCCTAAAACAATATAACACTTCAATCAAAATAGCAGCAATATTCGAATGGGACGAGGCAAGTCTGAGAACTTTCTATAATACTCATTGATCGTCAGCTTTCCTTGTCTCACATTTGCAAATTCTTGCTTTCTACCATCATAAGATGCCGAAGGAATAATTCTTTTCTTTAAACAAGTCCTTAAACAATTCTTAATCGGCTGTTTCCTTCGGTGACAACGAATTATACTCCTGTTTCCACCAGGATACAAGTTCCTAACTCAAACCAGGTAGTCGTCTCAACCCTTCTGTCAAAAGGAAGATTCCTTTGACTTGCATAATCTAAAACATCTTTTCCAATTTGGTTAATCCATCACTTTGCTCCCTCAGGTTCATCATTTCATAAGGTGATTCAAATTCAACTCATAACCCATCTTAAAATGTCCCTTTTTGATAATATATTGAATCACCAAAATAATAGCTTCCCCTAACAGCTAAATCAGGGAGACTAAGTTCCTCTAACTACGTGGTTTGCTACGAGGCGGTGTAGTTCTGACAGAATTCACTAGAACTTCTCAAGATGTCCAAGATTGAAACTTAGGCTCTGATACCAACTGACACACCCCGTCCCGAAGGAGGGCATGCTGGCCGTCACGTGAGAGTGACGTAACCATTTACACAGTACGGAAGCTTTAAAGATACAATTTCTAAGATAAAACACCCAAAGGTGAGTCCTAATTTTTGGCCATTCTGTCAGAACACCGTTGGATTCCTCGTAGCCACCAAGCTATGATATCTTAAACCTGGAGGGGCGCAAAACAAAGTTGAGTGGGTCAGCAAAACGAACGTATTCAAAACCTTCTTTTCTTTAAATTTACTAACCCCTCGCCGTAAAACAAGTATAGTTTCCAGAGAAATAAACATATATACGTATGTATAGATATGCCAATCATGCTCCAAAATATGTCATTCATGCTTGAGAATATGCCACATTAGAATCTCATAATAAATGTAAATGCTCAAGCATAATTCACATCAATAACATATAATCTGGCAGCCGGGAGTCACCTAACGTGACCTGTACGGCTGCAGATAGAGCTCCAATCTCAACTCAATATCTGAATCTGCACACGAGTCGGAACCACCTAACGTGGTCTGTACGACAAGACTGGGTGTAATATATACGCTCTAGTGCTACGATCACGTGAAGACTGTGCGAATAATCGCGGGTCACCTACGAGTCGGAACCACCTAATGTGGTCTGTCCGACAAGGCTTGCACCTAACTTGGATCCAAGGCGAGCGTATGGTGCGGGTGAACATCACGTGAAGGACTATGCCCTGGCCCTGGGCGGGAGCACTAACACCGGGGTGCAGATTATGAGCTCTCTAAGCATCTCAAGCTATTATTGAATACAACCATGAATACCACTTACCTGGCACTTACCTGTGCGTCCACAGCACCAAATACACATATACATAAATGTATGCCACTACTAATGCATGTGATGATAATATTTCAATCGTATTCCAAACGTATTTCATACGTATATCAAATGTATTTCAAATGTAGCTTACCTGGGCCTCCTCAGCACCATGCAACAGTATGCATAATTATGGTAATGCACATATTAAAATATGATGCATATATGACAGGATATTTAATTCGTATTTCTTTTAAAATACGTCAAGCATACGTATATATATATATACTGAAAAATAACTGCCCACTCACATATCACATCGACGTCTCGTAGGTCCCTGAACCTCCCCTAGCTTGGTTACATTCTTCCTCTGCATAATTTTCACCTATACAAAAAGTAACCAAATTGACGTTATTTAACGCGCATACACCAAACATTCGTCCATAACTTTCTCATACGTTGCTCAATTTGGGTGTATGAATATACCACGGTGATCTACACGACGTCACGAACGCGTGACAATTTTCAGAACTCAATTTGGAGCTCTCACGCGCCCCCACGCGCCCTGTTCACGCGCTGCCCACGCGCGCGTCTTCTTCCTCGCGTCGCCGGACTGGTTTCGCCGGAGATGGTGTTTTGCCGGAATTTCTGGGAAAATTTCAAAGTGTCATAACTTCTTCATTTCTTAACCATTTTCTACGTACTATATATCAAATTGAAGGTATTGACGAGACGAACACATCCATACCTTCCTCGACCCCTAACTCGCCGTGGATTCACCGGAAAACCCCTCGAAAGCTCCGGCCAACTTTGACCACGATGATCCCGACGTCCAAACTTCTCCAACGAAGTACTCCGAGGCTCCTTGGGACCTCACTAACACATCTACAAGCTTCAAAAGTCCAAAAACTAACTAGATTAATCTTGCATGAACAGTACTCGAATCGGCCAAAGTCGAAACGACGTGAAAACGAATGATTTCTTACCTGAAAATGGTATGGTTGCACTCGTACGAGCTTCACGAGTTCGATGGTGTCCTTAGTTCCTTCGATCCATCAAGGTTTGGGTGATTTGGGTGTCGTCCGTACGTTTTCAGAAGGAAGAAGAAGAAAAGGGAGCTCGGGAGAGAAAGAGAGAGAAGTGACAGAAAAGAGACAGAGAGAGGAAAAGAGGGAGGGAATCCCGGGAGAGAAAGAGAGTGTATGAGTGTGTGTGGTCCTACAACACCACACATCACAAAATTACACGTAAAGTAACGAACTAGGGATAAAATTGTAATTTCAAATGTATGTTTCGATATTTCCGGGACGGGATGTCACAAAAGTGCTGGCAGAAAAGAGAACAAGAAGTTCAATCCTTCGTGCTTTCAAGACAAGATCCAAAGAAGAACATTTATCACAAGGTATGAAATAAATTTTGATAAATTATGTATTTCTTTTGTTTGATATTGTGTTGGTAGAAAAAAGTACAATCAATTACTAAAAGAGTCGGCAACCTTCAGTTCACGTAAAAAAATTACCAACAAGCCACCAAAAACGGTTTCTACGTGAAGAAAGTTTCTTAAATGGTAGCCTGAGTATTCCTCTGATCATGATAATCAAGAAATCCCACCGGCAGTTTATGAGATAGAAGACAAAGACAGATGCTCCTAAAAATCCCAGGAGGACTCCTCTAAGCATTTTATTGACACAACATGTCTCTACGTAGACACGGAAGTTTCGAAAGGTGATAATCAGACACTAATGCATCAAAACTTACTCAAAAAATACGACAGACATGAAAAGTGCATTACTACAACTACTAGAGTGCAATCCTCACCTTTGGAGCCATGAATCGACGCGTGTTAAAAAACTCGAACCTGCAATTTAGAACAGAAGAATTAGCATTGTTCGTTGATTTTATAAATACTAAGTATTTCGGGAATTCAAAACCTTTGCGACATAGTGGAACTTAACACAAAGTGCAATGAAAAATACTAACTCTCAACAAGATTTGAAAGCCTCTAATTTTACTTTAACACAAATGCTTGTTGCAAGACCAAAGAAACAAGCATCAACCAAAAGAGCACATAGACCAATAAAATATTTACAAATGGCCTCAGACATTTCAACGAAGGTAAGAAAAATACCCTCTTACAAATCAACCTTGGAGCAATAAACCAAGCTCAAAGGAAAATTGATTTATGTTGTTAGAGTTACAACAACAACCCCCCTTTTCCCACATATCCAAAGAAAGGAAAAGATGGATTAAATCTCTGTCAAAAGCTAAGTTAAACAAGGCCATAGCTCTGGAGATCCAACCCCAAAGGCAAACTCTTGTAGTTATACGAAAATCAGCAGAAACACAAGTTCAAATTCAAATTACCATTCGGTGTAGACCAAATCAAAATTAGAAAACAGCAAGCAAATCTTGCAAACCAGTTTGTCCAACAACCGTGTCAAAAACCAAATCAAAGTGAGTGCAAAATTCACAACATAGGCAATATTTGAAACTGGTATTGAAGGCTATTCATGACAAATGAAAAGTTAAATAAATTCAGGTTATGAAAGCTATCAAAATTAACTGGAATTCAACATCTACTAGTGTAAAGAAAAGGGTTTTACAACCCAATGAAGCTTACTACCTGAGGGTCATGCCAACTGTCAAATCAAAATGATACTGTCACTGGTGACGACTAGACAAAGAATTAAATCAGAGAGCTTAGAGTTTCACCGTCCCCAGAACCAAATCCAAATTGAAAGTACAAAAGCAAACAAGAGTGGTGTCACCTGCTGTCAATTTCTTTTTCTTTTTTTTTTTTTTTTTTTTGTTCCTATTGAAACTGGAATATTTTATGTGTTCCATGTTGAATTGATACAAGAGTTATATATGTACATGAAACAATTTACATCCTAGAAATTAGCCTGTACAACATCTTTCCTCTCCTGCACTCCTATAATCAAGGATAAATTACAATATACGTATTAGGGAAATCAATCCTAAATCATTCTTTATTCTCAACAGTCCCCCTCAAGTTGGAATGTATGTTGATAATTCCCAACTTGCCAAGTAAGATCATAAATTGTGATAGGCCAACTGGCTTTGTGAACATGTTTGCTAATTGCTGTGAAGTTGATATTTAAATCGTATTGATAATTCCACTTTGGACCTTTTCCTGTATAAGATGACAATCAATTTTTGTATGCTTAGTCCGCTCATGGAACATAGGATTTGAGGCAATGTGGAGGGCGGCGTGGTTGTCGCAATACAATTTCATGGGATACAAATGTGAAATGCCCAAGTTATGTAAAATGGAATTTAACCAAATAATTTCACAACATGTTGCTGCCATGGACCGTATTCTGCTTCAACGCTTGACCGTGAAATAGTGGTCTGTTTCTTAGTTTTCCAAGAGACCAAAGACTTCCCAAGGAACTCATAATACCAAGTAACTGATCGTTGAGTATCATGGCATCTAGCCCAATTTGCATCACAAAATGCATTCAATTGGATTGGACTTTCTGCGGAGAAGAACAAACCTTGTTCGGGTGTGCTTTTGATGTAATACAAGACCCCGATGTGCTGCCTCTAAGTGGGATGTTTGAGGTTTGTCTATGAAGCGACTTAGTATGTGGACTAGATATACTAGGTCAAGCCGCGTGATATTCAAGTAAATAAGTCAACCAAAAAGCCTTTAATAGGACGAAGGGTCTGCAATATATTTTATATTGTCTTTGCTAAGTGATAAATTTTCTTCCATGGGACTTGCCACCTCAATGCCTAGAAAGTACTTCAGGCGTCCGAGGTCCTTCAACTTGAACATCTCTTTGAGAAATATTTTTATAGCTTCAATATTTGGTAAATTGTTTCCAGCCAAGATAATATCATCGATGTAAACAAGAACGGTAGTAAACTTTTTACCTTGGAGACATACAAAGAGTGAGTAATTAGCCTTGGATTGTCAAAAATTTGCACGTTGGAGGGATGTCGAAAGCTTAATGAACTACTGGGGGGATAATTACCTCATACCATATAGTGATTTATGCAATTTGCAGACACATGTCTCCCATTTTCGTCTGAAACCAGTGGAAATGCCATATATACATCTTTCTCAAGGTCACCATGTAACAAGGCGTTGTTTACGACAAGTTATTGAAGAGATAAACAGTGCCAAGTTTGGCCATGGGAGCAAAGGTTTCCTTGTAGTCGAGGCCTTCAATTTGATTATACCCTTTAGCCACCAAGTAAGCTTCGTACAGCCATCTGGATTATGCTTAGTCTTGTACACCTATTTACAACCAACAAGCTTTTTTTCCGCCAGGGGGGATATGATTTGAAGCGTCTAGTTGTCATTGGCCTCCAAGGCATCAATTTCATAGCGCATGGCAATACGACATTGGCGCTGCTGTATGGCTTGCAAAAATGAATGTGGGTCAACGTTTCTTGACTTCTTTGGAAATAAAGGTGGTGAAAGCAAGGTGTTGAGGAGATAACATGTCATATGATAATACATCAACCAAATGATGGAGTACCTGGTTTATGGACTGTTACCAAGGTAGACAATTGGGAGGAACCTGATGGAAAAGGGACTTCCACATGATAATCTCATAAATGACGAGGGGGATGTGTGCGCCGCGTAAGGCGAGATAGGGCAACATCGATGGCAATGTGTGGTTGGGTTAGAACAGGTGGAGTGGCCTGTGCAGTGGGGCTGTTTGCTGATTCGATTAGGGCTAATTGATCAAAGGGTGCCTTTGGGGTTTCAAGTAATGAAAGCGATGTGTGTAACAACCCATCCTAAATTTTACGATTTTATTAAATTTAAAAGTGTGAATTTACGAAAATCCCCTTAAAGGTGAGTTTTTTTTACTTTCGTTGACTTTTGTGTTGTGAAATGTTTGATTTACTATGTTAGCATGTTTTGTAGTACTCGTCACTACAAACACGTGGGCGTAAGCATAACCGAATTTGGAGCTAGAACGAAGATTTTACGAAGCTCAAAATGTCGAGGGCAATTTGATAATTTTACATTTTGGGAGATATTTTTAGTTTCGTCCCTAGTGGACATTAGTTTATGTGCCACTAAGGCCATGTCTGTCTTCTTGCTTCCCGATTCCCTCTCTCTCTGTGAATTTCTTTCTCTCTCACTTTCTTTTTCTTCTTACCTTTCTTTTCCATGCAATTCTCTCTTCTTCATGTCATTCTTTTCTTCTCTGAGCGCACACTGATGCGAGATTTATACGCACACAAATTAAACCCTCTTTTTGTCAATTGTAGTATAAGTATAAGTAGGGATCGTTCTTAACCGGGGATTAGGAGGGATTGCAAATCACTTGGAAACTGACTCAAAAACGTAAAATAAAGTTTAAAACACTAAACTAAACTCAAGGAATGCGAAGCTAAACGCTTAAAACACTAAAACAAACCAAAAGACTCAAACATCACCCAAAACACTCAAAACTGCCTAAAAACACTAATTAGGCAGTTTCTGACCTTAAACCCAATTTTGGACGAATTTAAGATGTAACTTGACTCAAGACTCTTAAAAACACAAACTAAATGTATTTCTTACTAATCTAACACTTTAAAAGAAATGGGGGATTGGTTTTGACGAAATTAAACTAAATGTACAGATTCTAATTAAAACATATTGTAAAAAACGAAATTAATGAAATAGAAAGATGAGAAACTAGTTAGAGGGTTCCTTATCCACACATGAACATAAGCATATAATTTGACTCCCAGTTATGACTTCAACGAACGATGAATGACAATGCTCCAAGTTAATTAGGTTCGCTTAAACTAACTTTCAGATTTCCCTAGATTCATTGGATTGAATGGGATACGCATTACAACCAAATTATTCCTAATCAAAGTCCCTAACATGGAATACGCATGATAGAGACATTCAACAAAGATCATTAAGTTCAACGGAAATCATAAACATCGACTAGGCATTCATAACTATGGAATACGCATGTTAATCCAGACTAGGGTTTAGTAAACACAATCATGACTAGCGATTTTTACTACTCATGAATATAAGTTCATAACGATTAGGTGAAATTCTCTTATATCCTAGCATCAAGTTTAGGCATGCAAATTAAGTGTCGACCCTCAACCCACATACATAAACAAGTTCTTAATCAAAACAGAAAAGTAAACCACATCTAAAGTTCATGAATTCATAACTGGAGTAAATCAAATCATAACCAACATATGTACATGGCTTCAAATTCGCCTCTAACTAAAAAGAAATTAGTTCCACATGTTTAATATAATTATACAACAAGTTAAATTAAACATGAAAACAGAAACAAGAAAAGAAAGAACAATTTGATAGAATTGAATGGATGGAAAGTTAGCTACGGGGTTCATCTCCACATATGTTATACTTGCATAATAAAACGATTTCCAATTGCGTTTCAATAAACCATTAATTCTCAACACTCCAAGTTAATTAGATCCGCTTAAATTAACCTTCAAATCTTCCTAACGTTATGGAATTGGATGATTGCATACGACAACCCAAAACATTCCCCACAAGTCCCCTACATGATTGCATAATAGAGAAACAAGCAAGAATCAATGCGCTCTATGAAAATTATAAGTGTTGACGAGACATTCGTTACTATGGAATACGCATGAAACTTATGCCAAGAATTCGTTTAACGCGATTGTTTATAAGCAACCTCCACTACTTGTGAATATAAGTTCGTAACTATTAGGTGAAACTCACTTATATTCTAGCGTCATATTCATGCATGAAAATTAAGTGTGCACTCTCAATAAACATACATAAATAAGTTATCAATCAAACGGTTAAACAAATTGAATCCACAACTTATGAAACGCAATTAGAAGTAATCAAATCAAAATGCAAGCATAAACATATATTTCAAATTACCCCCTAGCCAAGGGGGTTTTAGTTCCTCATGGTACAAAACAAAGAGAATCAAAGAAACACCTAAACATTCCAACAACTCAAACTTGAATTGTATGAACGTTTAGGCCCTCTTCTCTTCCATTCCTCATTCGTACAAAACAAAGAGTATTGAAATTAAACATTGAAATCAAAGAAACACCTAAACATTCCAACAACTCAAACTTGAATTGTATGAACATTTAGGCACTCTTCTCTTCCTCTGCGTTGTAGCACAAGGTCTAAGGATAGTTTGATGGTGTGAATGGTTTTGGGGAGTGGTGAAAATGGAAGGGGGATGGTGTTTGGATTAATAGGGAAACTCACAGCACAAAGGGGGAAGTGTTTGTGGTATGTACAATGGATGAATTTCTGAAATAGAAGAGTGTTGTGATTGAAATATGTATGAATGAGAATGAATGCAATGGATGCTTATTTATAGGTGAAATGGGGGGAACATGACAGCTAGGAGGGAATGTGGCTGCATGTTTGAATGATTAAAGGATGCATGTGGGTTGGAATTGCATGTGCAATGAATATGTGGCTGCATGTGCAAGGGGACAATCTGAAAATGCATGTGAATGCATGTGTTGGCTGAATTGGTGGTGCATGTGCTGATTTGTGGTGCAATGATGAAAGGGGAATGCATGTGGCTGCAAGGAACTTTGTTTGTGTGCATTTGGATGGGAAAGTCACGGCACAAGGTTGGAGAAATGATTATGGATGCATGTGTTGAATTATTTCTTGGTGAGGGATGTGGAGTGGCTGGAATGATGAAAGAATAAAGGGTGCATGTGGGTTAATTAATTAAAGGGAGTGCATGTGCAATGTTTTAAAGGATGGAATGCATGTGAATATGCTGGAAATCTGATGTGCACGGCAATGATTGGAATGTGCAAGGGATGTGCTGAAAATGCATGTGAAAGCATGTGAATTAAAGCTAGGGTGAATGTTTTGTGAATGTATGTGGATTAAAGGTTGGAATGAACATGAAATGCACGGCAATGATGGTGTTTTGTGTGAATGATGGCAGATTGTGTTTGCATGTGAATTAGGTTGTGAAATGATGAAGGAAATGCATGTGCACGGCAAGGGGAGTGCATGTGGCTTAGGTTGTGTATTGTGATGCATGTGGCTGAAGTGGAATGACAGCTAGGTTATGATGATGAGTGCATGTGAGTTGAAATGTTGGAGGAACAAGTGCATGTGAATGCATGGTGATTGCATGTGCACGGTTTTGGTTGGAATGCAAGGTTTTGTGTTAGGTGATGGGTGCATGTTAAGTGATAAGTGATAAGTGGTGATGATAAGTGTATGATATGTGATTATGATAAATGATAAGTGGTGATGATAAGTAATGATATGTGGGAGTGTGGCTGAAATGAAGGAGTGGAATGTTGGAATGTTATGCACGGCTAAGGAAATAGGAAAGGTTTAAATGTCCTAAAACTAAAGGGAACAAGGTTCCAACACTTTGGTCTTTAATTAGGTCTTCAATTTTGTCCAACACTTTGGCTCCAAGCATAAGCTATCCATCCTTAGCCCAAAAGTGCTCCAAAAGTCTCCAAAATGCATCTTTTTGCTCCTTTAGCCCTTTGGACCTACAAACACACGAAAATAGCTTAAAGTACTAAAATAACTAAAGAAACATAACGTAAATGCACGAGAACAAGCCATTTAAGTCGCATGAATATGCTCCTATCAAATTCCCCCACACTTAGCTTTTGCTAGTCCTCGAGCAATACAAAACAAAAGAAACCAAAAACAAAACAAAACGAACAAAACACAACCTATACCTTCCAACAATCGTCTCAGGGATTTCCAATGCACATGACAAGTTAAAAATCATCATTCCCATAGATTTTAGCCATCTTTACACTTAAGTACATTCTTAATCATAGTCACCACATACTAGTTCACAATTAAGCATTTAAAACACAATTCGAATGTAGTAACATGCCATAGAGAATTTCCTCAATTCCTTACTAGAATGCACTCTATTTTCACACAGATTTTCTGACTACACACCCTACACTAGTTATATGTGAGAAGATTGATGTAAACATGAAAACGAACACTCACATATATGTATCATAAAGAGAGCAATTTCTGGAGTTAATAAGCATGTTTAGGTATGATCTCATGAATGGAATGCTACTACTTAGAAGCGAGAACCAGTGACACCATAAGCTCATACCAAGTTCAAACTCCACAAATTGAAACACATAACACTCAAGATAGAAGTCACGGGTTGTAATGGGGCTTGGGGTGTGTGGCTAACAAAGAAGGGATATGGAAAACAAAGGTTCTTAAAGAAATAGCGAGCAAAGCATTTGAATCATCTTAGAATTCACTTTTGAATGAAAACTCAACTTTTGAACAACAAGGGGGAACAAGCTCTTTTTCCTTTCTTTTCTTTCTTTCTTTTCTTTTCTGTTTTTCTTTTTTTTCATATGTTTTTCACAATTTTTTCTTTTCTTTTGCCTCTCAAAACATACATAAACACTTAAGAACAAAACATTCTCTCCCCCACACTCATTTTCTTTCATAATGTACTCAAAAGGAATTCATTTAAGTCATGCTCACTATGATTTAAGAACAAGGGTGTGGACTGTCCTACACTAGGCTAAGTGAGGATAATGTGGTTAACAAAGAAAATAAGCTTGAAAAGGCTAAAAAGGGGTAATCCTACAATACATGTGAAAAGGGATAGGCTTTTTGGCTTTGGCTTGACTAACAACTTCCTCTTATTGTATGTTATGCAATCAATATCATGCTTTGAATGAATTGGGCATGAGTTCTAGTATTTGGAACTATAATGAAATGCATTCCAAGTAGCAACCAAGAAAAGAATGATGAGATCATGCAACGACTTTAGAAAACAAGAAATCACAGATTTATACTCTCCAAAGAACGTTATAGGCTCAAGTCTCACAAGGATGTAGCGTTTGTTTGAGTTCCTTCCTTCAAGCATGTTACGAAAACGAATTTTTCTTTTATGATTGCATGTGAAGTCATACATTATAACCATAACCAAGCATATACCAAGAGTAAATCAAACTTTTCTCTATGTTAATAACTCTTTTTAACCGTCATGCAATTACAAACCAAATCCTTATCATTGTGTTGGAAGGTACCCTAAGACACAAACACACAAAAACGACTCAAAACACTCTTTTTAGGCTTTTCAAAACATGTTTTTCAAATTTTTATGTGATTTTCGGAGTTTTAAAAACAAAACATACTAAAACACTCTAAAACAACTAAAAAAAACACCTTAAAACAGCAAGGAACAACATTTGAAGTAATGGGTGATAAAATCCCACGAATTTGCATTAAATATACTTAGTTACCACCCCCCCAACACTTAAATCAAACATTGTCCTCAATGTTTTAAGCATAGATTCACACAAAACATAAGTAAACACACAAAAAGCAACTAAACATACTAAACATGGCAGAATGTAATTAACAAAGAGAAGAGTTTAGGGACGCAAATCTGGTTATGGAGTGTAAATTCCCTCTTCTCCTTGGTGATTTCATTGAGGCTTTGATCTTTGTGATTCCACAGGCTTACTCTTGAACTGGTTTCCGCCCATCGTTGATTTTCCTTTGTGCTACTCTTGAACTGGGCAGCAGGATTCTTTTGGTCTTCCCCGAAGGTCTGAGCTTCCTCCTTTTATCTGTTTCTTTGTTCAATCTTTCCAATTCGTATTGAAGAGGGTTAGAGGATAGCTCAGCATATGCAATTGTTGCTTGTCTCTACATGCTTTAATGTATCATTTTCACTTGCCTTACTCGCTCCCCTTTGCAGAAGTGGTCCCTTCTCTGGAAGTGTATCAACCGTTGAAGATGACTACCCGAGAGCAACGCTAGGTAAGCAATCAGGAATAGATTCCAGGCAGTTGGCTCCAGATCGGAAGACTGACTCCAAGTGCCGGCTGATTGCTTCTTTTACTTTGCCATGCGAGTAAGAACAAGGACAAAGAAAAAGACAGGGAAAGAGCATGATATGAGATACTTTTGCTTTTGACCTTGATGATATAAGATACCTTTGCTTTTGAAGAAGCGGTGAATGAATCAGCACACTTCAATCCGCCGTTTTCTCCTGGGTCATCTGTACTCCAGGCATCTGGTATCATCTTTGGGGAAGAAGAAAGAATTGAGTATTTCGAAAGGCTTTGCTGGGAGTACGCCCTCAGAGCTGAGAGAGAGTTGGGCATTTTCTTCAGGTTTGCCTTGCCATAAAAGACGAAGGTCGACATATATAGAGATAATATCAAGTGGTGGTACTGTTCTTTTACCCTTGTCGACAGACGTTTTGATCCCGCAAATCCGGCTTTTTGAAATAACAGGCGCCTCTTCGATTTCTGAACGACGACCCTTCGATTTTTGAGCAGGCGCCCCTTTGCTTTCTGAAAGACGCGCCTTCGCTTTCTGAACGACACACCGTAGTGCGGATGCGGCTCCTTTTGACAAAGCTGCACGCGTTTTCTGAAAAGCAGAGAAAGCGTCGCCGAACTTTGCGCTTGTCGGCTAAAGATGTGTAGTTGCGATGATGGCCTCCACGTGTTTTCTGAAAAGAAGAAATCTTTTGACAAATTTGAAACGTCTTCTGAAAAGCCAAGAAAGCTTCGCCTAACTTACGCCGGAAATTCTGGCTTTTTGAATCGGTGGACGCGTCGCCTTGGCTTTTTATAGAGCTATCGATCACCACAACAAACACACTCTGAAGATTTCCCATTCTTGAAAATCGACTCCGGCCCTTTGAGAATTAACTCCATCCACCCCATCTCTTTGAACACTTTTGAAAAATGGCAAACCCATCGAACCTTAGCTTAGAATTGAGTCTCAGCAGTGATACGGGCGCGCCGCATCAAGGTAACGTATGGCGCCCTTCTTTCTTATCTTCTAACGGTCCTCTTACAGGTGAAGATTCCGTGATGCAGGACGCCACAGCAGCTACAATAGTAGCTAGGAACCTCCTCACTCCAAAAGATAGTAGGCTGCTGTCAGGACGGTCCGATGAGTTGGCCGTTCAAGAGTCCCTCGCTTTTAGTGTTCAGTGTGCGAGCTCTGTGTCCAACATGGGCCAACGCCTGCTTGCCCGCTCCCGCCAAGTGGAATCGTTGATGGCAGAGGTGGAAAGTCTTAAGCAGGAGATCAAACAGCTTAAGTACGAGAATAGAAGTTTGCATGTGCTTGCAAATAACTATTCGTCAGGCATGAAGAGGAAGCTTGATGAGCTGCAAGAATCTGAGGGTCGAATTCAAAGTGACCGTCAAAGGCTTGCGGCTTATCTCCAGAGGCACCTTTTTCCTGGGTCATCCAGCGTTTGGCCAAGTATTGAGGCCTGGAATGCTCTAGCTCCGATGCCTTCCGCTCCGATGCCTTCCGCTTCGACGCCTTCCGCTCCGATGCCTTCCGCTCCGATGCCTTCCGCTCCGACGCCTTGTAGTGGGGCTTCACGTAAACAACCTTTGTGAAGCTCCATCTTTCTCCATGTTTAGTATTTTATTTAATATATAAATATTTTTTTTTATTTTTTATTTTTTTTTATTTTTTTATTTTTTTTATGAACATGCTTTGTTTTATTCAGTGCATGGGGTTGCCTCCCAAGTAGCGCTTTCTTTTACGTCTTGCAGCCGGACGAAGAACCCAATCACTCCAGGATATGTTCACGAATCGGACGAGAACTCCGAGTCATAAACTAGTACCTAGACAAGAAACAAAACAAGATTAAGAATCTGGAATAAAATAAAAACAAACGAAAATAAAACAATCCAAGGGATTAGCAAATTTGCTAATCCCCGGCAACGGCGCCAAAATTTGATGCGAGATTTATACGCACACAAATTAAACCCTCTTTTTGTCAATTGTAGTATAAGTATAACTAGGGATCGTTCTTAACCGGGGATTAGGAGGGATTGCAAATCACTTGGAAACTGACTCAAAAACGTAAAATAAAGTTTAAAACACTAAACTAAACTCAAGGAATGCGAAGCTAAACGCTTAAAACACTAAAACAAACCAAAAGACTCAAACATCACCCAAAACACTCAAAACTGCCTAAAAACACTAACTAGGCAGTTTCTGACCTTAAACCCAATTTTGGACGAATTTAAGATGTAACTTGACTCAAGACTCTTAAAAACACAAACTAAATGTATTTCTTACTAATCTAACACTTTAAAAGAAATGGGGGATTGGTTTTGACGAAATTAAACTAAATGTACAGATTCTAATTAAAACAGATTGTAAAAAACGAAATTAATGAAATAGAAAGATGAGAAACTAGTTAGAGGGTTCCTTATCCACACATGAACATAAGCATATAATTTGACTCCTAGTTATGACTTCAACGAACGATGAATGACAATGCTCCAAGTTAATTAGGTTCGCTTAAACTAACTTTCAGATTTCCCTAGATTCATTGGATTGAATGGGATACGCATTACAACCAAATTATTCCTAATCAAAGTCCCTAACATGGAATACGCATGATAGAGACATTCAACAAAGATCATTAAGTTCAACGGAAATCATAAACATCGACTAGGCATTCATAACTATGGAATACGCATGTTAATCCAGCCTAGGGTTTACTAAACACAATCGTGACTAGCGATTTTTACTACTCATGAATATAAGTTCATAACGATTAGGTGAAATTCCCTTATATCCTAGCATCAAGTTTAGGCATGCAAATTAAGTGTCGACCCTCAACCCACATACATAAACAAGTTTTTAATCAAAACAGAAAAGTAAACCATATCTAAAGTTCATGAATTCATAACTGGAGTAAATCAAATCATAACCAACATATGTACATGGCTTCAAATTCGCCTCTAACTAAAAAGAAATTAGTTCCACATGTTTAATATAATTGAACAACAAGTTAAATTAAACATGAAAACAGAAACAAGAAAAGAAAGAACAATTTGATAGAATTGAATGGATGGAAAGTTAGCTACGGGGTTCATCTCCACATATGTTATACTTGCATAATAAAACGATTTCCAATTGCGTTTCAATAAACCATTAATTCTCAACACTCCAAGTTAATTAGATCCGCTTAAATTAACCTTCAAATCTTCCTAACGTTATGGAATTGGATGATTGCATACGACAACCCAAAACATTCCCCACAAGTCCCCTACATGATTGCATAATAGAGAAACAAGCAAGAATCATTACGCTCTATGAAAATTATAAGTGTTGACGAGGCATTCTTTACTATGGAATACGCATGAAACTTATGCCAAGAATTCGTTTAACGCGATTGTTTATAAGCAACCTCCACTACTTGTGAATATAAGTTCGTAACTATTAGGTGAAACTCACTTATATTCTAGCGTCATATTCATGCATGAAAATTAAGTGTGCACTCTCAATAAACATACATAAATAAGTTATCAATCAAACGGTTAAACAAATTGAATCCACAACTTATGAAACGCAATTAGAAGTAATCAAATCAAAATGCAAGCATAAACATATATTTCAAATTACCCCCTAGCCAAGGGGGTTTTAGTTCCTCATGGTACAAAACAAAGAGAATCAAAGAAACACCTAAACATTCCAACAACTCAAACTTGAATTGTATGAACGTTTAGGCCCTCTTCTCTTCCATTCCTCATTCGTACAAAACAAAGAGTATTGACATTAAACATTGAAATCAAAGAAACACCTAAACATTCCAACAACTCAAACTTGAATTGTATGAACGTTTAGGCACTCTTCTCTTCCTCTTCGTTGTAGCACAAGGTCTAAGGATAGTTTGATGGTGTGAATGGTTTTGGGGAGTGGTGAAAATGGAAGGGGGATGGTGTTTGGATTAATAGGGAAACTCACAGCACAAAGGGGGAAGTGTTTGTGGTATGTACAATGGATGAATTTCTGAAATAGAAGAGTGTTGTGACTGAAATATGTATGAATGAGAATGAATGCAATGGATGCTTATTTATAGGTGAAATGGGGGGAACATGACAGCTAGGAGGGAATGTGGCTGCATGTTTGAATGATTAAAGGATGCATGTGGGTTGGAATTGCATGTGCAATGAATATGTGGCTGCATGTGCAAGGGGACAATCTGAAAATGCATGTGAATGCATGTGTTGGCTGAATTGGTGGTGCATGTGCTGATTTGTGGTGCAATGATGAAAGGGGAATGCATGTGGCTGCAAGAAACTTTCTTTGTGTGCATTTGGATGGGAAAGTCACGGTACAAGGTTGGAGAAATGATTATGGATGCATGTGTTGAATTATTTCTTGGTGAGGGATGTGGAGTGGCTGGAATTATGAAAGAATAAAGGGTGCATGTGGGTTAATTAATTAAAGGGAGTGCATGTGCAATGTTTTAAAGGATGGAATGCATGTGAATATGCTGGAAATCTGATGTGCACGGCAATGATTGGAATGTGCAAGGGAATGTGCTGAAAATGCATGTGAAAGCATGTGAATTAAAGCTAGGGTGAATGTTTTGTGAATGCATGTGGATTAAAGGTTGGAATGAACATGAAATGCACGGCAATGATGTTGTTTTGTGTGAATGATGGCAGATTGTGTTTGCATGTGAATTAGGTTGTGAAATGATGAAGGAAATGCATGTGCACGGCAAGGGGAGTGCATGTGGCTTAGGTTGTGTATTGTGATGCATGTGGCTGAAGTGGAATGACAGCTAGGTTATGATGATGAGTGCATGTGAGTTGAAATGTTGGAGGAACAAGTGCATGTGAATGCATGGTGATTGCATGTGCACGGTTTTGGTTGGAATGCAAGGTTTTGTGTTAGGTGATGGGTGCATGTTAAGTGATAAGTGATAAGTGGTGATGATAAGTGTATGATATGTGATTATGATAAGTGATAAGTGGTGATGATAAGGAATGATATGTGGGAGTGTGGTTGAAATGAAGGAGTGGAATGTTGGAATGTTATGCACGGCTAAGGAAATAGGAAAGGTTTAAATGTCCTATAACTAAAGGGAACAAGGTTCCAACACTTTGGTCTTTAATTAGGTCTTCAATTTCGTCCACCACTTTGGCTCCAAGCATAAGCTATCCATCCTTAGCCCAAAAGTGCTCCAAAAGTCTCCAAAATGCATCTTTTTGCTCCTTTAGCCCTTTGGACCTACAAACACACGAAAATAGCTTAAAGTACTAAAATAACTAAAGAAACATAACGTAAATGCACGAGAACAAGCCATTTAAGTCACATGAATATGCTCCTATCACACACACTCACACATTTAAACAACAACAACATCAATGGCAACCCCACTGTCATTCCAGTACCTTCTGCGCGACCCTCGAACCTAGAAATAGGGAGAAATCCCTCGGTTTCCTTATCTCCCTTGTTGCACAGTACCATCACTGCGCAAAACGTACTCTGACTAGTACTTTCCAGTTTTTCAGCGAAACTCTGGCGCTTTGCAGGCTTTTTCTGGCCATCTCCAGCCACATTTTGGCTTCCAAATAATATAATCTTGTTCTACTATTCTCTAGCATCATTTTGATATATTATGAATCGAATTTTGATGAGAAATGAGAGAGATATAGCCGTTTGAAAATTTCTCAGAAAATCTAGCGAGTTTACCTAGTTTCCGATGGGTTTTTTGGTGAACTAGGTCGCTCGTTGACCCGACCAGGATCTAGTTGTAATATTCCCTGAAATATTCTTTAGAATATTCCTGGGAATATTTTTGGAATATTTCTTGCGTTGACTTTTACAAAATCTTCCCTGGAATCCTCATGGACTAATTTTGATGCCCTGAGTTCGTTTTTAGCATTCGTTTAGTGAAATTCTAAAGTTTTAACGTAGTTGATCAGCTCGACACCTCGGTTGACTTTTTGGGTTGACCGTTGACTTCTTACAAAATTTGCTTGAGACCCTTTTTAGGGTATTTCGACGCCTTGATTTAAATTTTAAGCTCCGTTTTCCCAAATTCAATCATTTTAGTAGGGTTTTACTAATTGGTCCTTTTATGTGCTTAGGTGTGTTTGTTAGTGGCGACCTCGTCCTCTCTAGTTTGCACGGCTCTTCGATGATGGAGTATCTGTGAGTGGTCATCTTCTCAAATTGCATGATTTTATAAAAATACTAGGATTGCATTCATGAAAAGCATGATTTCATAATTATGTGTTTCATGAAATATATTTATGATATATCAAATTTACGTTTTATGAAACGTTATGAATTATTAGATTTACACTTTATGAAATATTATGGATTCGTGAATGTGGTTTATGATGAAGTCTTAAGCTAGAACGCTCCCATGGTTTAAGATATGATGCTTTGAGCTTTTGAGCTCCGATGATTTGATACAAGAAATGTGATCTATGTTTTATGTGCTTACTTAGTGGGTAATCATACAACACATACACATAACATGATGATGTATCTATCTTTGTCCATAGGACACAATTGATGAGTAGTGAGGCATTTGGTGACATACTCCCAGCTTTATTGGTGAAACCAGTGTCGGATAGCTTCACTAGCCACGGCTAGTGTCGATGTGTTATGTAACTTTTCTTCTCTGGTGTAACCTAGAGTCGTACAACTTCACCTTCGGGTGATGTGGCCTACCATGTTTCTTCACTGGCGTAACCCAGTGTCGTACAACTTTACTGTCGGGTGATGGATATGCCTTCGGGCGACTATGATACCCTTAGTTAAGTACATTGTTATATGATTTACGAAGGTTTTATGGATTTGCCTTTAGGTGACTATGTTACCATTACTGAGCACTGTTTTATATATACATGTTTTACAAAGGTTTTCATGGCATGTTAGAGTTTATAAAAAAAAAAAAAAAAAAAAATCCCTACTTTGTAGTATTATAAGGTGTTTTCAATACAAGGGGGTTAGTATGTTCAAAAGAACAATGGTTTTACTTAGTATTATTATTATTATTATTATAAACTTTGGTCCACCCACTTTTTTGTGTTTTGCATCCCCTTGAGGATTTAGAATCGAGGTGTAAGATCCTGGCATTAAGGCATTTCCGTATCAGTAGCTTTGAGTCTTCCTCTTGGTGTAAGACCCCATTTCGCAATATTATTGATTGGTTGTATGCTCTGAACACGTTCCCGCATTTGCATATTTCATAACTTTTTTAAATTTACATATTTTATTTACGTTCGTTCTTTCTTCTTAACTTGCATACATGTTAAAATGGCTTCATCATCCTCGGATGTTGGGTAGCACGTGCCTATCCTGGTGTTTGGAGGATATCAGGATCGGGGCGTGTCAATGTGGATGTTATGGGGATGGTAGGGATTGATGGTGAAGCAAGGTGTATGTCGTCATCAAAGAATGATGGAGAAACAGGCGTGAAGCTAAAGTTAGGTGATGGTTTATATGATGAATAAGGGGAAATGTGCTCATGAAATAATACATCTATAGAGACGAAAACTTTGCTCATAGTAAGATTGTAAAGGCGATAACCTTTTTTTCCCATAAGGATAACCAAGAAATATGCATTGTGAGGCTTGTGCATCAAATTTGGTGGGTCTTTTTTGATGAGTGGATGCAAAACATAGGCAACCAAAAACTTTTAGGTGGTCATAGGTTGGTTGTTTATGGTGGAGCAATTCATATGGTGATTTTCTGTGAAGGAGTGGTGTTAGTGTTCAGTTAATAAGGTAAGTTGCTGTTAAGATGGCATCCCCCCAAAATTGTTTAGGAAGATTTGCTTGGCAAAGGAGGGCACGTGCAATGTTAAGGAGGTGGTGGGGTTTTCTTTCAGCAACCCCGTTTTGTTGAGGGGTATTAACACATGTGGTTTGATATATGCATCTTTATCATAATAATATTTAGTCATGGTAAATTCTGGGCCATTGTCACTACAGATGATTTTAATTTTGGTAGAGAATTGGGTTTCTACAAGTTGATAAAGGTTGTTAACAAAATGGATGTGTCAGAATTGTGGTGCATTAGGTAGACCCAAGTGCAATTTGTGAAGTCGTTGACAATAGTTAGGAAATACCAACTTTTTACTAGTTAGTCTCGGTAAAGCCCCCAAACGATGGATTTTTTAAATAAGGCCCTCAGTAATGTGACATAAAGACTCCTTATTTTTTATGATTGTCATTGTAAGTTGGTATGTGATATATGCCCCCAAATATCAATGTGAATTAGTTCAAAGGGTACTTGAGTATTTATGGAACTCATGGATAAAGGAGAACGAGTATGCTTAGCCAAAGGACAAATTGAACAAGCATTAATCTCACAAAAATTAATGTCTTCAAAAGAGTGAGAAAGCAAACAAAACACTTTATTTGAAAGGTGGCCAAGCCATTGATGCCAAAGGTGGGAAGATGGTGTGACCTACCCCCCATCAGAGTTGCACGCTGACTTGTCGTTTGTGATTGTAAGGTAGTAAAGTCCATTTTGTTCATTTCATGTCCAAATCATTGTCCCCAAGCTTAGGTCCTACAACACACACGATTATTTAACAAAAATGACAACATAATCTAAATACTTGACCAACTTGCTAATGAAGATTAAGTTTAATTTGAACAAGGTAACACAAAAGCACATTGTGCAATATTAATTTGGGTGAAAACTAAATGCTCATTATGTGGGTCATGGCAGCAGCCATACCATTAGGAAGGCTGACGGTCTAGTTATGGACTGTTGAGCAAGTAGTGAATAGGTCAGGGGAGCATATGATGTAGTCCATCACCCTCGAATCCAAAATCTATGCCTTTTTTTCCAAAGTTGCCACAAAGTGAGTTATTTGAGAAACTGTTGAAAGAAGCTCCTACAAGGTTTGCCATGGTAGGTGTTTTGTTGTTGCCTAGTAACGCCTAGAGACTCTGGTATTGCTCGGCAGTCAGGGAAAAATTGCTAGGTTGTGAGGGATGTGCTTCTTTCGACTGGACATGGTTTGCTTTTGATGAACGATGATTATGCGAATTGCTATTCTCCTTAGCCTTCTTAAGCTTTCGACATGCCTCAATCATGTGTCATTTCCAACCACAAAAGTCACACTTAAGATGAGATGAACAATTTTCGAAAGTGGACCCAATCATCTCGCATCAGTCACATTTTAGATGAGGATATTACGACCAACGTCTCAAACCGCGAATGTTGCAGCGGTATTAGGTGCAACTGTTGTGGATAAAGAACTCGTCTTGAAGGATGAGTGAGTGCATCTTGTTAGCTGAAGGCAACGAGTCCATAAGTAGGATTTGACCATGGGTAGCAACATATAATGGGTCTAATTCTATGAGAAACTTCATAGCATTTTGATTCTTTCAGTATTGCATGATTTCCTTCATGGTTCCACACTTGTAAATGGGGATGGCATGTAATGGGTCACGCTCATCCCAAAGCCCTTTGAGTTTGGTGTAGTAGACGCTAATACCCATTCTAGATTGAGTGCAATCGTGGATTGCCCGCTCAATATGAAAGAGATGAACGTTGTTGACATGGGAGTAACGTTCCTTTAGTTCATTCCAAATGTCAATGGCCAATTCATTGTAGATAACACTTGCACAAATGTCTTGCGAGATTGAATTTATCAACCATGATTTGGCAAGATTATTGCAGCGATTCCACTGTTGCAATTCAAAGGCGGAAGACTTGGTTGGTCTGCTGATGGAACCATTAATAATACCTTATTTTTTCTTGGCGCTTAGGGCCATGTGTAGAGGCGGAGGACTTGGTTGATCTGCTGATGAAACCATCAATAATACCCTCTTTGTTCTTGGCACTTAGGGCCATTATGGTACGACTCCAAGTGCCATAGTTTTCTTCATTCAACAGTTGCTGAACAAGGATGGCGTTTGGCTGGTTTGAATGGTGCAGGTACATTGGATGATTTGGATCACCGTATAGGTTTGCCTCAAGCTTGGTTAAGGGTTTTCTGTTTTGGTAGGTTCAGCCATGGAAATGGCTAGGGTTTGTTGAGCAGAAGGTTGGTGTAGATTACCAAGAGCATCACTATTCTGATGCCATATTGAAACTTGAATATTTTGTGTATTCCACGTTGAATTGATAGAAGAGTTATATACTCTACAGAATTGCATCCTAGAAATTAGGTTATACAATATCTTTCCTCTCCTACACTCCTATAATCAAGGATAAATTACCATATACATATTAGGGAAATCAATCCTAAATCGTTCCTTATTATCAATAGTTCCAAATTCTCGATCCACCAAAGAAGCATAAGCATGATAGAAGAATGACAAGAACGGTGTAGCTGAAAAGAAAGGAAATTATACTTGTAACCTGCAAAAAATGCCTCTACGACTTAAGATGGAAAAGAAGATAAATTAAAGTAACCTTACCCATCCTCGCTTGAAATTTAACAGTTACAATATCCAAACATAAATTCGAACAAAGTCCACGGAGAGCTCGAGTATATCGGAAGGAGTATGATTCTTTTCCCTCCTAATCTTTCTCCTCTTCCATCCCTTCCTATTTAAAAGGTTGTGAGTACGCCATGTCTACATCTTGTTTTGACTTTTTTATATAGAGAATAAGACAAAAAGAAGAGTGTGAGAGGAGGGGATGGAAAAAGATGGTAATAGGAGGGGAAATAATCCTACTTCATATCGGAATTGCTATTTCGCTTGTAGAGGAACGACAACGAATACTGGAGCAAAGATGAGACCTTCAAAGTTCTACATCTCGCGTGGGATTCTATGACACACCCCAATCGGAGTCGAGGCATGCTGGTCGACGCCCGAATGTGACGTAACCAAAAAGGAAAGTGATGCATAAAATGTGGATAAATTTAAACCAAAGCTAACATTTATTTAAGCTAATAAAAAGAGTGCGTAGTAGTGGGAAGAACCCATAAAACACAATTGTTCAAAGCGTAGACGACAGTACAACATAAGTAGAGCAGTCGAATCTAGTTAAGGTACTTATTACGCAACCGGAAATAAGCTTTTACATTTATTTATGGAAATGTCAGAACCACCAGAGATCCCTCATACGCCACAGAGAATTCAGCTAACTAAGTCCTGAAGGGGCGAAAAACAGAAGGTGTGAGTGGGCAAAAACAAAGGTTTATAGAACACATTTATTTTCTAAACATACTAACCCCTCACCGTAAAACATGTATAGTTTCCAGAAAATCATACTACGTATAAGTATGAAATCAAATGTAAATCAACAATAATTCTAGAAATATGCCAATCATAATATCTCAACCGTAGCATAAGAAAATTAGGTGCTCATCAATCTATGCTAACACACAAGCTCATGCAGATTAGTTTTGCCATGAATAGGACTGGATGTAATCATAATATACGCTCTAGTACTACAATCATGTGAAGACTAGCGCTAGGCGCATCACATACGAGTCCTAGTTGCCTATTGCAACCTAGGACATGATTGGCACCGACAATGGATCCAAGGTGAGCGTGCGGTGTGATGTGAATATACACGTGAAGCTTGGCCCTGGCCCGGAGCGAGTACTACACCGGTGCAAGCATGCATAATAAGCAAGTAAAATGAATATGAACATGCCATGAAAATTTATAAATCTCAACAATATAATAGCACTTTTAAAATTAAATAAAACATGGCATGGTAGGCGTAATATCAATCCAAAAGCATTTGTGGAAACTATAAAACTTTATATATAATATATAAAAACAAATGCCCACTCACTAATACGTAGTTAGATCGTAGCCTCTCAGCTTGACTTGTCCTCGTACTTCCTCGGGATAATTCTCTCTTATATGTGAAACAACTATACTAATTAATTAATGAGGACATACACTAGAAGGCTAGGAAAATCCCCCATAGTTTGCTCAAACAAAGGGTTTAAATATACTAAAACATTCTACACGATGTCACGGACCCGTACACGACAACCACTCACCGCCATGAGGCTGGACGCGCCCTCACGCATCACCAGCTCGCGGCCATGCGTGTGCCCACTGGCAGGCTACGCGCATCGAATATTCCGTTTAGTCTAACGACGTTACCTAACGGCGTCAAAATATTCTGTTAAGTTTAATAGAATATTCCCCTTCTTTCGCCAAATTCTGGAAAATGTAGCCGGATTTTGTAAAAACTTTGGAACTTCATAACTTCTTCATTTCTCAACCATTTTCGACGTACTTTATGTGGAAATGAAGCTTGGGAAGAGAAGAACAAGTTTGTACCTTTTAAAAGTCCAAAAGGTGGATGAAAATGGACTGAAAAAAGCCTAGAATGTCTCGAACCTATTTTCGTCATCTCAAAATCGTGTGTTTTCATGTTGGCTCCACTTCAAACTTTGTCTAGTGACTCCAGGAAGTTGTGTATTGTTTCCAAACTTTCCAAAACCTTGCAACTCGAACGGAAAATTGTTGGAGAACTCACACTTGTGTCGGAGCTCCAAGTTGCTTCGAGTTGGAAGCTCAAAACTCAGTCATTTTAGAATCTGTTCGTACGGATGGACTTGTGATGATGAGGAGAGTACGATGGTGGGGGTTTAAGGTTTGATCTGTGAGGTTTGATTATGGTGTTTGTGTTGCAGAGGGAAGAAAGGCTCAGCGTGAAGGAGAGAAGAAGAAGAGAGATAGGGGTTTTCTAATTGGACAAAAGAGAGAAGGAAGCTGTCTGATTGGGCGAGAGAAATGAGGAAAGTGATTTATTGGTTGGTGAGGGAGAGTAGGTCACGAGACAGATTTAAAGAGATAAGTGATAAGATTTAGTGCACTTTAAAATTACACGGTCCGGCTCACCTTATAAAAAACAGTAATTTCCAACACTAAATTATTAGCACACACGTGTACAATTCTACCTGTTGTTAACGTACTTCGACTAAGCTTAACTTTTTTGTTACAAATCCGATTCGGGTCTAACTCATGCTCACACATTTGTAACAACGAGTACTATTTAATTACGATAAAAGGAAAAATAAATTAAAAGCTGAATAACAACACCCACGTCAGGTTCCACTTTGCCAACAAGGGCATAATTGTTATTTTACACACTCGGGAATGAAATTACATAAAAAATTAGGGATAGGTCGTCACATTCTAAGTCTGCATCTCACGTGGAATTCTAAGTCCCACTTTATGGCGTCAAGCTTTGGGCTGATAAAAGGAGAAGACAAATCAAAATTTTCTTTTTCAAAGCTTGTCACGTAATTTTGCCAATTATCACCCATTGGTCTCAAATAAATCCAACAGGCATTTTATTTTATCAAAGTCTTAGTACAGGACAACAAATTCAAGTCAAATTCATTTTTATGAACTACGCCGGTTTGATTTCGTTAATAATAAGTAGGCAATCTAATATCAAACATTAGATGCCACCGCGAAACAAAAACGAATCCCTAGTTTATATAAACTAAATTCACTCTAAAATTTGTCCAAATCGTTCTACTAAACCAAAGACCAAATTATTTTTCATATTTTTTTTTAGTGGATCGTGCATTCACTAAAAAAAAGGGAATTGTTATTAGCACTCCAAAAATCTCATTCTACACTCCAAACTTTCTATATTTGGAAAGAAACATACACTTGTGAGGAGTGTAGAATGAGATTTTTTTAGTGCCAATAACAGTTTCCTAAAAAAATTCTAAATACCATTCAAAGAACTACGAACGGCTTAATCGTACGTAGGCAACTTAGGCATTTCACCTAAATGCAGCCACAAAATCAAACAAAAACACCTACCCTCAAAATTCATATTTTTCATGTTAGAATCAAAGAGTATTCCGTTCTTTATATGAAGGGATGAAATTAATAGACACATAGTTTAGAATGGATGGAACTCAAATTAAAAATAAAACCCTCGTCAGAAAGATGAACGAGGATGAAATTGTGTTGAGTGAATTATTTGTTTACCGTCATTGTACAATTTTTGCTCAACAAAATCCTATAATCAGGAACCATTAGATGAATCCAACCTATTTGTTAGTGATTACTTGTATCTATTTCTGTCTCTGCAGTTTATATAGTTTAACCTACAAATTTACCGTTACAATTTACTGCCTTAATGCATAAATTAGGGGACGTAATTATCTTTTATACACAAACGCATGTCCAATATACAAATAAGGTGTCAAACATGAATTATACGACATCTGCAAGTAATGCTAAGCTTGTTGGATCATACCATCAAGTTCATACAAAGCCCTAGGTTGAGGGTAATAGAATTGTCGTGCTAATTGATCACCCGGTGCGATCAGCTACTACCAACTAGCTGCCTCAAGCCGAACGACGGTCAGATTTCTGTTTCTTCAAGCATCTGGAACGAATCTCACAAATCACAACCACCATGGCTTCTCAGATAGATCCTTTGAGAACACATATCGGAACCTTGGATTATATGGCAGCCACTCTACCATCTGAGACGCCTTCTTGCTGGACTTATGGTCAATGCATTTTTGTATCGAATCATGAAGCTTCTTATCGACATTCTCAGTAACCCATTTTAGAAGATCATCAGAGCCAAAAGATGCTTCTCTTGCAAACCTTTCAAGTACCTTTGACAGAAGAATTTTCTTCGACTTCTTTACGACTACAGTTGCTTTAATGAACTCTTTCTTTGCCTCTTCAAGTTCATTCCTAACATTTGCCGCTGTGTATACTTTTAGCTACAAGATATATCATGATCGGAGTGTGTTTAGAAGAACGGTTTACAACATTCAGTGTTAAAGTTGCTACCCCATATGCTTCTGATTAAACTAAAAAACAAGGTAAAGATAAGATATATGAAATTTTAACAGAAAATCATGTGCAGAAGAGAAGTTACCACAGGATCGGAGAAAGCTCCATTACAAAGAACAAAGCACACAAGGGGTTCGGAGACTGGAAGCCGTAATTTTGAATTGTGAAGTTGTTTGTCTTCACCAAATTTTTTTCTCCACCCAGTTGAAAGGAAGGTCTCAAGCCACTGGTAACATGCAAGTGGATCAGTATTCTAAAACATGGTACATATTTCACATTCCTTTTTTAAGAAAGAAGATTAGGAAAAGCCGTTGTTAAAATTCATTCAAAATATAGCTCAAACCCTCAAACGATTTGTCACCCCTCTTAAACTCTGAAACAAAGGAAATATTTCTAAGAATCTAAGCATTTTCTCGCACTCTTATATAAAAAGTAGAGTGAGGAAGCGAGTACCCGTCCAACTCGGAGTGTTTGGAAGCCAAATATGGATTGCTCTATGGCATTTGCGCTGATAACTTGGCCCCCAATATTGTAAGCAGCCTGCACTATACCAGAAAGGCCATCATCAGTTTTATTTTTCTGAGTTTAGAATACAACGATAGATTCAAATTATTTTAGATTAACCAGAATTACGTTTGCCCGATAGTACTTCAAGAGGACGTATTCATTTGCGATGAGATGCACTAGTTTTCTTAAGTTGTCAGCAAAGAAGTGAACTACCTTACCTTGTGGAACAAAGCCAACCTTTTTACAGAGCTGTGAGGAATTCCATATGCTAAATGTGCCTGCGCAAGGGTAATTAAGGAGAAACTTAGACACACATACGTTGCAGTAAGAGAAAAGAAATGGCTGGTGAAGAAGTTATTACATGCATAACAAGAGCATTGTACATGTTGATCCAAAATGCGATTTGCGCATTCATTTCCATCTGAGTAACATTCACCCTCTCCAGTTGTTCAACCAAAGTTCTGAAATTTAAACACGAAAATACATCAAGTCCGCACTCCTGATGAGGAAAAACATAAGAAACGATCAATGGCAAGTTTGTTAGCTGCATTTATGCGTGTCTTAAACCATGCACCCTACATACAGAAAACTAATATTTGTACAAGTACCTCACGCCATCCCCCTACATTACGATCCAAAATTCCAGAATCTATTGTTTATTAGCATAGCTCTAGATTTATGGTTGCATCTTATTCTGTTGTGAACCATCACCATATTTTTAGAATCATTTCTCCACATTGCATATAAGAATATTAGATTGAAGAGATCAAATAAAAACATTAGTGGTGGATTTCTTTTAAGACAAACTAGGACAGCGAAAAAGGTTATAATTTAGATCAGTATCCCTGGGGGAGCTGTAAAAGTTGACAGAAGCGGAATGGTTGTCAGTGGTGTACCCTTAACCTGTACTTACGAACAACAGAAATTCACGGTGAATCAAAATCGCTTCAACCAGAATTTAGTGCGGTTGACAAACGCAAGGACCAAATATTTGCAATCAAACTTGCTCCAGTTAAGGTCATAGTGAATCAAGGAAAGACGTACCTGCTCTTTCTTTTACTATTATATTACTGTTACTTGGGTAAATTATAGATTAAGTCTGAAAAGCGAACCTGTAGTTGTCAATGGCAAAAGAAGCATGAGGAAGCTTGCTCTTATCAGTAGATATCCAAGTTATTTCTACCATTGATTTGCCCGACCAATCTGGGGCATCTCCTGCGCTGTGTCGAGCTTGTATAACGCTAGTTGATGACCTCGACAACAAAGATAATCGGTTTTTTTCAGTGTTCACAGATGATGCACTGCAAAGCCAACAATAAACAACAGCCATACACCTGACCATTTCCTCAGATAACTTGCTAGGGCACTGGTGGAGATGATCTTTCAAAGTTCGCAGCATAGATGTTTTCTCTAAGGACGGAACCCTTTCGTGAACCTGGAAACAAAATAATAAATCATGTGAAAGGGCTTGAACAACATGGCGCCATTTTATGGCTGGAAGGTAACATGAAAAACATACTAATTATTTAGTCTGTCACATTTTATGGCTAAAGAGAAAATCACTACGTGTCGTAATGGAAAACTCCCGTCACCAGTTTGACAAAATTAACTCAATAACAGAAGTCAATCTGGAAAAGTAGAATAGAGTTATATCCTACCTCTGCTGGATTTGAACAATTCTTTCCAATATCGATGTCACTTTTGCCTCTGGATAGTGGAGCATTTCTAGTCATAGAAGTTCGTTTTCCTGAGTTCTCTGCAACAACTAGAGCTCGCAAATGTCGGAAAGGAAACTTTTTTGAAGAACAAAATGCATTGGTAATGATACTGGGATGCTTCCTGGATCCATTCTTCATATTCTTCACATGGGCAGGGGAAGCCACAACTGAGTTCAGCTCAGAAGGTGCCCTGCTAATGCATTGTTCAAAAATACTCCTGTAGAGAGAGAGAACATGCTGCTCGCGGTTTGCAACTTCTTCTTCAAGTAATTCAATTTCAGAAATCAAATCCTTTGTCTAAACATGAAAAGAAAACAATTTGCAGTCCATAAGTCATACTTACAGCTAATAAATGGAATTATATCAATAATACATGGAGCCAGTTTGAGAAAAATATATCTTTATTGCAGTTATAAACAACAATTCATACGCTACATGATGCAAACTTTTTAGAATTAATTTTGAAAGTTTCTAATACAATTGTAAGAAGACAGAAAATGAAGTAGAATAAACAATTAATTAAAAGACCTCAGGTGCAACTACTGGAAAAGGCTCCGATGCATTGACAGAACACTGCTTTGTTCGTCTGAACAGTCTACACTTTTAAGATTATATGAATTGGTTCATGGAGATATGTGTTCAAGTGGAAGTACTGAAAAAAATAAAAGAAAACGAAAAGATAATATGCAGGTCTGCAGCAGTGCTCTAGCCAACTCGGGTACGTCATCCTAGTCTACAACACTGAACTGAAAGTCATATGCAAAGCAATCACAGCCATGACATTTTCATAAGTTTCTCCAAAATTCATCATGTTGGCATGTTGCATCTTAATCGTTTCCATACTGGATGAGCGGAAACATGAAGGCCCAAAATTCGTGTCTTAGTCAATATTTTAAGTATGATAAAATTCTCAACAACTCTTGAAGAAAAGAAACTAAAAGGCGAGTAACTACCTGGACAGAAAAATGCCTATGTCCCGGAGATAGAGTACTTGAAGCTCGGCCCATTGCCCTCTCAAGCATATTACGCATAGATTTCTCTTGCTGCAAATGCAACTGTAACTGTTCAATCTGCAAAGGTACATATCACTGGTGGTTAAACCATATTATGCTTGGACCATATATTACATGGAAAACAAATGGTAACAAGGTGTAAAGATTCGGCCAGTCACATCATGCATGTCATCCAGTTTTGTCGACAAGGGGTGCCTACAGTTTGGAAACCCAAACTTCTATTTGTGCAGTAAAATGATGATTGATAAAGATTCATACGAATATTCAGTCTTTAGTAATAATCGAGGAATCTTTGCAAATATTCGGTAACAGTCACCAGAAGAAAAAAATGGAAGCTATATGAATTGAAATGTTTGCAATATATAATCTATGACACTCATCAATAAAATATATTTAACAGGTAAGCCTACTGCAGTAAGGTTAACCTCTGCCACACATCGTGTTACAGAAAGATTCATCGAACACAATTTTGAAAGAGACAGAAATTGAATTGCATTTCTTACATCTTTTTCCAAGGAGGCTCTGTGGTGTGATGGCGAATTTTTGTTGATATAAGCAGGATTGTTGTGCCAAGGACTTTGTCCCCTAGAAGCACTTGTTGAAGGTGATGAAACCTGGTAAATTCATCGAGAAAATAGTAAACGATTCTATCTTTGTTTACATCCATGATCATAAATAAGACTCAAACTGCGGTCATTTATGAATTTATTCATTGTCAAGTTTTTAACTTATATCAATAATTGCATTAGTCCTATTGATATAGCATGAGAAAATTATTATGGTAATTTGAAGTGAGATGTGTTCTCACCTGCGTTTCATTTTTGCCTTTCTTCCTGGAACTTAAAACTCGACCTCTTGGAACACTTGAGTTCCTGTCAGAAGCACTGGAAGGAAAAGGGAGAAGAACCACATAAATATAGGAAATGAGACACCGAAACAATCTGTAAATTCATCAGTCTCTTGAACTCAATGCAAAATCGCCTTACCAAAGTCTTTTGATACATGGTCTATTTGTACTCACAAATTTCCTTTCTTACTAAACCACAAATCTAAACACAATTACAAAAATTGTACTTAACACAAACAAATGAACCCCAAACAACTCAAACAGTCAACCCTTTTGGGTGAATTTATTTTTTTTTGCTTCCCAGATCATGCAGCACATAAAGAAAATACTTTCCCAATGTCCCATGTAACTTAATAACAAAAATCTTAGATTCTTAGAACAAGAAAACGACCATAGAAAAATCGATGAGGAAGAAGAAGATAGAAATGCAAACATCCACTTCACCAGAGATAAATAAATAAACACCAAAATAAAATAAATAAACACTCACTTTTAGATAACATATTCATAACACTAAAACTAACAACGATGATTTCAGTACTGAAATTACACCTCTTTGAGCGCCTGTGTTGGCCATGAGCAACTGAATCTCCATTCTCTTTCTTCCCAACTGCAGCTTGTTCTTCAACTATATTGTTACACATAAAACCAACCATAATATATATTGTATATGATATTTATTTTGTTTTCTAAGAAAACCCACAAACCATTCACCTACTTTTTCCTCAATCACACAATATTCATGTGATGAACATCATGCAATGGGGAGGAAGGAAAGAGAATATAAAATAGTTTTCCGGAAGGGATATTGTTTGAATGCAAGAGTTTGCAACTTGGATTGATTGTGTTGAATTTAAGAGCTTTTACAATAAATATTTTTATTTAATAATCCAAGGAGAAAACAAAAAAGTAGCAGAGGTAGTAGTAGAGTTGCTGCAGTGCCACTGCTGCTACGATATTAAATTTCTTCACTTTTGGGTCGTTGAGAGCATTCAATTTGAGCGGATGGGTCAACTCGGTCAAGTCTCTCTCTGGATTTTGAAATGGAACGATAAAGGCAGCTGCAGACTCTGTGGTGGGCCTGGAGGTGGTGGTGGTAGTGGCGGCAGTGGCGGTGGCTTCTCCGCCCGCTTCCCGCCAGAATCTATTATGTGTGTTTGTGTTATGTTACGTAGTATTGCTCGCTCGATTCAAGCCCAAAACACGAAAACCAAAACTCTAGGCCGATAAAATCTCAACTTCGTCTACGATGATATTTGGTATGACTCGAAACCATTTCATAAAAGTGATCAATGGAAAATATTTTCATATAGGAAAAACTTTGTTAATCTATTATTTATGGAACCCTACAGTCCAACTAATTTTCTTCTCAAATGCAATTCAATTCTTTATGGAACCCTAAACCCATTAGGTAACATGTCAAGTTATGTAATGTGAGAATGTGAATGTACAAGAGTCTCATATTTATGAAAGAAAAAAAAATCTTGCAATGGCTTTTCATATTGTCAATTGATTTTATGATGGTACATAATGTGTCCATATTATACTATATATTTTACCCTAATCTTAGTATTAATTTATTGGTTATTTAGTGAGATTTTGATACTTTGGATTATATTTTCAATGTAGGACATTCGACTTCCTCTAGAGCAAAACATGATCAAACGGATGAATTCTGGAGTGATTCTAATTTGAGGATCTTCGTAAGTCTTTCAAGATAATTGTATCAAAGTTTCAGATTTTTCTACTTAGATGTTTGACCGTGACAATGAAATAACCCAGATTGACGTTTTTGGACGTTTTGGGTATTTTAAAGGTCAAGATGACATATTTTAATGAAGATTCCTTCTGAGGATTTGTAGGGGATGACTTAATTAAGCTTTCAAAAGAGGCCTTTTGTGACCAAATCGTAGTTGATTTGGTCGGTCAAAAGTCTGATTTTCTGAGCAATCCGAATTTTTGTTCAAATAGGAAACCTTTTATTTTCTGTTTTATTATTTTATTATGTTTCCTTTATTCTAAGACCTTTTGGGGTTTTATTTTGTAGTAGTATACATCAAGATATTTAGCCATTAGGGTTAAAGGGGAAAAGGAGAAGAAAGGATGCACTACTTTAGAGAGCTTTTGGATTCCAATTTATTTTCAAGGTGTTTTCTATCCATGTTTTTAATAATATTTTTGTTTATAATTGTTCGTAACTAGTTTAGTTTGCTAAGGTGAGACCACGAGTCTTAACAAGAATATGTAGTTTCTTTTCAATTTGCTTATGATATTATGCATGCAAGTTTTGAATTATTAATCTCCGGTTTAAACTATCTAATTGTCTTGATGATTGGCCACCATTAGGATATTTAGAAAAGTAATTTGATGCAATTTTGGTGGAGGGCTGTCTTTGGAATTGACTAAGGCTTCTTATGGTTAATATGCGTAACTTCTTAGGATGGACAACATGTCTTAAGGTTATATGGTTTTTCAAAAGTTTTTTCAGAAAACTTGATGAGTCTTGCATGTTCACATTTAATTTGGACGCCATAGACAGGTTACATGTTAGATATACGTTCTATGTTGGAGGCTCCAAGTAGGATACATATTAGGAAAACCTAACCTTCAAATATGCATGTATAAGTCATAAGTAATTGGAAGAACTACATTGGATTGTTAAGGTGATGGCGGAACCTTAGTGCTTAAATAGATTTTCAAAACTATTTTCTTTTATTTTCTTTACTTTCCCAATTTATTTAATTGTTTTTAATTAAATTCGTTTTTAATATTTTAGGTCATAAAATCAACATCTTCCAAACTTTGTTTTCAAATAATTAATTAAGATTTGGTTTTACCATAAATTATTCATTCAATCCTTGTGGAGAACGACATTGCTAGAACTATCTATACTAAAATTATATTGTACTCTTGCAAGTATTTTAATGTTTTTTATCCCTACTTTTACATGTATCAGTACCCAACTTTTTTCGTGCAAAACTTTGGGTAATATCTTTCGTGAAAATTACATGATAGTGTTGTAAGTGGAGTAGACATGTGAAATTAGCACATGCTGTAGAAAAGCTAAATAGCTGTGAAAACCAATAAAATTTGAAATTGAAAATATAGACTAATTTATTAAAAGTTAAACGTGCTCAATGATTTAAATTTCGTTGTGATGGGGCATGATATTTGAATAGGAATATAAGCACTTCATTACTCGTTATATAAACAATGTGACAAAATATTTTATTGATCATTTTGAAGAAATTATTCATAATCTCATCATATACTTGAAAGTTTTTAGGCTTAAGATTCGGTTTACTAGGATACAAATCTAGAGAACCCAAGCCCGTAACTACATGTGTACAACAAGTGATCAGTCCACTCGACCTATTTAAGGCTGACTCAACTATGTTTCACATTGTACTCATGTGACGGCAAGCAAGGACAGCACCGACGATGGCTTGTTGACCAATACGTAATCAAAATTAGAAGAATTGAATTTAGGAGAAGCTAAAATGGGAAAGGGTCAGAATCAAATTATTGTTGAAACTGTTTACTAAAATTTTCTGTAATCGGGATAGGAACATTACTAATTCCATATAAGTTGTTTACTGGTTTAGCTAAATTGGAATGAAAGTCAATATGATTGCCAAAATGCTTTTATTCCAAATAAATTATTTTTATGTTCTTATTGTCTGCAATTAAATTTGCTTTTTATTTTATTATGACATATCATTAATGAGCACGTATGACAACTTAAAAAAAAATACAAAAAAGGAAAAGAAAAGATAATGTAGAGAGAGGAAGAGAAGGAGAAAAAGTGGGGTTTATTTATTTATTTTTTAATTTTTAAATAAGATATATTATATTTACATAGCTATGATATTAGTACAAGAAACAATAAAATTTGTGTTAGGCGTAATTACTAAATTGTCCACGTTTTTTATTTTTATTTAGTTCTTGTGAGAGGGTTAGAGTAGTAATATATTAAAATTTTAGTTGACAAACAGCGTTTTACTAATATATAGTTTAGATAATAATTAATTATTATCCCTATAAAATAAACATTCGATTAGTTTTACTCACTTTTTTATGGTTAATAAATTATTATTTTATAATTTTTTTGTTTATAAATTTTTTTTTTAGTCTAATTAATAGAAAACCAAGTGAGGCCAACTTGCAATAATAAGAACCAAGTGGGGGCATAATTGGCAAAAGAAATCTATTCCGATTCCCCACATGTCAAGGAATTCAAGTACCTCCTTCATCAAGGGAGTCCAATTCTTCCAAAATGAGGAGTTGAATTCCTAAATTCGTGAGGACTCCACATACATTTTGATTATTCAAAGTTAAGTAAATAATGGCACGTTTACGTAAGGATAATGAAAATCAAGAAGGGTATCCCGTAATCGGAATCTAATTTTGTATATTGATTCTAATTACAACACGTAAACACATCACAAAAGAGAGGGAGAGAAAGATAAACAAGCGAGCTATAACTGAACTGGACTTTGTTCTCATAATAATGACTTATTTGATATGCTCCCTAACCCCTAGATTTTCTAAAAACAAAAGTGAAATGGGGTTTGGAGATGTGGAAATGGTGCCTAAATGGTCATGATTATGTTTTGTGGGCTCTGGTTGGTTGTGGGGTTTCTCATATTTCGCATAGTGATTAGAGAGAAACTTCATGCTTAGAGAAAAGGGACTTCTAATGGTTGAAAATTTGGAGGGCATTTCAAATAAAAATTCAAGCGAAACTGTACGTGATGATATTTGTATTCGATATAACTGATAGACGATAACAAACACAAACTGGAAACAGTAGTCATGACGCGACCGAGTACTTGGTAGTGCCAATCTCATGGTAAACTTCAGTAGTTGGAAATTTCATGACAATCATCATCAATAACCTGTCGCGCCCTTTTCGTCGACGGCGTCGACGTCCTCTCAGTCCCCACCCTACTTCCCTTCACAGTCCCTTGTCTCGTTTCCGGCGGAAAATATTAAGATTTTAAGTATTATATTGTTTAGGTTTTTTATTATTTTTTTTATCACAAATGGTCATTAAAATTGACACTCACCATCAAGATGGTCCTTGAAATAGAAAATCAATCAATATAGTCCCTGAAAATAGGTGTCGCAAATCAATGTGGTTATTCCGTCATAATTCTATTAAAAATTCTATTAAGTGCTGATGTGGCACATAAATGGGTCCCATAAGTTATTTTTTCTCATAAATGATTCTTGAAATTGACCCGCGACATCAAAATGGTTCCTGAAATTGAAAATTGATTAATGTAGTCCTTCCGTCACAATTCTGTCAATTATTATATGCTGATGTGAGGCATAAATAGGTCACACAAGTTTAATTAAATTTTAAAAAAATTACAAATAGGCTTAATAATTTAATAGTTAATAAAGAAAATTGTCAACCCAAAAACTCAGTCCTGCAATCACCTCTGATCCCAGTCCACATTTCTCTACATCCTTCGCTCTCTATTCTCTAAAAAAATAAAAATTTAATACACTAATTTTTACACATTTCGATACCTTCACCAAATTGAACCTAAATTGAGATCACCTTTGGTGATGACTTGGCCGATTGCCAACGACTGCGGGGATATCACCGTTAACATTAAGTGATCAACATCCTCACAACCTTAATCTTGGAGAGCTTGTTCGACGCTACCCTGGTGGTCTGGTGATGCAAAGAATGGCAAGGTCTGCCTTGAGATAGTGAGGTTATAATCGATGTGCATCTATTGTTGGTTGAAAATTATTTCCACACCCCATATTAGGCCTTGTACCTTTGAGAATTTATGGAAGGGATCTTTCTTCGGAGTAGGCCCTACAATATAAAAAAAATTTCATCGTGCAAAAAAGTATTTAGACAACTTTTTAAATTAATTATTAAACCTAGACCTGACAATTTCTTACACAACCCATTAACACGACACATAAACAACACGTAAACAACACGAAAATAACAGGTTTCGGGTTAACACATTACACGAGAGTGACAATCGGGTAACCTGTTTCGACAAGATAAGAAAAAAGTTGTTTTGATGATTTTAATTTTTTAAACTACTTAAGAAACTTACTATAAAATACAAAAGATATAGTGGATATGTCATATGTATATATTGTTTATTAATTATTATTGTATAATTATTCTATATAAACTTTAAAAATTTAAGTTTTAATTAATTAATTATTTTTATAGTATATTATAGGCAAAGAGTGAGATTAAAAAATTATAAAACACATTAAAAATAAAAATATCAAGTAATTTAAAAATACCAAACACATTTAAAAAATTATAATAATTAATTTGCAAGTGCAAAAAATGTGAAAAAAAAAATAAGCAAATGCTCGTAATCGCATCCACTATACTTTGAGGATAGGTACATCGCCGTTTGAAAATTTAAAATCATACAAACCCTCATGAATAATATTTTTAAGGGAGTTCAAAATAAATAAAATTCATAATCATTAATATATAAGTCAAAAAAATGTGAAAGCATATATAAACACTTGTGATTGCGTCCTCTACGCTTAGACGATGGTTACATAGTTGTTTAGATTTTTAAAACCTTCGAAATCTCATGAATAGTGTTTTTTATTTGAGTGCAAAATTAATAAAATTAATAATAATTATTGTAGAAGTGTGAAAAATGTAAAAAAAATATACAATCACTCGTAATGACAAGCTTTACAACTTTCGTGCAGGGGTCAACTTTGAAATTTGACACCATAATCTATAAACCTTAGATTTAAATTTAACCGTCCATTGTCATTTACACTTTATTCTACTCACCGAATTTCATTTTTTAGATTTTTTTTTTTTTTTTGAAAAGTGATCTTTTAGTAGATGTAGAAAAATGAACGGTTCAGATTGTTGATACGATATTCAGATATTTACAGTTAACTAAAATACGAGTTGATGTTATATAGTTTCTAGAGACTTTATAAACATCGAGCTATATTTTCACTAATGGTAAAACTCTGAACATAATATCAACAATCTGAACCATTCATCTTCCTGCATCCTATAAGAGATCATGTTTTCAAAAAAGAAGATCCGAAGAAAAAAAAAACAAAATTTGGTGAGAAGAATGGAGCATAAATATAAACGGCAATCAACAGTTAAATTTAGATCTATAGGTTATGTATTGTGGAAAACCTTAGTGAAAATATCGTCAATATAACCCTTGAAGACAATATATCAAGCCAAAGTTCCAATATCATTTCCCTTGGTGATTTATGAAATTGAAGTGTTTTATTGTAAAAAACGTGCAAGGTTCCTCAACCTTGAAACACAACTCTCTTCATTTTGCATATCTTTGAACATTTGTATTTTGTAGTATGACCAATGTTTTTTCATTAGGCTCTTATTTTGGGGTATGTAAATTTGAAAGACAAATGTTTTTTTAATTTTTTTTTATTTTATGTTTTGAAGTAATATTTATGTGAAAATGTGGCATGCATATACTAGTTTATTATTATGTTTTACATTTTTTTAGGTCAAATTATGTTTTTCATTTTCATTATTTATTGATTTAAAATATATTTTTCTTAACGAATAACGGGTCGGATCATATTACTTGATAATATTAATGGGTCGATTTCGGATCAGGTCATATTATCCGTTTATTTTAACGGATGTTACACGACACAACCTGTTAAGCTATCGGGTATGACACAAACACGAGAACACACGACACGAATGTCAAGTCTAATTAAACCCACATCAACACATAACAAAATGTTTTACAGAATTGTGGCAAAATGATCATATTGATTTTGCGACACCTATTTTCAAGGACTACATTGATGGATTTTCAATTTCAGAGCCCATCTTGATGGTGTGGGTTAATTTCAGAGACCATTTGTAATAAAACCCGTAAATCTTGTGGAACCCATTTATGTGCCACATCAGCACGTAACAAAATTTTTAATAGAATTGTGACGAAAGAACCACATTGATTCGTGACATCTCTTCTCAGGAATTACATTGATTGATTTTCAATTTCAGGGACTATTTGTGATAAAAAAAAAAAATAGAAAAAACCTAAATATAATGTTTCGTAGCTCTGTAGAATAAGTTTATCATGATGTAGCATCTAAGGATTTTATAACTGTTTCGACATTCTTGTTGTTTGATCAGCTCACTCGCACCTTCTTCATTGTCGGCATCCACATCGTTAAGCCCAGCCACATTGATGTATTTTGCCTTTCTAGTATTGTCTTTTTTTAAGAAAAATTTAAACTTGAGCAGGACCGTTATTTGTTCATGCGAGATGTGTATGGATTGTTGAGGAAAAATAGAGTACACAAGCGTTTGAGAAACAAAACAAGTAAACAAATTACTTGTATTACACTCGCAAAATACTACAACACAAAAACTTTCAAGGACACATTAGAAGCTATGACACTCCATCTTTCTAGAGACACTCTAGGCCACTCACACTCCCTGGAAAGACCATTCTTACATCTAAGTTATTTTCTTGCTTCTCTTCTTGGTTGCTACTATCTTACTTTCTTAGTTTCTTGATTAGTTGCTTTCTTACTGAGCACCACACCTTATATTTATACATGTGCAAAACCGACTTACTAAGTCGGTGGAATTGGGTTCATTTCATCCTAGTCATAAGTTTTTGTTGTTCTAGAATTTTCTACAAACAAAAATATTTTTCTAGATTTTCTTAGCCTAAGGCGGTGGACTTGGCTTTTCCATCTTGCTACCTTTGTTGCTGCACTTTGCTAGAGTTTTTTTAGCATATTCCCATTATAGAATCTTCTAGAAAAATCCCATGCATGTTTGAACCAGACCAATTTAGTTCCTTTGTACCGATTGATCTTGATGGGCTGGTGTTGATCTTTAACACTCCCCCTCAACACCAGCTCATTCTTTTCTCCACGCTGAGTGGATGCTTTATCTTGAACACCCATTTGCAAGATATAGGTTTCACGTTTCTTGGCTTCGCCTAGTTGTACGCCACTCGCAATTCTGTGACACTTCTTTACGCATCTCAGCTTCAACTGCTTCTTCTACTATGGTTGTGTTGATGTATTTGGGATTTGGCTTTGGTATTCTCGTTGACCTCCTTAGTTGTGATTGTGGAGTTGATATTTCCACTTCACTAGGTCTATCTTCTTCTGGTTGTTGGTACATGCCAGTTCTATAGGATTATGAGGCACTTCTTACTTGACATCGTCACCATCAAGCAAATCCTCAGGCTCATCTGGACTTGATTGAATTTGGGCTATTTGTTCTCCTATTTCTCCTGCAACGTATCTTGAATCTATCTCGAGTCAGGCAACACTGCATTTTTTGACCACCAATAAGAAGATGTTTCTACGTCTCATTTTTCCTCTATGGTGATATGCTATGGCATCCCAATCATCTTCACTGTTCTTCTTTAAGCTGCAAGTGGCAACATTACTCTCTACATACCTTTTGAACCAGAAATTCTTCGCCATGTGGCCTTTCTTTCCACAGTTTGCTCTCAAACATATTATTCTGGGACTAACCATAATTGCTATGATACTTTGGAGCCACCCCTTGCCGAGAACTCTCCTTCATCCAATGACTTGTCAACTTGCCACCATTTATTTTAGATCCTTCACCAACATGCTTCTTGAAGCTGCCTTACTTTTGTTGGTGTAGAGCACTTCCTCTTCACCTTTTGTCGAGACCCCTCCCATTTGCTTTGCCAAAAGCTTCTTGATTGGCAAGCAAATTTTCAAACTCAACAAGTGATGGTTGGGTCAGCCATCCTTGTACGAAGCAACAAAGCTTCGGTATTCAAGTCTCAACCCATTAATAATTATTCTTTTTATCCTAGATTCTACAATGACAACACTAGGATCTAATTTAGAAATTTCATGGCAAATAGACTTTACCTTGTGAAAATATGTGCTATCGTCATGTCCCCTTGGGCCACTGATAACAGAAGTTGCAATATTGTATCGTTCCACTTTGAAAAGAGTGTGGCAAATGTGTCTCATGTTTCTTTCGATGTTTTGCTTTTCCTTATGTGCTCTAACGTGTCCTCTTCAACCGTAGGTTTTAGGGCAAACATGGCTTTGACTAGCTTGATCTTCCACTTACGCAAAGTGCTGCTAGTGTCTTCTTCCAATTGCGTAACTTCATTATAGCCAACGATCTCCCAAAGATCTTGGCCTTGTAGGTACGACTCCATGCATGTCACCCATGTGTTGTAATTTGTGTTGTTCAACTTCTTGATTCCTCCAACAACTTGACGATCATTCATCGTGTCAATAGAGCTTCAATATGCCGAACAAGATTAGCCAACAATTTTGCGAAGTACTAAACTTTGCACAGTTCTCAAAAACTTCACTAGAGCTGATCCCTGATTGTATCACTCTGATACCAATTGTTGAGGAAAATTAGAGTACACAACTTTGACACAAGTGTTGGAGAGACAAAACAAGTAACAAATTACTTGTATTACACTCACAAAATTTTACAACACAAAAACTCTTAAAGACACACTTTAGAAGATATGACACTCTCTCTTTCTAGAGACACACTTTAGACCACACTCACTTTTAAGTTATTTTCTTGCTGCTCTTTTTGGTTGCTACTCTCTTACTTTCTTAGTTTCTTGATTGGGTGGTTTCTTACTTAGCACCACACCTTATATTTATACATATGCAAAACCGACTTACTAGGTGGAATTGGGTTCCTTTTATCCTAGCCATAAGTTGTTGTTCACTTGTTCTAGAGTTTTCTACAAATAAAGACATTTTTCAAGATTTTCTTAGCGTTGGACTTGGCTTTTCCATCTTGCTACCTTTGTTGCTGCACCTTGCTAGAGTTTTCTAGCATATTCACATCCTAGAATCTTCTAAAAAAATCCCATGCGTGCTTGAACTAGATCACTTTTGTAAGGACTGATCTTAAAAGGCTGATGTTAATCTTTATCATGGATATCGGTAACAATTATTTTGGGCTGATAAAAATTGATAGGTTTTCAAATTATGGTGTTCTATTCTGAGGTTCTTGTTTCAATTTCTTTGGCAATGGAAAACAAAATTTCCTCAAAGTCGATATTACCGCACGCTTTTCACAGTTTTACCCTTAAGTTTTGATTAACAGGTGATTCTTGTAAATGCTTTACCAAACTCAACCTTAGCCAACTTTAGAATTAAATATAATTTTCGTATCTTTCTGAGGTGGGGATCCAAAAATTAACTCTAGAAATATACCCAAATTCAAATGTGACTTTAGATATAGCACCAATGTCATATATAAGACTTGTTTGGAAGTACTTTTAAAACGACTGAAAGCGGTTTTAGACGAAATGTTTTTAGGTTCTAAAATCACTCAAAAGTGTTTTTTGCAAGAAGCACCAGTCATCTAGTTTTTGTAGGAATCACTTTAATTGTTTTTTCAAAATTCACTTACATTTTTACTAAGAATAGATTCCAAAAATATTTTCACTAAAGCTGCTTTTAGCTATTTTAGAAGCACTTCCTAACGAACTCATAACCTCAATTTTTACGAAGCATTAGAAAGAGTGAGCCAATTTAAAATCAAATATGACATATTTTTCGGTGCATTGAAGAGAGTTTTGATTAACAACATTGTTATATATTCAATCATCATAACCTACAACATATTAAATCTAAAAGTTCCTAGGAAAATGACATTGCACATCCAAAATTAAATCAAAATATACTATGTCGTGGTGCTCATGAAATTCTTGTATATTCCATCGGAATAAACATGCTTATCTCCTCAAAAGAGTTATAATATACAATGTCGGTTCACTAATTAATTAAAACTAGTAATTAATGTAGTTGTCTTATCTTCATAATGCCCCTATTATATGACATAAACTCTATTCCTAAAAAACAATTATCTGGCGGTCGGTCGGCATCCAATCGAACGATGCCAGCGACTCATTTGGACCCAATCGGACAATGCCAGCTACTCATTCGGGTCCCACACGGTTGGCGCCCGCAGAGTTGCATAACCTACTACTATCGACAGTCACTAACCACTATATATAGTTGATCATGCTGAAAGAATGTGCAATTAAGCCACTAATTAAACGGAATTAGCAGCTGCAGCCGGTTTAAGTTTCTAAATTACACTCTTTGCTTCTCTTCCTGGTTTTTCTAGTGACCAAAAATGGTGAAGCTAGCTTTTGGTAGCTTTGGTGACTCTTTTAGTGTTTGCTCCCTCAAGGCTTACATAGCTGAGTTCATTGCCACCCTTGTTTTTGTGTTTGCTGGTGTTGGATCCGCAGTTGCTTACGGTAATTAACTGCGCTTAATTATTAATTTGCACTCGTCATAATTACTATATATCATAATTTTTAACATCAATCATCATGCGTGGTAAACTTGCTAAAAAGTGTGTCAACAACTCTCACAATCATGCGTTCATGATCTTTTGTGTGTTGAAATGTTAAAAGAGCGTCGATAAAGTTTTCCGAACGTTTATGTGCACGCACTCTCTTATAATAGCACACCGCAAGGCTGCACTGATGAAGCTTTTTTTAATAAAGTTACTTGCACGAGAGATTACTTGTCTAAACCAGTTAAATAAAAAGATGGCACGGGCTATGGTTATAAAGGTTAACCTATGTTAAAAGTAAATATAGTTGAACAACTGTGTATGTTGTAAATTTACAACCGTGAATTTAAACCGTTAGACAAAATTAATCAGATTAATGATTCATATAAAAAAATCATGTAGTTTCAGATATGCTAAAACTAATATGATCAAAAGTTTGGTACAACTTAGTAGTGTAATTACTTGATTAACTATTTCATAATTAAAGTGTTTAATTTCAAGCCAATTAAATTATTTTTTTATGTGTTTGCAGGTAAGCTCACAGATGCATCCTTGGATCCTGCGGGGCTAGTAGCGATTGCCGTGGCCCATGCATTTGCGCTGTTTGTGGGGGTTTCCATCGCTGCAAACATCTCAGGTGGCCATTTGAATCCAGCTGTTACATTTGGATTGGCCATCGGAGGCAACATCACCATCCTCACTGGCATTTTCTATTGGATTGCCCAACTCTTGGGCTCCATCGTCGCTAGCTTTCTCGTCAAGTTTGTTACTCAATTGGTATTATATAATATTTCCTTCAACAAATTTCATACTCGTTTGACACGTTAGATACAAGGAAAATGATTATCAATCTGAATTACATATTGTTAAGAATTCAAATGATCGATTATTTCAGTCGACATCCTAACAACATAATATGTTAGACTGTCTGATAGAACGTGGTTCTTATATGTCTTTGTATTTGGCAGGATGTTCCAACCCATGCACTCGGTGCAGGAGTAGGTGCTATTGAAGGTGTGGTGTTTGAGATCATCATAACCTTTGCTCTCGTCTACACAGTCTATGCTACAGCTGCAGACCCCAAGAAGGGTTCACTGGGAACCATAGCGCCCATAGCGATCGGCTTCATTGTTGGCGCTAACATTCTCGCTGCTGGCCCCTTCAGCGGGGGCTCAATGAATCCGGCCCGATCGTTCGGCCCAGCAGTGGCCAGCGGCAGCTATTCAAATATTTGGATCTACTGGGTCGGGCCACTTATTGGTGGTGGGCTTGCCGGGCTAGTCTATGGTGACATTTTCATTGCGTCCTATGCCCCAGTCCTACAATCTGAGGACTATGCGTAATTCATTAGCTTTGTTCATGTGATTTGTGGTTTCTTCTCCTCTTATTTGCTTCCCTGCTTATGCTTTCCTTTTGTGAGCTGTGTTCTTGCGTTCTGGTTGAGCATCTAAGATGGTACTTGTCAATTCCAGGAAAGAAAAAGAAAAAAACGAAAAATTCGAGGCTTGAATAAAAAAAATGTACATATTGTGAATTATGTTTGATGCTTTTGCGGTTTTATATGGTTGTTTGATTTACAAAATTATAAAAAAACTGGCTGAAACGATTAAATTACAAATTTTAATTGTAAACATGGTAAAATTAAATGCTGGCGAGATGTTGTCGATATACTGCTGAAATATTTGATCATTTCAAATAAGATGGTGGATTCGTGACACCACTTTTTTTACACTATTTTTTACACAAATTTTTATAGGGCCCACTTCATAATGTATTTTAACAATCCAAACCGTTTATTTTTTAAAACATCATTTATAGATCATCATTGCAAAAAATAGACAAACCAAAACCATTAAGAAATTCATTTTTAGTGAAGAAAAATGAATGAGTACTGCAAAGAAACCCTAAACACTTAATTCAATGGTCATATGGTTTCAAATCTGGGTGATTTTGGAAGACATGATCTTTAAGGGAAGATATAAAAAATAGACGATTCAGATCGTTGAACTACATTACCAAAAAAGGCCCACAAAAACATATGTCAAAAAGTAGTGCCACAGATCCGACTGTTCAAACAATTAATGACCCTTAAAATTTAGACTCTTAAACTACTATGTCAAACTAAACTAACAAATTAAATGTTCAATTGGAAAAAGTATCCAAATGTAGAAGTATCCAATCCAATAAGTAATGCTACAGAGACTAAATTTGCAAGAAAAATTAGCAAACTAAATAAAGTGTCACCAATAGAAATGAGTACTTTAATCAATGCTTAAGTAATATCCAATCATTAACTTCCATATCATTTAATTTAAAGAATTATATCTAAGTTTCCCTAACATTACCTAATCCAATAACTAAACCACTAAACCCTTTTACAATATTTTATTTGCTCTCTAGTAGATGAAAACTTCCATGAATTAGAATTTAAATAAAAAACAATTACAACATACTCTGACACAAAGAGGGTGATGAAGCCATAAAGTGTAGTGATGTGAAAAATGAGACTAAATTTAAACCTAAAAGTGCCTAAACACAAGAGTGCGCTGGTGAGCGGGAATGAACAAATTTCACACGTGATGTCAGAGCATAAATAAAGTATAGCATAGTGGATTGAGAATTATACCATCAGAGATAGTCTCCAATACCAGATTTGCCAAGAATCCTTGTTGATACGAAAGTTCAGTTGCTAAAACCTGGAAGGGCGAAAAACAAGGGTGAGTGGGCCTAAAAATAAAGTTTTATAAAAACCTTTTGGAAAACATTATAACCCCTCTCCGTAAAACAAGTATAGTTTCCAAAATATACATACTACGTATAGTGTGAAAATACTTACCGTCGCCTGAAATATCTCAAGAATTCAATACAGCTCAATATTTCGTAAGTAAACACATGACTTCGTAATCAACATAATCTCGTATAAGTAAACATCTCATATCGAGTGCTCATCGACATATGCTAACACATGAGTTAATGCAGAGGTATTCTGACATGAACAGGACTGGGTGTAACAATGATATACACTTTAGTACTACAATCATGGGAAGATTGGCGTTATGTGCAACGCATAAAAGTCCTAATTGCCTATAGCAATCTAGAACAGGACTGGCACCTACAGTGGATCCAAAGTGAGCATACGGTGCGATGTGCACATACACGTGAAATACTGGCCCTGATCTGGGTGAGTACCAACACCGGTGCAGCAACGATAAGCAGATAATATAAATATAATCATGCCACAATGATTTGATAATTCCAGTCAACATAATATTATTCATGTCCACAAGTATAATTAAGCCATCAATAATAATAATACGCATACATGTGCATCCTGTAGGATGCATCATAACGTCATAATTTCTATCAATGTGCTAAAACTTATAAACATCAAGCTAATCTAGGCATATTGTAGAAAACTCTTTATGAAATGTATAAATGGAAACTAACAATTATATATATATATATACTATATAAAAGAAAAGACCCATTCACAGATACTTGCGAAATAGTAGTCGTTCGAACGTGAGAAGCTGGGGCCTACAATAGTAATCGCACCTAAGCATAATATTGGGACCCGTTAGTAAAACTCCACTAAGAAAATTAAATTTGGGAAAATGGAGTGCAGATTTTGAATCAGGGCATCGAAATACGCTAAGGAAGGTCCTCAGCAAATTTTGTAAAAAGTCAACGGTCAACCCTAAAAAGTCAATAAAGATGCCTCGATGATCAACTACGTCAAAACTTTGGGATTTCACTAAATGGATGTCAAAAACGAACTCGGGGCGTCAAAATTAGCCTAGGAGGGTTTCCGAGAAAATTCCGAAAAAGTCAACCTAAGGAATATTCCAAGAATATTCCAAAGAATATTTCCAGAATATTATGAGCCCATTTTGAAACTTGGTTAGCCTAAAACATCAGTCCAAAGGTTTGGGCCAAGGACTTGGACCAGGCTTTGGGCCTAAAGCCTTTTTTTTTTCCTTATTTTTCTTCTCCGGCCGATTGTCACTGCAACTGTCGGAATCTGGGAATGAAATGGCCAGAGTAAATCCCGGTTCCGACTAACTGAAAACTTCACCAAACCTATCCAAGTAATATACCAAAATGAAGATCAAAGAACAAGGGTTTGAATTATAACCTTGGTTTCCTCGGTCGTGGCCGGAGTTGGCTAGAAAATGGCTTGAAAACCATTAGGTCTCCACCGGAAAACTGGAAAAGTTTCCTAGAGTTGGTTTCTGCACCAGATCGTCACCAAAACATGTGCACAACTCAAAAGATCAACTCAACACGTCAAAGAGGAAGAGATCGAAGGTATTTCGAGTCTTACCTTGGTTGGAAAATCTGAGAACTCGTCGGAGTTCTCTATCCTCAGTTTCCCTGGTTTACGTGCAAGCCCGAGGGTTTAGTTTGAATCTCTGGGCTCGGGGAAAGAGATGTGAAACGAGGTGATAGTTGGGGTTATGGTGGCAGTGCTCGCCGGAGTGGGAGTGTGCTGGTGATGGTCTAGGCACTAATGTTTGCAGAGGAAAAGAGAGCTGAGGAAGAAGATAGAGGGAAGAGAGAGTGTCTAAAAGAATTAGGAGGGGAAGCCACGCGGAAGAGAGGGAGACTTGGTGTGATTGTGGGTCCCACAAGCTAAATATAAATTAATATAATATTTAAAATATTCAAACAAAAAATATTAAAATAACAATATAATAATTCGAAAAATATATAAAATATAAAATAGTACTTTTTTACAAAAGTATTTCTTGGATGCGTAACTCCATAAAATCTTCATCGTAACTCCGATTTCAATTCCGTTTGCGCCTACACGTTTGTACCGTTGCATATTTCGAGATACGATAAAATAATAACCCATATGCGTCACGAAATGACGATTAACGAAAGTCAATATTCTCATCTCTAAGGATGTTTTCGTCAATTCCCTCATTCAAAATTAATAAAATCGTAAAATTAAGGACGGGTTGTCACATAAAATCGTAAAATCATAAAAATAGCTCGGCTTTTTTCTTCTTTTTTTTAATCGATAACAAAATAATAAACCACACCACTGAACCCTTAACAATATTTATTTGTTCTTTATTTTTTTTTTTTCAATACAAAGCCCTAACTATTATATTTGCACAACGTTTGGAAGAAACTAAGTTTCACCGGTGTTGCCTAACACTGTGCCACTTGTTGAAATAATTGTGATATTTTATTAGACAAAACTACTCTCCTAAAGTCTTTATTTAGAGGACATGTGAGGTCCTTTTTCATACGAGCTTCAGATAAATCTTATGGTAGGTTAAGTTATAAACTTAAATCATTCTTGTTACACGAAACACAATAATTCTACTAAGTGATTAAATGAAAAACGTAAAACCGTCCGTCTTCTTCACCTACCATCTCTCTTCTCCACATCTCCTTCCTCTCTCCAACTCTCTTGCGATCGTTCACTCCCCTTCTACCCCCCCTGAGATTTTTGGTTTTTGTTTTTTGGTTATGAAAGGGGGAAAGGATTTGTTTCAAAATTTTCACCACTGTCGGAAAATTTCATATAAAAAGGGTTCATGCATACAAGAAGAAAGGCTTCCAATTTTCAAAACAACACAATCTCAATTTTGGTGATTTGTAACTAACTAGGTTTGAATATTATTGACAAAAGATTTGAATAAAATTGTATGTGTAAAGTTAATACGGTTTTATTTGGATTTGTTGAATTTAGATATTCGATGAGGAGACTAGGTTTTGCAGATGAAAGAGAATCGACATGACGTGAAACCTTCTTCTCTCTTCTTAATTTTTTATTGGGACGTTTTGATATAGACCCCTCATTTTTAGGCTTCTTAGATTAAACATCTGTTCAATTTAACAATTTGATTAAACATTCTCCGACAATTTTGGTGTCATGTGTATTTTAATTAACCCATTGTAATGTACCTAAATTACATATTTTTCCATAGCCTTTAACATATCTCTTTACTGTATCCAGTTTCTTCACCCCAATATGCACGCAAGTTTCCTAGATTCTTGCTAACTATGTCTTAGAGTTTTAATTTGAGTAGAATACTTGTTGAATATCAGAAGGATTTGAATTTAAGGATATTTATAATGTTATTTTTCTAGTGAATTTTATTTTCCAGCGGCACTTCCTTCCTATGAACATACCATAAGTTTCAGAAGCCTTCTTTTCGTACCAAGGTCGATGTTGGTATTCAAGTTCCAGTTACTGATTTTTATTCAATCATCAGTTGGGTGCATTGATTTTGATTGTCTTTCAAAGTCGAGGGTTTTGATTAAACGAAAACAAATAAAAGATGAAAACTTGATTAATCTAGGTATAATTGAAGCTGTTATCGAGTTAAAAAAACATGATTCACACATTAGGGTCGATGCATGTTGTGTATTAGCCAAATTGTTAATTAGGGTTTTAGTATTAATCGAATTAAGAATCCTATATGGAGCTTCGGTTGGATCTCAGATCCATCCAACTTGCTAGGAGTTACACCGCAACGTACGTTGCTAGTATAAGAAGTTGAGGGTCCTGAGCAAGGCTATGATTAGTACATTATTAATGTTATGCTGACTCATATTGGACTACAACTTTGTAATGTACCAGTTAACATTTTTAATTTTGTACATTATTGGAATGCAACTTTGTAATGTACCAAGAGTTTGGTATGTCATTTAATGTTATGCTGACTCATATTGATCATTTGGTACATAAAGTTTTTATTTTTGAAACGTATTTGTCTGGAAAAATGTTATACATTGTGTGTAATGTACCAGGAGTTTGGTACGTTACTTAATGTTACACTGACTCATATTGATCATTTGGTTCATGATAGAATGTTAAATTAGATCATTCAAGGTGTTTGGTACGTAAAGTTTTTTTATTTTTTAAACTTATCTGTCTGGAAAAACGTTATATAGTGTGTGTTTGTAATTTACCAAGAGTTTGGTATGTTACTTAATGTTACACTGACTCATAATGATCGTTTGGTACATGATATAATATTAAATTAGATCATTCCAGGCATTTGGTACGTAAAAGTTTCAGTAATTTTTGAAACGTATTTGTCTGGAAAAATGTTGTACAGTGTGTTTGTAATGTAACAGGAGTTTGGTACATTACTTAATGTTACACTGACTCATAATGATCTTTTGGTTCATGATATAGTATTAAATTAGATCATTCCAAGCATTTGGTATGTAAAGTTTTTTTATTTATTTTTGAAACGTATTTGTTTGAAAAAAAAAATGTTATACAATGTGTTTGTAATGTACTAGGAGTTTGGTACGTTACTTAATGTTTTGGTTCATGATATAATGTTAAATTAGATCATTCAAGGCGTTTGGTACGTAAAGTTAATTGCATAGGGGCAAAGTTATACTCACTGGTCATTAGCTCCTATCAAAACGAGATTATACAAAGAAATTAGACTAAAAGCTGGAAATGGACAACGCCATTGGGCTAGTATCGATATATATAGTAGGCCAACTAAGAAATGTGGTTCTCTGTTCGGAGGCTTTATTTTTGAAAAAAAAAAAAAAAAGAGAAGAAAAGAATGTGAGTTTTTGGTTGAAGGCTTGGTATGTGATATCAAATGTTTAACACAACTGAGGTCAATAGATTTTCGTTTTGCTCCTCACGAATGTAATGAGGCAGCCCATCCAATGGCAGGTGTTGTTTCACGTGTAAGAGACTTTCATAGATGGCATTGAATTATAAAAACGTGGGAGAACCGGCTTCCTAAGGAATAGGCACGTACATAAATATATCTACATAAAAGATATATATGAAATTTAATAATTAATATATTAAATTAAAAAAAACACAATAATAACTTGTAATCTAAATAAATATAAAAATGTTGACATGACTATTGTTTAGACGTCATAATCAAATTTTGTATTAGAACCAATGTTTAATCTAAAAAGTACTAAAAAGGTCATGGGGATTCTAATTTTTCCTTTTTTATTATTTTCTATTTCATCAATTAATATTTTCTTTCCGTATTTAACTTAATAACTTAATCTACCGAAAAATTGATATGAGGAATCATATAATGAAGAACTTTACATGTTCTCAAAATGAAGACTTTAGGAGACCTGCTGTCCTTTTGTTGGATTAGAAGACATGGATTTTGATTGAAGAAGACGCTTCACCCTTCACCAATCAAAAGCACATTATCCTGAGTCACGATCATGGCGGGGTTCAATCAAGTAGAGTCACACGTAAAGAAGATTAATTGGAGAAGAACTATTTCAAAATTTTCTGCAGACATATGGCAACTGTTTTCATGCATGTATCATCGCAACTTTAATCGATGCAAAGTGTTGTACTTATGTGAGATGATAATTAACACTACAACATATAAGATAAAGGGTTAGTTAAAATAGTTATGAGATTGATATAATTCCTTATTTTAATATCTGAAATTTAAATCGATAGAAGTGATCATTGAGTGTGTTCATTATCAATCATTTTGGTCATTTCATGAAAAATCTCCGTTAAATAAGATCAAAATAATAAAAATACTCTCAAATTTTGTCAAAGCATTTTGACTCATTGTTGATTAAATTAAGGATATTTTTGTAATTTTGGTCTTTATTTAACATATTTGTCATGTCACATCCCGGTCCGGGCCCCCATCATATCCCGGGCTCGACTCCACCGTAGCACGATATTGTTCGCTTTGGGCCCCGACCATACCCTCACGGTTTTGTTTCTGGGAACTCACGCGAGAACTTCCCAATGGATCACCCATCCTAGGATTGCTCTCGCGCAAACTCGCTTAACTTCGGAGTTCCGATGAACTCTGAAGCCAGTAAGCTCTCAAAATGCCTCGTGTTAGGTAGAGATGCGAATATACATATAAGGCTTACAAGATCCTCACACCTGGACGATGTGGGATCTTACATGTCATGGACTAAAGAGTTATATCAATACCATTTTAGCTAAAATGTCTAACAAAATATCTAGGTCATGTTGGGTAAAGGATTTGATCTGGACAACTCTATAAATTTAAGGTATTTAACAGTAAAGGAGAGCGATTTTATCTACTCCATCTCCTACTCCATACCACAAATTTTTTGTTTCTTCTTACCACAAATCTTTAAAATAAAAACATTCATTTAATCCAATCCAATCATCTTAATCAAACGATGCTTAATATTCAATTATATACTTTCTTTTTTCACTTCTTTCTTATGATGTGGATATATCTTTATTTTTTGTGTTGAGTGTAAAGCTGGATTTATAGTTAGGTGAAGGTGAATGCATGGAGTTTGTGGAAGATGACACTCATACTCCTTTAATCTTTTATAGTGGTTTTGTCAACTCGTTATCACTTATCAGAATGAGATGCCTCGAAGAGCTTTGTTAAACACCATAGGTTGATAAAATAAAAATAAAATAATATAAACAACGTTTGAACCGTTCAAATCAAAGTAATTAGCATGGTTTTTTTTAGGTATTAATTAGCATGGTTTGGTTGTAAAAAAGTGTTGACCCAATCAGTTCTACGTACTCGAGATGCTGTAAGTAAAAGAAAAAAAAAAAAAAAAAAAACTCTATCCAAGATAAATCACTATTTTCAATCAAACCACAATTAGTTTGCTTTAACTCGGTTTGCATTATATATTAACCCGGTAAAGCGCATAACAGAAGACCATATATAACAGTTAAATTACAATTGACGACTGATGTAGCAATTTGAAATCTTATATCAAATTTTGTACTTAACTAACCGAATTGTTAAATGTTATTTCTTATTAATATAGGACTTTAAATGCATGTATTTATTAAAAAAACTATTCAAACAAAAAATTTATTAGTTGAAATATTAGTGGAATAAGGGACCCACAATTAAAGTTAATTAAAAATAAATTTAACGTTGATGTCAAATTTAACTCCTAATCACAAAGGTTTTAAATTCAGTCAGTAAATAACATTTCGGTTAGAGGGATTTTTTATATTAAATATGCACAACCACATCTCTACCTAAAATTTGACACCTCATTTGAAGATGCTCTAAACATCCTTAACAATTCAATTCATCTTCGACAGTGAAAAGTTTTCTCAACTATTGTTCCATTCACATAAGAAAACATGAAATATTTGCTTAATAATAGACGATTACCTAAGAACACCCTCCTTGTGAGGGTAAAATCACCATTGTATCCCTTGTTAATCAAATAAGTTTAATAATAATTTCCATAAATAAAGGTGAAATAGTAATTTTACACTTGCTTCCCTGCGTCCTATTTTCTTCTTTTTTGTTTTGTTTTGTTTTTCTCTTTTTGTTACTTGTTCTATAATAACTTCCTGCGCATGTGTTGAAATTACTAGTGCTTACAAAGAAAAGTGACCAAACCAAACCAGTTGCTAAATGGACTGGGACTGGTTTGGTTCAGTTATGTTGCTAATTAGAGTTCAAAATTACACCAATCAATACCATATTGGTTTGGTACTACAGGTCGAACCCTAAATTACTTCAAACCAGACCATGTTGAACCCTACTTATATGGACAAACGTATCAATATTGATTGAAATATGCCTCACAAAGAAAATTTGAGTCACTTTTTTGTTTCTACTTTTCCACTCTATCATAACAACAAAGAGGAATATTTTTTTTTGGGGGGGGGGCGGCGGGGGGGGGGGGGGGGGGTGGTGGGGTGGCGGGGGCGGGGGACACGAAGATGATGCCTTTATGATAATTGAAATGTGCTATGTTCAACCCTACATATATGCACAAACGTATCAATATTGATTGAAATATGCCTCACAAAGAAAATTTGAGTCACTTTTTTGTTTCTACTTGGCGGGGGACACTAAGATGATGCCTTTATGATAATTAAAATGTGCCATTCCACACAATTTTAAGTTTTGATGACTTGGAACATTTTGGTAGGTAAGAACTAAGAATTGATCAAATATTAATATGTGCCATTTCTTTTGCTACCAAAAACATGAGCTGTAAGTGGGACAATCACTGATAAATGTGGCACATGTCTTGGTATATACATATCCAACCGAACCCATGCCATATAAATACAATTAGGTGTGTCTAGCTTGCATATTGTCCCAAGATTTGGAATGTGAGTACACCACCCTAACTCGACCCATCACCAAACTTTTTTTATTTCATTATCTTCCAAATTATTGGGTTATTATGACCATGCACAAATCAAGTGACACATACACACATATATATAATCATCATCTCGACGGTCAGATATTAAACTATTATCAAGCGGAATCTAACTTAGTTAAATTTTCAAATTGATAATGATCATCTAATTAGTCATACCATATATACAATTGCGCTAAAAATCTCTGAAGAAACGGAAAAAAGGCCGGTCTTAGGTTTGAGCTGCATAAAGCGTCTAATGCTAGCTTGATTTCTTTACTGGTTTTACCTCAGATTGAACTCAATCATAGGGTTAACAATGAGTTTGAAAGTGAAAGTGATCCAAACTGATCCACCACTATCCAAAATGAATGAGTTTAGAAAATTTCTCTTGCACCAACTTATAAAAGCTTATGTATCAATATGAATGCACGCCAAACACGGTTTTTTTTTATTTTTTATTTTTTAACCGTAGGTAAAAAGCATTCAATTTAAAACTAATTGGATGCGAATATCAATCTAAAATCAATTGGTTGTGAACATCAAATCTAAAACCAATTGGATGGTGTAATGTTCCACTAATCTTTTTGGGAGTTTGAACTTTTTTTTTTGGTGAATGATAAAAATTTACATGGTACAAAAAAATGATTTCAAATTTTTAAATCATATTTAATCCTCCTTCCCTTCCATATGTTCTGCCTTTTTTTTTTCCCTCCCAGAGACTGCGAGCCAACCCATCTCCCTTCTTCCCATCTACTTTCCCCCTCTTTCTTCCTAAAAAAAAACCCTCACTATTTGTAGTTTTTCTCCCGTGCTCCGCTCTCAATTGTCTCTACCGGTTTGAGAGTCGGTGGCATGTGGGCTCGGCGTTCTTCTCCGCTTTTCTGGCTTTTATTGTCGGCTTTTGTTGCTTTAAGTTCATTTGGTTTCCACCTTTCTTGGTTCCCTGTTGCCCCTTTACAAACCCCAACCTCCAGCCTCCTCTATCTTTTCCCTTAGCAGCCCACCCTCATAATTCATCCTCACCCCAACTTTTGCTCAGATCCTCGAGCGACGAGCCGAAGATGGTGGCCATGTCCATTTTCGTCCTTCATTACCCATACCCGGACCGGCATGCCAGATTTCCCTCGAGGCCAAGTGCTCTTCGACTTATACCAAAGTAGGGGTATTTCATATACCCCTTTAGCCTTACCACTCAACCATCTGTTTCTGTATTTGTATATAATTGTCGGGGTTAGTGAAGGTGATTTTGATTCAGTGGCTATAGTTCGGAACAGCGTTCCTGGTGACAAAATTTGGTTGCAGGTTTGTAACTTTTGTGATACGGTGTCTTGGTTGAATTGATCACTCAATCATTTTCTCTAGTGCGGCTACTAGCAAGGAGTTCATGGCGGTGGCGGCAATTCTCTGTGCTTGGATGATAGGAACTAGAGTTTTGTTATTTTATGTCTTTTTGGTTGTTGGGTTGGGCTTTATGTGTGTTTGGATTCTCCAAATGTACTTTGCGTTGGCCTTGTGTAGCCCTATTTTTATGTTTAATGAATTTAAGTTTTTGACTGACTAAAAAAGTCATACTTAGTATGGTTTTATTTTAACAGCACGATAATCTAAACTATTCTAATATACAGGAAAGAGGATCTAACTGGCCAAAAAGACTGTCCTGGGCGAATGGCTTAACGCCCATTACCAATAAATAATGAAATTGCATCCGAAGTTTTCATTTTGAGTCTCTTACGCAATATTGCTTACATAAAAGGGAAAACGAAAAGGTGATATCAAAATGTGAACGAAATAAGAACATTTTCACTCCTAAAAAGCCCACGGGCAATATGCAATTCAATCTTCCAAGTGAATGGTAACTGCCTTTAGTGAACAGTAACTGTCCAAGTGAATCTTCACCCGTAAACTGAATAACCTAGGCAATTCATATTAAAGTATTATTAAAATTTTTTTATAAAATAATAAAAGATAATTTTATTTTTAATTTCAGATGATAATAAAATATTGGTTGAAAGTATTTGAAAATATATGAAAATATTGAAATGTGGTGTAAGGTGAAAGAACATGATTAAGTATTTATAGAAAAAATTATTATTTTTAATATTTTTAATTAAGTTTTATGATTTTTTATAATTTGTATTTTTAATTAATTTTAATTGTAGTTGATATCAGCCTTGCATAACATGCCCAAGGGACTAGGCTAGTCGATTTTAGCCTAGGTAAGCAACTAGGCTCCCCCAGAGCCCATTGGATTGGGATGAGGTGGAGGAGTTTTGGGGAGAGGGAAGGGATTTTGAAATTGGTACCAAAAGGAATATCCTATATATAAAAATTATAATCTGCTAGACTAACTAGTCAAGCCCGCTAGTCAATTAAGATAGATTTGTTAGTCGATAAACAAAGATTCAATAACCAATTTCAAATACCAAAAGCTATCCTTGTTAGCAAGGCCTCAGTTCGTTCCAATTAATGTGTCAAGTGAGCATAATTGTGAGCACATACTAATTAAATATTCAAGTGATACATGTAGTTGTATATGTATGTGAGATATGTGACACAATATAAATAACTTTGTTACAAGATGTTTTTAGCCGGAAAAATCCACCTCTGGGCTAAAACGGGGGACTCTCCACTGAGTCCAATCTACTAGTATAATCAAGGTTCTTACAAAGTACCACAAAGCTCAATTCCTAGATCTAGTCTACAGGGCAGCTTTACCTTTGTGTAACCTTGCCTCACACAAGATGGATTCCTTCAGCCTTCACAAAGTCCTCAGCTCTTCACCTTATGACACCGAAAATGTATTGTCTCTAGTCTTCACATGATAGCAGCTCCTCCTGAACTCTTACCTTGTGGCACCGAGACTAACACACGAACTATGCATATGATGATATGTCAATCATATGCAAATTTGGATTCAAATGTCCAGTCAGTTTCTCCAGTCAAACTATTGAAGGAACTTGATGAGAATCCTAAAATGTATCAGTTTTAAAGATTTGAAACTAGAAACACTTGACCACAAATTTAATGCAAAACCACAAAACAATGCAACTCTATCATTCAATGATTGGGTGTTTAATGCATGAAAGAAGGTTTTGCAATTAGGGTTTCATAAATGAAGAACAAAGAGGAAGGTGAGGCCTTAATGCCTTTTTCTCTCTTTCTCTCTTTCTCTCTTTCTCTCTTTCTCTCTCTAGGAATATGATATGAAAACCCCAAGGAAGAAGTGAAAATCTAGCTAAAGAATATATGCAAAAGGGATGTTTCATTTCAGCTAGCAAGGACAAGGAACACGTGTCACATTAAAAAACAATCTAGGCAGATCCACAGCAAAAAACTCGTAACCAGCAAAAAGGTGTTAGTCAGTCTATGCGGGCAGGTGTTAATTTGTGTGCCCAGCTTGCTGGAAATCTGTGCGCAAGCTTGACTAGACAATTAAGCTAGTCATAATGAAGCAGGAATGTAGACATGAAATGCAAATGCATGAACAAACATTTTGAAGAGAGATGCGCCACTTCGTTGAACATTTCTTCCCAGTAGACACAGCCCATAAACAGAGAAAAGCCTAAAGCTAGATTAAGCATGTGGTACAATTACAATGTTGACAAGGAAAGTCAAACCTAAAAGTCTAGACTTCATAGATTTAATCCACTATCCCTTCAGGAATTTGAGAGGGGTGGAAGTGCTGCTATAAGGATCATTGATCTCTTTTTAATCAGAAAATGAAGAAAAGAAATAAAAAGGGGTAAAAATGATCTTAGCTCCATATACTTAGTATTTTTATTCTGCATACCAAAAAAAAAAAAAAAAAATGATCACAGTTGTTCAATTTTTGTAGGTGATTTTTGCTACCCACTCATTAGAGGAAAGACTTAAATGGAAGCGGGTTTATCGGCCTTGTGCATCTTCTTCCAATAATATAATGATATGTATAAAACTTTTAACACATGACATTTTATATTATTGAATCAGGATGCTACATAGCATTAACCCATTCCAAGTAAGTTGTACTCACGCCATAGTATTATTTAAATACGAAAAAAGAAGAAAAAAAAAACTAAGGACTTGTGTTAGATTGGCACTATATATAATATTTATATTTCTTGGACTTGTGGAGAAATCCTTACTCCTCAGAGCATCTCTAATAGAAATGAGCATGTTTATAATTGGGTAATGTTAGGGAGACTAAATTTGCAAACTAAATGATGTGTCATCAATAGAAATGAGCATGTTTATCAATGCTTAAGTAATATACTAATCATCAACTTCCATGTTCTTTAGTTTTCAAAATTTAGTCTACAAATTGAGTTTCCATAGCATTACTCTTTATAATTTGGTTATGTTCATTGAAGATGATTGGACTTAGATTTTTGTTATAACATTTTTCCTAGTTGGCATAGGTTAGACTCAAATCTTATATTGAAACCCAAATTTAGATCTCAACTTCGTGGGAGACTTATATACGAGTTTTAAATCTTTGATGCAGTAGAGAACCGTATACTCATACTTAGACAATATAAGATTTAAGTCCAAATTTTCTGATGCGCTAAACATGCTCTTACTATTGTCCTTAATTTGATCTCAACGAAAAATGATAATATCTTACCCACTTATCTTAACTTTCCATGCAACCAGTCATTTAATATTCTATATAGCTACAAGACTACCATACAAAGTTCGCATTCTGCCGTTCAGTCAAACAAACACACAACGCGTGGCCCATAGAAGGCAGCACCGCCACAGGGACCATGGCCTCGGAAGAAGAGAACATAAGCCTAAACCCCAAACCGTCCCCACCGTCCAGTCAACGTTCGTGCATGGCCATTGGCAATAAATCATAGAACCACTAAGAGTATTTGTAAACGCATTTAACACATATAAAAATCGAATTAGCTTTGTTTTGTACGTGGGTTAAGAAACCATTCCCCACTTATCCAGGGTTGTGCCTTGTCCCTGTTCTTTAAATTGGAGTTCCCTAGCTTTCAAGTTGGGTGAAACCCTAATTTCATAATTTCATTTCTTTGTTTTTTCATGATTTGATCTGTTTTTTTGTGTAAGGGGAAACCTGAATTCATGGGAGCTCAAAGCACTAGGTTCCTGTATGTGTTCTTGTAATATATTCTGTCTCATTCACTCACTCTTTCTGTCCTTGTTTTCGACGCGAAACAACTTTTCACATCCTCACATTATATATAAGGACTCTGTTGGGAAAAAAAAGAAAAGAAAAGGGTTTTGATTTGTTCTTTGTGTAGAGCTTTCAAGATTGGAAGAAGGTCAGTACAGCAAATCAAATCTCTTTCTCACTAGTGTTTTTATGAAGCCTCCATTTCCAAGCCAATTTTACAAAATCTCCTGTTAGGTTTTTCCTTCTTTTTAAAAATATTTCCCAACAGTCCTTTTCAACCATACGTAATTCTGGCGTTTGGAAGTTATTCTTTCTGCTTTTAAAAAAAGCAGAAGTTAAAAGCAGTTTCGCTGGTGTGTACACTTCCAAATTCCACCAATACTAAACCCTTACTGTTTGGTCATCAAGTAGATTTTTTTAGTGTTGGAGCAGTTCATTTACTGTGGTTTGGTTCAACAACCAAACCAATTTCTGGGATAATTATACTCATTTTCTTTTAATCATGTCTTAATCTACCGTAGTGTGCTAACTTTTACCTCTGAATTGATCTATATCACAGAACAAGGACAGGCCAAAGCCATCAATTGTGGAGGTTTTGATAGGAGCCCACTACCAATGAGCACAAACAAGAAAGGCAATTTCTGAGTAATTAGTCAGAACATTTGGAAAAATCTTTCTGCAGAAAGACATAGAATTAAGAAATGGAAAGTGGTTATTTTTCAGCTTGGAAGAGTAACACCGATTCTATGCATGGCTTGTTGAATGTGGAAGAAGCCGAAGAGCTGAAAATGGCGGCACCATTGCCTGCGATCCCCCAGCCACAAACCCCACAGGAGCCTATGGAGTTCTTGTCCAGATCATGGAGTCTTTCAGCTTCCGAAATTTCAAAGGCTCTTGCTCAAAAGCAAAAACAATTTTCCGTCGAAAAAAGTCCCGAAACATTCCCAGAAGCAACTGTTGTGCCACAGCTAGTAAGCTCAATTTTCCTTAACTCGAAGAAATGTTCATGTCAAGTATTATCCTACTTTGTATTGAACTTTGTTGTGATCATCGTTGTTGTAATTGGCTACATAAATCGTGATTTAATTTCAATTTTGGTTCTGTTTTTTATATTGTTTTGATTCTTTCTTGCAGACAACCAAGATCATAAAATCTGTCAACAATCGGAGAACGGGGTCTATCGGAAAATGGTTCCACCATACGGAGTTGAGTAGTAGTGCAGTGAAGAAGAAAGACAAGGAACGGGTAGAAAGGGCGCGAGTGCATTCTGCAGTCTCCATTGCAGGTGTTGCTGCAGCCTTGGCTGCTGTAACTGCAGCAGAGAACTCGAATGGTTCTGGCTCGAAAACCACCATGGCTTTGGCTTTGGCTACAGAGTTGCTGGCATCACATTGCATCGAAATGGCTGAGTTAGCCGGCGCTGATCATGATCGTGTGGCATCTGCTGTCAGATCAGCAGTGGACATCCGGAGTCCCGGTGATCTTATGACTCTTACAGCTGCAGCTGCTACAGGTACTTGCTCACTTCCATAAAAAAAAAGGTTGAGCTTTCGAATGGAAAGCCGATGTACCAGTAATGAACTTCTTGTTTTATGCCATTGATTGTAAATTGATACGAACTTACGAAGTCTTTCTTCAGCTTTGCGAGGAGAATCCGCTTTGAAAACAAGACTACCAAAAGAAGCAAGAAAGAATGCTGCAATTAGTCCCTATGATAAAGGAATGGGTGAAAGTCCTTCGGTTGGTGCTTTTTATAGTAAAGTGGAAGAGCAGCAAGATCCTCCCTGTGTTGGAGAGCTACTGCAACTTACAGGAAAAGGTAACTTATTAAACTCGTCTATATTAACTAAATCAGACTCCAGATGATATAAAAAGTACCGGAAACTCTAATTCTTATGGAAAAAACAGAAATGTATAAGAACTAAATCCTCTTAGCCTTATAAACATGATGTTCTTCTCATGAAATCAGTCGAAACTTGAATGTGTCAAATGGACTTACATGTTGCAATGGGTGTATACAGGTGTTTTACAATGGAAGCATGTCTCTGTGTACATCAACAATAAATCTCAGGTACAAAATCGAGTGAAAGGAATAATCTGGAGAATGATTCAGATAGAAAAATGGCATTCCTAATTCGTATGTTATCTTTTCAGGTCGTAGTTAAACTCAAACGTAAGCACGTTGGAGGAGCCTTCTCCAAGAGGAAGAAATGTAATGCTTCTGCACAAATTCTATGTTCTATTTACAGTACTATGGCCTTGTTTGATTGGGAGGCGGAGGACTAGCTTGGATAGGACTATTCACTACCATTCTTGTGGAGACTAGTAGGGATATCTTTTCATCATGAGTAGCCTTCAACTTGGACAAAAATATGGAAGTTCTCATCCATTTCTTCCTTCAAAACGCCTTCAATGTAGTGAATAGTCCTAAGTTAGTCTTTTCTATCAAACGAGGCCTATATGTTATGTCTTCGTTCATATCTGATCTGTATGTTTGTTGTGTTGGTACAAGGTGTTGTTTATGGAGTCTGTGATGAGACTTCTGCCTGGCCATACAAAAAAGAAAGGGGAATTTCAGAGGAGGTCTATTTCGGGCTCAAAACCGGACAGGGTCTACTGGAATTCAAGTGCAAGAACAAGGTCCATATGCAAAAATGGGTGGATGGGATCAAAAGCCTTGTTCGCCGAGTCAGCTACATTGATGAAGCTGAGCACTCTTTGGGATTTTTAAGTATAAGTAAATAGTATATGATTCACTTCGTCACTTGTACAAGTTACCACAAATAAAACTTTTACTATGCAGTATACTTCTTTTACAAGCAAGAAGGAATGTTAGGTTTTGAACAATTCATTGTTCTTATAGGTTACAAGATAGCGAATTTTGTGGTCGGATATGAGTGTTTGTGCATGGTGCCATCAGAAATTGTTCGTTTTCTATATGAAATCCAGAAAGTTTATTTCAAAATTCAGAAGCTTTATTTCATATCATTCAATAAAAGAAACATCGTCTATTATTTCACCTGTGACATCCGCATGAACACTTGGCCTCGACGCAGGTTTTGATATTGCATTCAGTAGGACAGAAGTTGGTGCAATCTGAATCGCTGGCACATTTTGAAGATGAGATTACTCTCTCAGCAGAGTGTTCAGGGCCAAACGGGCACACACAAACGCCAGCAGAACACTTGCTTGGCGACTCTAAACATTTCTCCTTGCAGTGATCAGCCTTACATTTGTCTCTGCAGTCAGCATCATGGGCACATTTGTATTGCTCGTGGTCAGCTTCTGCTCCTACCATCCTTCTGAATGGGATACCTACGATCCAAAACTTTTGCTTAGATTACTTCACACACAGAGGCTGCTTAGCATTACGGTCTAGTAGTATTTTTCTTCATTTCTAAGTGAAAGGCCTTAGGTTTGACTTAAGAGAGAGAGAGAAGGAGAGATTAATTACGTTGGATTCCCTCAATAGTAACAAATAAAATCTCTCTTTTAATAGTGAAAACAAAATCTAACTTTCTATGTCCTTATTTAAATAATTTTTTTAGTGAAATGGTTTCCGCATGTATTTTCTCCTGCACACTATTTATTTCTGTTTCTTGATTCTTCTGTGAACGATAAGTCAAATAACTTGAGATGTTATGGTGTAAGAAACAAGTTGTAAGAAAACAACTTCAGATGTTCTGATGTGCTTTCGGCAACTTCTCTGAGTTATGAACTGGAAGAAAATTGGTAGAACGACGATGAGTCAAATACGTTGCCACAGCCATAGTATTCCATAAATTTTCTTCCCTGTTATGTATGACGAGTGTTTTTTCATGACAGGTAAAACTGAAAGTACACTCGCTAACGTTTGAAATATGGTACACAACAAATTTGTAAGACTTGCAGAAAAATGGCAAACATGTATTGCAACTTTTCATACAAATGATTTTAATGTACAAACAGAGTTCAACCACCTCTTGACAGATCTATGATCTTTTTTCCATCAAAATACAACAGTCTTGTTATCCTCGTAAGGTAATACTCGCAGCTCACAGTATGACTTGATAGCCATCGTTAGGCATTGTTTTTCGAGGTTCTCCGATTTCTGCACAAAAGTCTGCAAGTTATCTCTGTGTGAAACTCTCGCAACCTGCATATTGGATCAGATGTCTTATAACTTTATGAATTGCAACAATTACTCTCATTGAATATCAATGCTTGGTTAATAGATCTAATTGCCAAAGCTCCGCTGAGGGGCATTGCGCACAGATATTATTTACAACATATAATCTAAATGCAAGTCTGTTTCTGAACAATTTGCAATAACTACCTAAGATGATTTGGTGTATGACCAAACCGCCTGTTGAGTCACCATTTAACAGAAATCAGCAAGTTTTGTACAAATTCTTCAGAAGCATATACTTTTCGTACTACCTTCAATAACAAAATTTATGCACTAACAATTACAGAATGTAACCCACTACCCCTCCATATTAAATTTATAATCATGGTACCAGAACGGAATATTAATTGGTGGATCGAGCCACGATGATTCAATAGAGCGCTAAAGCTAACCCAAGGCCCTCTGTGCCTGACCATTTGATCATCACTCATAAATGCCAGGGACAAGGATTATCAGGTTCTCCTCCAAAAACAATTTCCCTAGTTAATGAAATGCATCTTGAACTAAGAAATATATTCAAGAAGCTAATAAGGGCGTCTTGACTAATTTCAGTAACTGGGTTCACTGCTAATCCTTACAGTAGATGGTATCCATCCATCACATGACCTAGACAGTGACGGGCCTATGTATTGGCCATGGCTTCACCGGTTTTTAATTTCTTATTCTAAAAAATATGGTACAATATTTGATAACATGGTACAAATTTTGAAATAAGTAAATGAACCCCCCAAGTTTTAAACAAATTTAGAGTGGCCCCCTTATTCTAGTTCTGCCCCTGGACCTAGCGTTTCCCACAGCACAGAAGCACAGTTGTCACACCAAACCTGAAGTATACATGGTTTTATCCAAGATAATTTGGCTTCACAGTCTTTCAATTCAAATTGTCTCCAGTACTTGAACACAGTGAGTTCAATTTGGGAAGTCCCTACTACCCTAGCGAATTCTATCAGGAATTATTGATCCAAAATGTGGTCGAACATTTGTAAACGCTGATTATTGAGAGACGAACATTTACCATATCGTTCCCATATTGTAGTGAGATTCTGACAGTAGGCCACTTGAAAGCATTATGACTTGTAATAAGTTAGAACTTAGATATATTTATGTTTAACTAGGACCATGCCACCCAACCATGTCATGGGTGGGTAGCAAAGTCATTGTTTCCACTATGATCTACATTATAAGTAACTTGTTTCAGCTGTTTGATCTCGTCATATTTTCATCTCAACTTGCCTAGAAAAGACCAAAGCTTTCTATGGATCAAAGTAAATGCGTAATACTATCACAAAACAACAAACACGAGAATAATCAGCAATCAACGCCAAAAGTCAGCTTATACTGTCAGAGACACAAAACCAAAAATACAGCACAAGGATTCCAAAGCCTAAACAAGGGTAATTTCATGGCAGCAGTAAAGAACATCATATTTACCATCTGTTCAATAATAGGCCCAGCATCAAGTTCTTGCGTCACAAAATGAGTTGTTGCACCAATAAGCTTCACCCCTGCATCAAAAGCCTGCGAACATAATCTAGCAAATTAAACATGTATAGACAGTTAGGATGAAAGTATAGATATACTTTAAAGGGCAACAAACACAGAGAATGACGAGAAGTGTGAACCTGTTTAGATGGTTTTCCACCTTTGAATGACGGCAAAAGGCCATGATGAATGTTAATTATATCCTTTCCATAGCTCTTTAAAAAATCGCCGGATAATATCTGCGTAAATAAAAACAATTCTTAAGTTCTTAACTGCTCATTTAACCCCTTTTGCAACAAATAGTCCACTTTCTCTATTCTTTTGTTTTCTTCCTTAATTTAAAGAGTTTTTGACTCCTGAATATCAAACCAATTAACTGATTCTTTATAACATATAGTAATCGTCGAGTAAAAGCTACAAGGGTGGACGCTTTAGGTTTTGAAAGATTTCAATCTAATTATTTTGACTGTTATAATGAAAGGACAGGAGAAAGCGTGTTCCTCCAGTCATCACTACAAACTTCAATAGCCAACAATTTATAAAGTTCGAAATGATAATTGAATGGTGAAAACGTAACCTGATTTACCTGCATGTACCTGGCAAGAACTAAAAAATCAGTGTTTTGAACCAACTCTAGTATCTCCCCTTCTCTTTTGTCATCCATGGTTGTATTTAGATAATGGTAAGGTATACCGTGTCTTTCTAGAAAACGATGCACATGGGTGTTCGGACCTCGATGATGATTACTGAGGAAAAACAGTGCTACAACCACAGTCAAAGTTCTGAGAACCAAAATTATGAACTAAAACAGTGAAAAACCTCCAAAAAGCTCACCTTATTACACAAGTTATATCTACTGGAAGCCTGCCTTCCTGCCACTGATGTAATAAATCAACCAGGCAATGATCCTGCAGCAGCATAAAGGTGGTTTTATAACGCACAACATCATAATCTAAAACAACGTGGGTGTATGACTATCAGTGTGTACACCTATAAGAAACTTTACAAATGGCAACACCTGTTTTGAGACAAGGACACCAATCTTATACTTGGGGTCAAGATTTGGAACCCGGACAACAGATCTCATTGCAGAGTATGTTAACGACAGCTTATGGAAATCCTCATCCATTTCCTTTCTTGGCCATTTAAGAGGATCGAAAATAAATTCGCTGCCAAGTTGCAGAGAGTTAGATTTTTTATCTGTGCAGCTGGTTCTATTAAACTAAAGAATACGTGCAATTTGACATATTGCATCAAACAATAGCAACCTGCGAAACCGACATGCTCCATTGCTCTAAACTGATTCCTGTAAAACAAACTGACCTTGGAGTACTTTAATCTTTATTTCCTTTTAACTAGCAAACCCCATTGATTGAATTACTAGATTTCGCATCATAATAATATCACACAGTTCCAATAACAATCATATAAAATTCACTTCAAGCTTTGACATTTGTTATCAATCCATCCAAACAAAACCAACCAGAAAAATTCATACTTTTTATAAAAATAAAAAATAAATTTGACTTTGCAAATGAAATCTGAGGAATTTGGCAAATGAATCAAGCAGAAATGGCAAAAGGGTACCTTCTGGAATAAAAAACGTGCTTGTTTTCGGGCACGAAGATGCTGGCGCCGAGAATGTTTCCGCCTTTAGAAGCAATGCAATCCGATAGCTTGGCCACAATCCCAACTGCATCCTATTTCCAATAAAACCCATTTTCAATCCCTTATAACCTGTTTGGTTTCCCAGAAAATAGAAAGAGAGAAAATGAAAGCCAGTGCAAATCTGCACGCAGAGAGACAGAGAGAGGACTTACGGGGCAATGGAAGACGTGGATTCCGTAGGAGAGAGGGGGGAGAGAAGATGAAGAGTCGAGGGGCTCCCCTGGGAATCTCAAGGACTTGAAGGGCCTCTTGGCAAATCCGAAAAGCTTGGGGAGGCTTGGAGCTGCCCTTTGGACGAGGTTCATTTTCTATCTCTCTGTCCGTCTGTGCTGCAAATGGTGGCGCGCCTATCCTTTTACCTTCTCCACAAACTGAAGCTTAAGTCCGTACTCTGGTGTCGTTTTTGTTTACAGTCGACTCGGTGCCAAGTTCCAACTGCCACTTCCCAAAAAGACTTAAAAGAGGGATTTAACTAATTCTTTTTGGACAATTGTCGAATTGCTTAAGCCACTTTGTACTGCGATCTAATGATATTTTTTTTTATTTATAAGTGAAAGGTCTTAGGCTCGATTCTTGCCAAAGGCGAATTTGAACCACATTATTATGGCTAGCCCATTGTGAGGCTTGACTTACTCCATTACCTCGTAATATAGATAATATTGCTTGTTAAAAAAAAAAATTGTTGAATTACTTTAGTGGTTATAGTCTTTCCTTTCAGTCCACTGTATTTTAGATTTTTTTTTTAAATGTAATTTATTTTTCTCTATTTGTAAATAGGATGTCTAAATTCGACACTCGTGAATAACACATTTAATACCAAAATATAAACGGTTTTCACACCAAAGTGTAAGTATATCATTGTATTAAACACTGACGGTTTCCATATAGCCTAAACTTAACCAATCCAAACTAGTTACAGTTTGATTCTATTCGGATCTATATTACCTTTTTTTTTTTCTTCTTGAAACTAAAATCGCTTGATTTTGCCACTTAGTACTACGGTCTAATAGTATTCCTCTTCACTTGTAAGTGAGAGGAGATTCTCGCCAAAGGCAAATTTAAACTACATTATTGCTAATCCATTGTAAGGCTTAACCCATTTCCTCACCCCCTAATATCGTTTGTAAAAAAAAAAAAAAAACGGTTTGATTTTTATTAGTTTGGTTTGGTTTGGCTGATTTGAAAAGTTGGACCAGTTTAATACTTATCCCTAATATTATGCATTGTGTTTGTTTGGTTACATGCAATGCTCGATTATCCTAATCGTTACTCACTTTTATTCACAATCCCTGCCACTTAAGCAAATACCTATTAGACACATTTAGGGTTATGGAATGATGAGGGTTGGTGCGGTTGATTCCAATCAAGTGATCAATATGTTGAGGAGTTGGTTGATTGTTGTTGACATGTTCTTTTAGGGTGCTTTTGGAGACCTTGTAGGGTTTTGGACGTTGTTAGGGTATGTTTACTTAACAAAATCGAAAAAAAAAAAAGATGAAGAAATTGGGAAAATTTTTATCTTTTTTTTTTTTTTTTTGGACAAACAACAATATCAACACTAAGTGGAAGGAGAGTGGGCTTATTACAAGTGAAGAGGAATACCACTAGACTGCAGTACTAATAGAAAATTACGGCTTAATTTTCATGTATTGCATAATTTGGTATATAAGTACACAAAAATATCCTTCCTAATAAAAGACTCTAATATTTACATAATATTTACGTTCCTATTTCCCTAAAGATTACTCACGCCAATACTCATTCTCAAGTTAGAGCATAGATGTCACATGTGCCCAACTTGATAAGTGAGTCACCAAAAATCTTAATACACACAACATGAGTGAGAATATCTGTAAGTTGTTCTTCCGAGTTCACAAATGGTATTGACACAATCTTCTTCTCCAGCTTTTCCTTAATGAAGTGTCGATCAACATGATTCTTTGCGATCTCTCTTGCCGACTTATTGTCACAGTACAAATTCATTGCCTCTTTTTGTTTGAAACCAAGACCCCAATGCAACTTATGCAACCAAAGGACTTCACACACTCCATGTGCCATTCCTCTAAACTCAGCCTCCACAGAAGACCTAGACACCACCTTTTGTTTCTTACTCCTCCAAGTAACTAAATTTCCTCCAACGAAAGTAAAGTATCCAGATGTAGAACGTCTATTAGTCACATCACCTGCTCAATCAGCATCAGTAAACCCCTTAATTTTTTGATGACCGTGATTCTTATACAAAATTCTCTTCCCCGGAGCAGACTTTAAATATGCTAAAATTCAGATAACCGCAGCCATATGATCTACACTCAGTGAATGCATAAATTGACTCACCACACTCACTGCATAGGCTATATCTAGACGAGTGTGAGCTAAATAAATTACTCTCCCTACTAATCTCTAATATCTGCCTTTATTCACTGGTTCCTGACCCGGATAAATTCCCAAGTGATGTTTCTCCACAATAGGAGTATCCATAGGCTTACACCTAAGCATACTTGTTTCCTTTAACAAATCTAGAACATATTTTCGTTGAGACAAGAAAATACCTTTGGACAAACGAGCAACCTTGACTCCAAGAAAATATTTTAAATCACCCAAAATTTTCATCTCAAACTCGGCAGCAAGGTTTTTTTTTCCAATTTGACAATCTCATCTGAATCATCACCTATTATTATCATATCATCCACATAAATAATTATGGCTGTTACTTTACCGTTTCTCCATTTCACAAATAGCGTATGATCAAAATGACTTTGAGAATACCCATTTTTTCTCATGGCCTGAGTGAATCTTCCAAACCATGCACGAGGTGATTGCTTAAGTCCATTAAGCGACTTTTGCAATTGGCACACTCCAGTTTCCCCCCCAGCATCATACCCCGGAGGAAAATCCATATACACTTCCTCCTCTAGATGTCCATGAAGAAATCACTTTTTTACATCAAACTGTTTTAATGGCCAATCCAGATTTGCAGCTAATGAGATAAAAACTCATACCGTATTCATCTTGGCCACCGGAGAAAAAGTTTCCTGATAATCAACACCATACGTTTGAGTATATCCTTTTGCTACCAACCTTGCCTTGTACCTATCCAGTGATCCGTCAGCCTTGTATTTAACCATATAAACCCATCGGCACCCAACTGGTTTTTTTTCCCTTTGACAGTTCTACTACTTCCTATGTATTATTTTTCTATCTCTTCATCCATTGCTTTAGCCCATTTTTTATTCTTCAAAGTATCCTCCACTCGAGTTGGCATTTGAATTGCCTCCACATTGTTCACCTAAGCTTGATTTTCGGGTGAAAGATTTTTACATGACACATAATTGGCTATTGGATACTTCAATTTTCCTTTTGAAGAAAACCTGTCAGGAGGTACACCACGATTTTGCCTTGGTGGCAACTTATATGTGCTTATAACATTATTAGTTACATGAGCATCAATAGTACTTACCTCAGGGATATTCAGAGAATAAGTATTGGATGACGGCACTATTGAGCTAGAGAGAGGGGAAAGCAGGCTCCAGCAAGAGTCTCGGTAGTACTAGTATTAGGCTCGGCAGCAACCTGCTGTGGAGTTGTTTCTTTTTTGGTAAAAGTTAGCTGAATGCCAGCACGTTCTTCATTGACAAACAGCTATTGAACTCCTGCAGCAATCTCGGCATGAATGACCGAGGCTCTGCTGCACCAGTTTGCACAGGGTTTGTCACAGTTTACTCCCCTTGAAGCAATTTTCACATCATCCTGGACATCCAACCACCCAAAATCACCATCAAGAACACAAATACTAGCATTCTTCCCCTTGTGATCTGAAGGTGATGATACTGGAGCACAAAAATATTCCGATTCAGAAAATGTAACATCCATTGTCACATACATGTGTCGGGTTTCAGGGTGGTAGCAAAGATAACCTTTTTGTTGGGATGCAAATCCAATGAAGACACACCGAAGACCACTTGGATCCAATTTACTATGACAAATCTTGTGAATATGAACATACACTACACATCCAAACACACGAGGAGTTAGGGTATTGGTGGATACTACGAGAACATGTTCTATCAATACTTGAAGAGGTGTACGGAAGTCCACAACCCGAGATAGCATACTGTTAATCACATACACAACATAGGTAACAGCTTCAAGTCAAAAATGTTTAGGCACAAACGCACAAATAAGCAAGGTACAATCAATTTCCACAATATGACGATTCTTTCTCTCAACAACCCCATTTTGTTGTAGAGTATGTAGACATGTAGTTTGATGAATAATTCCATGATCTTGTAGAAACCGGGATAACTCAGAATTTATGTACTCTCCACCATTGTTAGAACGCAAAACTTTAATATCAAAGGAATACTGAGTTTTATTCATCTGATGAAACAGACGAAACACATCACAAACCTCACTTTTATTTTTCAACACATACAACCACGTTATACGAGTGCAATCATCCACGAAAGTAACAAACCACTTAATTCTCGAAGTAGTACTAACAAGGGAATGCCCCCACACACCAGAGTGTACTAGCTCAAATGGAGAAGATTTTCTATTCATACTTGGAGGGAATGAAGCACGATGACTTTTGGATAAAATACATGCTTCACATTTCAATTATGAGTCTTCAATACCACTGAACAAATCAGGTAATATATGTTTCAAATAACCAAACGATGCATGCCCTAAACGATGATGAAATAACAATACCTTATATAGATTACTATTACACGACGCACGAACCAAATTAGCTCTTCCAGGAACCACATCATCCACATAATATAGTCCCTCTCTCTTAGTGCCACGCTCAATGATTTCCTTTGTCTAAATATGCTGAAGCAAGCAAAATGAAGGATACATTAATACAACACAATCCAATTTTTCAGTGACTTGGGGTACAGACAAAAAGTGATGGGACAATGATGGAACCAATAAACAATTATGTAAGGGAAGAGAGGGTGTAAGAGACACTGTTCCTGTTCCAACAATAGCATCATTAGAACCATTAGCAGTTGCCACACACTTTCTATGAGGATCTTTCATGGACTGAAACAAAGTTCTATCATATGTCATATGATCCATTGCATCGGAATCTAAAATCCAACCTGTATTGGTCATTGTAATAACAATTGCACAACAGTCATTACACACTGCACATCACTGACAAAACAGCAAGTACGCACAATACTGATACATAACAAACTACGCAATTGTAGACAATCACGTGGCATAATACTGCAATTCCAGCAGTAGACAAACTGATCCATGGACATAAATAGCTAGAATAAATTGTAGCGTACGGTACAAGAGAACAATTCACACATTGCAAGCAGCCACGATTCCTTTTATTTATTTATTTTTTCCAAAATTTTTGCTGAACTTGTAGACAGAATCTGTACACTGATACACAGAACAACTGGTACACGGAATAACTGGTACATGGATAATGTTGCAAACAGAAGGATGAAATACTAGTACTTTACACGCATAGGAACAAAGGCACGATATTGGACAACAAGCCAACCGTAAAAGATAATTTTGATTACTGCCGCACTACAGACAATAGTAAAGCACGGCAGACAACCCTTTTACACAGGCTGAACTTGAAGTTGCTACAACGGAATACAAATACTATTGCCTAAGCCAAATTGTATACTATCCACAGGATTAAGTAAAAAAGGTACATTGACAATGGGTGCAAAGCAATCGTATACTAACAATTGCACAACAATTGTACACTATAAAACCCACGAGCGCAACAATACCATTGAACGAAATCAAGCTCTTGATGCCAAATAGAAATTTACAGCTTAATTTTCATGTATTTCATAATTTGGTATATATGTACATACATTCCTTGTTCTCCAAGGAAACAAAAAAAGACACAAAGAAATATCCTTCCTAATGAAGGACTCTAATATTTACATTCCTATTTCCCTAAAGATTACTCACACCAATAGTACTAAGTGATAAGAAATCAGAGAATTTGGATATTTGATTACGGATTTTAAGGGGAAACTTACGCTTTTTTGATTTCATATGCGTAAGTAAATATGGGGAAAAAAAATTAAAGAGTGCAATGATTCTCATACTCATATTTTAGTAAACACAGAAAACTTAAGAATAAAAATGATTCAAATTCCTATTCTTGCAAGTAAGCATGTTGTTAGCGTGAAACTTTTTTGGGTGTTTGAAGGATGTTGAGCAGCAAGGCCTTTGTTAATTAAATTGTTGAATAAAAATTCAATGGGTGTTGTGGCTTATTTTACCTAACAGGGGAGAAAGGGGGCGCACGGTACAGAGAGAAGGGGAGAGAGAGAGAGAGAGAGAGAGAGAGAGAGAAAGGAAAGAGATGTGTTTGTAGGGTTGTGTAGATGATGTGTTATTCCCCTTACGTCGTGCCTTTATTTATAGTAATAAGGGAGGGAAAAATCCTTCTCCTCCAAGGATTACAAGTCCTAATAGGGAAGAATAACTAGTAGCCAAAACCCTAAGGGAAAAATACTCCTAATCGTAGGGAAAAAGAGTACATTAAGATCAAGCAAGTATACTTCAGGATACTCCCCATGAGTTTGACATAATTCCAAAGAGAACTAACATTGTTATAACTCAGAAAGTTTATGCATACCTATTCCTTGAACAAGCTTTTGAAATGTCGCCTTTGGTAGTGATTTAGTGAAGAGGTAGACTAGATTATCTTGTGAACGGATTTGTGTAACTTCAATATTCTAATGCTGTTGCTATTGATATGAGAAGAAGAACTTCAACGCAATGTGCTTGGTGTTGTCTCATTTGATGTAACCCTTTTTGAGCTGTTCGATGCATGATGCGTTATCTTCATAGATCGTCGTCGGGACATCATCAACAATAAGGTAAAGATCGCAGGAGCTTCGAATATAGCCCACAATTGCTCTCCGCTAGAAGCATTCCCGAGTTGCTTCGTGTAAGGCGAGAATTTCAGCATGGTTGGACGAAGTGGCAACTAAGGTCTGTTTAGTTAACTTCCAAGAGATTGCGGTGTTTCCAACGGTAAAGACATAACCTATTTGAGAGCGCACCTTGTGCAGATCAGATAAGTATCTTGCATCGGCATAAACCAACAAGGCGAGAATCAACTTGAGATAAGGGGGCGCAACATCATTTGAGGATCTGTAAGGATAGAGTAAGCCTAGATCCCTAGTACCTTTAAGGTAACGGAAGATGTCTTTCACACCAGTCCAGTGTCTTGGTGTTACTGTATCTTGCCAAAAGATTGACAGCGAAGGAGATGTCAAGTTTAGTGCATTGAGCTAAGTACAACAAAGCGCCTATCGCATTTAGATAAGGAACTTCGGGCTCCAAAACCTCTTCATCATCATTCTTAGGATGGAAGGGATCTCGTTTTGCATCTAGTGATCGAACGACCATAGGAGTACCCAAAGGCTTTACTTTATCCTCGTTAAAACGGCGCAACACCTTTTGGGTGTAGTTCAATCGATGTACTAAGATTCCATCCTAACGATACTCTATCTTGAGACTGAGATAATATCGAGTCTTTCCTAGATCTTTCATCTCAAATTCCAACTTCAATTGCGTGGCATTTCTCGCGAGTTACTCAAAAGTTCCGATGAGGTTCATGTCGTCGATATAAACTGCTACAATAATAAAATTGGAATGTGACTTCTTAATGAACACGCAAGGGCATAGTTCGTTGTTCACATATCCTTGACTAGTCAAATACTCACTAAGATGGTTATACCACATTCTTCTAGATTGCTTCAAACCATATAGTGAACACCTCAGCCAAATTGAGAGTGCGTTATGAGGTTATGGAAATATTTGATCCAATCAATGTAAGTCATTCGAGAACTTTCATAAAAATTTTTGTATCAAGATCCCTATAGAGATACGCAGTTACTACGTCAATGTCTAAAAATCAGCTAAAAGTAGTTCATGATTAAGATTCTAATCTTTCATAAGGGTAATAGCCTCTTGAAAGTCAGAAACCTACATTTTGGTATTCTTCGGGTCATCTACTTACATAAAGTTTGATTCAAAATTTTTTATGACGAGAATGATATTCAGCTACAACCTTCCAGGGAGTACGACAAACACGGGATACACATTCATGGTGTTTGGTGCTTTGCCTTTATTCTTGAAGTTTGGGGGTCTTAGGAGTAAGGTTAGGGTGCTTCTGGGCTTGATTTCCTCCCTTAGATGGGTCTTGGCTCTATTAACCTTGATGGGGTGGCTTCTGGCCGCTTGTACCACTTCTATGTTGGTGTTTTGGGTGTTGGTTTGTGCTATAATGTGCTTTAGGCACAACAGTCGCCTCAGTAAGTCGAGCTTGATTATTTTCCATCAACAACTAATTCTTCTTTTCCGCGAGAAGTAAAACAGAGATCAAATTTGAAAATTTAGTGAACTTTTAAGCCCTATATGGTTGTTGTAGGACAATATTGGTAGCAGAGAAGGTCAAATAGGTATTCTCCAGGAGATCCTCTTCGGTCAAGTTCTCATTACAGAACTTGAGAAGTGATCGGATTCGACAAACTTTAGAATTTTATTCATTCACAGACTTAAAGTCTTGAAAGCACAGATGTTGCTAGTCATGTCTTGCTTCATATAAGAAAATATCATTTTGGTGATCGAAGCGATCAGCCAAAGAGACCTAAAGCGCTCGTGAATCTTCTTGAGCAAGGTACTTGGTTTATAGTGCATCATGAATGTTTCGGATAAAGATCGTGGCAGTGGCTTTCTCAGTTTTGCCAACCGGGGTGTCTGTCCCATCTTCAATGGTAGGATGCAAATTCGTTGCGGTGAAGTGGAGCTTCACATTTTGGACCCACTTGAGGTAGTTTTTTCTGGAGACCTCTAAAGCGGTCAAGTTGAGTTTGTTCAAATTCGACATGTCTCTATCAAAAAATTAATGGACATGAATATGGTTAGTGTAATGGAGAAAAAATCAATCCATTCACATAGGAGTAGAACATTCAGGTTCTAATAGACATTTATTGGTTTAAATTTACATGAAAAAACTTGGAGTTTTCAAGGGTGATGTTTTTAAGGAAAACTTCAGGTTTTCAAACAAGGGATGCTTCTAGAAACTTCGGGTTTTGAAAGAATTATGAACTTCAGATTCATATGTTCATGCAGACAAACACAAATATATATACAGAAATATGCAACAAGAAAATATGCAAATAGATCTTTAGGTCTCGAATTATAATTGAATTAATTATTTGGACTTCGGGCCAATATTAAAGTGTGGGTGAAAAATTATAAAACCCAAAAGTGCCTGCAAAAATAGGCAATTAAACTCGGGGCCTAAAAAATAATGGGTCAAAGCCCACGGGTAGGCTGAGCAGATTGAGACTGTGCGGTCCAGGCCCAAAAACATGGGCTGGGTTGATATGGGTAACATGCCTAAGAAAAGAGGCCCAAAAGGAGCTCTCATCTGGTGCACCAAGAAGCAAGCTAGGGCTGCAGGCTCTATCCGGAGGTATGCTTTGGTGTTTCACAGTGTACGCATATCAGGGGTACGCAATCCTATGTGTTGTGGCACAAGGGAACATCACAACCTTGGGGGGGCTGTGATCAGGTGTGTCACGATGCAAATGCATCGACTTACCAACTACAGGCTGGGATTTGGTGTGGTTCTGTGAACGAGGACACCATAGCCTTATATGTTGGTGTCACATGAATTGAATATGGGCTGCAATATGCAAGCCCAAAACCAATAATTGGTTTTAGCTTTGGGCTGAGAGGAACCAAGCCCTAATTGGGTTTAGGTTTGAACCAAAAACACCTCAGCCATAGCTGGGTGCGCTCATTGGGGAAGAAAATCAGAGCCACCGCTTAAGACGGCCGTGTTTTTGGACAAAAAAATCTCAAGGCGAGTTTGTGAATCAACGGGGATCACGAATATGAACGGAGGTAGGGAAATCTTAACGTTTCAACTAAAAACCCTAGAAATTCAAATCGGAATTTCGAAAAAAATCTGATGAGATTCGAAGGAATCTTTGGAAAAACTCGCGGGAGACGTTCATGAGGACGTTGAGACGATGACCCAATGTCAAGGTTGGGTTGCAGTCCCTTTTGCAATGGTAGAGACGCCATTAGAGGCGTCAGATTTTGTTGGGTTTCAAACCAGGAGCCCATGGATCCGGCATGTCGTCTTGCAGCTCGGCGTAGCTACATAAGCTACAAGCTGGTGCTAGTGGCTCGACGCGACGTGGCTGGAAGCGAACTGCTCGCGACATGGTGGTGACAGGATGGGTTTCTTGAAAAACCCTAACTTTAATTTTTTTCTTTCAAATTTCTAGATTATAATTCAATGCATATTCAACATATAATTCAATGCATGAACATATATTTGATGCAATTCATGGCAATATCAATTCACATAATTCAACAATTATGGATATAATGCATACACAATGTATGTAGAATCTAAAATTTGAAAAACGTAAAGTTGGGTCATGCATTATGGTGAATGCTCATGCTATTAGGGCTGCAAAAATAGCGAGATAAAAACTACTGTTTTGGAAGAACCTAATTGTGTGATGACATTGATGAACTGGTTTGATGCAAAAAACTTCCACGTCAGATTCCTAAGTGCAGCAGTATGAGTGAGCTGATAACGTCTTGTGGCTTATTTTATCTGATAGGGGAGAGAGGGGGCGCACGACATAGAAGGAGTAGGGAGAGAGATGTGTTTGTAGGGTTGTGTAGAGGATGTGTTATTCTTCCTACGCAATGCCTTTATTTATAGTAATAAGGGAGGGAAGAATCCTTCTCCTCCAAGGAATACAAGTTGTAATAGGGAAAAATAACAAGTATCAAATCTAATCTAGGATTTATACAATGACACTTAAATACAATATTTATAACAACGACAAAAAATTCAGATATATATAAGATCCTAAACATACTTGAAAATCTAAAATTATAGGGTGGTGCTATGCAACACAAACTTTTTTACCTTGCACACTTCTTGTTAATTCTTGTTTTTGGTTTCGATGGACGAAAATTGAAAAATGTGCGTAAAAAGTAAAAAGAAATCTGTGGACTGTGCACGAAATTAACTAACTTGGGCTGTTATTGGGCTGTGCCTTGGCGCCACTTAACTTAGGCCCATCCAACGCTCCCAGAAGTGCAGAAAACAACATTACGAAGTAGCGGCTCGAGTTAACGACTTTGTGAGGAGCCATTGATTCCCGACTCAAGGGCTCAACGCCGATCCTCTTCCTCCCTCCATCGTCAAACTGAACGATCCTCCGCCGCCTCCTCTGTCACCTCCGGACGGCCTCTCGTTCTCTCAACCTTCAGAGCCCCAACAATGCCTGTAAGTCTCTCTCTCTCTCTCTCTCTGTGATCATGGATCTAGATCTGTATCTCTTTGTTTATGAAAATTGTGAATCATGGAGGCTTAATCTTGTGCGGTGCAGTTAAGGAGATTGATAGAGGTGGAACCGCCGAGCCCGCTGAGATACATAATCGGAGCGGCGATCATGATGATCGGAGTGGTCTTACCCGTCGGTTACATGATGTTCCGTAACAAGCGCGTCCCTACTTCTTCTTCGTACTCCAAACAGACGTAGGTGTGCCTTTTTAAAATTTTTCGTTTTCATCATTTCCCACCCCTTTAATTTCCCATAGTGGTCAAATTGCCCCAGTAAGTTTTAAGTTTAGGAATTGTTCTGAATCTGATTTGGGAAATTTTCTCTTGGTATTTCAGAAACAAAGTTTTGATATAGAGACAGAGAGAGATTAGATTACAAGGATTTCGGATTTGATTTTTCGTGTTCAGAAGTTGAAAAGCTGCGAGGCACTGATGGATCCGTCACCGTCATTTACAAATGTAAATTCATTCAAACTTCAAATCTGTTATATGGATTACTTAAGCGAAATTCTGTACAATGAATGATATATGCATGTGATTTGATATAGTCTTGTACCTCTTGGTTTCGTTATTCAACTGGAATTGATGCTTGTTAATTATAATATATTTTTCCTTTTTTTTTTTTTTTGGGGTGGAATAATTTTGCCCATTTTCTTGATTCCTTTAAGCATTTAGATATTTCCGTAAGGTTGTATCGAAAACTTCTCGGTTATGTAGCGTGATTTGTGAGGAAAGATAGGAAGATTGATTATCTAATGAAGAAAATACATTTTGCTTTAGGTAGAGGCTGGATGGAGCGATAAACAGTCGCTTGTAGATGACCCTGATATGTTGGGATGAATCTAGTTGAGTTGAGTGTAATGATAGTGAATGTGCTTACCCACTATTAGTTTCACCAATACACTTGCTTGTGGTAATGCCCTCCGGTTTCGGTTTGATTGACTGGTGGACTGATTGATTATCCTGTATGTTCTAGTACCTAGTTATGTTGACTTATCCAGAAGAAATTTTCAGTGGTAGTGGCATTCAGCAATTCTAGTCTAGTTTTCGGTTCACTTTCATGTTATTCGTTTTGGTCTGACTGGTCGAAGCGTTTCGAACAAGTTGAATTGATGTGTAGCGTGATTTGTGAGGAAAGATAGGAAGAATATCTAATGAAGAAAATACATTTTGCTTTAGGCAAAGGCTGGATAGAGAGATAAATAGTCGCTTGTAGATGACCCCGATATGTTGGGATGAATCTAGTTGAGCTGAGTGTAAAGATAGTGAATGTGCTTACCCACTATTAGTTTCACCAATACGCTTGCTTGTGGTAATGTCCTCTGGTTTCGGTTTGATTTACTGGTGGACTGATTGAGTATCCTATATGTTCTAGTACCTCGTTATGTTGACTTATCCAGATGGAATTTTCGGTGTTAGGGGCATTCGGCAATTCTAGTCTAGTTTTTGGTTTGCTTTCATGTTCTTGGTTTTGGTCTGCTTTCATGTTCTTGGTTTTGGTCTCACTGGGCGCAGCATTCATTCGAACAAGTTGAATTGTCCTTGTGCAAAGATGCATATTATGGTGTTTATCGTTTTGAAGTTGTCTATTTCTGTGATGATGTTATTCTTTTTTGCTGTAAGTCGTGTGCTAATATGAATTGATAGTTTACTTAGTCGTAGTTAATCCAAATTATGAGGTGTTAGTATTTATGAACTTGAAGGTTTAAATCCGTTAACATGCGTGAGCTATGCAATTAAAGAAAGTTCTCTCTTCAATGGCAAAGATACTAAAGTGAAACCCTATATGCATGTGCTGTTCTTTGAATCCTGTTTAGAGTCTATATTACAGAATGTCTGCATGCATACACAGCTAGCATCTACTCTGAAAACTAGCTACTAATTGAATTCCAACGTGAGAAAATATAATCTTAATCAACCAATATGGTTCATTGATACATTCTGACCCGGATATTCAGTGAACATTGAACTTGATGTGTGCTGACCATCATCCGAAGAGGTGACGAAGCCATGATGTGCATGGAGCCATAACTAAAATTTTCAATTGAGAAAAGTGAGATAAGCCCAAAATAAACACCTGCAAGTTACCACATTTTTCAACACAACCCCGAAGGGCCATACTTGATAGGTCTTCGACCGTCTATTACATACACGATAATATGTTAAGAGCACGGTTGACTAATACCAATTCTACAGGTAAAACTGAGTAGATATCCTACTTGGTAAGAATATGCCAGAGCCTATGAAGGTGTGTCGACGTCGAATATGCTAATAACAATTGCTACTTATTCCAGTTGTTTAAGCGTTATTAGCATACAATCTCATACACTAGCCATAACTAGTGTAAGTTGAAATATAACTATGTAGTTATTGATTTATCTAGAAGTAATGACAAGTTGAGAGCATATAATCATACACTGGAAGCTGACAAGCTAAATATATAGCATACACGTGTAAGTTGGATGTCATGTCCGTAGTATGGATAAGTTGAATATATATCAGTGTAAGTTGGATGTCATGTCCCCGTATGGACAAACTGAATATATATAATGCACGTGTAAGTTGGATGTCATGACCTTATTATGGACAAGTTGGATATATAATACACGTGTAAGTTGATACTTTGTTTCAAATATCCAAGAAATGGTTAATATTTTCATTGAAATCTAAAAAAATTAAGGATTGATATAGAAAGGGAGGATGAAATGCAAACTTAACTCCATATTGGTGAGGTACAGGAAAATCAATGAATATCAGCGATATTTACAAACTCACTACTAAATTTTGCCGGAACCCATTGCAGATTTTGAACCTTTGAATTTTTATGGAGAAATTTCTATTTTATTTCGATTAAATCTGAATGAGTTGATATACTCACTCTATTGAAAATTTTCATAATTTTCGTTGAAGGCACTAATATGTTAGCGATATCGATATATCCATAGATATTTCCATAAATTTGTATATTGATACTTCCACTTAAGTCAATATTTTAAACACTGACTGGATATATATCATACACATGTAAGTTGGATGTCTTGTTCGTAGTATGGACAAGTTGAATATATATCATACACATGTAAGCTAAATGTCATGTCAGTAATATGAAAATGTCATGTCAGTAATATGAACAAGCTGAATATAAATCATACATGTGTAAGTTGAATGTCATGTCCGTAACATGGACCCGAATGAATGCCATGTTCACTAGCCATAAATAATGTAAGCTGAAACATACGATTACACACTCACACCTCCATACGTAACTGCAATCATAATTAGCTAAGCATGTTTGATACGTAAGACATTTCTGAAATAAAATCCATTCACACCTTCAGCTTACTCCCCCCTAAGAAGCTTATCCTTGTCAATCTAGTCTGTACCTAGATCAAAATGATGTGGTAGAAATTAACATACAAATTAAACCCTATAAATTATACAATCGTAGTATGAGTAAGTAGGGATCGTTCTATTCCGGGGATTAGAAGGGATGCTAATCAACACAAATTAAACTCAATAAACTGAAAACTAAGTTAAACTAATAACAAAACAATGACTGGGGGGATTTTGGACGAATTTAATTAAAACAAAAGTAAATGGCAACAAGTAAATTAAGTTGTGAATGAAATATGGATGAAAGGATAACTAGAGGATTCTTCTCTACACATGAATCATATGCATACAAATTGATTTCCAGTTATTCTTTGTATAAACCATGAACAACAATGCCCCAAATTATTTGTGAACAACACTAATTAACTCTCAAATTTTCTTAAGTTCATTGAATTGAACTCAACGACGCAACCAAATTATTCTTCTCAAGTTCTCTAACTATGAAAAGCATGATAGAGATACATCTCGAAGATCATTAAGTTCTGTGAAAATCATAAGCATTGACAAAGCATTCGTAAGTATGAAAAGCATGATAATCCTACCAAGGATTTACTTAACTCGATCATAATTTGTGACTTTTACTACTTGCAAATATAAGTTCATAACGATTAGGTGGAATTCCCTTATATTCTAGCATCAAATCCCTGCATGCAAACTAAGTATGTATCCTTAATAAACATACAAGAATAAGTTTTCTATAAAGCAGATAAGTAAATCGTATTCATGTTTTATGAAACAATAATTGGATGTAATCAATTTATATAGAACATATGATTATGGTTTCGAATTTACCTCTAACTAAAAAGAAACTTAGTTACAGATGTTCATCATAACTGAAAAACAATATTAAATAAACATTGAAACTTAAAACAAAGAGAGAAAGAACTCTGAAAATTCTAGCAACTTCAATGGATGAATGGTAGGAGTGGCACCCCTCAAACGTTGCAGGACACTTCATATATGTGACGGCACGTCCCAAGTTAATATATATTTTATCCTTGGAATGCGTGAAAATGACGATTTTGCCTTCGTGGGTCTTGTGACGTGGTGTACGTAGATAAATTGTGAATCATTTTTCTATTGACGAAATCAAATTATATTTGATGCCACGAGAATGCCGACGTGAATTAAGGGCCTTGTTAGGTTGTAGTGGAAAATTGGGTTTGTTTGGATTAAATTGTTAGCCTTAAATTTTATGGCCCAAATTAAGGCCCTATCTTTTTTATTATCACCCAACCCGGACCACACACACACACTTTCACCCTCACGTACCTGCACTCACCTTTTCTCTCGATTCTTCCCCGTCTGTATAGTCCGTACGCCCACACACCCAACTAGTCTCGTCGTGCACAGATCGAGCTAGTGGATACTACTTCTAAGTTCCTTGCAAGCTGAGGAACATAGTCATACCAGTAGTTTGGGGAAAAGACCTCAAGAACCCGAGAATCCTTAAACTTTGGCGAGGAGTTAAACTACTTCGACGGGATTGTGGGATCTACTTAAGGATTTAACACTCGTGGTAGTTCTCAAACAACTTCCCTAGTCTTTTAGAACAATTTTGGAGTAGTTTGGACGTCGAGATACACGGGTTTAGGAAGTTACAGATTTGGCCGGGCTGTCGAAGGATTTTTTGACCATGTTCCGTTGATTTTAGGCTTTTAAATAGGTAAGATCATGTTCTTCTAGTTGAGAGCTTCAATTTAGTACCAATTTCATGAAAGTTGGTGTTAAAACAACGAAGATATTAAGATTTAAAGTTTTTCCAGAAACCGGCTAGTGCAGAGGCGGCCAGCTACAAAATCTGGCGAACCATTGGAGAAGAAGAGGAATATTCCGTCAATTTTGACGGAATATGCTAACAGCGTAAAGTAACACTGTTAGTTTTTAGACAGAATATGCTGTTATTTAACAGAATATTCCTTAACGTCGTTAGGGATCCATTGTGTCAGGCACATGGCTGTGCCTTTGCCAGCGTGTGAGGGCGCGTGGGATGTTGAAATTTTTTTCTATAAGTATGGGGATGCTCGTGGTGTTGAGTAGGCCACAATAGTATATTCAAACACCCCAATTGAGTGACGTATGAGAAGTTATTTCATAGTGATGGTTATGTGCTTAAAAGTAACATTAAAATAGTTGTTTCACATATAGGTGAGACATTTCCAGAGGACGAGCGTAGCCAGGCAAGACTTGGGGGTTACGACCCGGCTACATACCAGTGAGTGGGCTTTTTGGTTTTATATATATACGCCTTATGTTTCCCATAAATTGCTTAAATGGGTTTTTACGTTTTAAATGCCATGTCGTATGCATTATATATTAGAATATGCCTTATTATAGCTAGGCATATTATTGCTCGACGCTGTGGACGCTCAGGTAAGCTTCAGGTGAGTATATAGTGATGATTGTGATGGTAGTGAGTATGATTATGATGAGTTGATTTTAGTGATTTATATCATGCATCCCGGTGTTAGTGCTACGCCCGAGGATAGGGCCTAGCCTTCATGTGATCGTTCACCTCCCGCACCACACGCTCACCTTGGATTCAAGGCAGGTGCCAACCTGTCATATAGACCACATTAGGTGGTTCCGACTTGTAGGTGACTTGCGATACTTCGCACAACCTTTAAATGATCGTAGCACTTGAGTATACTTATTTACACCTAGCCTGTTGTATAGAGCACATAGGTGGTTCCGACTTGTGTGCAAGATTTAATTTAATTGTTGAGTTATTGATTCAGTCATACAGGTCACGTTAGGTGACTCCGGCTGATATGTCACTTTATATTAGTGCAATTCACTTGGCTTACTTATTCATGGTTGAGATGATTGTCATGGCATGCATACACATAGTTTGGTTATTCTTGAGTATAGTTTTCATATATGTTTATAGTATTATTTTCTGGGAAACTTATACGGGTTTTACAGTGAGGGGTTATTATATTTGAAAAGATAAATGGTTTTGAAAGTTTTGTTTTTGCCCGCTCATACTTTCTGTTTTGTGCCTTTTCAGGTTCTAGATAGAAGTTCGTGTCGGTGGCTCACGAGGACTTCTCGGCGGTTCTGACAGACATCCATTAGTGTAGGGTTTCTTTTATGATCTATATAATTATTATTTAGTCTTTTGGACTACACTTTGATACCTATGCTTTGTTTGTGTGTGTCTTTACTCTACTCACTTTCATTCGTACTTGTTAGCTAGTTTAAGGTAAGATAACTTGTGGTTTTTATTTAGTCCCATTTTCACATCATTACCATTTCTGCACAGCGCACATGGTTACGTCATCCTCACGTGACTGCCAACATGCCTCAATTGAGGTCGGGGTGTGTCAATATATATATACAGGGCAAGACTAGGGTTTTCTTTAGAGTGAATGAAAAGAAAGGAAAATAGATCCTCCAAATTGTGTAATTCATCTAGAATAAAAATGCATGTAAAAGTGGTTAAAAGGAAAGTTTTTATAGGATAAAAGAGGCTGCAAGATATTTCAAAGTGATCCCAGCAACTTAGCCTTTATTTTGCATGTTTTTGCCTTATTTGGAACCTCCATATCAGGCTAGATATTCCAATTCCTTTCCCATTATGTTCCTGGTCTTCTAACAAGCCAGATTCATCTTGGATTCTTTATTTGGACTTCAAAACAAGTAACAACTTTATTTGAGCTCCAAAACAAACCACTAAACTTCTTTCCAACTAGGATTCTCTTTCTTGTGTAATTGCTTGCCTTCCAAGCCTCAACTTTAATTTCTCCAGATTTTAGCATGTGTTTAACACCTTTTAAACACCAAAAATGTCCAGCTCATATGCTATCCACGCATGCTATCCAATCTATGTCCAAAACTGCTCTAGATTGCTCCATTTGACTATTTATTGTCATCTTTACCAACTGGACCTACAATAATACGAAAATAACTTAAATTGCTATAGTAAATGGAAATTAACTAAAGTAAACGCAAAAAAATAAGATAACAAAGTCGCATAAATATGCTGCTATCACAAAACAAATTAATGCCACACCCAAACTTCGAGACATGAATACAACATTTAATTTTTATTTAATTTTATGGTGGCATCTAACTTCGAAGTTAAACTACCTACGTACCCTATGAAGTGATCAAGCCAATCGTAGTTCACCATCCAGAAAAGAAATTCAATGCATGTACTTGTAAGTCAAACTCACTTAAAACAATTGAATTTGGAGAAATGGAGTTTTGATTTGAATTGGCCCATTGAATACCCTAGGAGGAGTCTAGAGCTGAATTCGTAAAAAAAGTTAATGGTCCACGCCAACCACATGCGTTGGTAGGAGGTCGCCAGGCGCCTCCATGTGCAACTAAGCTCTTTCAAGCTATTGGAAATATGCTATCAAGCCAATCATGAGATGTTACTTTATGGACATTTCACATGTTAAACTAATTTTGTTTCGTTTAAGGTTAACAATTATTGATTAAAGCTGTCTCATTAAATGTTACACGCTTAAACAATATATGCAAGTAATATGTAATTGATTGATTGTAGTCTGAAGACACATTGTCATTTTAGCACGTTGGAAATGTATGATACTTGGGACACCGAGGATGGTTCTCATGAGATTGTAAGTAGCGTAGAGAGCTTGAAGCATTTGATAAGAAAATGGAGTTCGGCCTAGACCAAAGGAATGGTCCAAAAATGACATATTGTCCAAGTTGAGTAGTCTCCAATTCACGAAAAGACCGAGACTAAGGGAACATCTGAATTTGGCAAGAAAGAGTATATTTTCTGAATTAAAATACTGGTCGAAGTTGAAAATCAGACACATTGTGAATCCCATGCATTGAGAAGAACGTTTATGACAATGTGGTAGGAATGACTCTCCTATTGAGGAGGGCAATTCAAAGAACACCATGAAGACTTGATTGGGTAAGGATAAGACCTAACCTGTTGGTGGAATATGTCAATGGTAAATACGAGAAGAGACAAGCAAAATTGTACTTTCAAGTTGGATGGCAAGAAATGATTCTTGAAGTGGCTGCAAAGTGAAATTTCCATACCAGTATGCTAGCGATATATCAAGTCACGTTAAAATGGACAATGATACATTGTCAGGTTAGAAGAGTTATGTTTGTCATGTGTTACTGTAGCAGTTCCTTCCAATTGGTATTCGGCCCAACTTAGACAACGAGATTGTTGAGACAATTGTATATTTGTCTCAATTCTTCCACCAATCCTAAAACATTGTGAAAGTTGGACTTAAATGACATAAGTGAAGAATTATGTACGTCTTATGCTGGCTAGAGCAAATATATCCATTGACATTTTTCATGAGTAGGGTTCACCTTCTGATACAGCTGCCAGATGAGGCAAAGCTTGCTGGGTAGGTGCATCATCGTTGGATGTATCCAACTAAGAGGTAATCTTGTCAATATGTTTGTTAATATTCTTGAGTGGTAATCTTGCCAGTACGTTGTTCTCAAACTACTTGGCTAGTACAAGCACAACAGGGGATGATTTCAAGGATTTATAGTGAAGGTGATTAGTATACAAGAATCACTTGGGTTTTGTGCGATGTACCTTTGGAATGTTCAAGCATCCTTCAACAAGCACCCTAGCAATTTTGATGAGTGTGAACGGGTAAAAAAACTATTTGTCTTTGTCAATGAAGGACCTTCTTCTAAACCGTTCAAAGATGGTGACTTGAAGGTGGCTTATTCACTCATATTAAACAACTACGACGAAGTGTACCCATTCCCCAAACATCATGAGGTATTGATGAAGACCCAATATCCTTCAAATTAGTTGAAATAGACAAACAATTGTTTCTGAGTTGGTTTACCCAGCATGTAAGTATTTTTTAAATTATATATATAGTGGTATTTGGATCTTACTAGATGAAACAGTTAAGAAATGACAAATTGCTTGTTCGACAAAGAAAATACTGGAAATAGCATGTGGTCCCATTAAAGACAAAATGTACTCTAGCTGTCACATGAACAGAGTTTAGCAGAACGGGACGAGAAATTGTGCACTCAAAACAATGGAGATTTTGTCCCGCGGAAAAAAGCAAATAGTTTGGTCTTCGGCAACTTATAAGTGTGGTTTGGTTCTTATATACAATGCACAAAGAGGTCATTCTGTTCAAGTGTCATTGGTATGATGCGAACCTAGACAACTCAGGCAATGTAATTTGAGATAATTTTTTGTTATCCATCAACACAAGCACCTAGTGGTTTGAGGATGATCCCTACATCCTTGCAAGTACGGCAAAACAAGTATTCTATCTCGATGATCTAAAGAGGGAGGGGTGGTAGTAAAATTCATACAACATAAGAAATATTTTGGACTTGCTAGAACCATAATATGATGATGATGAGGATACTAATGATGACCAAAATGTTTACTGAGAGAATTCATCCGCAATCACCTAAAACCTTCTCGGAGTACGGAGCAACCACCTCGTACAATGAGGCTAAGCCCACAAAGAGATCTTCTTACGAGGCAACAGAGTAGGAAGCTGCATGATGCCCAGTGGAAAGCACAAAAACAGTCCAGCTCGAGTTCTACTGGCAGCCCCCGCCAAGGGCGATGATAAGTAGCACAACTTAAGCCACATGCACATCAACCGTGGCACAAACGAGCAGGATGTGCCAAAGAGCGACAAGGACCGGTAGGTCAGCACCAGGTGTAGTTGGAGGCACTGCTGCCCTACTGGGCACAAATCCAGAAGAATGTACAAAAGCTCGTAGCAGAGCAGCTGTGCGAATTCTAGCACATTGACACTACCTATGATGCGTTTTGTAGAGACGTGGCCAACTTAGCAGGTCACCATTTACAGACGAGATTGAGCAGACATGGCCACTGCAGAAGTTCAGCCCGCCATATTTTACCTTATTCAAGAGAGATGAAGATTCGAATAGGCACTTGATGCACTACCGAAGTGCTATGACATTCTAAGCCAACGATGACGCTCTCATGTGCAAGATCTTTACCACGACGCTCCAAGACGAGGCGTAAGACTGGTTCCACACCCTGCCGCCACGTTCAATCCGAAACTTCAGCGAACTTTCCTTGGTTTTCACTAAGGAATAGTCGTCCTACCGCTTGATTAAAAAGAAGTCTGACCACTTCTTCAACTTGAAGAAGGACCCAAATGAGTCACTCCGCACATACGTCAAGAAATTTAAGGTGGAGAAGGTAAAGATTGTCGAATGCAATGACAACATTGCATGCTCAACATTCTAAAAAGGTTTCCTAGCAGATCACCCATTTTTCGGAGAATTGATTATGGGCGAGAACTTGTACCTGACAAATTCTTATACTTTGGCAGAAAAACACTCCCTATGGGACGAAGAAAAGCGTTCCCAGAAGTCACTTGAGCAGCCACGCAAGGACGTAGAATTGACTCAAAAGAGGGCGAGCGATAAACCGCTCAACAACAAAAGCAAGCCAAGAGACAAACATAGGGTTCTATCCCAAGAAAAACACCTAAGACATACACCAAGTTCTCGGTCCCAATCAACCAGATCCTTCGTGATCTTAAGGACAAACCATGGTTCAACTTGTCACCACCCATGAAGGTGAACACCTCCAAGAAGGACTAGATAAAGTACTGCGCATTCCATAGAGGTATCGGGCATGCAGCTAACGACTGCACCATGTGGAAAACGTGAGTATCTCGTGAAGGATGGCAAGTACGACCAGTATGTCAACAGACCAGCTACCCGGCTAAGGCGAGAAGTAGATACCGATGTCGAACCCCCAACCAAGACAATCTAAATCAACAGAATCTTTGTTGAATCCTAGCATCTGGGGGCTACCAACAATTATAAGAAAAAGAAAATCCAGCAGGCGAGATTAGTCTATCTGGTTCAAGCCATCGATGCTGTACCTGGACCAATCGTCAACTTCACTGAGCAGGACGTTGAGGGAATAGACTTTTCCCACAACAATGCCTTGGTGATTTCTGTTCAATTAGCCCATACCATCGTCGACAAAATTATGGTGGACAATGGTAGCTCAATTAGCATCCTACAACTGTCAATCATCCAGAAGATGGCCCTGGAAAACACGATCTAACGTAAGGCAGAGGTCTTGATCGAATTCAATAGACTTATCCTAACCACTATTGGCACTATCATACTCGACGTAACCAGCCCATCGATTGTCTTACTGCAAACCTTCGTGATCGTCAGCAACCCATCTCCCCACAACAGGATACTAGGCTAACCTTGGCCAGTGAAGATTGGAGCTGTGACCTTGATTGAGTATCAGAAAATTCGATTTCGCATCCCGAGATGAGGAGTCAGAGAGATCAAAAGTGACCAGGCCATGTCTAGACGATGCACTGTACAAGTTCTTAAGGAGTCGAAGAAGAAGTCTTTCGCCCTATCAATAACAGCTGAAGTGCAGAAAGACGACCCTACCTCCGCCAAATAGTAATTACAGTAGACAAGTCAAGAAGATTGCGTCAAGGTCAAATAGTAATTATAGTAAGCAGGTCAAGAAGATGAGTCAAGATGGAAATTCGAAGAGGACGCCAATGACAATATTCTTGACCCTCACCAGCCGAAAAAGACGACTAGAATTGACTCACGTCTGAGCCCGATGGAGAAGGAAGAACTCACAACTTTCCTTAAGAAAAATCGTGATGTTTTCGCAAGGTCACCCTCTGACATGCTCGACATTGATCCAGCGATAGCTTGCCACAAGTCGCACGTTGACCTCGTTACCAAACCTGTGATCTAGAAAACACGACATTTCGCACCCGAGCGAGTGGCGATTATTGAGGCGAAAATCAACAAGTTACTAGAAGCTGGATTCATTGAGGAAATGGCACACTCAACATGGCTGGCCAATGTCATGGTAGTGATGAAAAAAGAAAAAGACAAATGGAGAGTATACGTAGATTACATCGACCTTAATAAGGCATGCCCGAAAGATAACTGCCCGGTTCCCCGGATCGACCTGATCTTTGACTCAACATCCGGGAACCAGCTGCTTAGCTTCTTGGACGTGTACTCAGGCTACAATCAGATTTCCACGCACAAGCCTAGCAAAGAAAAAAAACCACATTCGTGATCGAGCGAGGCACATATTGCTACAAGGTCATGTTCTTTGGTCTCAAAGACGCGGAGCAACCTACTAATGACTTGTAAACACGATGTTCAAGAAGCAGATCAGAGTCACCATGGAAGTCTACGTTGACAACATCATGGTGAAAGGCAAGTAGTGGTTAGAGCACATTCGCAACTTGGTGAAGACTTTTAATATCCTCTGAGAATACAACATGAAGCTCAACCCAACCAAGTGCACTTTTGACGTATCCTCAGGCCAATTCTTAGTGTACCTTGTAACCCAATGAGAAATCGAGGCTCATCCAAGGTAGATTCGAATGATCCTGGGCATGAAATAGCCCACGACTCTAAAGGAGATCCAAAGTCTGACCGGACGAGCAGCCGCACTCAATCGTTTCCTCTCGTGATCCACCGACTGATACAAGCTCTTCTTCAAGGCAATAAAAAAGGTGCAGAAAGATAAGTAGGACGATGAGTGCGAGAAAGCATTTCAGGACCTGAAGCAGCACCTGACATCACCTTTACTACTATCCAAAATAAAAGTAGCGAAGAACCTATACATCTATTTGGAGGTATTAGAAGTAACAATAAGCTTTGCCCTCATAAGAGAAGAGCTAGGGACCCAACTGCCTGTATTTTACATATCCAAGCTTTTCTCGATGCGGAAACCAGATACACGAAGATTGAAAAACTAATTTTGGAGCTAGTTATTGCATCTCGAAAGCTCAGACCCTACTTTCAAAGGCATCTAGTCATCGTCATGACCCAATACTCACTGCGATTAGTTCTGCATAGTCCAGACGTTTCCCAATGAATGATGAAGTGGGCGTTGGAATTGGGCCAATACGACTTAGTATACCAACCCCGCATGGCGGTAAAAGCCCAAACGTTGGCGGATTTCAAAACAAAATTCACCCCAAGCCTGAAGGATGTAGCAACACAGCTCGAAAATGCCTCGGAGGTAGCCGAGCATGCCATACTCGTGCCAACCTCTCCTGATGGAGATTTTTGGTGTTTGCAAGTTGATGGATCATCCAACCACCAAGGATCGGGGGCAGGCTTAGTTCTTACTACTTCGGACGACTCAATGCTCGAGCAGGCAATCACTCTAAGCTTTAAGGTGTCAAACAATGAAGTAGAGTATGAAGCCCTACTAGCAGGTCTCTGATTGGCGAAAGACTTAGCAGTGAAAAAGCTTGTGATTTATTCTGATTCCCAACTAATCACCAACCAAACCTCAGAGGAGTACATAGCAAAGCATCTAAGTATGGCCTAATACCTAGAAAAGGTACAAGAGCAGTTAGTGACATTCCAGGCGTATACACTTACTCAGGTTCCACGAGTAAAAAATGCCCATGCAGACACAGAGCAAGCTTAGGCTCTGCGCTAGACCATCAGCTCAGGCGCTTCATCCCAGTCGAGTACTTGGAAAAGCCAAGCATAGATGAGGAACCAGCAGGCAAGGTGGCGCAGATTAGCATAACCCCAAGTTGGCAAGATTCCATCATCGACTACATAGTCAATGAAAGACTTTTTGTAGACAGATCGGAGTCTCCCTTGCTGATCGTCTCCCGATGACTTAAAGATTCTTAGCTCGATAACGAATGCGTATGAGGAAACCACTCTGGAGGTCGCTCTCTAGCGCAAAAAGCTCTTAAAGCTGGTTATTACTAGCCAACCATACATTAAGACGCCAAGGAGTATGTACAAAGGTGCGACAGCTACCAACGCTTCAAGCCTATGCCCGCATTACCTGCTAGGGAACTCTACCCACAGATAAGTCTTTGGCCATTCATGCAGTAGGCGACCTCCAAGAAGTATGTTGTAGTCTTTGGCCATAGACAAGTCGTTGACCTGCCAGCGAACTTTACCCATAATCAACTACTTCATATAATGATCGTAGCGACCAACTACTTCATAAAATGGGTCGAAGCCGAACCCATGACTACAACTACCCAGACAGACATAGAACGCTTCATATAGAAGAACATCATCTGCTATTTCGACATCTCGTACTCCATCGTCACCGACAATGGTTCGTAGTTCATCCACACCTTGGTACACACAGGGCAACTGGCAGGCCGAGGCGTCGAACAAGACCATCCTTAACTGCCTTAAGAAGACCCTCTCTGACAGGAAGGATAAGTGGCTAAACGAGCTCCCTGGTGTTCTATGGTTATATCGCACCACCAAAAGCCGAGTAACCGGCGAAACTTTATTCTCCTTGGTGTATGGTTATGAGGTGATCATTTCTCCCAACGTCGTGATGCCAAGCATCAACACTATACTGCCGAATTTCGAGCAGAGCGAAAATGAGATGGCCACCAACTTAGACCTAGCAAAGGAAGAGCGCGAGAAGGTTATCACCTGCATTGCAGCCTATCAGCAGCAACTCCTCTCCAGCTACAACAAGAAGGCAAAAATTTGGCAGTTCCGGCCAGGAGACTTAGTCCTCAGAATAGCCTCCATCACCACTCGACGGGAAGGCTCTAAAAAGATGGCTCTCATCCAGGAAAGTCCATACAAAATCAGTTGAGTAGACAGAAGGGGCAGCTACACCCTCACCACTATGAGCGACAAAGAAATCAACAAACAGTAGAATGCCTACAACTTGAGGAAGTACTACATGTGACCTCCCATTAGACAGTGGAATGCCAACTCAAGCAGCACGACCAAATGCATAAACAAACTGACCTTCCCTGTGATAAGCAGAATACGCCTGCTGCCCCGCAGACATGGCATAAGCTCTCCAGCACGAGAGGGTAAACTAATTTCCTGACATCCACATGGGTCTATTCTTCAATGCAAGAGGGTAAACTAATCCGAAATATCCAAACGTGGATGAGTGGTACGATTGCTCATTTTCCCCTGAATACAACGATTAACTGGGCTGGACGACTCCCAGAATTGGCCACGATAGTCCTTCCCTGGGACAGACTTAGTCAATTAAAGGATTAAATTCCATGGGATCCCGGGCCTCTAACTGGAAGAGACGCTAAGTACAGGACCCCTTCCCATGAAAGAGTTCGCGTGACTAGATAGTGTGTCCTCGACGTGCAAGTCTTTATGAACGTGGCTTGGTTTTAAAGTGTTGCAATACTGGTTACGTGACCTGGGGAATCAAGTTACAGCTTGGAAGGATATGGCCTCTGAGGTGAGATTTCGCCTACACCTCACACCTAAATTTCCTTTGAGAGCCAGGGACAACAACTGAAGTGGTTATGCGGGTCGTCTGCTTCTGTAAGTAAGACGCCCGGCTGGCGACCCAACCGCTAGCTGCCCAAGGCAATCCCTAAGCCGAGACTTATACCTATTATGACTATGCGGACTCCCCTACTTACTTAAAAGCAGCACTTTCGATTGACGGTCTACGATTTAAGTTTTGCTGGAACAAAGTCGAGGTACCACTATAGTGGATATATGGACCTCCTCTGCTTCCTACGAGATGCATGAGTCCAATTAACGACTCTATAAGTTAAACACTTTGCAATACACCCCGGGAAGGCCAAGGCTTTAGAAGCCATTGAAAAGCCAGAATACAACCACAGTGGCCATAAGAACTTCTCTGCTTTCTACGCGAAGCATGTGTTCGACCGTCGGCCATATAGGTTAAAAATTTCATAATATGGCCTGGGAAGGCTAAAGCTCATGAAGCTACTTAAAGCCGAGATTCACAGCTATAGTAGCTACGCGAACTCGCCTGCTTCCTACTGAACAATGAGTTTGGCCGCCTGCTTCCTACGAAAATAACGAGTTCGACCGCAGCTCTATAAGCTAAAAATTTTGCATTTTTCGTCTTGCAGGTCAAGCTCTATGAGCACCAAAGCCAAAACTGAAGCCTAAAGTGAGCACGTGGGTCAACTGCTCCATCGAAATAGCCAGCTCAACCGCCCTTCTCACGGTAAAGTTTTGCAAGTTGCCTCGAGCAGGCAAGTCTCCAGAAGCCCCGAAGCCAAAACTAAAACCTAAGTGACGACATGGGATCAACCGCTTCGTTGAAGCAGCTCACTCAGTTGCTCGTCCTACGGTAAAGTTTCGCAAAAGACATGGTGAAATAGAAGGATGAACCAAAAACAAGGAAAACTGCATATTACATTTCTAGCAAATTGATAAACTGGCTCACAGGCCAACAAAGTTCAAGCAAAGCAGAACAAAAAGGAAACGAAGAAAACTCCTAAGTCTTAGCAAAATGACTACTCCTTGGCATCCTACGGAACCACAAGTTCCTCGACTACCACACCTTCAGTAGCTGCATCGCTCCTAGCAACCAAAGCTTCCATAAGCTCATCTTCAGCCGCCCTTGCCTGGATTGCCTGACCCTCGATTGCTCTACCGGAGGTAGACTCAAATGAGAAATCAATTAGATTAACTTGAGAAATGGAAAAAGTCTTGAAGTCCTTCTCGGAAAACCATAATCCGACAGCCTGCCTTGAAGATGGTCTACATAGCCAAGCTTGTAGAAATTGGACTGACAGGAAGCAAGTGCCACTTCGTGACCAACTTTCTCATTCTTCAGCTGCATATTCTCCACCACAAGCCTAGTGTGAGCACCCTACAGCTCATTAATTTACTTTTTCAAGTTCTCACTAGCAAATAACGCACTTGCAGATTCACTTCCTTGGACTCAAGCTTATTGGCAACCTTATTGGGATGAGACACTTTAGGATGCATGAAGATAAGCTTCTTGTCCTTGGCAAAATAAGCGGATCGTAGCTCCAAATTGAGCTCAAGGACCTCGACCATCGGAGAAACACTACTGACTTCTTTCTCTGCAGCTTCCAACATCGCCTGAGTCGCATTGAGCCTAACATTCAAATGGGTAACCTCCTCAAGAGTGATCTCCAGCTGCAAAAAAAGTGGGGGCAGAAATATCAGACCCCTTCAAAACGATAAGTTTAGATTCTAGCTTATCGATCTTTTCAGCAACCGAGCGAAGCTGAGCCACCAATGCCACTTCGGCCTGCTTAGCGCACTTGATAACATCATGATCAACGCGCATAGACTCAGCTGCCAAGATTAAAGTCTTATGCCTTGTAACAATCAGGGAGGACCTTCTCGAGTAGGCAAAACATTTCACAAAGGAGTTTGAGTGGATGACAACTTTCCCAACACTGTTAACAAACTTAGTGCATGCATCGACATCCTCAAGCAAGTTAGCCTTCAGCAATGCACAAACCTCAGGAAACTCACCAACCTCAGACTCAATGGATCTATCACAATTGTCCGTGTGAGTAGATTTCCCTTTCTCAGCAGACGAGTCAGTCATGGCAGAAAGAGGAGGAGGCCCAAGTGCTATCTTAGCAATAGAATCCACCTTCTCACTTTTCATAACAGCAAGCCTTTCAGAAGTGGAACCAGACTTAGCTCCCGACGGATGCTTTGATACAAACTCGGATACCAGAGGCGTCGTCGAACTCTTTCTCTAGGCAAGTCTCTCAACAATGGATGCAGTCACATTCGGAGCGACAAGTTTCATAGGCTTAGGCTCAACGATCATCTTCGCCCCCTTGGGGGAAGTTAGATCAATGACAAGCTTCTCAGCAATAGACGAGCTCCCACGAGCAACAGAAAAAGTCCTTGGCTTCTTCTCGACTGAAGGCTCACAAGCAGGTGAAGAAGATCTTTTCTTTCCACCATCATTGGCAGCAGGCTCTATAGCAGTGATCGGGTAAGCCAATGCCTTGTCCTTTATCCACTTTATCTTTTCCCTCGGAGGCAGGCCACCCTTCTCCTGATGGAGAGGGTTAAGCAGCTAGCGCCACTTATGGTACTCAGCAGAAATGCCCAAGGCGACGTGCACCTTCTTCATATCTGCTGAAGTCCTTAGAGTTGAGCCAAACTCCAAATCTACACAAAGTAAGAAAAACGATCAATAAATTAAAGTCATGGAGCAACTCAACAAAAAACTCAAGCAGGACAAGAATGAAGCAGTTTACTTACCACTGATAAAGGTAGTTGGGACACACATCTCAAGAGAAGAGTCGGACTTCCACTCTCTGCTCACCTTCAAAGTGTTTCTCGCCCACTCATGATCACATTTGCTAATAGCATCAAGCAGCCCATGGCGAAACCTCAGCTGCCCCACACCTTCTTTGTGGCCGATCTCAAAGAAGTACCAAAATTCATTTATGGTCAAACCAAGATCAAAGAACCTGCTCAAGTTCGAGAACCCCACCATCGCACAAACTGTATTTGGGGAGCATTGAGCAGGCGTACGCTTCATGGAGCAGATCACCTCTTGGAAAAGATGCGACATGGGAAAAGTGAATCCCAACACAAAATGGTATGGATGGAATTGGATAGCTTTCTTTCTAGCAGATGCACCCTTGATGCATGATTCATAACCGCTATCATCTTTCACCCACTTGACGCGAACCCCAGACGGAATCGCATGCTTGTACGCCTCAAGAAAATCCCAAAACAGCTCATTGGAATTAATCTGGACATGTGCAACCTTGTAGTAGCCCACCTTGCCTGAAGAATCATCTTGACGATACAAGGGTGGAGGATATTTGTCACTTTTGCAATCGAAGGAAGACATCTTAAAGTCTTTGCAAAAAGCACGAAGAAAAATATTCAGAAGGCGGCTCATGAGAAGAGAATTAAAAAAAAAAAATGAAAAAAAAAAAATTTGTGTATATATATAAAGATAACCGTATGGCTTGAGGGCCCCAGGTCCTTACCTATGTTGCTTAGCGAAAGGGGGGCTCGTGCCTCCTCTATTTCCTCTTCTTCAAACGCCAGGCGTTCTAAACAGGCCCCAAAGCCCATGGCCCAATTCAACAAAGTAGGGGGCAAGTGCCCCGCTTCTTTTTCCCTCTCCACTACAACCTAGCGAAGCCTAAGGCCTCTCAGCCCAACCTCTCTCTCTCTCCCTCTCACCTGCTACAGCAGACTCGAGTTTGGTCCACTAAGCTTGGCCAGTGCCAAGCTCACTTAGAGGGGCTAGAGCTCCATGGCTTGCCCATCCCAGCGCCCTTGTGCTCCAGCCAACCCGTGTCGCACCACCAAGTAGCCCCATGGCTCCTTACCGTGTGTCACTCACACCCACGGCCCCCGTCAAGCCAATTTTTTAAAGTCCCAAGACTCCCAAAAAATTCAAGAAAAAGAAAATTCAATTTTTTCTTACCTTGGTGCGGCATGGAGAAGAAGAACTACAACAAGTGACGACTCTTTGCAAGGGCAAGAAAAGAAGAACGCTAGAGGAGGAGGAATAAAAGTTTCCTCTGGCTTCTCTTGTTAGAATAATGATTGCTTTCCAAACTTATTTAATCCCTTGCTTAAGGCAGAAATAGGTATTATGAGTAATTATTTTCCTTTTATTAGAAGAAGTCTATCTCCAAATCAAGAAAGAAGATCAAGTTCAAATTGGGAAACAACTTCACAAGCCTAATCAGCTTGGGATTCCTACACCTACAATCATTTTCCTGCGTGCTGCACAGTAAGTGCGGGGACATTTGTGGAGCCTAAGATAATCCCAAAAATTCTAGAGGCGACACATGGACTTTTATTCAAGAAAGATAAGATTGCCCTCAATAAATGGGCAGGCTTTTTAGATGCTCCTACACACAGCTCACATCCCTGGAGATCTCAGCAGCTGAATATAGTTGCCCACAGCTCACCTGCCTTTGGTAAGGAATTAAAGATAAGGATTAATTATTCAAATCCTTATCTTTAATACATTCCTAATTGAAGATTGACTCCAATCAATTAAGTAATCCTAATTTAAATCAATTAGGCATAATTACCCCATTATCTCAAGATATTATCTCCTATTAAATATCTTGGGAATATTTAGAGAATATCTCTCCATTAAATGCTATATGGCCGGCCCTATCCCTATAAATACCCGATATTCTACCAAATTTTCAGAGTTTTGGCAACCCTAAAAAAGCCCTAAACACTTTAATCTCTTAGAGAAACTAACTTAGGCATTGGAGATTCGTTGACCTAACCCCCCGCCCCTTACCTAGTGGGGGCGTGAGGCTTAGGTCTATGATCAAAGGTGTTGATTGTTTTGCAGGTACATTTTCGTCAAGACTGAAGATGGCAGAAATTTGCATCGACAAATAACATTACTCGTGATTTATTAGAATTAATGTAAATTTGTTGTTTTGTTATTGTGATTGTTTTTCCACATATGTCATCCCTTTATTTTCGATTCGGTTCACAATGACTCGTCAGCAAATATGGCAGGCATGTGTCCAACGGGAGACTAAGAATTCCCAACCAGTTGGTGGAGAAGGTGAAAATGTGGTGGATCTATAAAGGATTGCCATCAAACCGGATCACGTGTTATAGATCGCCCACATAACACAAGCTAAGATTATGGTCATTTATGATCCACGACATCGGCGAGCAGATGTGAAAGTCACAACTTATTAACTCACGACATGCTCGTCCCTACCTGCAAAAAGTTCGCCAACTGTGCATGAAGAGATGAATAAAGAGATCTCAGTAAGTGTGCTTTTTTGTTTTATTTAGTATTTTTATTTCTTTCACTTATTTAGTGTATTTTTAGAGCATATAGTGCATTTTTAAACTAATACACTTGTTTTTTTTTTTTTTTTTCCTATTTCTGGTCAAATTTTAGAGATTGACATGGAAGTATCGAGTATATCCGAGTACATAAAGCAAGTGTGGTCTGAGCAACACAAGGAGTAAAAGTACAACCTTGTCATGCCTCAGACCAAGGGTCGGTGGAAAAAAAAAAAAAAAAAAAAAAAACCACGTGCCTGCTGTGCAAGTAAAAATTAAAACCAAATCCAAAAACACATTTCTTTTATAAAATAATAAACTCCAAAAGCCTTACAAGGTATACAAAATAAATAAAACCCTTAAAATCTCTCGTTTAACACAAACTCAGCTTGTCTTGTCCCTATCTTGCTAAGTTAACTCATATGTGAAATAAAAGAGTGAAGGGTGAGCAACAACCATCATCACCCTGAGTAGAATATGTAATATGACATATGATTGTCATCCGTGCCATTTTACACACACTATAAAATGTGATAATAATATCAAAGCTTTAGCCACGTAGTACCATATCACATCGTCTCATTACGTGTTGGTTACCCCTTCAGAATATGTAGCTTACCATGTGACCTTTAAATTAGTTATTCTTCCTTAATGTCCCCGCGTGCCATACATTTATTCCTCGAATAGCCTAAAACTAAAGTTCTCATGCTCCATGAATAATCTCAACAGTTCCACATAGAATTGTATACACACATTGAAAGCGATTTACACAAAATCAAACATGCTTGATTTCAAAATAGATCGAGATTTGTAAATAGAATAAATCACATGATAACTCATGATTTTCATGTTATCTGAAATAAGAATATTTTGAACATATTACATAAACCACTCACCTCTATAATCAAACCTCAGCAAGACAAGCATCTACTGATCACTACACTCGAGCTCTCTAACCCTAAACTCTCCCCTTTCTCTCTCTACGTGAACTACATACTGCATGTTTTTCCTCACTTTGGAGACTGTAAAACAATGAAGAAATGCTCTCCTATTTATAGGGAAAGTGGCCGGCTACAACTAATCCACGATTGGCTGATAAAATGTCAAGAGATAACCACACAATCCGAAAACGTAAAGATCAGGTTTATGCAATTGCAAGTGGTGTCAATTGCATGAGAAACACCTTGACATCTCACTTGCCACGTACAACTGCAAGACTGGTTACAAACAGCTCTAATTTAAGGCCAAAATTGTTTGCCCTCCCACTTCTGGTATCTCCCGTGCCCTCCTGTTTTGTGTGATCACAGTTAAACCACGTCAACATTTTATATTGTTTTTTTTATAGAGATAATAACACAAAAATGAATAGTAATATAAAATATTGACATGGCTTAATCGTGACCACACAAACAAAAGGACATCAAAAGTGAAAGGGCAGACAATTCTTATCCCTAATTTAATTCCTATAGATGTACATAAAATGATTTCGCGCCGGGCCTAGATTGTAGATCTCAACAGTCAACAACTAGAGTGCTTATTAGGCACTTCTAGCACAATCTAATGAAAAATAGGAAAAAGGTTGGAAAGGAAGTCATACGTTTAAAATGTATAGTATATATATATACATATCTAAATTATACAATATATGTTAAGTTGAAACAAACCTCACTTCCAAAAAAAAAAAAAAAATTGAAACAAACCAAAACATGAGTTAGGATAAAATATATAATTAAAATTCAAAATTAATGTTGTAAATAACATTTCTAGTAAAATATATTTTTAAAATACAGGTTCTCACAGAGCTACACATGTACTACTAAATTTGTGCATCTCTTCCTAAAGCTCTGACCGATGCACTCCCTAAGTTTGTGGAAAGGATAAACAAGTGGCACCGGCTCTACGGTCATTTTCACATCCCTAATTATTAATTTTTTTAAATTTCATTTAAAATAAAAGTTTTCTTTTTTAATTTTAAATATTTTTGAATTTAATTAATTTTATTTATCCATAGCAAAAATGGAGGACAAATAAGGGTAATCGGGAAGTGAAGAAGTACTTCCATCACTCTGGTTCTTGGCGCCTTACTTTCCTGGTCAAGGAACAACATTAGTTTGCTTTTTTTTCTTTTCCGAGAAGTTGATGTCTGGTGGGATACGCATGTCAATTATGGCAACCAGGTAGGTGACAACATTTATGTAAATATTGCATTTAAAATTTTAATTTAAAATTTCATTACACTTAAACATTTAAAAATTATGATCTATAATTTTAATTGGTTTCTTGTTTTTTTCAAGGCTTCAAAGTTGAAGAAGAAGGATAAAGTGAATGGTACCATGATTGACTTTTTATTGTAAAAATGTGATTTTTCGTTAAAATGAACACTATCAGAAGTGTTTTTTGTTAAAGTTCCCTTTATTTAATGGTTAGAACAAAGCTCAACACTAAACTAGTCTAATTAAAATGGTCCAAAAAATTAGTTTCCAATTTTACCCCTGACTGCAAGCCTTTGTCCGTTTAATATCTCCGTGTTATCCTCTGTCTCCCCCTTTTTTTTCCTGACATTAGAAACCTTCTATTTTTTCTTTCCAATTTCGCAATGCAGCTCTGTCACTATGCAAAAACCACACACCCGACTCCCCAACTCAATTTTGAGCCGTCTATATCTCCGTCAAAATCGTAAGCGATCTCCGACATGCAAAACTGTATGATTTTGTCCATCTGCTCCCTTTATTTTTCTTGTTCAATATCAGTACCAAACGAGAAAAACCTGGAATTCCTTATGCTTGTGGTTCAGGTTCCAATAGGAGACGATGATGACCAAAAAGAGAGATGCAACCACCTAGCACAAACTCGAAGGGAAAACGTGGCTGAAATCTAAAGATAATCAGATCCAAAAAGAAAAGGTACAAAACCAAGCCATAGCCTCCATAACCTCAAATCCTTCCATCTTTCTCTCGTATCCCCAAGATAATTGTGCTCCCCTACCCTTTTGATTAATTTTGATCCTCCCCTCCCCTGATTGATTGATCTCAACCAATCAATTCTTGAATTACCAATATGTGTGCGTGCATGTGTGTGTGTACATATGTTGTGATTATTTTCTTGTTTGAAATTTTGCAGAGAATGAGCCCAAGTGGGAGTTTTTCCATGGCAGAAAACTTCGGCGCATGCCCCCATGAAGAATCTAAGGCTAATGGTTTGTGTTTATTTTTTTATTTTTTTTATTTTTGAGGCTGGTTACTGGTTACTGTTTAGTTTATGAGAAGCTGTGTGATCTTATTCTTCAACCCTTTAAGAATTGAAGGTTGCTTTCACATCCGCATCCTTTTCACTTATTACTTTGACCAATAACTGACTTTTTTGATTGGTTTAGGTATCATCTTTTTACCACTCTTTACTTTTAAAATCTTCTTTTTTTTCTTGTTCCTAGACTAGTGCAGTGCTTTCTTTAATTTTCGTAACTTTTTTTTGTACCTTATTTGATATATACTTCATTTAATTAGTAGCAAACAAAATAGTCTGTTGGTAAACCATTAAAATTTTGAAGGGTCATTTGCCAGTGGAAATTGGTACCCGTGAACAGTGCTCTGCACTCAGAACAGTGCTCTGCACTCAGAACAGTAATTGGTTTTGGAGGTGTAACTAGAGACTAAAAACTTGAACGATTATAACCTTATCTGTTAAGTGTATTTCCTTGCATCAACATTTTTTTTGTTGTATTTTCTATGTTACCTTTTTATAAATGGTGTATGGACCTTTCGTAAAGCTGACGGGGACAAAAAAGCTCAAGTATTGAAATCTATTGAAAAACAAATGTTGTATTTTTCCAGTGCAGGGCAAATGGAAGAACGCTAATAGATGGAACACTACTTTGGAACCTTTAAATGGGGGGCCATTCCTTAGAGTTTAGTTGATGAAACCAGAATTAAGGTATGCTTGCAGCTTGTATAATACAAGTATCCTTTTAGATTTTTTTTTTTTTTTTTTTTTTTTTTTTTTTACAAATCTATCATTTCCTTTGTAGAGTGCATATATATCTCTATGTCAGTGCATGTACCGTAACGAATGTTTTTGGATTGCTGGGTTGCTATTGCAGCCATTAATTTGTAGAGAGCTTGTCCAAGTGCCCATGGTCTTCACAATCCGTTCAAAGCACCAGAGATGTTTGTGTTTATTACCATTCTATTTCTCTGTCTTCATTTATCTTTAGGCATCATTTGTGCTCTAGATTCATGTAATGGTAGAGGACAGCAAGATTTTTATTAACTCTTCCCTTTTGAAGAACTCGACAGTGATATTTTGCAACAACATCAATTAGCGAAACTCTTCACCCAAACATTTTTCATTGTTCCATCTACAACAATGAAAATAGTTAAGACACTATTTTCTGAACTACAATAAAATAAAGCACACTATTTCTGGAACTGGCAAATAAATTTATACTATTTATGAAATGAAAAAAGAAAAAGAAAAAAGCACAACATGTCTAGAAGGTAACAAAATAAACACTACTTATGAAACTATAGCAAAATAACCAACACTATTTTTGCAAGTGAACCAAAATAACTCATACTATTTCTAGAACTACATCAAAATAACTAGCACTATTTCTGAAAGTGAACCAAAATAAGTCATACTATTTTTGAAACTACAACAATAAACTCATAGTACTTATGAAACTGAACTAAAATAACTCATACTATTTATGAAATAGAGCAAAATAAACACCATTTCTTGAACTATAACAAAACCATGATTTCTTGAATTACAACAAACTAACCTATATTATTTCTAAAAGTGAACCAAAATAACCCACATTGGTTCTGGAAGTACAATATAATAAACATACTGTTTATGAAATAGAGTAAAATAAACACTATTTCTTTAACTATAACAAAACCCCGATTTCTTGAATTGCAACAAACTAACCTATATTGTGACATCCCGTCCCGGAAATATTGAAAACGTACATGTGAATTGACTATTTTGCCCCTAGTTCGTTTTCGTTATGTTTATTGGTGTTTTGTGTGGTGTGGCATGTGTTGGGCCACACACACACACACTGTCACTCTCACTGTCTCTCTGTCCCTTTCCCTGTCTTTTCCCCCGAGAACCCCATTCCTTCTTCTTCCTTCTGAAAACGTATGGACACACACACAAGTACACGATTCACCCACAGATCGAAGGAACCAGGACCACATTCGAGCTCGTGGGGCAGAGAGGAGTGCAACTGTACCATTTTCAGGTGAGAAAACCATCGTTTTCACGTCGATTTCACGAGGTCCGTTTGGGGTACTATTCATGCAAACATATTTCATCACGTTTTTGGGATTTTGAAGCTCGTAGGTGACTTGGTGAGGTCCCAAGGAGTCTCGGAGAGCTTCGTTGGAAGAGTTTTGACGTCGGAATCACTGCGTTTGAAGTTGACCGGAGTTGGGAGGTTTGGACACGTATGATCTAGTAGTTTTTGACCCTTAAAAATTGTATGGTCGTGTTCTACTAGTCTTAGGCTTCATTTTGGTGCAAGAATCGTGAAAAATGGTTGAAAAACGAGAGAGAAAACAAGGTTTGCAGGTTTCGCGATTTTCCGGCGCCGGCGACGGCACCAGAGGTTCGTCGGAGAAGGAGACGGAATATTCCGTCAAGTCTGACGGAATATTCCTGACGCCGTTAACGGAATCCGTTAGAACTAACGGAATATTCCTTACGGCGTCAGTTGACGCCGTCAGCGTGCCAGGCACGTGCCTTGCCCGGCGTGTGGGGGCGCGTGCGGCGGTGAAAATTTTTTCTAAAAATTTGGGTGTGATCCTGAGGTTGTGTAGAGCACGTTGGTATATTCATTTGTCCAAATTGAGCAATGTATGAGAAGTTATTACGAGAAGTTGGTTATGTGCTTTAAAATTGACGTTTTTATAGTTGTTTCGCATATAGGTGATACGTATCCCAAGGACGAGCGTGGTCACTCGAGGCAGGGGGGCTACGACCCTTCCACGTACCAGTGAGTGGGCTTTTGGTTTTCCGTATATACCTATATACTATATTTTTTCCCAGAAATTGTTTAAATGGTTATCAGTTTTATGCCATGCATTACATTATCGTTATTTATGCATCGTTGGTTACGTTGGTAGTTGCATATACATATACATATGCATATTGGGTGCTATGGACGCACAGGTAAGTGCCAGGTAAGCGTTATTCATATTTACTTTCAGTAGTGGTTTGAGATGTTTAGAGAGCTCATAACCTGCACCCCCGGTGTTAGTGCTCCCGCCCAGAGTAGGGCACAGTCCTTCACGTGATGTTCACTTCCCGCACCACACGCTCAGCTTGGATCCAAGTTAGGTGCACAGTCCTGTCGTACAGACCACTTTAGGTGGTTCCGACTCGTAGGTGACCCGCGATTATTCGCACAGCCTTCACGTGATCGTAGCACTAGAGCGTATATATGTATTACACCCAGGCCTGTCGTACAGACCACTTTAGGTGGTTCCGATTCGTGGGCAGGTTCAGTTATTGAGTTTGAGATTTGAGCTCTATATGCAGCCGTACAGGTCACGTTAGGTGACTCCGCTGCCAGATTATATTTATGATTATGATTTTATACCTGAGCACTTGCATTTCAGTATGAGGTTTTGACATGGCATATTCTTGAGCATGATTGGCATATCTATACATACGTATATATGTTTATTTTCTGGGAAGTATACAGGTTTTACGGCGAGGGGTTAGAATGTATTTTCTAAATGGTTTTCGAAAAGCTTTGTTTTTGCCCACTCACGCTTTTGTTTTGCGCCCCTCCAGGTTCTAGTTGCTTAGCAGTTTCGGTGGTTTCCCAGAGGGTTTTTCCGGCATTTCTGACAGACGCTCACCAGCGTAGGGCCACCCTCGGGTGTACTATTATCGTATCATTTTTCTTTGGACTGCTGTAGACTTATTGCTCTGAACTTAGTGTCTCACTTACGCTAGCACATGTTTTTAGTACTTTGTATGCTAGTTTTAATTATTCGTACTTTTTATATTACTACTTTATTAGCTTCCGCACGTGCACATGGTTACGTCACCTTCGTGTGACGGCCAGCACGCCCTGATCTCGGTTGGGGTGTGTCATATATTATTTCTAAAAGTGAACCAAAATAACCCACATTATTTCTGAAAGTGAACAAAAATAACCCATATTATTTCTAGAACTACAACAAAATAATCCATACTATTTCTGGATCTATAGCATTACTCACGCCATTTTCAAAAGTGAACAAAAGTAACCCACACTATTTCTGAAACTACAGCATAATAACCCACACTATTTCTAAAAGCGAACCAAAGTAACCCACACTATTTCTAGAACTACATCATTATACCCACATTATTTCTGAACATGAACCGAACTAACTCACACTATTTCTAGAACTACAATATGATAACCCACATTATTTATGAAATGTAACAAAATAAACACAATATATGGAACTAGAATACATTGATTTTGGATTTAAACAGAAAATAACTCACACTATTGCTGGAATTATTGGAAAATATACACTATTTATGAAACTGAAGAAAACAAACACTACTTCTCATGGTTCTAAAAGACGCTAGGCACTAGTCGGGTGGGGCACTGAGGCCCAGTGCCTTGGCAGAGTCTAGGTGGACAAGGCGGATGTAAGTAAGTTTATTATTTATCTTTAGTACTTTGATGAATTTGATAGAATGAGATGAAAGTTTAAATAATTACAACTTTGTGGTCCGTTTCTCTGAATATATGACAAAGTCACCGGCCAACCCCTAGTTGTCGGAAAAGTTACTAATATTGAGTTGCAATCATGTAACTATTTTAAAATATAGTATTATTTATAAAATGATTTTAGTTGACTTTTCCATTAGTACCTAAACTAAAAATATTGTTTGAATTTTCTCAAAAAAAAAAAAAAAAAATCCTAAAAATATGATATTACAGTTCGCACCCTTACATATGGGTTGGAAACTTGTACATCATATTTAAAACATTGCAATGTCACACACAAAGTTGTAAATTTCATTGCAATGTCATACATCCGTTAGATTTTTGTTACATAAACCGTTAAGTGACAATGTGATTAATATAGAGTATTTGTATCCCGAAATTTTCTTAACCACCTGGAATATTGTTTTATCAGTCAATAGTTAACAAGATTGCACGGAGAAATCTTTAAACCCACGAACTAAAAATGAAACTGGAATATTTTCAATGAAGGTGGTTCCTACATAAAACAGTTTTTGTAGGTGTCCCTTCTAGGAGCTGGGGGGCAAGAAGAAAACAAGAGAAAAAAGAAAGAGAGTCAACGAAAAAAAAAAAGCAGAAAGAAAGAAGGAACAGACTGATAGAATGACATATTTGTAAATAAAAAGAAGTTTATTGTAACAGAATTTGCTGATAGAATGAGGTTCCTGTTAGGGGTAGGTTGGAAATTTTATATTTTGGGTTTGGGCTTTTATTCACCCCATGTTTGTTCAATGTTTGTAGAGCTTAATATAGATTAGTTTTGTCCTTATAATTAAATATGAAGTCTTTTTGATTAAATAAAAATATAGGATGACTTTTAATTAAATTAAACTAGCTCAAACCATTTTTATTAAAGCTCCTTATTTGTTTTTTTATTCTTTAAATCCCTTGCATGACGACTTTTTCATTCGGCACATTATTTTTTTTATTTCTAAACCCCCGACGAAATACTGTCGCTCGAGCAAGTAATATTCGTTAGGCTACATTGGTCAACGTACTTCGCTGGACGAAATGTTTCGTTGGGCAAACCGTATTTGCTCAAAGTAGTTCTACAATTCGTCGGGCAAAAGTTTCAGCTACAACTTTTGCTTGACGAAAGTTTGTCGAGTAAAACCTTTGGTGATGAAAACTTTATTTCGCCCAACCAAATCCTTTCGTCTGGATTTTTTTTTGTAGTGTTTATATGTAAGCTATACTTTAGTATCCTCTTTGATTTGAACTTTGAAGTGGGGTTGTTTTTCTTCTTCTTGGTTGTCCTGCTGCTTCATCTTCCTTTGCAAGTGTCTCACTTTTGTGCTTTGATTAATTTTAGTTACTGAATTTTGAGTCGTGGTCTGTGGATTGAATTGGGATTGAAATTAGGGTTTAGGATGTGTTGGTTGCCAATGGCAGCAGGGGAAGAGTTCGTTTGTATAATGACAGTAGCTACTTGGGGTTGGGGTTGGTTGCCAATAGCAATACGGAAAAAGAGGAAATGGGAATATTGTAGAAAGGAACAAGTATTCCTTTGCACATGTGAATGACATTGTACCAACTGTCCGTATGTTCACTACAAGAAAAAGGTCGTCTTTTTTTTTTTTTTTTTTTTTTTTTGAGTCTTAACGAAACATTTCTGGTACTGTTTACTTTTAACATTAAGGATATTTTTACTCTAAAAAGTCATTCTTTATACTATTCACTTACAACACCTTTTTGTCTTTTTGGTTAAAACTCAAAGTTTTCAAATCCTTTTCCTTAGTTTTTTTTTTTTTTTTTTTTTTTTTTTTTTGTGTCAAATAAGACGGCCCTCGCAAATAAGTCTATCTTAACAAGAATTAGCAAGACTGAATGCTGATCTTGTTTGTTGTATTATCTTTTTCATTGTTGTTATAAGAGATGCTTACTTATTCTAGAAAGTAAATTCTGATCTTTTTTTTTTTTTTTTTTTTTTTTTTATATGGGTTAATGATGGATGAAAGAAGATATGCAAAAACCAGTTAACGAAAATGCAGGAGATGCTTACTTTGCTCCTTTATTGATGCATTTTTGTCTTTGTATGGGAAGAAAGATTTTTGGCACTTTCTGCTATTGGAGCAACAAGTATAGGTTCAACGGAGGTTTATGGTTCTACTTTAATTATATCTTTGCCCCATCTGGCCCAGAAATCTTTTCTTTAATGGTTCTAATTGCCCTGAATCTACTTTTTTTTGGATTTCATGTGGGTTTCAAGCATAAAGATAGATCGCTCTAGTCGTTACGTGGTTTCGTGCTTTTTGTGTTTCCATCCATTCAAGGTTTTTATTCTACCTGCTACTCTTTTTGTGCTTCCATGTATTCAGGCAGCCGCATTCAGCATGGGATCAAGATCAACTGTGGTACTTGTCTGTCAGGCTCCCACATCACATTCACAAGGGATTTATTGTTGGTGTGTAAGTTTCATTGCTGAAAGTCTAGAGAGGCCAAGTGTAAATCTCAGATTTAATGTAAGCCCTTGGATCACAGTCCAAGTGTGCAGCTAGATGTAATCTTAGAGTAAGTGATGGTTTATGCCATATGTGCAACGTGGGGATTGTTGGTGTGTAAGTTTCATTGCTGAAATTCTAGAGAGGCCAAGCGTAAATCTCAGATTTAATGTAAGCCCTTGGATCACAGTCTAAGTGTGCAACTAAGATGTAATCTTAGAGTAAGTGATGGTTTATGCCATATGTCACTATATTATAAGGTAGATGAAATGGATAGTTAGATTTACATGATGTAATGAGAGAATATTTCATTCTCTCTCCTCTCTAATGGTATTACGGTGCACAGTGTGTGCATGTGAATGTATGAACAGTTGTTGCTCAATTTCTTCATTCTTCTCTTTGCAACTTCTTCTTGAAAATTCCAGAAAACTAAAACCTCCAATTCTCATTGATTGATTTCATATACAAGATATATGAATGTTAACATGCCCTCAGAGCCAGGTTCGATCAATTGATACTCAGTGTTTGAATATGTGAAGAAACTACCATGAAACTCGAAATTGAGGTTGAGTTTTCTATGATTTGAGTCTAACATGGCCGGATCTCGTAGTAGCGAGTTGAGAGAACCGGTCTTTAACAGTGATAACTATGAGTGTTGGAGTATGTATAAGGATGAAAATCATTTTCAAGCCTAACGGGGGATCTTGTTGAAAAGGGGTTTGAGAGGTCAGATTCGAAGAATGAGGATGAATCTGATGCGAAGAAGAAAGAAAAAGAAGAATCGAGCGTTGCTGGGAAAATGACTCTCACTGAGAGACTCATGAAAGATGCCAAAGTTGTGGGTCTGATTCAGGGAGCAGCCCCAGATGAGATATTTCCCAGGATCTCTCATGAAGAAACCTCAAAAGGTGAATGCGATATTTTGCAGGAAGAATACCATGGTGATAAATAGGTTAGAAGAGTTAAATTGCAAGGTCTTCGTAGAGAGTTTGAATATACAAGAATGAATTATGACGAATTACCTTCTGTTTATCTTACAAAGCTGTTTGATCTGATAAATCAAATGTGAAGTTATGGAGATGACTTTTCTCGAGAGAGAATAGTTCAATTGCTGATTAGCTTGCCTTCAACATATGATTCTCTTTGTTCTGTTATTGAGCATTCGAAAGATTTAGATGTGATTGAAGTGCAAGAAGTTGTTCCTTCCTTGAACAGTTTTGAATTAAGGCCGGATAGGCATTCTGAGAATAGAACTGAGAGGGCATTTGCTAGTCTTAGTGTGAATCCTAAGCCAACTAAATTCTCTAGGAATCAAATTATACTAGAAGAATTGGAAGGCAAAAGGTAAAAAATGGGATAACAAATCCACTGATGGTGCAAGAAATCCTTGCAAACATTGTGACAAATTACATTTTGGAGAATGTCGACTCAAGGGCAAGCTAAAGTGTTATAATTGTGACAAGATTGGACATATTGCAAGAGATTACAATAGCAAGAAACCAGTACAGTAGCTCAACTATGCCACTCAGGTTGAATCCACACCAACTATGTTTTATGCTAGTGTAAAGAGTCTTGAGAATGTATGGTATGCGGATAATAGATGTAGTAACCATATGATAGGCAGAGAAGATTTGCTTGTTGATACTAATAAGAATATGACAAAATTGGTTGCGATGGGTACTGGACAACTCGTTAATGTAAGTGGCAAAGGAAATTTGGTAGTTGAAACCAAAATGGGGAAAAGATACATCAAGGAAGTAATGCTTGTGCCTGGATTGAAAGAAAACCTTCTCAGTGTGGGTCAAATGATGGAGTATGGCTACTTCTTGATATTTGGAGACAATAAAGTGGAAATGTATGATGACAACTCTCTCTCAAACAAGTTACATGGGTGCCAATGAAGGGAAATAGAAGTTTTCCAATGAAGTTGCAGTCTGGAGTTCATATTGCTCTTAAGGCAAGTGTATGTCAATCTACCCTCATGTGGCATAGAAGATTAAGACACTTGGATATGGGTAGTTTGAAATTATTGCAGGAACAAGAAATGGTGGTAGGATTACTAAAAATCAAAATCATTAAAGGAGTGTATGAAGGCTGTGTTCTTGATAAACAATGCAGAGAAGCATTTCCGAGGGAAGTAACTAATAGAGCAACAACTCCTTTAGAGCTTGTACATATTGACATCTGTGGTCCAATGCAGACAACTACAAAGGCTAGGAATAAATATTTTCTCATCTTTATAAATGACTGCACAAGAATGTGCTGAGTTTATTTCTTAAGATATAAGTCTAAAGTGTGTTTAAGAAGTTTAAAGCTATTGTGGAATTGCAAAGTGGGTACAAAATAAAGAAGCGTAGAAGTGACAGAGGAGGAAAGTATACTTCAATGGAGTTTAACAAGTTATGTGAAGACTTAGGTATGGAGAGATAGATCACTACTCCATATACACCACAGCAAAATGGTGTAGCAGAAAGTGTATGAGAAATGCAACTTGTGCATTATTGAACCTGAAACCTTTAAGAAGCTGCCAAGGATGAATCATGGCAGAAAGCTATGGAAAGTGAGATCTCAATGATTGAGAAGAATGTAACGTCCCAAAAATTCGGAAGCTAAACACAATGGTAGGCCAAAACAAAACCATGGGTAATCTTTACTAACAACAATGAATTTCCTTATTTAACACTTACTCATAAAATTTATTTCAACTAGATCTAACTTTAAACTGTGAAAGGATTAAACCAATCGTAGTTCACCATTCATAAGAGAAAAACAAACACTATTAGGTCCGTTTAAATCCCTTTTCTTGTCAAATTTCCAAATTAATAATCATGCGATATTGGAACACTTCCTTAAAAGAATTGATTCCAAATTAATTTTTGCCGTCTAGTTTTATTTCGTTTCGTTTTTTTTTTTCTAACAACGGTCACACACTTACTAAATACTCATCAACCAAATATATATACATAACCAGATTCCACAACTTTCTTATAATTTCCTCATCAAGTCCAACATGAATAAAATTAGCCAAAGATCACCCAAAATCCAAGGTGAGGGTCACGACAAGCCTACCCATCAACTTAAACCAATTCCTTCCCACTTTACTTACAAGTTGAAAAAAAAAAAAAAAAAAATCAACACAACTTCATCCAACATACACCAAGAACACAACATTTATCAACTCATCTCTTAAAACCAAGAAGAAAATATGATAGGGTTTCTCGGGTTCTCAACTCCAAACTCCTCCAAAGTTGTCCATCAATCTGCCACTTCGCTACTATGATCTTAAATCAACATCACCACCATGAATATATCCTGGAAGCGCATGATGAGGGGAGTATTTTTCTCTCTTGGTTCGAGACCCATCTCCGGTGCCAGAAGCCACCCCGTCAATGTCAACAAAGCCAAGTCCCATGTAAGAGAAGAAACCAAGCCTAGAAGTGCCCTAACCTTGCTCCCAAGGCCCCGAACTTTAAGAGTAAAGGTAAAGCACCTGACACCATGGATACTGACATGTGCTACCGCTATGGTTTAGAAGACCATTGGTCCCATGTTTGTCGTGCTCCCCAGAAGTTGTAGCTGAATATCATTCTCGTCGTAAGAACTTTGAATCAAACTTTATGCAAGTGGATGAACCGGAGAGTACCAAAATGGAGGTTTTTTGACTTTTAGGAGGCTATTAACCATTTCCCATATTAGAATCTTAGACATGAACTATTTTTAGTTGATTTGAGAACCTTGGGGGCCGAATTCCACCTAATGGCCAAACCTTCCCTTGTTTTATTGTTTAAGTTTGAACAATGTTTCCTTTAGGTTTGGATTGTTTGTTGGTGATTTCTTTTTGGATATTAAGTTTTTTTAATTATCATCCTTGAATACTTAAATTATTTAATTATATTGAATGGATATTTGTTTTTAGAACTTTTATTCTTGTGACCGATTCAAATTAATTTTTATTTCTAGGTATGAATAGTGGGAAAGTTAGTTGTCTAGCATATAGTGCAACCACGCACACCGTTTTGCGTGAACGCATCTATTTCACTAACTTTGTACCTAAGAATGCACCTCCGACAACCTTCTCAGGCCCATCCAACCTGATCGAAGGATACGGTAAGGCATGTACAATGTTGTCCGGTGGTACAATCTTGACCATTGATGAGGCACTTTATTCTCCACGTTCTGGAAGAACGTTGTTAAGTTTCAAGGACATTAGAGATAATAAATACCATGCTGAAACTTATTTAGAAAATGGAGTTGAATTTATGTGCATCACTTTCTACGAATATATTTAGAAGCATATTCTAGAGAAGATGATGCATATCCCGACTTGTCTGTATACTACAATTATATGCCTTATAAAGAGCTACTTTGTGGCCGATCCTACCTCAAGGACCCCGCATGAAATTACACTTTGGCATGATCGTCTGGGACACCCTGGACGAACAACGATGCGCCGTATCCTCAAATCATCACACGGGCATCCACTAACTCGAAGTTTAGGTTCAATTCAAGGAATCGCATGTCAAACTTGCTCCACGGGAAAACTTATTATTAAGTCTTCTTATGACAAGATTCATTCAAATCTTCCTACTTTTCTACAAAGGATTCAGGGGGACATTTATGGACCAATTCACCCTCCCTGCGGACCCTTTAGATATTTTATGGTATTGGTTAATGCTTCCACACGTTGGTCACACATGTGCTTGTTGTCCACAAGGAATGTTGCATTCTCCAAAATGGCTCAAGTTATCAAGCTCAGGGTTCACCACCTTGATTATCCAATCATATCCATTTGATTGGATAATGCTGGAGAATTCACATCTAAATTTTTTTTATGATTTCATGTCGGTTGGGGTTGAAGTTTAACATCATGTACTCCATGTTCACACCCAGAACGACCTGGCAGAGGCATTCATTAAGATCTTACAAATGATTGGTCAATCGTTGGTCATATGTACTGAGCTCCCGATCACTGCTTGGGGTCATGCAATATTGCACGTAGCCACGTTGATCCACATAAGGCATGTTGTGACCCAACCATATAGCACACTTTAGTTGGTTATTGGATATGAACCCGATATATCTCATTTGCACGTTTTTAGTTGTGCGATGTATGTGCCGATTTCGCCACCCTTATGTACAAAAATGGGGCTTTAGCGAAGCATGGGAGTCTATGTCGGATATGATTCTCCTTCAATTATTTGTTACTTAGAACCTTTGATAGACGATCTATTTACCACTCGTTTCGTGGGCTATCACTTCTATGAAACCGTCTTCCCATTGTTAGGGGGAGATAAGAACATCACTGTTCCTAAAGAACAATGCTAATTATCGTGGACAACTCCTACTTTGTCTCATTTAGTTCCCTGAATTGCTCAGTCTGAAATTGAAGTGCATGGCATATTAGATCTCCAGAGTGTAGCTCAAAGCATGCTAGATGCTTTCATGGATTTAGCGCGAGTGACAAGATCACATATTCCAGCTGCGAATGTGCCTACAAAGATAGATGTACCAAATGCACGACGGACTTCCCTCTTGGAGGCCCAGGACGCCAATTGGGCGGATCCACGTACATTAGCGGCTAGCCAATCCTCTGTCCTTACACAAAAGCATGGCAGACCACTTGGTTTAAAGGATTCACACCCCCGGAAAAGGAAACCCATTGTACAGTCCTCTGTTGAGTCTACCATGAATTCAACTGCCGGCTACTCATTTTATCCAACTCATGAGAAAATTATAGATTACGGAAGCGTCATTGAAGAGATGAATCCACCTCCTGAGAATCATGAGATTTCGTCTATTATGCTAGATTAGATGATGTTTGGTGTAGAAACGAGATGATCATCAACGATGCATTAGCATATGCATTAACTATTGATATTATGTTGAGCAATGACATTAAACCCCATTCCATTAATGAATGTTGACTTAGAACTAATTGGTCAAACTAGAAACAAGCAATCTAAGTCGAGCTCGATTTGCAATGCGAAATGTAAGGTGTTTGGACCTTTAGTTCCTACTTCTCCACATGTGAAGCCAGTTGGCTACAAGTGGATTTTTGTTTGGAAACATAATGAGAAGAATGAAATTGTGCATTACAAAGCTCGTCTTGTTGCGCAAGGTTTCCCACAACACCCCGAGATTAACTAACGAAACTTATTCACCCGTTATGGATGTGATTACTTTTCGCTACATTATCAGTTTGTTCGTTTTTGAAAATTGAGTATGTAGTTGATGGACGTAGTATCTCTATGTTGATCTTGATATAGAAATTTATATGAAAGTTCCTGAAGGACTTATATTAACTGGATCAAATATTTCAAAACCCCGAAACACACTCTCAAATTGGCTAAGGCATTCACTCTATGGTTTTAAGCAATCTGAAAGAGTGTGGTATAACCGTCTGAGTGAGTATTTGACTATCAAGAATATGTGAACTACGAACTATGCCCTTGTGTGTTCATTAAGATGTCACATTCTAGTTTTGGGCGTGTTGCAGTTTATGTCGATGACATGAATCTCATCAGAACTCCGGAAAAGCTTGAAAGAACTATCACGCACCTTAAGTCAAAATTTGAGATGAAAGATCTAGGAAATATTCGATAATGTCTCGATCTTGAGATAAAGCACCGTTCAAATGGAATCTTAGTACATCAATCAAACTACACCCAGAAGGTGTTATGCCACTTTAACGAGGATAAAATGATGCCTTCGAGTACTCTTTTGGAACCCGAAGTTCCTTATCTATGTGTCGTAAGCGCTTTACTGTACTTAGCTCAATCCACTAGGCCCGACATCTCCTTCGTTGTTAATGTTTGACAAGATACAGTAATGCACCGACGTGCAGATACTAGACTGGTGTTAAAGACATCTTTTGTTACCTTATGGGTACTACGGATCTGGGCCTGTTCTATGCTTATAGATCCTCGAGTGATGCCGCACCTCCTTACTACGATTCAATTCTCGCCTTGTTCGTTATGTTGACACATAATACTTATCTGATCCGTACAAGGCATGCTATCAAACGGGTTAAGTCTTTACCGTTGGAGGCACCACAATGTCTTAGAGGTCAACTAAATAGACCTTAGTTGCCACTTTGTCTAACCATGTTGAAATTCTTGCCTTACACAGAGCAACTCTGGAATGCTTCTAGCTGAGAGTGGCTGTGGGTTATATTCGAAGCTCTTGCGATCTTTACCACTTCATTGACTCTCGACGTCGATCTATGAAGATAACGTAGCATGCATCGAACAACTCAAGAAGGGTTACATCAAAGGAGACAACCCCAAGCACATTGCGCCGAAGTTCTTCTTCTCACATCAACAACATGAACATCAAAAGATTAAAGTCACGCAATCCATTCACAAGATAATCTGACCAATCTCTTCACGAAATCACTACTGAAGGTGATGTTTCAGAAGCTTGTTCAAGGAATAGGTATGCATAAACTTTCTGAGTTGTAATATTGTTAGTTCTCTTTGGAATTGTGTGAAACTCAGGGGAAGTATCCTGAATGTACCTGCTTGATCTTAATGTACTCTTTTTCCCTATGATTAGGAGCATTTTTTTTCCTTTTGGTTTTTGCTATCTAACAAGCTTTTGACGAGGCACCCACCTTGGGTTGATAATATCCCTGACGACGTCCTATAAATGTTTCATTTGACTTTGCATTTGTCACACATTTTTCCTTAGACTAGGGGTTTTGTCCTTACTTGGGTTTTACCATAGCCATTGGTTTTTTTGTGAGACTTAGTTCCATTTGCGAGTTCTTACTTTAGGACTAGTGTGTTCCCATAATTAGTGTCGACGAGTCGACTTCCTCAACTTTATATGATGCCGAATCTACTTGAGTATTTACACACTCAAGGGGGAGTGTTATAAGCATTGTATTATGTAAATCCTATATTAGATTTGATACTAGTTATTCTTCCTTATTAAGACTTGTATCCCTTGAAGGAGAAGGAATCTTCCCTCCCTTATTACTATAAATAAAGGCATTGTGTAGGGGAAACAACACATCCTCTACACAACCCTACAAACACATCTCTCTCTACTCTCTCCTCTACACAACCCTATATATATATATATAGGATGTGCTCTTATTATCTTCCGCCAGAAAAACCGAGTCAAATTCCAAGTGTTGCATTTTCAGTAGTCATTTGAGAAATTAAAACAAATAAGAGTAGTAAAAAGCAGCAGAGCAACGAGATTTCCTGTTATCCACCGAAAGAACTAACTGCATGCACTTTAAATAGCTCCATTTCTTTCAGAGCTTCCACAGAGTAAAGGAAAAACAGTGCATTTAATTTGGAAAGAACAGAAACAATGGCAGATCAATTGACAGATGATCAACTGAACATGCTCAAGACTAAATTCAATACCTTCGACCCAGATGGCACTGGTTAGATCCCTCTTTCCATATGTACATGTATATGATGTGTGTGTGTGTGTGTGTGTGTGTCTGTGTGTGTGTGTGTGTGTATCATGTCAAGTACATACTGCCAGGGACGAAGGCAAAATTTCAAACCTGACTGGGCTGAACTTAGCTTCCGATCTAATTTTTCAGTTTAGTACACATAGGCTTAGCCAACACCAGGTAAAATATGATTAGCAATCCCACACATTCTTACCTTATTATGTTAATGTTGTTTATTGTAAATAATGGTATAGGTAACAAATGATAAATCTCCATGACTAAACTTAGCCCCGAACTATTATGTTCAGGGACGAAGCCAGATATCTATATGGATGGAGGCATTCTCAAACAACAAAGTCAAAAATTGAAAAGCTCAAGAATTTTATATTAAACAAAACACTTATGTACTAACCAATAAGGTTTTTTTTAATACAATATATTACAATATCACTTTACGCGCACATTTTCTTAATTACCAGTACCATCAAATATCTCTTTATAAAAATAGTATGTTATTACTCATCCATTATTTCCCATCCAATTTTTCAATCAATTTTTCAAAAATTTTATAGCTGAAACTGCTTTATAACATGAGAATCCTATATGCATTATGTGCATTTTTCCCAGCAAATAAAATGAGTGGGGTCTGAACCCAAGGTGGCTCCGTACATGATTTTGTTAATGTTGTTTATTTTATTCTACTATAATCTGATTCAAGTAAGCACATATAAGAAGAGATTGATTCATCTTACTATTTAATAATTTGTCCATTTTTTTTGTTTTTTCAGGCATAATCACTAGGGATCAGTTGGCCGATGTGTTGAGATCGTTAGGGCAAGATCCCACCGAGGAGGAGTTGGATCAATTTGTGCAGCAGTTGGGCAGTGAGGATGGGAATATTCACTGGGATAAATTCGTCGAACTCATGGCCCAGACAATTTCTGCATTAGCTGGGCAGTGAGGATGGGAATATTCACTGGGATAAATTCGTCATAGTCATAGCCGAGATTATCAACCCCAAGTGACCACTCTCACATTATTCTAGTACAATTGTCAATTTAAATACTCACATTTTTGTCAAGTTATTGACGAAAAAATGTGTCAATATTTCTAAGATATAAAGATATTTATTTCTTTATAACTAATGTGTATAATAAAAGGGTAAGTTTATCCTCTTATAAAGGTTTAATGCAATTTTGTATTCCTCCATATTGAAGGATTATGATTCAGCTTAATTTTATTCAAATAATCTTTAAGTGCATATTGTGATCATTTCATTTTTAGCTTCAATTTCACATTTTGTGCTTGGGATTATGACAAACATATATGGGGGAATCGAGAGATGAACACAATTAGGTGTTTGGTAAAATGTATTTGTAAATGCACTTTTAGCATAAAAAGTTGTGACAACCTTATAAACCTATGAAGTTGCAGATAATATTACTGGTGCCCCTAAAAATGTCATATGTTATTACCTTTTCTTTCAATTAATCGACAATTGTCATCTATGAACAGACTTTGAGGCGAGTGTCACTCAACAAAATCGAGGCGAGTGTCACTCAAACTGAATAATATGCTGGTGTGTAATGTGCTTACTTATGTTAAGTATATGATTGGGATTTCATTGTATGGTAGCCTTTGAGTTTCAAAAATCATGAGTTGTTTGGTGACTCAATTATGATCAATAAACATACAGTATTAGTATTAAATCATCTCACTTGATTAAATAAACAAATTCTGTAAAATTTTCATAACATTTGACAAAAACAGAACGAAACAATTGAATCACTCCCAGTAATTATCTGGCTTGGTAGATGCACAGACGTATATAAACATCCAATAACTAAAAAGGGTAACTGAAAAACTAAACTAGTAAAGGGCAACATTATGCTGACGAATGGTATATTAACTTAAATTTCAATAATGAGTGCATAGCTAACAGACTCTTTAGTTCCCTTTTTCATGATAAATAGATTGAATGCATCATATAAGAGGCTAGCTATGTCGGGCTTACTGATCAAGTGATCATGCCACCACCCTAAGGCTTCTCCAACGCGGACTATATCCCTGTTAACATTCATAAGACTGTTATCTTATATATGAAATCAATCAATAAGCTGAAATTTTTAAGAAGTTGCAGAGAGAAGAATGAAGAAGTTGAGCTGCAAATGTTCATACATTCACAAGCACACACTATGCAACATAATACGGTTAGAGAGGAGAGAGAATGAAATATACTCTCATTACATCATGTAAACCTAACCATCCATTTTATCTACCCTATAAGATAGTGACACATGGAATAAACCATCACTTATTCTAAGATTACATCTTAGCTACACACTTGGACTGTGATCCAAGGGCTTACATTAAGTCTGAGATTTACACTTCACCTCTCTACAATTTTAGCAATTACACTTACACACCAACACTTCCTTCTAAGTGTTTTGCTGAAATCACACCTAGAGCCTTCCATAAATATCCTTGCCCAAGCCTTGGTGAAGATATTTGCAAACTATTCTTCAGTCTTACAATATATCAGATCAATCTCACCATCTTATAGCGCATCTCGAATGAAATCAAACCTTCTATTTATGTGTCTAGTTTTGTGATGATGGGCTGGATTCTTAGCAATAGTAGAAGTGTTGTCACACAACAGCTGAGTTAGTTCCACTTGTCCTTCACCAAAATAAGAGAGAACAAATCTTAGCAAGATGGCTTGAGTATTTGCTTCAGCTGCACTAACATACTATGCCTCTGCAGTTGATAAAGCTACACTACTTTTCTTGATTGAGCCCCAAGAAAACACACCAGAACCAAGATTAAAAGCATAACTAGATGTACTCTTCCTGTCATCTTCACTTCTAGCCCAATCACTGTCACAATAACCAATCACTGCTCCTTTTCCTTTCTCATAAACAATTCCATAGTTCAAGGTGCCTTGTATGTATCTCAAGACCCTTTTAGCTATCCTCATATGCTTCTAGGTAAGATTGTGCATGAACCTAGCCAATAAGCTTGCAGCAAACATAATGTCTGGCCTAGTTATTGTCAAGTATAACAAGCTTCCAACCATTTGTCTATACAAGGTTTCATCTGCCAATTCACTTCCATCAACCTTTGTAAGTTTCTCATTCATAGCTAAATGAGTTGCAACAAATTTGCAATCTATGAGCCCAAACTTATCCAGCAATGTCTTTGCATATTTCTTCTAGTGCAAGAAGATGCAGGATTCTGTTTGCAACACTCGAAGACCTAGAAAATGATAAAGCAATCCTAGATCAGTTGTCTCATATTGTCCCATCATCTTAGTTTTAAACTTAGACACCATTTCTTTTGAACTACCTATGTAGATAATATCATCTACATATAGTGACATAATGAGAATGTTACTCTTAGATGTCTTGATATACAATGTTGCTTCATTAGGGCTTCTGTGAAAACCAACTTTTGTAACATAGGAATTTATTTCTTCATACCAAGCTCTTAGAGCTTGCTTCAGCCTATATAATGCTTTCTTGAGTCTATACACTTTGCCCTCTTTGTCTTGTATCACAAAACCAAGTGGTTGGTCTACATACATTTCCTCATTCAACACTCCATTAAAAAATGTTGACTTTACATCAAAATCAAAACAATTTCTAGCCTTTCTGTGCAGCAAGTGCCACCAATGTTCTAATGGTGTCAAGCCTTGTCACAGGGGCAAATGTTTCGTTGAAGTCTACTCCAGGTTTCTGAGAGTAACCTTTTGCCACCAACCTTACCTTGTTCTTCTGTACAGATCCATCCAAGTTTAACTTAGTCTTATAGACCCATTTAACACCAATTACTGGTTTATCAAATGGCCTATCAACTAATTCCCATTTGTTGTTCTTTGTAATACCCTGTGTATTTTTAGATGTATGATCTAGTTATTCATTTTTGTATGATTATGTGGAACTCGTTGGAAAACAAATAAGATGGTGGGTAGATTGTTACTTTTCGTCCCTCGTTTTTCTAATAAAATAGTCACTCTTATGGTGAAACAACTAAAATGCCCCTAGAAGGGTAATCTTGTCTTTTGTGGGACCTTCGAGCTCAAGACACTTGGTGGTAAATATTATATAATTAAATAATACTTATCGTTGTCAACACATGATCGCAAACGGATGTGAATTCGGAATTAAAACGAGTAAGTTACAAATTTTTAAAGTTGGAGGGCAAAATGATAATTTTGATGGGAATATTCTAGAAGCCAAAAGCTTCTCCTTTTTCTTTCCTGCGTGCAGATGTAGCAGCTAATGCTGCTCTGTTCTTCTCCTCCTTTATTATTCTTCACTCCAAAAAACTTGATTTAACCATAACTTTCTTGTACTGTAACAAAATCATGCAAGGTCGAAGGCTATGCATTTGTAACGAAGTCCTCTTCAATTTGATACCAAACTCATACGTTGGAACCAAGCGTGCCCGCCAATGTTGGCATTTTGGGCATTGGTTTATGCTATAGTGTGCTTCAAGCACAACAGTAGCCCCTGTAGGTTGAGCTTGTTGATTTTTCATCAATAGCTAATTCTGCTTTTCAATGAGGAGTAAAACATAGGTCAAATTCGAAAACTTAGTGAACTTTTGAGCTATATATTGTTGTTGCAGGACAATATTGGTAGCAAAGAAGGTCGAATAGGTATTCTCTAAGAGATCCTCTTCAGTCAAGTTTTCGTTACAGTACTTGAGAAGTCTTTGGATTTGACAAACGTTAGAATTATATTGATTCACAGACTTAAAGTCTTGGAAGCGTAGATGAAGCAAGTGATGTCTTGCTTCAGGCAAGAAGATATCCCTTCAGCAGGGTACTTGGTTTGCAGTGCATCATGAATGTGTCTTCGAATGAAGATCATGGCAATGGCTTTTTTAGCTTTGCCAACCGGGTTGTCTGTCTCATCTTTAATGGTGGGAGGCAAATTCTTTATGGTGAGGTGGAGCTTTACATCTTGGACCCACTTGAGGTAGTTTCTTCTAGAGACATCTAAAGCGGTTAAGTCGAGTTTATTTAAATTCGACATGTCCATATCCCAAAATAAATGGACAAGAATGTGGTTAGTGTAATGGACAAAAATTCATCCATTCACATAGGAGTAGAACATTCAGGTTCTAATAAACATTTTTTGGTTTAAATATACATGAAAAAAACTTCGGGTTTTCATGGGTGATGTTTTTAATGAAAACTTCAAGTTTCAAACAAGGCATGTTTCTAGAAACTTCGGGTTTCAAAAGAATTATGAACTTGAGGTTCATATGTTCCTGTAGACAAACAAAAATATATATATACATATATTTACAACAAGAAAATATGCAAATATATCTTCAAGTCTAGAATTATAATTGAGTTAATTATTTAGACTTAGGGCCAAAATTAAAGTGTGGGCGAAAAATTATAAAACCCAAATTATCTAAAAAAAAATAAACAATTAAGCTCGGGGCCTAAAAACATGGACCAAAGCCCACAAGTGGGTTTAGAAAATATATGTTGTGAGGTCCAGGCCCAAAATTAGGCTGAGTAGGCTCAAGTAGCAAGCCCGGGATTGCAGGCCCAAGGAAAAAATATGGGGTGCAGAAGCAGACCCAAAATAAAGGCCCATATGGGCTCTAATCCGGTGCTACACTGTGCCGTGCACCAATACTCTAGTTACAGGCTGGGATCGGGTACGGCCTGGGATCAAGTGCGGGCAAAGACATGGATGCACCAGCGCAGGCTACAATAAAGACAATATTTGATTGAAACCTGCCTAGCATGCCTACAATAAAGGCAATATTTGGCATTGTACAAATAGTTGCATACATAATCGGGGAAGCATAAGGTTTAGACTGCATCTTCTTCACTTCTAAATCAATATTTAGGCATTGATCTCTTGAAAACTTATCTCCCCTATAATTGGTACTTGACCATTGCTATAACTTTCCATATTGAATCTAAGTAGCACTCTATCAGTATAGCCTTTCTGAGATAAGCCAAGAAGTCGCCCTTGTCTATCACGAACAATTTGGATTCCCAGCACATAGTGAGCTTCGCCAAGGTCCTTCATCTCAAAATTCCCACTTAGCATTCTTTTGGTACTTTGCAACAACTTTGACATGAACTAGCAAGAAGAATATCATGAACATAAAGCACTATAAAAATGAACTTTGATCTTGCAAACTTGATATATATGCAGTCATGTAATTTGTTTTCCACAAAACCTTGTGAAGAAACAATTTGATCAAACTTTAAATACCATTGCCTTGAAGCCTATTTTAAGCCATATATCAATTTATTGAGCTTGCATACCATATTTTCTTTCCCTCTTTCAACAAATCCAGTTGGTTGCTTCATATAAATACTCTTCTAAGTGTCCATTAAGAAAAGCTATCTTGACATCCACTTGATGTATCTTCAAGTCAAAATGTACAGCCAAAGACATAACAACCCACATTGAATCGTTAGAAGAAATCAGTGAAAAACTATCATTGTAATTGATGTCTTCTCTCTGATTAAATCCTTTGACAACTAGTCTGTCCTTGTATCTCTAATTCCACTAAGAGCATCTCTCTTAGTTTTATACACACACTTGCAACCTAGAGGCTTAATTTAAGAATTAGATTCCACCAGTGTCCAACATTGTTTTTGAACATTGAATCTAATTCATCCTTCATTGTATTTTTCCATAAGATTGATTAAGAACTCTCCACTTCTTGAGAGTCAATAACAAATTGATATCCTTCCTCCACTTCTTGTAATTGCTCCTACCAGTGAGAATTGGAATGTTGGCTAAATTAATGTCCTCATCGATATTGCAGACACTAAAGAGCAATGAAATCACAATTTAAACCTTTTAGAGTCTTGATTTCAATTCTTAGTCTATTGCATATCACCATATCCAAACTAATATCCTTATACATAATCTTAACAACAAACAGTTGATAAGCACATATAGGATGAAAAGTTTCATGATAAACTGAGTATTGAAAGCTATGTAATCATGAACAATCATCTCTCCCAAAAGATGAGATTTGTTCCATACAAAACAGTTCACAATTCACAAATATTGATAATTTAAGAACAAGCAATAATCTCATAAAAATTCGAACCATTGTCTACTTACAGGATTAGATAACTTGCATTATTTGAAGTTTTATGAAAAATTAAGTATGATATCCCTTATATTGATATATTATTATTGACAGAATTAAGAATCATTACATATATCAAGCAATAAATAAACAAGAACTTCATGTTTCCAATCTAGGTTTCAGATCACATACCTTTTAATTGATGTGTATCGACACCTGGCAGGGAAAGAAATTTTGATAGATATCGAGGATTCAACAAGTCGAGTGGTTTTCGAAAAACCCTCACATCGCCCAAAACACTAAACCAAAGAAGAGAAAAAAGTTTTCCCCAACCCAGAAAATTCCAAAGCATAACGAGTTTCAAGTTCCAACAATCAAAATTTTAAATAATCCTTTTATATGAAAACACACTGTTTCGCTGAAAACCCCTATTATCCAAATAAAAAACCTAGAACCAGTTTCGAAACCTCATGAATGAAGGATTTTATTTTATTTTATATGTTTGATTCTTCTGATTTATGTAGATTGAATTTAAGAACTTAAACTTATGGCTCTGATACCACATATAAACTTTAAAACCACAATCTAGATTAAGTTACCAGAATCACAACCTAGCAAAAACTCAAAACCTTGATTCATATAAAGATTGTAGTGCATTAACTTGATGAACTCCCACCCGAAGAAGCCATGCATGCTGAAAAACCAAAATTGTGCACTATGATCCTTCTCCTCTCTGTTATATTGTCTTTTGCTCAAACTAAGAATTGGACTTAGCTTCAATGAGAGCCCCCTTCCCTAGTTGAAGCTATTTTGAAGAGATTCCTTTAGCCCCTCTTTATGAGTCCAAATGATCAAATCACCAAGCCCCATCGACATATTTCTTGAGGTTCGGAGAAGAGAATGTATGCTCATGATATTGTGGATGACTTTTACTTAAAATTACTAGACTCTAGCAGGAACAACATTGTTGCAATTGCTCTTGTAAATGTTGTGTACCTATCCAATAATTTGGGTTCTCTACGCAATAATTTGGAGAATCCGACTTAGAGGGCTTTTAAGATTCAAATTTATTTTACAAGGTGCTTCTTATCCATGTTCTTAATAATATTTTGTTTTATGATTGTTCGTAACTAATTTCTTTGGCTAGGGCGAGGCCATGAGCCTTAGTAAGAACATGTAGTTTCTTTTCAATTTACTTACGATATTATGCATGTATGTTTTGAATTATTAATCACTATGTTTAAGCTATCTAAGTGTTATAGTGATTCGTGCCCAATAGGATATTTAGAAAAGTAATTTGATGCAATTTTGGTCCAAAGGTTCCCTAAAATTGGTGATGGCTTCTTGTGGTTAATAATTGTAATTTCATTTAGGACGAACACCACGTCTTAAGGGTTGTATGGTTGTTCAAAGGGTTTTCATAAAGCTTAATGAGTCATTCATGTTCACATTCGATCTGAACATCCGGACGCGTTGCATGTTTGATATACATTGTAGGTTGGAGCTAGTAGAACATTTTAGGAAAACTAAACCTTCAAAATATGCATGGATAATTCATACGTAAATTGAGAGAGCTACATAGGATTGTTAAGGTGACAGCGGAAACCTATTCTTTTACAAATTGATTTTAAAAAAAAAAATGTTTCATTTTGTTTTCCTTACTTTGTCGATTTATTCAATTTTTTTTAATTTTAAATTCGTTTTTAATAGAGAGCTTTATATAGAGAGAAACTTTTACTACATTTTAAGGAACTCCACTAGTTTTTAAACATGTCAAAGAAGGACAAAAACATGAAAACAACTAAAGTCCAACCCAAAAACATGGAAACAATGTATTAAAATACATGTCATACCCCTAAAGATTTATGGTTGTTAATAAAACTCACCCCTCGCAATCCAACAAAATTATTGTGCCATAAGCTCAACCCATCCTTGACTATTTCTGCAGAATCAATTTTGAAACTATATGCAGAATCAGTTTGTTTCCTTTAATACTAGAATCAGTTCAACCCATCTTACACCCTTTTTGCAGAATCAATTCAATCATTCATCGACCATTTTTGCAAAATCAATTTAACCCGTCCTTGACCATTTTTGCAGAATTAGTTCAACCTGTCGTAACCATTTTTGCAGAATTAGTTCAATAAGTCTTCGTCCGTTTTTGTAGAATCAATTCAACCTATCTTCGACTGTTTTTGCAGAATCAGTTCAACCCGTCCTTTATCATTTTTGCAAAATTAGTTCAACATGTCCTCCTGCAGTTCAACACTTCCGTGACCATTTTTGCAGAATCAGTTCAACTCATCCTTGACCATTTTTGAAGAATCAGTTCAACCTTTCCTTAACCTTTTTTCAGAATTAGTTCAACCTATCCTCGACTGTTTTTGCTGAATCAGTTCAACGCAGTTCAACCCGTCTTCAACCATTTTTACTTAACTAGTTCAACCCATCCTCAACCATTTTTGTAGAATCGGTTAAAGGTTTTAATATAATTAGTTCATCCCATTATTGACCATTTTTACAGAATCAGTTTAACCCGTCCTAGACCATTTTTGCTGAATCCGTTCAACATTTCCGCAAAATCAGTTCAACCTATCCTCAACCGTTTTTGCATAATCAGTACCCCTCTTCGACCATGTTTGCATAATCAGTACCTATCTTGGACTATTTTTGCAGCAGTTCAAACCGTCTTCAACCATTTTTGCAGAATGAGTACCCATATTTGACTATTTTTGCAGTAGTTTAAACCATCTTTAACATTTTTACTGAATCAGTTCAACCCATTTTCGATAAATGACAATGTCAACAAAATATCACTAATTCATCTTTTCGTTTATTAAGTCGTAGGTGTGTTTGATAAATTTCCATTTGCAAAATCCAGTTCTTGTATTATTTTTTTCACTTTATAAATTCAAATTTTTGATAGAATTTTTTCGTTGACACGGGTTGAAATAAAACTATAGAATTTTGCGGGAGAGAAACAAGGCAAAGGTCTTCTAATTCAAAATTTCTTTAATTTGAAACTCATCTTAAATTGGTCAATAGAAGGTTATCTGTGATAAATTGTGTTTGATTTGAATATCATATACTATAAAGCAGCAAGAACATTCTTCAATCCAATTTCAAGGCACATTGAAGTTGAAAAGGGAATTCTAGTGTGAAGTGTATTCACTCTTCTATCACTCCTCAGCCTTTTGATCTTAAGACCACTGTAAACACGAAAATTCTGTAACGAATGAAATGAGACACATGTACAAAGTAGATTTGTATTAATGAATTTGTAGGGTTACAATCTCTGTTTACAATTTTCCTCTGATTCAATCTTCAATTTGATGTGGATGTGTAAGTTGTTGATCCAAGGGTCACGATGACTTGATCATGGATGAACGATTGAACGATTGCTTCAAGTTTTGAGCTGGAAACAACGCTTGGATAGTTTTCACCTCAAGTTTAGGGCTGCGGCAAAAGGAATGTTGATGTAGAATTTCGTTGATTCAAGAGTCTTGGCAACTTGATTTTGAATTGAACGTTATTACAAGTTTTGAGCTTGCAACAAAGTCTTGAAGGAATTGGCATAGGTGCTTGTTGATTCTTCAAGGGAATGCTTCAGCTTTGGTTGTGAGTTATTTGAAGAAAGGTTTTGCAGCGCATTAGTCTTCAAAGATTTAGTGCAGAGGTTCTTCTGGATGTAGAATTGCGGACCCCCATTTGTGTCTAGAAACCTTGTATTTATAGACTTCCAAAGCCATGCCTTTGGATGGATATTGCTTTGATTTGTGCCTTAATTCATCCATGGGAGAATTTAAGCATGTTTTATGTCTTAATTTCAGCCATTTTCCCTTGCTTGGCTGAAATTTATAGGGCTTTCTTGCCTATTTTGCAAGCAATCTTCAATTCTTGCTTGTTTTGTGAAGATGTTTTAGCTTGCTTTCCAGTTTTAGACGCAATTTGGGCCCCTTACCGATTTTAAGGAGATTTCTCCTTTTGGCCGAATTTTGGGGAAGTTTTGAGCTTCCTTTACTTGATTTGTGCCATATGTCATTGATGACTTGTCGATTTGTGATGAGTCATATGCCATGTGGAGCTTTGTGATGCATCATTTGTATGTAACGAATGCAACAAAATTTACATGTCTACAAATGACCCCACTTCAAGGCGCGTTGTAGACATGTGCTTCTCACATGTAGGAAATGTGTTTTGAAGTCCTGCAATGTGAATGTTCTAACTCAAGGGTCGTTAAGACTTGATCTTGAATTAGTTTGCTTCTTCAAGGGCCATAGAGGCATATTTCTTGAATGAAACATTCCTTCAAGGGTTGTTGGGGCTTGGTCTTGAATTGAAGTGATAAATTTCGTCAAGAGCCATTGAGGCATATTTCTTAGACAAAACATTTCTTCAAGGCCTGTTGAGGCTTGGTCTTGAATTGAAGTGATGAATTTCATCAAGAGTCGTTGAGGCATATTTCTTGGACAAAACATTTCTTCAAAGGCCGTAAAAGCTTGATCTTGAATGAAATGAAAATTTTCTTCAAGGGCATAAAGGCTGTCACATCCCGACCCGGGCCCCCACCACATCCAGGGCTCGACTCCACCGTGGCACGATATTGTCGGCTTTGGACCTCGACCATACCCTCACGGTTTTGTTTCTAGGAACTCACGCGAGCATAACTTCCCAATGGGTCACCCATCCTAGGAATGTTCTCGCGTAAACTCGCTTAACTTTGGAGTTCCTATGTAACACGAAGCCAATGAGCTCCCAAAAGGCCTCGTGCTAGGTAGGGATGGGAATATACATATAAGGCTTACAGGATCCACTCCCCTAGGTGATGTGGGATGTCACAATCCACCCCTTAGGGGCACGATGTCGTTGTCGGCACACTTCCGACCAGGTGTTGGCTCTGATACCAAATTGTCACATCCTGGCCCGAGCCCCCACCACATCCCTGGCTCGACTCCACCGTAGCACGATATTGTCCGCTTTAGGCCCTGACCATGCCCTCACGATTTTGTTTATGGGAACTCACGCAAGCAAAACTTCCTAATGGGTCACCCATCCTGGGAATGCTCTCGCACGAACTCGCTTAATTTCGGAGATCTGATGGAACCCGAAGCCAGTGAGCTCCCAAAAGGCTTCGTGCTAGGTAGAGATGGGAATATATATATATATATATATATATATATATATATATATATAAGGCTTGCAGTATCCACTCCCCTGGGCAATGTGGGATGTCACAATTTGGTATCAGAGCCAATCCCTGGTCGAAAGTGTGACGACGAGGATGTCGAGCCCCTAAGGAGGGTGGGTTGTGATATCTCTACCTAGCATGAGGCTTTTTGGGAGCTCACTGGCTTTAGGTTCCATCGGAACTCCAAAGTTAAGTGAGTTCGGGCGAAAGCATTCCTAGGATGGATGACCTATTGGCAAGTTTTGCTCGCATGAGTTCCCAGAAACAAAACCGTGAGGGCATGGTTGGGGCCCAAAGCGGACAATATCATACTACAGTGGAGTCTGATGCGAGAATTATACGCACACAAATTAAACCCTATTTGTGACAATTGTAGTAATGATGTAAGTAGGGTTCGTTCTAACCGGGGATTAACTAGGGGTGCTAATCTACTTTGAATTGACTCAAAAACACAAAAACTAAACTTAAAGACTCTTAACAAGACTACTATGACTCAGAATAGCTTTGAAACACTCAAAACTGCCTAAAACAATCAAATTGACTCAAACAGAAACTAGAACTTAATTTGTACGAATTTAAAAGTGTTTGTGACTCCAAATACTTAAAAACCAAAATAAGACAGATTATAATGACTAAGACTTAACAAAATATGGGGGGATTGTGTTTGGACGAGATTAAATTAAATGGACAGATTATAATTAAGGGCAAAAATGTAAGTATGAATGTGATGAAAATATGGATGGAATGCTAGCTAGAAGGTTCTTCTCCACACATGTTACACTTGCATACAAGATTGATTTTCAGTTGGTCTTTCGATAAATTATGAAACTCAACACCCCGGGTTAATTAGGTCCGCTTAAATTAACCGTCAAGTTCTCCTTAAGTTAATGAATTGGATGGGTTTGCGCAACGCAATTGACAACATTCTCCAAAAGTCCTTTACGTGAAAAGCACAATAAATATACAATCAAAGATCATTAAGCATCATGGAAACTATAAGTGTTGACGAGGCCTTCGTTACTATGAAAAGCATGAAACTAGTGCCAAGAATTCATTTAACGCGATTGTTTATAAGCAACCTCCACTACTTGTGAATATAAGTTCATAACTATTAGGTGAAACTCACTTATATTCTAGCGTCATATTCATGCATGAAAATTAAGCGTGCACTCTCAATAAACATACATAAATAAGTTCTCAATCAAACAGTTAAACAAATTGAATCCACAACTTATGAAATTCCAACCAAAGGTAATCAATTCATATTGCAAGCATAAACATGGTTTCGAATCACCCCCTAGCTAAAGGGGGTTTAGTTCCTCATACGTACAAGACAAAGAGAATTGAAATTAAACATTGAAATCAAAGAAACACCTAAACATTCCAACAACTCAAACTTGAATTGTATGAACGTTTAGGCCCTCTTCTCTTCCTCTTTGTTGCGGCACAAGGTCTAAGGATAGGTTTTGGGGTGGTATTTGTATGGAGGAATGGATGTGTGATGGTAGGGTAGTATTTTGGAGGGATGGGGAGTGGTTGGAGTGGCTGCAATGGAGGAGAAAAGGTGCAGAAAATGGAAGGGGATGCACGGCAAAGAATGGGCTGTTTTGTGTTGGTGTGTTGTGTGATTGTTTTGTGGTGAATGGGAATGCATGTGAGTGAATGATTAAAGATGCATGTGGATGAATTATAGAATGGGAAAACATGTGATTGACAACTAGGGTGAATGGTGGCTGCAATGATGAAGTGGGATGGCTGGAATTAGGATGGGAGGCCACGGCAATGGTTGTGTTTGGGTGCATGTGGCTGAAATTGGTAGGTTATGCATGGGTTAGGATGGTTTTTGAGAAGAGAATGGGCTAGGCCCTTTGTTTTATGTCCTAAAGTGCATACAAGGCCTTCAATTTCGTCCAACACTTTGGCTCCAAGCATAAGCTATCCATCCTTAGCCCAAAAGTGCTCCAAAAGGCCCCAAAAGGCTCTACAATGCATCCTTTCGTCAAATACGTCTTATGATCCTGAAAACACACAAAAGAAGCTTGAAGATTTAAAATAACTAAGAATTAATAACATAAATGCACGAAAACGAGCCAACTAAGTTGCCTAAATATGCTCCTATCAGAGTCAAGCCCGGGATGTGGTGGAGGCCCGGGCCTAGATGTGACAATTTGGTATCAGAGCCAATCCCTGGTTGGAAGCGTGCCGACAAGGACGTCGGGCCTCTAAGGGTCCCAAAAGCCTTGTGTTAGGTAGAGATGGGAATATACATATAAGGCTTACAGGATTCACTACCCTGGATTATATGGGATGTCACAATTTGGTATCAGAGCCAATCCCTGGTCGGAAGTGTGCCGACGAGGACGTAGGGCCTCTAAAGGGGGTGAATTGTCAGATCCCAGCCCAGGCTCGACTCCATCGTAGCATGATATTGTCCACTTTGGGCCCCGACCACGCCCTCACGATTTTGTTTTTGGGAACTCACGTGAGCAAAACTTCCCAATGGGTCACCCATCTTGGGAATGCTCTCGCGCAAATTCCCAGAAACAAAACCGTGAGGGCTTGGTCGGGGCCCAAAGTGGACAATATCATGCTACAATGAAGTCAAGCTCAGGATATGGTGGGGGCCTGGGCTGGGATATGACAATTTGGTATCAGAGCCAATCCCTGGTCAGAAGTATGCCGACGAGGACGTTGGGCCCCTAAGGGGGGTGGATTGTGACATCTCATAACGCCCAGGGGAGTGGATCCTGTAAGCCTTATATGTATATTCCCATCTCTACCTAGCACAAGGCCTTTTGCAAACTCGCTTAACCATGGCCTCTAGTCTAAGTCAATAATAAAAAAAATCCATCAAGTGCAAGAAGAACAAAGAAAACCAAAAAGTGTCTTAACATGGCGTCTGCATCAACAACAATTCATTCATCCAAGAGAGCCATCCCAACGCTAAGCATATGGTGTCTACTATAACCTTGTCTCATACATCTAAAGATTCATATTAAAGGTAGCTAATCAATAACATGAACATAAAGAATGATTTAAGCATAAATAATGAAACTAGAAACCCTTGAATTGATAAAAGAGTAAAGTTAACTAAGACGTAGAATTATCATGAAGGCTACATCGAATCCCTAACAAAGAATTAGTTCGTCACGACCATCAAATTATAATAAGACATAATTATTACAGTCATGATCACCAAGTCTGAAAATAAGTAAAAGAAAACAATGGAGAACCTCTTCAGTGTTGGTGTATTCCTTAGGTCAATTAGCTAAAACTGTATGATGAAGTGCATTCCTCCCCCTTTCCACATTGCTGCTCTTCCCTGATTTTACAACCATCCAAGGAATATATAGTTAGGTTTAGGTTAGGCTTTGCTTTGCCACAATTATCAAATCCCAGCCCATACAAGAATCCCAACATGTTTCCTGATCCAAACTAGACTCCACTTCCGCGTAGAATTCCTGAGCTGACCTTCTCTCACTAAAATAGGCATAACTTCTTCTAGAAACATCCGAATCATGATCTGTAAAATTCTACCAAAACTAGACATTTCTATGTATAAGTGGCATGACACCCAGTTCATCCTGATGAATTTCTGATATCCCAACGAAAATGACAGTTCTGCGCAGCACCTTCCAGCTCCATTTATAATTTCCAAACAGCAGCCATTAAATTGTGGATTGAACAAATTAGCATCTGATGATTGTTGGAATACTTTTTATTTCAGTTCTTCTCAGCTTTGATCCTTTTTAGCCTTAAAATCACCGAAATACTCCAAAGTCTTCTCTACAGTCCATTATCTACTAAATAAGCACTGGACACATCAAACAACCAATTTCACAAGAAAACATAGCATAAAACTTAGGAAATATGGGCAATATAAATGTAGAAATATTGTGTTATCAGTAGTGTCTTCCATTCTTTGTACTTTAAGCTTTTCTTTTTTTTTTTTTTTTTTTTTTTTTTTTTGTAATAAGGCTTTGGAGCCGACTTCTTCCTCTAAAGAAATAAGGTATTCTCATTTTGAATTTGCTCTTTATTCTTGAAAGTGTTTGTGGTTTTTTTTAGTTGGTGATGTGACTATACTTGAAGTTTTGAAGTTCCAAGTTGCCTATGTACCCTCGGTTGAGGAGAGATCAAGTGATGACATAGTTCAAGGGAGTGATGGATTTTTTATGGTTTTGATGATGATTATGATGGTCATTTTGCCGTACAAAGTTTATGCTCTTGTGGGCCAGGAGCGTTGGGTGTCGCCTTTTAAGCTCGTGCAAACAAGGAACATTTGGTATCACCTTTTAAGCTCATGCGAACAAGAAGCATTGTTGCTGTGCAGTTTAGGCTCATGCAGGCAAGGAGCATTTGCTGCCGTGTGCAGTTTAGGCTCATGGAGGTGAGCAGCATTCTGCCATGTGTAGTTTAGGCTCATATAGGCGAGGAGCATTGAGTGTTTGGTTTAGGGGTAGTAGCACTTCAAGAATCTGTCATTGATGAGGTGATAGGAGCATATTTAGGCGACTTAGTTAGCTTGTTTTCGTGCATTTATGTTGTTAGTTCATAGTTATTTTAGTAGTTTAAGCTATTTTCGTGTGTTTTTAGGTTCATATGGTTAAGGAAGCAAAAAGGTGCCTTTTGGAGCATTTTGGAGCAAAAGGAATGGACGAATTTGAAGACCTAAAGATGTTAGGATTCCTAATCACTAGAGGATTCCTAATCACAAGAGGATTCCTAGTCAAAGAAGGTTTCCTACTTGAAGTAGGAAAGTTAGGCCAAGGTTTCCTATTTTGGTTTAACCTTTCCTAATCCTAAAAGACCTTATGTTTCTCAGCAACATTGAAGACTCCAATGCAATTTAGGACACAAATCAAGCCTTCCTTGCATCTTACGTGTCCTTGCCGTGCAACCCATTGTCTTTCCCTTCCTTGCCGTGCAAGGGAGGTCCTTGTTTCCCATTCTAAGTCATTAAAACACATTCCCTTTTCATCTCAATCTCAGCCACACCTCACATACCTTTTCTATCCCAAAATCCTTGCCTAATTTCAGAATTAAATCACATTCCCTTTTTCGTATCCTTTGCTGCAAGTTCCTTCGTTTTCCCTTTTAATTTATGACTTTATGACTTCTTTTCCTGATGGATTTAGGGTCTAAATCCTTTCCTAAACTATGTAATAAACTCTAGGGATTCTTGCTCCCAAACAAATACTTTAGCCGTACCCTTCATTCAGCCCTAATCACTCTTACACACAATTTGCCATCATTCACAGAACCAAAGTCCTTTGCCGCAGCCTTTAACCCATCCTTCCACCATTCATACACTTCCATACCTTCATCCAAGCATCCATACACCATCCCCAACCTTTGCCGCACCACCCTACCATCCTAAACCCATTCACAAACCAGAAATCCATCCACAAATCACCCTAGACCTCTTGTGCCGCAACTTTGCAAGGAAGAAGAGAAGAAGAAGAAGCCTTGGACGTTTGTGCATTCAAGTTGGAGTGTTGAAGCGTTTTTAGGTGTAATCTATATTTTGTTTTCAATGTTTAACTTAATTTTCCATTGTTTTGTTGTGAACATGAGAGGCTAAACTCGTTTTAGCTAGGGGAGGCTTTGAAACCATGATTATGTTTATGATATGAATTGATTAAGTCCAGTTGTGATTTCATAAATTGTGAATGCAATTTACTTAACCGTTTGATGGATAACTTATTCTTGTATGTTGATTAGGGAGGCCTACTTAATTTGCATGCTTGAATTTGGTGCTAGAATATAAGGGAGTTTCACATAATCGTCACAAACTTATATTCACTAGTAGTTAAGGTTGTTTTTACAATCATGTTAAGTAAATTCCTAGCATGAGTATCATGATGACATAGTTACAAGTGCTTTGTCAATACTTATGATTTTCATTGAACGTAATGATCTTTGATTGTATCTCTATTATGATGTCATGTAGGGAACTTTTGAAGAATGCTTTGGGTTGTCGTATGATGTCATCCAATCCAATAACTTAAGGAAAATTTGAGGGTTAATTAGTGATGTCACGGATAATCTAGGGTGTTGAGGTTCATTGAAAGCAACTGGAAATCAATTTATGTTTGAATGTATCATGTGTGGAAAAGTATCCCTTAGCTATCTAATCATCCATTGGTTTTCCCAAATTCGTCAAAATCTCTTTTAAGTCTTTTACTTACTTGTTTTTATCTTAAATTCGTCCAAAACGCAATCTCCTATACTTACTTGTATTAAATCTGTCCAAAAGTGTGTTTTTGAGTCTTTTAAGTTTGTTTTGAGTCATAAAAGTTTAGTTAAGAGTCTTTTGAGTTTGTTTAAGTGTTTTGAAGCATATTTTTGTATCTTTGAGTCAACTTTCATTAAATTAGCAATCCCTCCTAATCCCCGGCCTAGAACGATCCCTACTTATAACTATACTACAATTGTCAAAAAGAAGGTTTAATTTGAGTGCTATTATTTATCACATCATGAGGCCGATTTTTAAGCCGTCTTTTACCATGAATAGGTAGGTGCCGTTCGTGTAGACCTCTTGTATTATGTAAGGTCCATCCCACTTTCATGTGAACTTGCTTTTTGTTTTGTGAGTGGTGATGATGGGTCTTCATAATGCCAAGATAAGATCTCCAATTTGGAAAGGCCTTGGGCGGACCTTATTGTTGAATGCCTTGAATAGCCGTGCTTGATAGCACTCCAAGTGTTGTTAAGCTTCGAGCCTCTTGCCATTGAGTAATTCTAACTCTTGAAGTCATAGCTTTGCATTTTCCTCTTCAGTCAAGCCTTCTTGTATAGTCATCCTTAGTGAGGGGATTTGACTTTCGAGAGGCAAAACAACTTCCACACCATATACAAGAGAACAAGGCGTAGCTTTGGTAGGAGTCCTATGTGTCGTCCTATATGCCCAAAGTGCTTCATTCATTCTTTTGTGCCAATCTTTCTTTGTTTGGCCAATCACCTTCTTCAGGAGGTTGCACAACGTTTTGTTAAATGTTTTCGCAAGACTGTTGGCCAAAGCGTGATACATGAAAACTTGTGCTACTTGAACTAGTATTTCTCACAAAGCTCGTCTATGAGTCAGTTGGAGAACTGTTTTCTGTTGTCGGTGATGATGTGTCGAGGCACACCATATCAGTGGATGATATGCTCCTTGATGAAATGGACAACAGTTTCCTTCTTGACTTCCCTTTGGGGTACGGCTTCAGCCCACGTGGAAAAGTAGTCTGTTGCGGCTAGGATGTAGGCTTCTCTTGTAGATGACTTTGGGGTGATTGGTCCTATGATGTCCAATCCCTATGCATCAAACAACCATGAAGCAACTGTAGGGAGTAATGGTTCAGGCGGTTGATGTATGAAGTTGGCATAGTGTGACATCCCACATCACCCAGGGGAATGATCCTTAAATGTATATTCTCATCTTTACCTAGCACGAGGCCTTTTGGGAGCTCACTGGCTTTGGGTTCCGTAGGAACTCCGAAGTTAAGCGAGAAGGGGGCTAGAGCAATCCCATGATGGGTGACCCACTGGGAAGTTGCTCGTGAGTTCCTAAAAACAAAACCGTAAGGGAATGGTAAGCCCAAAGCGGACAATATCGTGCTACGATGTTGGAGCGGGCCCGGGAAGTGATCCGCCCCGGACCGAGATGTGACAATTTGGTATCAGAGCCTAGCTCTAGCAGCGTGTGTGCCGACGAGGACGTTGGGCCCCTAAGGGGGTGGATTGTGACATCCCACATCACCCAGGGGAATGATCATTAAATGTATATTCCCATCTTTACCTAGCACGAGGCCTTTTGGGAGCTCACTGGCTTCGGGTTCCGTAGGAACTCTGAAGTTAAGCGAGAAGGGGGCTAGAACAATCCCATGATGGGTGACCCACTGGGAAGTTGCTCGTGAGTTCCCAAAAACAAAACCATGAGGGAATGGTAAGCCCAAAGCGGACAATATCATGCTATGGTGGTGTAGCGAGCCCGGGAAGTGATCCGCCCCGGACCGGGATATGACACATAGAATTGGCAAGCTTGGCACCTTTTGGCGTACTCCAGGCAATCATTCACCATGCTTGGCCAGTAGTAACCTATTCTTTTAAGTTTGAAATGTAGCTCTGGTCCAGATTAATGCGCCCCACACATGCTTGAGTATGCTTCTTCCATGACTTGATCGGCTTCATCCTCACCTAGGCAACTTATAAGTACTGCTTCAAAAAAGTGTCGGTAGAGTGCTCCTTTGTAGTAGAGGAAGTGAAGTGCTTGTTGACGTATTTTAGAGTAGTGTCTAGGATCATCCGGAAGCTTTACATGCTCCAAGTAGTCGATTAGCAGTTGTTTCCACACTTCAGTATCGACTAGAAGTATTGAGATGATGTTTATGTCATCTAGTAGCCTTTCAATGACGAGTAGAATCACCCATTCTCGCCAAACTGGCACGTCTACAGATTCGTCTTCTCTTAGCGCCATACTTAAGGCTAAGTTAGCGAGAGCGTCCGCCATTTGATTTTCTTTTCCTGGAACATGTTCTAGCATCACAGCCTCAAACTTTTGTAGTAGTTGAGTTGCTGGCCAGAAGTATGGGACGAGATCATATTTCCTCACTTCATATTCTGTCAAGAGTTGATTCATTAGGAGCTTGGAGTAGCCATACACTTCTAGCGTTGTGATTTCCATGTCAATCGCCATTTGGAGTCTGATAATCAGTGCTTGGTACTCAGCGACGTTGTTGGAGCACAGCTCGCTTAATTGAAAGAAATAGGGTAGTATTTGTCTTTGTGGTGACATGAATATTTCTCATGCCCCCACTCCGCCTGCTAGTACGGATTCGTTGAAGAACATTGTCTACGTTGTGAATCATGTGCTGTCATATGATTGCTGGACTCGCTATCAACATACCAAGTTCCTCTCTTCTTGTCTAGTATTGTTACACTATAAGCATAAAAGACATTTACTTCTTCTTTTGCCCAATGTATATAGTTCACAACTTGGATTGCAATCTTTTACCAAAAGCTTAAACCTATCACATTTGGTACAGTTAGGTTTTCCCTTGAACCAAGAGACACCATAATGTAGTTTATCACAAATCGTACATTTGGTATTGGTAGAAACACCACATGTTTTTGGTTTTGTCTGTAGAGTGAACTTGTTATCCCAAGTCTTGCCTTTTCCTTGCCAAACCTTCTTTTAGTTTGAATTGCTCCCTTGAGCCTTATAATTATTTTCAATGGCTCACACTGAGACTAGCAAAGGCTTTCTCAGCCAAGGTTTTTGAGTGCCCACGCAATCTCTGCTCATAGCCCTTTAATATTCCAATCACCTCATGAACCTCAATAGTATCAAGGTACTTAGTTTCCTATATTTGGATGCAATGGAATCATAAGATTTAGGTAGACTAATAAGAATCTTCTGCACTAATCTTTGGCTTGACAGTTCCTCGCCATAGGTTTTCATTTGGTTCACAATATCAAGATTGTTGTCAAGTAAGAGGATAAAGTTTCACCATCATTCATTTTAGTATACTCAAAAATCTCGCATTAAACATTGTAGATTGATTGATCTAACCTTTTTGTCACCACATAATTCTTGTTGTAGAACATGCCACGCAACCTTGGAGGTTTCCAGGTTTGAGATTTGAGGAAAAATCTCACTTGAGACTGCTTCTTGAATGATACCAAGAGCTTTTGCATCTCTAGTTTCATTCACTTAATTTGAAAATCCTTTTCATAGACAATTGTTCTTCAGCTCTGGAATCATGTTCTATTTCTGAGTTTCCAAAAACCTTGTCCAGTAACTTCCAGAAATCGTGTGAATTGAATATGGTCTTCATTTGATGGACCAAAAATCGTAGTTGGACCCATTGAAGATGGGAGCCCTCAAATCTCCTCCACCGCTAGAAGTAGCCATGTGAGACCATGAATCGACAACTACAGTTCTTCGAAATCCGGGTTTGTTTCCTCCTTTTTCCTTTCAGAGATTCGAACACGAAACGCCTAATCTTGTTTGATTAGCTCTAAGGCTATGATAAATTCTTGAAATGTTTGTTTGTATTTTGTGTGATGTATTTCCGTGATTCAAAGAATAAGAACAAAAAATATATTTTTTTTTAGGGAATTGTTATTAGCACTCCAAAAATCTCATTCTACACTCCTCACAAGTGTATTTTTCTTTCTAATTATGGAAAATTTGGAGTGCCAAATGAGATTTTTGAAGTGCTAATAACAATTCCCTTTTTTTAAGTATAACAATATATTTTACATTAAGGGGAGGGGCACTTCGGGAAAGCCACACAATGGGCAACCTAAGACCTATCGCTTATAAGTGAAAATAAATACCACAAAAAAAATTTAGAAGGAATGTGGAGGTGCTAATCGTTGCAGCACATCACATATATTTTCATATTTCATCAACACTGGATACCTCCATACAAGCTTATCCTAATTGTCCTTCACTATACAAGTTCCAACTACTTAAGGGCAATATAAGCCCTTTGATTTAAAACAGTAATCAGGTGCATACACTTGTCCTATAAGACCACCAAACCACAACACAACAAAACAAAAACTAGCCATTACAGACTTAATTTTAAACGGATTGTAGGATTTCTTCCTTCTCAAGTCTTTGATTAAAACCAAATTTTTTTTTTTTTTAACAAAACGATATTATCTACATTAAAAGGTGGGGGGGGGGGGGGGACTTAGCCTCATAATGGGCTAGCAATAATGTGGTTCAAATTCGCCTTTGATGAGAATCGAACCTATGACCTCTTACTTACAAGTGTAGAGGAATTCCGCTATACTATAGTACTAAGAGGTAAAACCAATGTCTATTTAAATCCAACACAAACTTGGATGTTTATGTACGCATGTGCATCTACCAAGCTAGATAACTGGGAGTGGGAGTGATTTAGTTGTATCATTCTGTTTTTTGTCAATTGTTTGAAATCTTTACAAGATTCGTTTATTAATCGAGTGAGATGATTTAATACTACATAATACTGTATGTTTACTGATGAATTAAAAACTTAAAAAAAAAAAAAATGCCGTACCATGAAATCCCATATCAAATACTTAACATAAGTAAGCACATTACACACCAGTATATTATTCAGTCTAAGTGAGTCTCACCATGATTTTGTTGGGGGAGATCCTGAGCTTATCTATTCATGGATGACAATTGTCAATTAATTGAAAGAAAAGGTAAGAACATATGACATTTTTAAGGACACCGGTAATATCATCTACAACTAGATAGGTTAACAAGGTTGTCACAACTTTTTATACTACAAGCACGTTTACAAATACATTTTACCAAACACCTAATTGTGTTCATCTCTCAATTCCCCCATATATGTTCATCATAATCCAAAGCACAAAATGTGAAAATTGAAGCTAAAAATGAAATGATCACAATATTCACTTAAAGATTATTTGTGTAAAATGAAGCTGAATCATAATCCTTCAATATGGAGGAATACAAAATTGCATTAAACCTTTATAGGAGGATAAACTAACCCTTTTATTATACACATTATTTATGAAGAAATAAATATCTTTATATCTTAGAAATATTGACACATTATTTTGGTCAATAACTTGACAAAAATGTGAGTGTTCAAATTGAGAATAATGTGAGAGTGGTCACTTGGGGTTGATAATCTGGGTCATGACTGTGAAGAATTTATCCCAGTGAATATTCCCATCCTCACTGCCCAGCTAATGCAGAAATTGTCTGGGCCATGAGTTCGACGAATTTATCCCAGTGAATATTCCCATCCTCACTGCCCAGCTGCTGCACAAATTGATCCAACTCCTCGTCGGTGGGATCTTGCCCTAACGATCTCAACACATCGGCCAGCTGATCCCTAGTGATTATGCCTGAAAAAATTGACAAATTATTAAATAGTAAGATGAATCAATCTCTTCTTATACGTGCTTACTTGAATCAAATTCAAACCCCAACATAGTAGAATAAAATAAACAACATTAACATAGTCATGTACGGAGCCACCTTGGATTCAGACCCCACTCATTTTTTTGGGTGAGAAAAATGCACATAATCCATATAGGAATCTCATGTTATAGAGCAGTTTCAGGAATAAAATTTTTGAAAAATTAATTGAAAATTTGTTGGGAGATCAATGGATGAGTAATAACAGATTATTTTTATAAAGATATATTTGATGGTATTGGTAAATAAGAAAATGCGCACGTCGAGTGATATTGTATGAAAAAAAAAAACCTTATCGATCAGTTAGTACACAAGTATTTTGTTTAATAAATTCTTGAGCTTTTCAATTTTTTACTATGTTGATTTGGGATGCCCCCATCCATATAGATAATAATTCGAGGCTAAGTTTAGCCCCTCCATGACTGGAGATTTATCGTCTGTTACCTATACCATTATTTACAATAAACAACATTAACATAATAAGGTAAGAATGTGTGGGATTGCTAATCTTTTACATTGGTGTTGGCTAAGCCTATGTGCACTCAACTGAAAAATTAGATCGGTACATAAGTTCAGACCAGTCAGGTTTGAAATTTTGCCTTCGTCCCTGGCTGTACGTACTTGACATGATACACACACACACACACACACACATCATATACATGTACATATGGAAAGAGGGATCTAACCAGTGCCATCCGGATCGAAGGCATTGAATTTAGTCTTGAGCATGTTCAGTTGATCATCTGTCAATTGATCTGCCATTGTTTCTCTTCTTTTCAAATTAAATGCACTGGTTTTCTTTTAGTCTATGGAAGCTCTGAACGAAATGGAGCTATTTAAAGTGCATGCAGTTGGTTCTTTTGGTGGATAGCAGGAAATCTCGTTGCTCTGCTGCTCTTTACTACTCTTATTTGTTTTAATTTCTCAAATCACTACTGAAAATGCAACACTTGGAATTTGACTCGGTTTTTCTGGCGGAAGATAATAAGAGCACATCCTTTATATATATATATAAAGTTAGAAGACAAAAAAAGTGAAACATTTGTTGTAACTTATTTTAATCTGACAAGGGAGAGAGGGGGCGCACAGGAGAGGGAGAGGGAGAGAGAGAGAGAGTAGGGAGAGAGATGTATTTGTAGGGTTGTGTAAATGATGTGTTATTCCCTCTACGCTATGCCTTTCTTTATAGTAATAAGGGAGGGAAGATTCCTTCTCCTCCAAAGGATACAAGTCCTAACAGGAAAGAATAACTAGTATCAAATCAAATCTAGGATATACATAATCACCCTTAAATACAATGTTTATAACACTCCACCTTGAGTGTCTAAATACTCAAGTAGATTTGGCATCATATAGAGTTAAAAAAGTCGACTCGTCGATACTAATTCTGGGAACACGCTAGTCTCAAAGTAAAGTAAGAACTTGGAAATGGAACTAAGTCTCACAAAAAACTCAATGGCTGTGGTAAAACCTAAGTAAGGATGAAACCCATAGTCTAAGGAAAAATGCGTGAGAAATGCAAAGTCAAATGAAACATTTAAGGGACATCATCAGGGATATGACCAACCCAAGATGAGTGCCTTGCCAAAACCTTGTTAGGTATCAAAAACCCAAAGGAAAAAATGTTCCTAACAATGTTACAACTCAGAACGCATAAATATTCCTTGAACAAGCTTCTGAAACATCGCCTTCAGTAGTGATTAGGTGAAGAGATCGGCCAAATTATCTCGTGAACAGATTGCGTGACTTTAATCTTTTGATGTTCTTATTGTTGATGTGAGAAGAAGAACTTCGGCGCAATGTGCTTGGTGTTGTCTCCTTTGATATAACCCTTCTTAAGCTATTCGATGCATGCTACGTTATGTTCATAGATCGTCATTGGGACGTCAATGACGGTGTAAAGATTGTAAGAGCTTCGAATATGGCCCACAACTACTCTAAGCTAGAAGCATTCTCGAGTTGCTTCCTGTAAGGCAAGAATTTCAGCATGGTTAGACAAAGTGGCAACTAAGGTCTGTTTAGTTGACCTCGAAGATAATGTGATGCCTCCAATGGTAAAGACGAAACCTATTTGAGAGTGCGTCTTGTGCCCATCAAATAAATATCATGCATCGACATAACGAACAAAAGAGGAATCAACTTGTGGTAAAGGGGTGTGGTATCACCTAAGGATCCATAAGGATAGAACAAGCCCAGATCCGCAGTACCTTTAAGGTAACAGAAGATGTTTTTAGCACCAGTTCAGTGTTTGTGCATCGGTGCATTTCTATATCTTGCCAAAATATTAACAACAAAGGAGATGTCGGGTCTAGTGCATTGAGCTAAGTACAACCACACTTAGATAAGGAACTTTGGGTTCCAAAATCTCTTCATCATCCTCCTTTAGATAGAAGGGATCTCATTTTTGCATTAGCGATCGAACGACCAAAGGAGTACTCGAAGGCTTCATTTTATCATTGTTAAAGTGGCACAACACCTTGGGTGTAGTTTGATTGATGCACTAAGATTCCATCTGAATGGTGTTCTATCTTGAGACTGAGACATTATGGAGTCTTTTCTAGATCTTTCATCTCAAATTCTGAATTAAAGTGTGCGACAATTCTCTCGAGCTCTTTAGGAGTTCTGACGAGGTTCATTCCGTCGACATAAACTGCATGACTCGCAAAACCAGATTGTAACTTCTTAATGAACATGCAAGGGCATAGTTTGTTGTTCACATATCCCTGATAGTCAAATACTCACTCAGGCGGCTATACCACATTCTTTCAGATTGCCTCAAACCATAAAGTGAATGCCTCAAGCAAATTGAGAGTGTGTTTCAGGGTTTTGAAATATTTGATCCAGTTAATGTAAGTCCTTTGTGAACTTTCATATAAATTTTCTTACCAAGATCCTTATTAAGATACGCAGTTACTACGTCCATCAGCTGTATACTCGGTTTTTCGGAAACTACCAAACTGATTATGTAGCGAAAAGTAATCACATCCATAATGGGTGAATAAGTTTCGTCTGTCAATCTCGAGGCCTTACAAGAAGCTTTGCACAACATGATGAGCTTTGTAACGCACAATTTCGTTCTTCTCATTACGTTTCTGAACAAAAATCTACTTGTAGCCAACAGGCTTCACATGTGGAGAAGTAAGAGCTATAGGCCCAAACACCTTACGTTTCGCATTGTGAATTGAGTTCGACTTGGATTTCTTGTTTCCAGTTTTACGAATTAGTTTTACGTCTACATTCATTAACGAAACTGGGTTCAATGTCATCGTTCAACATGATCTCAGTAGCTACTGCATACGCTAATGCATCATCGATGATCATCTCATTTCTACACCAAACATCATCCAAGCTAGCATAATGGACCCAAATCTCACGATTCTCAAGAGGTGGATTTGTCTCTTCAAGGACGCTTTCGTAATCTATAATTTTCTTATGAGTTGGATAGAATTAGTAGGCGATAGTCGGATTCACGGTATGCTCAACAGAGGCATGTGTCATGGGTTTCCTCTTCTGGGGGTGTGAATCCAAGTGGTTTGTCAAGCTTCTGTGTAGGGACAGAAGACTGGCTAGCCACTAATGTATGTAGAATGGCCAAATTGGCATCCCAGGCCTCCAGGAGGGAAGTCCGTCGTACATTTGGTACATCCATCTTTGTAAGCACATTCCTAGCTGCAATATGTGATCTTATGACTCATGCTAAATCTATGAAAACATCTGGCATGCTTTTAGCTATGCTCCGGAGATCTAATATGCCTTGCACTTCAGTTTCAAACCGAGCTGTGCAGGGAACTAAATGAGACAAAGTGACAGTCGTACACGATAATTAGCGTCGTTCTTCAGGAACAGTGACGTTCTTATCTCCCCTTAATGACGGGAATACGGTCTCATAAAAATGACAATTCGCGAAACAAGCTATAAATAGATTGTCAATCAAAGGTTCTAAGTAATATATAATTGAAGGAGAATCATATCCCACATAGATTCCCATCCTTCATTGAAGCCCAATTTTTGTACGTAAAGGTAGCGAAATCGGCACGTACACTGCATAACTAAAAATGTGCAAATGCAATATGTTGGGTTCGTATCCAGTAACCAACTAAATAGCGTTATATGGTTAGGTCATAACATGCCTCAAGCGGATCAACATGGCTACGTGCAATATTGCATGACCCTAAGCAGCAATCGAGAGTTTGGTACATATGACCAACGATCGACCAATCATTTATAAGCACTTAATGAATGCATCTGCAGGTCATTCTAGGTGTGAACAAGGGATATATGATGTTCAACTTCAACCCCAACCGACATGCAATCATAAAAAAATTTAGATGTGAATTCTCCAGCATTATCCAATCGAATAGATTTGGTCGGATAATAAGGGTGGTGAACCTTGAGCTTAATAACCTGAGCCAACATTTTGGAGAATGCTGCATTCCTTGTGGACAACAAGCACATGTGTGACCAATGTGTGGAAGCGTTAACCAATACCATACAATATTTAAATGGTTTGCAGGAAAGGTCAACAATCCATAGATGTTCCCCTGAATCCTTTGTAGAAAAGTAAGAAGATTCGAATGAATCTTGTCATAAGAAGACTTAATAATAAGCTTTCCCATGCAGCAGGTTTCACATGCGAATCCTTGAATTGTACCTAAACTTCAGGTTAGTGGATGCAGGTGTGATGATTTAAGGATACAGTGCATCGCTATTTGTCCAGGGTGTCCCAGACAATCATGCCAAAGTGTAATTTTGTGCACAGTCCCTAAGGTTGGGCCGGCCACATAATGGCTCTCTATAAGGTGTAGGCTTGTAGTATACAAACCACTCGGGATATGCACTATCTTCTCTAGAATATGCTTCTGGATATATTCGTAGGAATTGATGAACAGAAATTCAACTCCATTTTCTACATAGGTTTCAACATGGTAATTATTATCTCCAATGTCCTTGAAACTCAACAACGTTCTTTCTGAACTTGGAGAATATAGTGCCTCATCAATGGTCAAGATTATACCATTGGACAACATTGTATGTGTTTTACCGTATCCTTCGATCAGGTTGGATGGGCATGAGAGGGTTGTCAGAGGTGCATTCTTAGGTAAAAAGTTAGAGAAATAGATGCATTCACGTAAAATGGTGAGCGTGTTGAGCGTGATTGCACTATATGCCAGACAACTAACTTTCTCACCATGCATACCTAGAAATAAAAATTAATTTGAATCGGTCACGTGTATAAAGGTTCTGAAAACAAATATCCATTCAAAATAATTTAAATATTCAAGGATGGTAATTAAAAAACTTAATATCAAAAAAGAAATCACCAACAAATAATCCAAACCTAAAGGAAAAATTGTTCAAACTTAAACAATAAAACAAGGCAGGGTTTGGTCACTAGGTGGAATTCGGCCCCCTAAGGTTCTAAAATCAACTAAAAATAGTTCATGTCTAAGATTCTAATCGTCCATATGGGTAATAGCCTCTTGAAAGTCATAAACCTCCATTTTGGTACTCTTCGGTTCATCCAATTGCATAAAGTTTGATTCAAACTTCTTACAACGAGAATGATATTCAGCTACAACTTCTGGGGAGCACGGCACACACATGACCAATGGTCCTTTAAACCACAGTGGTAGCACATGTCCGCATCCATGGTGTTAGGTGCTTTACCCTTATTCCTAAAATTCGGGGCTTTGGGATGGAGGTTAGGGCGCTTCTAGGCACGGTTTCCTCCTTTAGAAGGGCTTTGGCTCTGTTGACCTTGACAAGGTGGCTTCTGGCTACCCGTACCATGCCTATGTTGGCGTTTTGGGCATTAGTTTGTGCTATAGTGTGCTTCAGGCATAGCAGTCACCCCAGTAGGTTGAGCCTGTTGATTTTTCATCAATAGCTAATTCTGCTTTTCAGTGAAAAGTAAAACATATACCAAATCTGGAAACATAGTGAACTTTTGAGCCCTATATTATTGCTGTAGGACAATATTGGTAGCTGAGAAGGGCGAATAGGTCTTCTCCAAGAGATCATCTTTGGTCAAATTCTCATTACAGAACCGGAGAAGTGTTCGAATTCGACAAACTTTAGAATTATTTTCAATGGCTCACACTGAGACTAGCAAAGGCTTTCTCAGCCAAGTTTTTTGAGTGCCAATGCAATCTCTACTCATAGCCCTTTAATATTCCAATCACCTCTTGAACCTTAATAGTATCAAGGTACTTAGTTTCCTATATAATGGATGCAATGGAATCATAAGATTTAAGCAAACTAATAAGAATCTTCTGCACTAATCTCTGGCTTGACAATTCCTCGCCATAGGTTTTCATTTAGTTCACAATATCAAGATTCTTGTCAAGTAAGACGATAGAGTTTCACCATCATTCATTCTAGTATACTCAAAATCTCTCTTTAAACGTTGTAGATTGATTGATCTAACCTTTTTGTCACTGCGGAATTCTTGTTGTAGAACATCCCATACAACCTTAGAGCTTTCCAAGTTTGAGATTTGAGGAAATATCTCATATGAGACTACTTATTGCATCATAGCAAGAGCTTTTGCATCTTTGGTTTCATTCCCTTAACTTGAAAATCCTTTTCATAGACAATTGTTCTTCATTTCTAGAATCATGTTCCGTTTTTGAGTTTCCAAAACCCTTGTCCACCAATTTCCAGAAATCATGAGATTTGAATATGGTCTTCATTTGATGGACCAAAAATTGTAGTTAGACCCATTGAAGATAGCAGCCCAAAAATCTCCTCCACCGCTAGAAGTGGCTATGTGAGACCATGAATCGACAACTATAGTTCTTTGAAATTAGGGATTGTTTCCTCCATTTTTCTTTCAGGGATCCAAACACGAAACACCCAATCTTGTTTGATCAGCTCTGAGGCCATGATAGATTCTTGAAATGTTTATTTGTATTTTGTGCAATGTATTTCCGTGATTCGAAGAACAAGAACAAAATATATATTTTTCTAAGTACAATGATATATTTTACACTAAGGGGAGGGGGAGTTCTGGGAAAGCCACACTATGGGCATCCTAATTTGGTATCGAATTCGCCATGTGCGAGAATTGAACCTAAGAGCTCTCACTTACAAGTGAAAAGAAATACCACCAGACTGTAGTACAAAGTGGGAAGAACTAAAAAAATTTAGAAGGAATGTGGAGGTGCTAATCGTTGCAGCACATCACATATATTTTCATATTTCATCAGCACTAGATACCTCCATACAAGCTTATCCTAATTGTCCTTCACTATACAAGTTCCAACTACTTAAGGGCAATATAAGCCCTTTGATTTAAAAGAGTAATCTGGTGCATACATTTGTCCTATATGACCACCAAGCCACAACACAACAAGACAAAAACTAGCCATGAGAGACTTAATTTTAAACGGACTGTAGGATTTCTTCCTTCCCAAGTCTTTGATTAAAACCAAAATCTTGTTTTATTTTTTTAATAGAACGATATTATCTACATTAAAAGAGGGGGGGGGAACTTAGCCTCACAATGGGCTAGCAATAATGTGGTTCAAATATGCCTTTGATGAGAATTGAACCTAAGACCTCTCACTTACAAGTGTAGAGGAATTCCGCTATACCGTAGTACTAAGTGGTAAAACCAATGTCTATTTAAATCCAACACAAACTTGGATGTTTATGTACGCATGTGCATCTACCAAGCTAGATAACTGGGAGCGGGAGTGATTTAGTTGTTTCGTTCTTTTTTTTGTCAATTGTTTGAAATCTTTACAAGATTCGTTATTTAATCGAGTCAGATGATTTAATACTACAAATATTGTATGTTTAATGATGAATTAAAAACTTAAAAGGCTACTATACTATGAAATCCCATATCAAATACTTAACATAAGTAAGCACATTACACACCAGTATATTATTCAGTCTAAGTGAGTCTCGCCTCGATTTTGTTGGAGGTGCCCCCGAGCTTATCTATTCATGGATGACAATTGTCGATTAATTGAAAGAAAAGGTAAGAACATATGACATTTTTAGGGGCACCGATAATATCATTTGCAACTTGATAGGTTTATAAGGTTGTCACAACTTTTTATACTAAAGGCGCGTTTACAAATACATTTTACTAAACACCTAATTGTGTTCATCTCTCAATTCCCACATATATGTACGTCATAATCCCAAGCACAAAATGTGAAAATTGAAGCTAAAAATGAAATGATCACAATATTCACTTAAAGATTATTTATGTAAAATTAAGTTGAATCATAATCCTTCAATATGGAGGAATACAAAATTGCATTAAACCTTTATAGGAGGATAAACTTACCCTTTTATTATACACATTAGTTATAAAGGAATAAATATCTTTACATCTTAGAAATATTGACACATTATTTTGGTCAATAACTTGACAAAAATGTGAGTATTTAAATTGACAATTGTACTAGAATAATGTGAGAATGGTCACTTGGGGTTGATAATCTGGGCCATGACTGTGAAGAATTTATCCCAGTGAATATTCCCATCCTCACTGCCCAGCTAATGCAGAAATTGTCTGGGCCATGAGTTCGACGAATTTATCCCAGTGAATATTCCCATCCTCACTGCCCAGCTGCTGCACAAATTGATCCAACTCCTCCTCGGTGGGATCTTGCCCTAACGATCTCAACACATCGGCCAACTGATCCCTAGTGATTACGCCTGAAAAAACAAAAAAAATGGACAAATTATTAAATAGTAAGATGAATCAATCTCTTCTGATATGTGGTTACTTGAATCAGATTCAAACCCCAACATAGTAGAATAAAATAAACAACATTAACATAATCCTGTACGGAGCCACCTTGGGTTTAGACCCCACTCATTTTTTTGGGCGGGAAAAATGCACATAATGCATATAGGAATCCCATGTTATAGAGCAGTTTCAGCAATAAATTTTTTTAAAAATTGATTGAAAATTTCATTGCGAGATGAATGGATGAGTAAGAACAGATTATTTTTGTAAAGAGATATTTGATGATATTGGTAAATAAGAAAATGCGAGTCGAGTAATATTGTATAAAAAAAAACCTTATTGGTTAGTACATAAGTATCGTGTTTAATAAATTCTTGAGCTTTTCAATTTTTGACTTTGTTGTTTCAGGATTACCCCATCCATATAGATATATGGCTTCATCCCTGAACATAATAATTTGGGGCTAAGTTTAGCCCCTCCATGACTGGAGATTTATCATCTGTTACCTATATCATTATTTACAATAAACAACGTTAACATAATAAGGTAAGAATGTGCGGGATTGCTAATCATCTTTTACCTTGGTGTTGGCTAAGCCTATGTGTACTCAACTGAAAAATTAGCTCGGAAGATAAGTTCAGCCCAGTCAGGTTTGAAATTTTGCTTTCGTCCCTGGCAGTGCGTACTTGACATGATACACACACACAATCATATACATGTACATATGGAAAGAGGGATCTAACCAGTGCCATCCGGATCGAAGGTATTGAATTTAGTCTTGAGCATGTTCAGTTGGTCATCTGTCAATTGATCTGCCATTGTTTCTCTTCTTTTCAAATTAAATGCACTGTTTTTCTTTTATTCTATGGAAGCTCTGAACGAAATGGAGCTATTTAAAGTGCATGCAGTTGGTTCTTTTGGTGGATAGCAGGAAATCTCGTTGCTCTGCTGCTTTTTACTACTCTTATTTGTTTTAATTTCCCAAATGACTACTGAAAATGCAACACTTGGAATCTGACTCGGTTTTTCTGGCGGAAGATAAAAAGAGCACATCCTTTATTATAAAGTTAGAAGACAAAAAAGGTGAACATTTCTTGTAGATTATTTTAATCTGACAAGGGAGAGAGGGGCGCACGGGAGAGAGAAAGAGTAGGGAGAGAGATATGTTTTTAGGGTTTTGTAGATATATACATACATACATACATATATATATATATATATATATATATATAAAGTTAGAAGATAAAAAAAGTGAAACATTTGTTGTAGCTTATTTTAATCTAACAACGGAGAGAGGGGGCGCACGGGGAAGAGAGAGTAGGGAGAGAGATGTGTTTGAAGGGTTGTGTAGAGGATGTGTTATTCCCCCTATGCAATGCCTTTATTTATAGTAATAAGGGAGGGAAGATTCCTTCTCCTCCAAGGGATATAAGTCCTAATAGGAAAGAATAACTAGTATCAAATCTAATCTAGGATTTACATAATCACCCTTAAATACAATGTTTATAACACTCCCCCTTGAGTGTGTAAATACTCAAGTAGATTCGTCATGATATAGAGTTAAAAAAGTCGGCTCGTCGATACTAATTCTGGGAACACGCTAGTCTCAAAGTAAAGTAAGAACTTACAAATGGAACTAAGTCTCACAATAAACTCAATGGTTATGGTAAAACCCAAGTAAGGACAAAACCCCTAGTCTAAGAAAAATTGCATGAGAAATGCAAAGTCAAATGACACGTTTATGGGACATCATCAGGGATATGATCAACCTAAGATGGGTGCCTCATCAAAACCCTGTTAGGTAGCAAAAACCCAAAGGAAAAAATGCTCCTAATCGTAGGGAAAAAGAGTACATTAAGATCAAGCAGGTACACTTCAGGATACTCCCCTGAGTTTCATATAATTCCAAAGAGAACTAACAATATTACAACTCAGAAAGTTAACGCATACCTATTCCTTGAACAAGCTTCTAAAACATCGCCTTCAGTAGTTATTTGGTGAAGAGATTGGCCAGATTATCTTGTGAACGGATTGCATGACTTTAATCTTTTGATGTTCTTGTTGTTGATGTGAGGAGAAGAACTTCGACACAATATACTTGGTGTTGTCTCCTTTGATGTAACCCTTCTTGAGGTATTTGATGCATGCTACATTATCTTCATAGATAGTCGTTGGGACATTAACGATAGGGTAAAGATTGCAGGAGCTTCGATTATGGCCCACAACTACTCTTAGCCAGAAACATTCCCGAGTTGCTTTGTGTAAGGCAAGAATTTCAGCATGGTTAGACAAAGTGGCAGCTATGGTCTATTTAGTTGACCTCCAATATATTGTGGTGCCTCCAATGGTAAAGACGAAACTCGTTTGAGAACGTACCTTGTGTCGATCAGATAAGTATCATGTGTCAACATAATGAACAAGAAGGGAATCAACTCATGGTAAGGGAGTGTGGCATCACTCGAGGGTCTATAGGGATAGAATAAGCTCATATCCATAGTACCCTTAAGGTAACAGAAGATGTCTTTAACACCAATCCAGTGTCTGCGCGTCGGTGCATTCCTGTATCTTGTCAAAACATCAACAGCGAATGAAATGTCAGGTCTAATGCATTTAGCTAATTAGAATGAAGCACGTACCGTACTTAGATAAGGAACTTCGGGTTCCAAATCTCTTCATCATCCTCCTTCGGACAAAAGGGTTCTTGTTTTTGCATCTAGCGATCGAATAACCAAAAGAGTACTCGAAGGCTTCACTTTATCCTCGTTAAAGCAGGACAACACCTTATATGTGTAGTTTGATTGATGTACTAAGATTCCATCTGAACGGTGCTCTATCTCGAGATCGACGGGCTTCATATGTGGAGGAGTAGGAGTAGAAGCTACAGGCCCAAACACCTTACGTTTCGCACTGCGAACTGAGTTCGACTTGGATTGTTTGTTTCCAGTTTGATGAATTAGTTCTACGTCAACATTCATTAATGGAACTGGGTTCAATGTCATCGCTCAACATAATCTCAGTAACTATTACATATGCTAATACATCGTCGATGATCATCTTATTTCTACACCAAAAGTGACATTTCTCGAAATGAGCTGTAAATAGATCGTTTATCAAAGGTTCTGAGTATATAATTGAAGGAGAATTATATCCAACATAGATTCCCATCCTTTGCTGAAGCCCTATTTTTGTACGTATGGGCAATGAAATGGGCACATACACCACACAACTAAAAACGTGCAGATACGATATGTCGGGTTTGTATCCAGTAACCAACTAAATGGTGTTATATGGTTAGCTCACAGCATACCTCAGGCGGATCAACATGGCTACGTGCAATATTGCATTACCCCAAGCAACATTCAGGAGCTTGGTATATATGACCAACAATTGACCAATCATTTATAAGCACTTAATGAATGCCTCTGCCACGTCGTTCTGGGTGTGAACAAGGGATATAGGATGTTCAACTTCAATCCCAACCGACATGCAATCATAAAAAAATTTAGATGTGAAATCTCCAACATTATCGAATCAAATAGATTTGATCGGATAATCAAGGTGGTGAACCCTGAGCTTAATAACTTGAGCTAACATTTTGGAAAATGCAGTGTTCCTTGTAGACAACAAGAACACATCTACCCAAAGTGTGGAAGTGTTAACCAAGATCATAAAATATCTAAATGGTATGTAGGGAGAGTGAATTGGTCCACAAATGTCCCCCTGAATCTTTTTTAGAAAAGTAGGAAGATTCGAATGAATCATGTCATAAGAAGACTTAATAATAAGTTTTCCCATAGAGCAGGTTTGACATGCGATTCCTTGAATTGAACCTAAACTTCAGGTTAGTGGATGCATGTGTGATGATTTAAGGATACGACGCATCGCTGTTCGTCCAGGGTGTCCTAGACGATTATGCCAATATGTAATGTCGTGCATGGTCCCTGAGATAGGGCTAGCCACATAGTCGCTCTCTATAAGGTGTATGGCTGTTGTATATAAACCACTCAGGATATGCATCATCTTCTCTAGAATACGCTTCTGGATATATTCATAGGAAGTCATGTGTAGAAATTCAACTCCATTTTCTACATAGGTTTCAACATGGTAATTATTATCTCTAATGTCTTTGTAACTCAACAACATTCTTCCGAAACATGGAAAATAGAGTGCCTCATCAATGGTCAAGATTGTACCATTGGACAACATTGTACGTGCCTTACCGTATCCTTCGATCAGGTTGGATGGGCCTGAGAGGGTTGTTGGAGGTGCATTCCTAGGTACAAAGTTAGTGAATAAATGCGTTCACGTAAAACAGTGAGCATGTTAGGCGTGATTACATTATTTGTGAGACAACTAACTTTCCTACTATGCATACCGAGAAATAAAAATTAATTTGAATCGGTCACATGCATAAAAGTTCTAAAAATAAATATCCAATCAAAATAATTTAAATATTCAAGCATGGTAATTAAAAAACTTAATATCCAAAAAGAAATCGCCAACAAATAATTCAAACCTGAAGGAAAAATTGTTCAAACTTAAACCATAAAACAAGGCAGGGTTTGGCCACTAGGTGGAATTTGGCCCCTAAGGTTCTAAAATCAATAGTTCATGTCTACGATTCTAATCTTCCATAGGGGTAATAGCCTCCTGAAAGTCAGAAACCTCCATTTTGGTACTCTCTTGTTCATCCACTTGCATAATGTTTGATTCAAGCTTCTTACAACGAGAATACAACTTTTGGGGAGCATGGCAAACAGGGGGCCAATGGTCCTTTAACCACAGTGGTATCACATGTATGTATCCATGTTGTTTGGTGCTTTTCCCTTATTCTTGATGTTCGAGGCTTTGGGAGTGAGGTTCGGGCGCTTCTAGGCACGATTTCCTCCTTTGGATGGGCTTTGGCTCTGTTAACCTTGATAGGGTGGCTTCTGGCTACCCCTACCATGCCAATGTAGGCGTTTTGGGCGTTGGTTTGTGCTATAATGTGCTTCGAGCACAACAGTCACCCCAGTAGGTCGTGCTCGTTTATTTTTCATCAATAGCTGATTCTGCTTTTCAGCGATAAGTAAAACTGAGACCAAATTTGAAAACTTGGTGAACTTTTGAGCCATATATTATTTCTGTAGGACAATATTGGTAGCTGAGAAAGTCGAATAGGTCTTCTCCATGACATCCTCTTCGGCCAAGTTCTTATTACAGAACTTGAGAAGTGTTTGGATTCAACAAACTTCATAATTATTTTCATTCACAGACTTAAAGTTTTGGAAGCGTAGATGCTGCCACTCGTGTCTTACTTTAGGCAAGACGATGTTCTTTTGGAGATCAAAGCAATCAGCTAAAGCGACCCAAAATGCTAATGGATCTTCTTCAGCAAGGTACTAGGTTTGCAGTGAATCATGAATGTGTCTTCAAATGAAAATCATGGTAGTGGCTTTTTCAGCTTTGCCAACCAGGTTGTCTGTCTCATCTTTAATGGCGGGAAGCAAATTCTTTGCAATGAGGTCAAGTTTTACATCTTGGACCCACTTTCATTAGTTTCTTCCAGAGACCTCTAAAGCTATGAAGTTGAGTTTATTCAAGTTCGACATGTCCCTATCACAAAATAAATGGACAAGAATGTGGATAGTGTAATGGTGGAAAACCCATCCATTCACATAGGAGTAGGACATTTAGGTTCTAATAGACATTTATTGGTATAATTTACATGAAAAAAACTTCGGGTTTTCATGGGTGATATTTTTAATGAAAATTTTAGGTTTTCAAACAAGGCATTTTTCTAGAAACTTCGGGTTTCGAAACAATTATGAACTTGAGGTTCATATGTTCCAGTAGACAAACTCAAATATATATACATAAATATGCAACAAGAAAATATGCAAATAGATCTTCAAGTCTAGAATTATTATTGAATTAATTATTTGGACTTCAGGCCAAAATTAAAGTGTGGGTATGAGCGAAGCAGGCCAAAGGGTTCGAGGCCCACTAGGGCTTAGGTCGAGAAACCCATAACACCTCAGCGGCGTTGGGTGTGGGATTCGAACAAGAAAAATCTCCGGCTCCGCTTCAGGCGACTTCCCTTGGTCGGTCACAGCACAGAGATGCATTCAGGTTCGATTGTAACCCTAATTTTGGACGGAAAACTAAGTTTCGACGTCGGGGGAGGGGGTCTAAGAAGCTGTGAGGATTTGAAGAATCCTTCGAAAATTCAACAGTGTTCATCGGATTATTTGAGAAACCTATTGCTACCGACTATGGTGGGTTCTAAAAACAAGATTGCAGGTCGTGATTTCCCAACGAAGAGGACAGGGAGGCCATGGCAAATTACAAGCAAGGCTAGGTCGTGGGTTCAATGCCAAAAATTGCATCATCTTCTCAGATGGAGCATGGGGTGTTTTGCTCCAGCTTATCGCAGCTCAAAAGGCTCGTGTAAGCTCGGGTTGGGGTTCGACAAACCCTAGAATTTTTTTCAATTTTTTCTTGATTTCCAGATTATAATTCAATGCAGGGATATATATATATATATATATATATATATATGGCAATATCAATTCACATAATTCAACAATTATAAATATAATGCATACATAATTTATGTAGAATCTAAAATTCGAAAAATGTAAAGTTGGTTCATGCATTATGGTGAAAGTTCATGCTATCAGGGCTGCAAAAATATCCATAATTGATGAATGGGTTTGGGATCGAAGAACCTAATTGTGTGATGAGATTGATGAACTGGTTTGATGCAGAAAATTTCCAAGTCAAATTCCTAAGCACAACGATAAGAGCGTGTTGATAACGTGTTGTGGCTTATTTTAATCTGACAAGGTATGTGCTTGTAGGGTTGTGTAGAGGATGTTTTATTCCCCCTACACATTTCCTTTATTTATAGTAATAAGGGAGGGAAGAATAATTCTCCAAGGACTACAAGTCTTAATAGGGAAGAATAACTAGTATCAAATCTAATATAGGATTTACACAATCACACTTAAATACAAAGTTTATAACAACTAGCCTTTTTTTTCTCTCTCTTTCTCTTTAGGATTAAAGCAATATTCATATCATGGCTTGAAAAGCCTTGATGTAAAATTTTCCTACCCCATTTAGGGCTTTGTTTGTTTTTAGGGTAGGAAACTAGCCTACAACAAACTAGTATAAAATAACCCTTTGTATTCTCAATAAACCCACCGTTAATTGCCTTGAGAGTACTTCACCTTGCACATCTTCAATTGGTCTTGTGTTTGTTTGCTCCGTAGTGGTGTATGTGTAAACATTAAAACCATAATGAGGACTTCCTATGAGAATCCATATAGAAAACAACTTGTGTTTACCATCACATATCAATTTCAAAGCAATCATCGAACCCTTTATAAATAAGAATTTAGCTTGCCAAGTCTAATAAGGTTTTCCTTACACTAATTAGATTCCAACAGACAAAGCCAAAAGTATCCAATCTCATGTTCATACATAAATTTCAAACATTGCTTCACCATTATAAGGAGTGATCACTTAACCTTATTCAAGAATGCAAAATCTTGACCAACACACCATTACATTGAAAAATACAGAAACTAGGAATCATAAACTACAAATAAAATGCAATATTGATTCAAAGTTCAAATGTATCCAATCTGCAATTATAACTCATGATTCAAAATGATATGATTTAGTCAACCAACAATCTTGCTCCCATTTTTCAAACGATCAAAATATTAATAACCGAAGAGTGCAACACATTAATTACTTATCAAAACGGCCAATTCATAACCAAAACTTTAAAATAGAAAAACTGTTTTCAAAGCATCAACTGAATCTAACTAACTACCTAATTTGTCATCCAAAACCACAAAACCTCAAAAGTTTGAAGTAATGAGCCTCGAGACATTTATAGAAACATACAATGAACAAACTAGCTATAAAATAAATTAACCTTAGCTTCATTAGGACTGCACTTGTTGTTCCATAGCTACAATCCCATGTCAGTGAAAGATGATGGACTACTCCTACTAATCAAAGTTCTCTAGCACTCCCATCTGAGAAACATGTTGTTTAAATTCTCCAATAGGAAATGCTTTCGTCAATGGATCAACAAGCATAAAAGGTTCTTGGCACATAAAAAAAAATAAAAAAATAAAAAATAAAAAAAATAAAAACTGCTGAATTATTGTTACAATACATTTTCACAAGCTTTTGAATTGAACTCGCAATCTTTAAATCTGATATGAAATTCTTTAACCAAGTTGCTTGTTTCACCTCTTTAGGACAAGCTACAAATTCAGCCCTTATAGTAGATGTAGCAATGACATTTTGTTTTGCAGTTTTCCATGAGACTTGTTATGCACTTTTCTATGAGACTGCACCTCCATTGCATGAAGATATAACCCCATGTACACTTTCTATCATCCATAACTCCTGTCAAATCTGAGTCAGTGTATCCCACAACTTCCAGAGAATCACTTCTGCCATAAGCCAATATATAATCTTTGGTTCTCTGTAGCTATCTGAAAACCTTTTTAGCAGCTACCTGAAGTGCTTCTGCTGTATTTGATTGAAACCTACCTAGCATGCCTACAATAATGGCAATATCTAGTTTTGTACAAATAGTAGCATAAATAAGACTTCCAACCAGGGAAGCATAAGGTTTAGACTGCATCTTCTTCATTTCTAAATCAGTCTTTGGGCACTGATCTCTTGAAAACTTATCTCCCTTGATAATTGACACTTGACCATTGTTACAACTTTACATATTAAACTTGAGTAGCACACTGTCAATATAGCCTTTCTGAGATAAGCCAAGAAGTCTCCTTTGTGTATCACAAACAGTTTCGATTCCCAGCACATTGTGAGCTTCACCAAGGTCCTCTATCTCAAAATTCTCACTTAGCATTCTTTCGGTACTTTGCAGCAACTGTTGATATGAACTAGCAAGAAGAATATCATCAACATAAAGCTCCAGAAAAATGAACTTTGATCCAATAAATTTGATGTATATGCTGTCATCTAATTTGTTTTTTAACAAAACCTTATGAAGAAACAATTTGATCAAACTCTAAATACCATTGCCTTGAAGCCTGTTTTAAACCATATATGGATTTATTGAGCTTTAATACCATATTTGCTTGGGAGTTTTAATGAAAAGCCCATGGTACTGTTCACTTTAACGAAAAACCATATTTCTACACTAAAAAGTCAATCCTGGTACTATTCACTTTACCCTTTATTTTGTCCTTATCATTAAAACTCAAAGTTTTCAAGCCATTTTCATTAGTTTTCCTTATTTTCTTTCCCTCTTTCAACAAATCCAGTTGGTTGCTTCATATAAATACTCTTCTAAGTCTCCATTGAGAAAAGATGTCTTCACATCCATTTGATGTACCTCCAAATCAAAATGTACAGCCAAAGACATAACAACCCTCATTGAATCTTTAGAAGAAATTAGTGAGAAAGTATCATTGTAATCAATGTCTTCTCTCTAAGTAAATCCTTTGACAACTAGTCTTGCTTTGTATCTATCAATTCCACCAAGAGCATCTCTTTTAGTTTTATACACCCACTTGCAAGCTATAGGCTTAATATGAGAATTAGATTCCACCAGTGTCCAAACATTGTTTTTGAACATTTAATCCAATTCATCCTTCATTGTATTTTGCCATAACACTGATTAAGAACTCTCTATGGCCTGAGTGTATGTAAGTGGGTCATCAACATCACCTATACCAAATTTAGCTTTTTGTAAATAAACATAGTTACTGATAGTTGTTGTTTTTTGAATTCTAGTTAATTTCTTGGCTCATATTGAGGTGGCACTTCCATTGGTTCTTGTTAATTCAGTTATGTGACAGTATCTATGATTGTAGCAGACTGCTCATTTTCCTTAGTGTTACCAAGATCAGTATCCATTTCAGCAGTCAAATCTTCTATGCAAGTGGACATTGGCTGAGGAAACAACAAGATTGAATTGTAGTCAACTTGTAGAGGATGTTCATGAATTTGATCAATCTCTTAGAAAAACAAAAAACTTTCCCTACATGAGTCTAAGATATCTTGATCTTCTAAGAACATAGCATTGTGTGTCTCTTGAATTCGTGTGTCCTTAAGGAATATAGAATCTATATCCTTTTAACTTCTCAAGGTAACCAATAAAGTAAAAAGATTGTGTTCTTGGATCCAGTTTTCTTTCACTAGGATTGCAGAACCTAGCTTCAGCTTTGCAACCCCAAACATGAAAATTTGATATACCTTGACTGCTCAGGGTAACCAATAATCAATTGGTATCCTTCCTCCACTTCCTGTAATTGTTCCCACACTTCTCAGGGTAACCAATAACCAATTGGTATCCTTCCTCCACTTCCTGTAATTGCTCCCACCAGTGAGAATTGGAATGTTGGCTAAATTTAATGTCTTCATTGATATTGCAAACACTAAAGAACAATGAAATCACAATTTAAACCTTTTAAAGTCCTGATTTCAATTCTTAGTCTATTGCACATCACCATATCCAAACTAATATCCATATACACAATCTTAACAACAAATAGTTGATAAGCACATATAGCATGAAAATTTTCATGATAAATTGAGTACTAAAAGCTATGTAATCAAGAACAATCATCTCTCCCAAAAAAAGATATTTGTTCCATACAAAATTGTTCACAGGTCACAAATATTGATAATTTAAGAACAAGCAATAATCTCATAAAAATTCGAACCATTGTTTACTTACAGGATTAGATAACTTGAATTATTCCAATTTTTATGAAAAATTAAGTATGATATCACTTATATTGATCTATTATTATTGATAGAATTAAGAGTCATTACATAAATCAAGCAATAAATAAACAAGAACTTCATGTTTCCAATCTAGGTTTCAGATCACATACCTTTTGATTGATGTGTATCGACACCTGGCAACGAAAGCAAGTTTGATAGATACTGAATATTCAACAAGTCGAGTAGTTTTCAAAAAACCCTCATATTGCCCAAAACACTAAACCGAAGAAAAGGAAAAAGTTTTCCCCACCCCAAAAAATCCCAAAGCGTAATGAATTTCGAGTTCCAACGGTCAAAATTTTAAATAATCCTTTTATATTAAAACGTACTGTTTTGCTAAAAACCTATTGTCCAGATAAAAAATCCAAAACCTGTTTTGAAACCTTATGACTGAAGGATTTTATTTTATTTTATATGTTTAATTCTTCTGATTTTTGTAGATTGAATTTAAGAACTTCAACTTATGGCTCTGATACCACATATAAACATTAAAACCACAATCTAGATTAAGTTACAAGAATCACAACCTAGCAAAAACTCAAAACCTTGATTCATATAAAGATTGTAGTGCACTAACCTCAAGAACTCCCACCCGAAGAAGCCATGTATGCTGAAAACTAAATTTGTGCACTGTGATCCTTCTCCTCTCTATTAGATTATCTTTTGCTCAAACTAAGAATAGGGCTTAGATTCAATGAGAGCCCCCTTCCCCAGTTGAAGCTATTCGAGATTCCTTTAGCCCCTCTTCATGAATCCAAATGATCAAATCTACCAAGCCCCATTGACATATTTCTTGAGGTTTGGAGAAAAGAATGTATGCTCATGATATTGTGGACGAATTCTACTTAAATTTACTGGACTCGAGCAACAGCAACATTGTTGCAAGTGCTCTTGTAAATGTTGTGTACCTATCAAATTCTTCGAATAGATCCATCAAACAGCTCGCCACAGTTGATGACTGATGAGTCGATATTATACTTTATATTTTACCCTATTCTTAGTCATAATTTATTAGTTATTTTGGTTGAATTTTGATACTTGTTCTATATTTCAATTACATGACATGTGAATCTATTTTGAGCATAAAGTGATAAAACGAAAGAATTTTGGAGTAATTCTAATTGGAGTAGCTTCATGAGTCTTTCAAAATGATTTTATCAATTTCTAGAATTTAATTCCAAGTCATTTGAACATGGCAATAAAACAAAGACCCAGCGCACAGCTTTCCCAGATTGACATTTTTGGACATTTTGGGTATTTGGAGGTCAAAATGGTATTTTAATGAAAAAGGTTCATTCTGAGAATTTTTTGGAGATGTCTTACACTTTCAAAAGAGACCTTTTGGGACTAAATCGAAGTTGATTTGGTCGGTCAAAAGTTTGATTTTCTCTATATTCAAATATCAATGTAAATAGGAAACCTTTTATTTTCTAATTCATTATTTTATTATGTTTCCTAGTTTTATTATAAGACCTTTTATAGGTAGGATTTTGTGAGACCCCAAAAACTTAAAGTGGTTAGAAAGTGTAGTTATGAATTTTGAAGTGTTTTCTAATTTTACGATTTATAAATGGGTGATAATTTTACTTGAGTTCAAAGATTATTTTGAGGTAAAAAGATGAAAGTGGACGTCATTTCAAGTTTGTAACATCTTTCGGATTATTTTTCCGAGCTTGAATGAATTTTTAAGGTGATTTACATGTTTGACCAATGAGTAAATGACACATGGCAACCAATAAATGGCTAGCTTGCCACGTGACAGCTGCTGGAGCTAGACAGCAAGGGGCTGGTCTGACCGGTTAGTGGCAATTTAGCCACGTGAAGTGACGATTGGACCCAAAGATGTGGAAAGTTAGCCTTGTAGGCGGTGCAAATCAGGAATATGATTGCCTATACATGTGATTTCAATCCTTGTGGAATTGGAGGTGACTAAGCTATGTGCTTCACTTGCTGGCCCATTAAGTTAGGAGATGTCAATAATGTTACATGTAAATGGGATATCTAGGTAAGTCCTGGCATGAGTTGTGGATATCAGGCAGACATTTATCCACATTGAGATGACAGGTGTGCTTGCTACCAATTCATCCAATATGACGTGTTGTTTTGCCGTCATTCTTGTGCTATAAATAGGAGCAAATGCTCCAGTTTAATATCGTGCAAAGGGCTAGTTTGCATGCAAGCTAAGGACTGATGTTTATATATGTATGTATGTATGTATATATGTGTGTGTGTGTGTATATATATATATGTTAGAAAGAGAGATTAGAAAAGAGAATAGAGTGGAAGAAATACATGGTATTAGGAGTGATCAAGGAGCTTGCTCAAGTACGTGGAACTTAACTATTTCGGTAGTGACATGAATAAGTATGTGGAGCTTAGCTATTTCGGTAGTGACGTGGATCTTTGTTTTAGCTTTGGAATTAAGGGTTTTGAAGCCTATTTGGTGACTAGACAACGATTTATGTGACATTAAAGTAAAGATTTACATATGATCAGATTTCTGGGATTTTGTACAAGTTTCGTATGAATGAGATATAGAGAAATATGATGATTGGTGGATTGTATTTTGGATTGGAATATATGTTAAAATTATGGGAAAAAGACCTCAACGCCACTGGTTTTCATATCAGGGACTGAACTGCGAAAATAGTTTTGGTATTGGGGCAATTATGTAATTTTAAAAAGTTTAGGGGCCAAACTGCAATTATCAAACGTTTTGGGACGTATTTGAAATAAAAAAAGTTCATATACAGAATTTTTATTCTGATTAAGTGAAGGGCCCTATTGGATATAATTGTTGTGATGGGAATAAAGTTGAGTCATTATATATGGACATATAGTGACATATTGTAATTGTTGAACTACGGACTCCAATTACTCGCGATGCTTGAGTGTAATCGAGGTATTGATGAGGAATATTGATTGCTTGGCTTGGAGACTAGGTAGGGGGATCCTCACTTACCCTAGTTATGGAATTTTGTGCATGTATGTACATGTAAATATACAAATGCCTATGAAAGCGGCATATAATTTGTGGTGATAGAACCATGAGGAAAAATTGTTTTGTTTTATACCATGATATGCATATTTATGCGGCTTAGTTAGCTTGTTTTCTTGCATTTACATAGTTAGTTTCCATTTATTATAGTCTTTTAAACAATTTTCGTGTGTTTGTAGGTCCTAATGGCAAAGTTGGCAAGAAAGTGTGTTTTGGAGCTATTTGGAGCAGTTTTGGGCATGGAATGGATAGCTTGCATATGGAGCAAGGTGGATGGACGAATTTGAAGATCAAGAGAGGCTAGGAATGTGCTTAATATCTGGAGAAACAAATTTGGAAGCATTGAAGATAAGGAATCAGCTACAAAGAAGGAACATTATCCAAATAAGCCTATCTTATCCAAACCTTATCCAACCTTATTTTATCTTATCATATCCTAATCTTTTGCTACCTTAATTCCAAGTGCAAAGAGGACTCCTTTTCACATTAAATCACCTAAATATCAGGTTCTAGAAGCCCTATTTTCGTGCCCTAAGTTGTGCCACATTTCTTATCTATTGTCCTTCTAGAAACCTGTCACAAAACCCCTTTCTAGAAGCCATAAGAACCTGCCGCACCTCTCTCTCCTTTTCCTTTTTGGTTTCTACCATATAGCTAGTCCTTTTCCCCAGGATTGTGCAATCTTTTTCCCTTCAGAAATTGTGTGAACCCTAGCCTATAAATACCTCATTATGCCACACAAATCAAGCACCACCCTCTACCATCAGATCACCACACCATCCACCACACCTCCATAGCCTAAATTCAGAAAATCCTCATTGTGCCGCAGCAAGGAAAGAATGAGGAGCCACCTGGAGCTATGCTTGCCATTCAAGTCGTTGGATTGTTGGAGCATTTCTAGGTGTATTCTATTCTTTGTTTTCAATGTTTAAATTTAATTATCTTGGTTTTGCGAACATGAGGAACTAAATTCGTTTTAGTTAGGGGTGAATTCAAAGCCATGAACATATATGTGATATGAATTGATTTCATCCAATTATTGTTTCATAAATCATGAGTGCAATTTGCTTAACTGCTTGATAGGAGCATATTCATGCGACTTAAATGGCTTGTTCTCGTGCATTTACGTTATGTTTCTCTAGTTATTTTAGTCCTTTATGCTTCTTTTGTGTGTTTTCAGGTTCTAAGGACAAGGTATGTAAAAGGATGCCTTTTGGAGCCTTTTGGAGCAAATTAGAGATTGGAATGGATATCATATGCTTGGAGCCAAGAGGATGGACGAAATTAAAGACTTGAAGTAGGAAAGTTAAATCCTAAAAGACCTCATGTTTAAGCATCATTGAAGACTCCTACGCATTTTAGAACACAAAAACAACATTCCTTGCAACCTTAGGACATTGTCGTGTGTTTCCTTGTGTCTCCCTTCCTTGCCATGCAAGGAAGGGCTTTGTTCCCTATTTTAAACACTTAAAGCATTCACTTCACATATCATTCATTTATCACTTAACATATCATTCATTTATCACTTATCACTTCCACTCACTTATCACTTATCAAACCATTCACTTATCACTTCCACTCACTTATCACTTATCAAACCATTCACTTATCACTTATCATACTCATAATCATCTACACATTTCAACCATTTAAACATATGCATTTCAACTCACATGCACACCCACCTCTTTCCACCTAATCCACATGCATTCACACACATGCACATCATTCATTCTTCTTCTAGCCGTGCATCCCCTTAGCCATTTCCAACCACATTCTTCCACTTCCCACTTCATCATTACACCACCTAACCCTACATGCATTATTTATTAGCATCTTCACATGCATTCACACACACTTCACACAAACAACAAGTCTTTGCCGTGCCTTCCACACCTTTCCAACCTAGCTGCACCCTACATACATTAATTAGTCATTCTTTTCATATTGCACTCACATGCATTCACATGCATTTCAAGAAGCAAAACAACATTGTGCCGTGAGCTTCCCTTGCATTTTCAGCTTTCCTCCTTGCATTCACATGCATTTCCAACCTAGCATTCCATTCTTTAATCATTCCTAGCTGCCATTCACATGTTCTCCCATCCATTCTCTCCCTATAAAACCATGCATTGCATTCATACAATTCATTCATTCACTCCCCAATCCATCTCTCCATTTCTCACACCACAACTAACACAAACACTTCCCCTTAGAATCCAAAACCGTGAGTCCCCCTTCCACCATTCCTCATCCATTTCCATAATTCCCCAAACCTCACCTTAGACCTTGTGCTACAACAACGAGGAAGATAAGAGGGCCTAAACGTTCATACAATTCAAGTTTGAGTTGTTGGAATGTTTAGGTGTTTCTTTGATTTCAAAGTTTAAATTCAATTCTCTTTGTTTTGTACGTATGAGGAATGGAAGAGAAGAATGCCTAAACGTTCATACAATTCAAGTTTGAGTTGTTGGAATGTTTAGGTGTTTCTTTGATTTCAACGTAATGAGGAACTAAAACCCCCTTTAGCTAGGGGGTGATTCGAAATAAATGTTTATGCTTGCATTATGATTTGATTACTTTTAATTACGTTTCATAAGTTGTGAATTCAATTTGTTTAACTATTTGATTGATATCCTATTTATGTATGTTTATTAAGAATGAACGCTTAATTTTCATGCATGAATATGACGCTAGAATATAAGTGAGTTTTACGTAATAGTTATGAACTTATATTCACAAGTAGTGGAGGTTGCTTATAAACAATCGCGTTAAACAAATTCTTGGCATAAGTTTCATGCAATCATAGTAACGAATGCCTCGTCAACACTTATAGTTTTCATGTTGCTTAATGATTCTTGCTTGTATCTCTATTATGCAATTCATGTAGGGAACTTGTGAGGAATGCTTTGGATTGTCGTATGCAATCATCCAATTCATTAACTTAAGGAAAACTTGACGGTTAATTTAAGCGGACCTAATTAACCCGGGGCGTTGAAAATTCATGGTTTATTGAAAAGCAATTAGAAATCGTTTTGTATGCAAGTATAACATGTATAGAGATGAACCCCTTAGCTAGCTTCCCATCTATTCATTTCCGTCAAATCCATATTTACAATTTGTTTTGTTTCCAAGTATCCATTTTAGTTTAAATTCGTCCAAATCCAATTCCCCCCTATTTCGTTGAAGTCTTAGTCTTAATCTTTCTTATTTTTAGTTTTGCTTTCTTCGAGCATTAAATAGTGTTTTATATTGTGTTTTTACGTTTTTAAGTCAAATCCAAGTGATTAACAATCCCTCCTAATCCCCGGTCCAGAACGATCCCTCACTTATCCATTCTACTACAATTGTCAAACGAGGGTTTAATTTGAGTGTCAAGTAATTCTCGCATCAAATTTTGGCGCCGTTGCCGGGGATTAGAAAATTTGCTAATCCCTTGGATTGTTTGTTTCTGTATTGTCTTGTAGATTTAGTTTTTTTTTATATGTGTTTTGTTTGTTAAAGAACAACATGGCACTTGATAATGCTTCTCTTTTGTCACAACTCATGGAAAGGTCCCAAATGCAAAGAGTTGATATATTTAATCTTCAATCAAGGAATAACGTGTTTTCCAATACTTACAATTCGGATTGGAGTGATCATTCAAACTCTATGTGGTGGGAACCTCAAAATGCTCAACAAGGAGGATATTGGCAGCCACCACAACCTCATATTCAATATGCCCAACCAAATTTATGTTCGTCAATAAATTATAATCAAAAGCTTGATGAATTAATTTGTTTGGTGCAGGGCTTACAAAATCAAGACAATGAGGCTCAACAAGAAGGATATTGGCAGCCGTATGAGGAGTTCTATTCAACGCCTATGCAGCCACCACAACCTGCCCAAAGTAATGTAGGTAATTCAAATGATAATGATACGATTTTTCAATTACTTACTACTCTGGAAAAGCAAATTGGGCAGATAGCGGAGTTCGAAGGACAATTTTGCGACCAAGGCGAACTCCCTAGTTCAACCATTGCAAATCCGAAGGGAGAATTTGAAACTGCCAAGGAAATCATGTTGAGAAGTGACAAGGAGGTTGGAACGGACCTCAACCATCAAAATCAAATCACAAGGAAGAGGAATACACCCAACCCACGGAAAGGGTGGAAACACCTTTACCGGAGGCACCTATTGCTCCTATGCCATCTAATACAGGTATGGTTGTTCCAAATTTCATGGTTTAAAGAAAGAATAACTGGAAATCGATTTGTGTTGCATATGTGTCATGTGTGGAGAAGGACCCTCTAGCTAGCTTATCACCCATCCATTCACCCCAATTTTGTGCAACCTAGTTTAGAGTCTTTAATTTACTTGTTTTTACTTTAAATTCGTCAAAAACTCAATCCTCTTTACTTTCTTGTGTCAAATTCGTTAGAATCTGTCCAAACTTGTGTTTTAAAGTGTTTTGAGTCAAGTCAAAGGTAATTTTCGTCCAAATCATCCTTTAGTGTCTAGTTTGAGTCTATTTGATTATTTTGTGCTGTTTTGAGTCTTTTTAGTTTGTTTTCAGTCATAAGAGTCTAGTTTTCTGTTATTGAGTCTAGTTTAGTGATTTAGAGTTTAATTTGAGTAGATTAGCAATCCCTTCTAATCCCCGGCCTAAAACGATCTCTACTTTCATATACTACAATCATAGGGTTTTAATTTGAGTGTGTGTTAGAATATATCACATCAAATTTTGGCGTTGTTGCCAGGAATTAGTAAAATTGCTAATCCCTCTATTTGTTTGTTTTTTTTTTTTTTGATATTTGATTTTGTTTTATTTCTTTGATTTCAGGAACTAGAGAAGCAAGACATGGCAATTGCTAATCTTCAAGCTCAAATGGCGAATCTTACGTCTCAGTTGTCACAGTATGCTGAAGGGTCCACAATGCAAAGTGTCCCTACATTTGATGCTTCTTATGGGCAAGAATATCAAGCAAATCAACGTCCACAAAGAGGTTGGGAAAATGTCAATACCTGGGGTTATCAAGATCATAATCAATCAGGGAACAATTTGTTTTCCAACATGTACAATTAAGATTGGAATGATCATTCAAACTCTATGTCGTGGGAATCTCAACAAGTTCAACACAAAGGATATTGACAGCCATAAGAGGAGTTCTATACAAGACCTGCGCAGCCACCACAACCTCATATACAATATGCCCAACCAAACTCAGGTTCGTCAATAGATTGTGATCAAATTCTTGATGAATTGATTTCTTTGGCACAGGGCTCACAAAATCAAGCCAAGAAGGCTCAACAAGAAGAATATTGGCAACCATATGAAAAGTTCTATACAACGCCTATGCAGCCACCACAGTCTGCCCCGCAACAATTCCAACCGAATTCAGGTTCGTCATTGGATTATGATAAAATTCTTCCAATACTAACTTATTTAACTCAGGATTTACACAATCAAACCAAAGAGATGCAAAATCAAGCTAAAAAGGTGAACGAATTGAAGAAGCAAATGGGGCAAATAGCAGAATTCATGGGGCAAATTCAAGAACAAAGTGAACTTTCCAACTCAACTATTGTAAATTCAACAGGAGATTTTGAAATCTCTGAAACTATCACCTTGGGAAGTTGTATAGAGGTTGGAGTTGACCCAAAAATGTCCAAACACAGCCATAACGTGGATGAAGAGCTACTGTAAGAAGAAGAAGAGGTGGACAAGGCCACGGAAAGGGAATAACACACCTTGCCGAAGCCTTCTAAGGCTCATACGCCATCCAATTCAGGTAAGGTTGTTACAAATTCAATTTCTTTCTAACCCCATTCCATCAAATGTCTCTATTCCTTGCAGGTTCATGATTTCCAAGGAAGAAGAAAGTGAAAAAGACATCTTGGAAGCCTTTCCAAAAGTGCAAAGTAATATCCCGATTCTTGGTACAACAAATCAAGTTCCAGAATGTGTTGAATTATTCAAAGAACTTTGTACAATAAGAAGAATGAATCAAGAGTAAGAAGTGGCTGGGGAATGTCTAGAATTCATCAAAGAGGATATACTTGAGACAACAATTCCCAAAGAAGTTGGATTTTATGACAAGGGACAAGTCATAACTCTCAAAACACCAAATCTTGCTGAGTTTTCTAGTCCTACAACTTTCAAAGGGGTGTTCATTCTTGAGTTCATATCGGAGCACACAGGTAAGCCACATCCCCGAATTACAATTTTGTTTTATGCTAATATGTTGTTAATGATTCAGGCACCTACTCTAGAATTTAAACCATTACCGGACCATTTCAAGTATCACCTCTCATTCAAAGATCAATTCCATGCCATGGGACTTAGGGGAGCTTAAAAGGAGGTATAGTCCAGCTAGAAGACGTTAAAGCAAGCGCTTCTTGGGAGGCAACCCATGTATTCAAATAAAAAAGACCTAGGAATCTCCAGCTCCGACAACCGGATTTGTGTTCCTAAACCCTACTCTTTATTGCTTTTACTTTGCCATGATTGTCATGTTTGTCAGTTGTGTTATTTGTTTGTTTGTTTGTGAGTTTATGTTTGAAACATTGAGGACAATGTTTGGTTTAAGTGTGGGGGTGTAAACAAATGTTTTTGCATGATTTTCGTCAGATTTTATCACCTATCACTTCTAATGTTGTTTCTCATTGTTTTAAGTGTTTTTAGTGTGTTTTTAGGTGTTTCAATGTGTCTTAAACAGAAAATCCGAAAATTTGAAAAACAAAAAAACGAAAAAGAGTGTTAAAAAAACCCAAAAAGAGTCTTTTTTAGAGTCGTTTTTGTTTGTTTGTTTGTATCTTAGGATACCTTCCAACACAATGATGAAGATTTGGTTTTTAATTGCATGACTGTTAAAGAAAGTTACAAACATGGATGGAAATTTGATATGCTCTTTGGTTTATGCTTAGTTGTAGTTGTCATTTACAAATTCACATGTAATCACAAAAGAAAAAAAAATCAGCTTTTGTAACATGTTTGAAGGAAGGAACTCAAACTAACACTACAACCCTGAGAGACCTGAGCCTAAACTTTACTTGGAGAGTTATTAATCTGTGAGTTTTTGTTTTCTAAAGTCGTTGCATGATCTCATTATTTCTTTGCTTGGTTGCTACTTAGAATGCATTTTCATCATTATGGATCCAAATACTAGAACTCATGCCCGTTTCATTCAAAGCATAAAATTGAGTGCATAACATAAAACAAGTTGAAGTTGTTTAGTTAAAACCAGAGCCAAAAAGCCTTACTCTTTGCATATGTATTGTAGGTTTAACCCCTTTGAGCCTTAGTTAGCCTATTTTCTTTGTGAGCCACATTATCCTTACCTAGCCTAGAATAGGACTATCCATACCCTTGTTCTTAAAGTATAGTGAAGCATGACTTAGAGGGAATCCCTTTTGATCTACAATTTGAAGAAAAATAAGTGTGGGGGAAGTTGTTTTTCGTGGAAATCTAGAAAGATGTATGATTTATGTGCCAAAGAAAAAGAAATGGGCACAGAAAAAAAAAATCGTGAAAAAGAAGAAAAAGTTGAGAAAAGAAAGAAAAAAAGAGTTGAGAAATAAATAAGATTGAACTCACAAGTATTGGTTGTTGAAGAAAGGGTCCAAAAGTTTAAATCTGGCCCTAGGTATTGTGTGAAGTTCCCCTTCGTATTTAAAGTTGATTTCTGCATTCAAAAGTGAATTCTAAGTGTTTATTTCATTACTTTGCTTACTATTGCTTTAAGAACTTTTGTTTATCCTTAACCTTTCTTTGTTAGCCAATACCTTAACCCCATTACAACCCTTAGACTTCTATTTTGATTGTTATGTATGTCAATATGTGGAGTTTAAAATTGGTACGAGCATATGGTATCCCCGGTTCTCGTGTCTAAGTAGTGGCATTCCATTCATGAGATCATATCATATACATGTTAATAATTCCAGAAATCACCTTCTTTGATTATACATATGTGAATGCTAGTCTACATGTTTACATCAATCTTCTCACATATACCTAGTGTAGGGAGTGTAGTCGAAAAATTTGTATGAAAATACAGAGTATATCCGGTGAGGAATTGAGGGATTCTCTAAGGCATGTTACTGTTGGAAATGTGCCCTAAAACCAATCATATGATGATACTTTATGGACATTTCACATGTTAAACTAATCTAGTTTAATGTTAAGGGCAAAGATTATTGTTTGAGCCGTCTCATATAAATGTTATATGCTTAAATGATAAGTCCAAGGAATATGTGATTGGAAGAATGCGATCTAAAGAAGTTAGATTCATGAGACCATTCTTTCGTTGACACATCCTAAACGTTCCTGATCATAAGATTGTCAATTGGGCATTGACAGTCCGTTAAGATCAGTACGTGCTATGTCTTCTCTCAGGGAGAGTGACTAGTCTCGAGTCATTGGTGTGTGTGACATCAAGACAAGTACGTAGGTGCTCAATAGAGAATGAGTTCACTGAACACGATCAACGAGGAGTTCTCATATTCATGTCACATGAGAACTCATGGTTGGGATAATGCAAATTAGTCTTTTGACCTGAGGCATCACAGTTGTCTTGTGGTTAGGTCCTTAATCTTTGATTATGTCAAAGTCACTCCATCAGGAGGGTGTCCATGGCATCGTTGGGGTTAAGCCACTTAGCCATGGAGGCAAGTGAATGCGCAACAAGGGATCTCTAACCTTCAAACTGTTTGAGGGAGAATACTCTATGATATGATTGAGAATCTTTGGCCAAAGTATGAATGAGATTTAGGAATGTGTTCCAAATCACATTCATGGTAATCATATAAGCACAAGACTCACATTGGATAGTAGACATGAATAAACTATCAAACCAAACAATGTGGTCAAGAGTATTGTATTAGAGAAATACCGTATTGCATTTGTAATCCTAAAACTGAATAGGTTCTCCACCTCTTCTGATTAGCTTGGGTAACCATGACATGCTGCTAGGCGTCAACCATGGTTTGTGGAAGCCCTAAAAGTGTATTATCACTAACGGGAGAATTGAAAGTAAGTTTCAATTCACAATCGATTAGAAAGAGTTTTAATCGCCCACTGCCTCGCTAAAAGGAACCTAGTGGATCGTTCACCGAGTAAGGTAGAGTTTGAAGAAACAACGGAGATGAGTAAGAATAATTAAATGGTTTAATTATTTATCTAAGGCTAGGATTAATTAATATGTTAATTAATCAAACGAATAAGTTCGTTAAAGACCTCGGGTTAGTTTTGGACTGCAAGGCCCAATGGGATTTGAATGTCAAGCCCATTAACTCAAGTTGTATGACAACTTGAATAAACAAAGGGCTTGAAAGCCCAATAAACCCTATAGGCCGGCCATGGTAAAAGAATAGGGCTTTTGGTCCATTACGTCACTTATTTGAAGGGACTATATAAAGGACTTTATAGCCTAAAATTTACTAAGGGTTATTTTTGGGGAAAAGGATGAGAACACAAGCTCTCCTTTCTCTCTAAAATTTCGGCCAACCTTGGAGGGATCATCTAGCAATCAAACTCCTCCAAGGTCACTCATTTCTTCTTCATTATGCCTTGGTGATGAATCATTAGAGGTTCTCAATTTTGGGAACTTGGAGAAACCTTTTCATCCATCCAAATCCATGGATCTAAGATGCAAGGAATGAAGGCCCTCTCTTTGGGTGATTAGCCTTTGCTTATGCAAAGAGGAATCTACAAAGGTATTGATTTCTCAACTCACTTTGTTTTGAGTTGAGTCTTGGTTCACCTATCTACTAGGCTTTGAATTTCATGGGTAAATGTTTTGTTTTTAAGTGCATACAAGCATGATTCCGCCTTTAATTGTTAATTGCATGCTATTGATGTTGCTTAAATGAACATGTTTTTCAAAAATATTCCTTCAAGTGGTATCAGAGCCTAAGTCTAGTAGTTGGTGAATCCTTTTGGGTTTTGTAGTTCATAGTTTGTGATTTGAATGTTGTAATTGTTACAAGCTTTATTCTTGCTTCTTTGAATGTAAATTTTGTTAGAAAATTTGCCATCTCAAATGTTGTAGATGTAGTTCATATGAGCATGAATTTTGGAGCTAAAATTTGGTGCCATGTTTTTGGGGAAATTCGGCCAAATCCAAAGGGTGGATTTTTGGGTTCTTGTTTGACTTGTTAAAAGTGTTTTAAAGTGACTTTTGGAACCCCTATCTACCCTAGTATGGTTATATGTTATTTCCCTTAAGTTTGAGTGGTTTTGGTATGTTTTTGGATGAAGAATGTTCATGGAGCTCTTATGGGTTTTCATGAATGTTCTTCATTGTTCTTGATATGTTCTTGCCAAGAACAAAAGGTTTGGTGTTTTGATTCAAAGTTTTGATTTATTTCATAAAGTTTTTTGTTTTGAAATATTTCTTATGTTTAAATATATTATATATTTATTTTGAAAAATTAAAGAAATTTTAGTGGGTTGGTGTGTAATGATTTATTCCATTTCACACATCCCACTTACAAAAACTTTGAAATTTTTTTTAATACTTTGTTCAATGGCCGGCCACCCTACTCAATTAGGGTCTTTGTGGGGCTTTCATGCAATTACATAAAGTTTTGATACTTTTGTGTATTTGTACTTTGACCCAAAAGTTTACGTTTTTACGTAAAGGTCCAAAATCACTAAAAGGACAAATTGTTTTGCTCCTTTAATGAAGTTTTAGCTTTTGTGGAAATTTTTGGGTTCTAATTGTAATTACATGAAGTAGTGGACTTTTGTGTTTTTACAAAGTGATCCCAAAAGTTTAAGTTTTGCAAAATGACCCAAAAGTTGAGGTCATAGCATTTTGGCCCAAATTAGGTAGAGAACAAAATTGTTTTGTCTCTTTAAATGAGAATTGGATTTTCATTTCATTTAGCTCCATTTAAATCAATTCTATGGATACAAAAACCAAATGAAAATGTTGCATTCATGTTTAATTAGTTAAAGCGTTAATTAATTAAAGAAAGGGTGATTATGAACCTTAGCCTACGATAATTGAGCTATGTGAAAGGCCGTTTCAAATTTGTTTGAACCATGGGAATGTGTAGATTAAATTTTGGTTGTAATTTGATATGATCAATTGTTGTAAAAGAGCATAAGCTCTTCTTTACTTTAAAGTAATTTGATTTGATCAATTGTTGTAAAAGAGCATAAGCTCTTATTTACTTTGAAGTACTCCTTTCTTGTTTTATTCGATATGCATGAAATTGGAGTAGTTGGGTCCAACGCCCAATAAGACAACACGCCTTAATGTGATTAAACGCGTAACTAAAATCAATCACCATCCCAGACCGAGATTCAACACTAGGCTCGTGTTGAATCGAATCAAAGGTTCATAGTCATCCTAAGGCCCTAAGGCAACTATATAGTCCATCAATGAATGCAAATCTTATGTTAGTAGTACCATATAGTCTTGCTTTAAAAACCGTTTTAAAAGCATAGTGGGAGTATTATATACTACTAAATCAATCATATGGACCAATAGTTGTAATAGGACCAAAATGTTTTAATTGGATTAAAATGTATGTTTATATGCGATGAGACCTAAAAACCCTCAACCAAATCAATATTAAGTTGATAAGCGAGAGATGCTTTGAATATCTCTTCGTAGGCCTTCCACCGTGGTGGGCTCCAATCGTTTGTGACTCATGCACCGGCTTCACCCTATAATGGGGAAGTACAAAGTATGTGCTTACATCCAGGAGGAGTCCATAAACATATGATGAGGTGAGTGTAGACAACGAGTATGACCAACATGATATAATTCTGAGGTTGTGCTTGAACCTCTACATAAACTAAGCATGGTGGGAATAACTTAACTAAGTGCAATGGTGCCAACATGATATAATTCTGAGGCATTCATTCTCTAGAGGCCAAACTAGATGGGTAATTACAAGAGTTGTAAATGACTAAAGTGTTATTCTCTCATCATTATTTTTGCTAACCAACATGATATAATTCTGAGGTGGGCTTGGTAATGGTGAGTCTCCCATACCCTGCTAAGAGTTCAACAAAACTCTCGAATTCCGATGAGGGATATGGAATTTGCCAAAAATAGTGGGTGGTGCTATTTGATTTAAAGACCCGAATCAAATGGCTTAAAATCAATCAATTTATATTCGTTATGTATTTGTTTACCAATATATTTGCAAACGCTATCCAAAACTTGACAAAGAAAAGCCGAATGCTTTAATTTCCGGACTTAGTTCTACAATCCCAATAGATTGTCTTTAATGGCTTGTAGATGTAACTAAGTAGTCTCATCCTCACAATCTTCCTATTGATAATGTATCATTGGAAGAATATGTTATATAAGTCTAACATGAGAAGGACAACACTTTTAATGTCATAATTCTTCAAATACAAATTGTTGTATGAAGAAATAAGAGTTGCTTTGAACAACCCTTAATCAACACAAACTTTAGTGCTTGTCTCTTTGTTACACAAACAAGGAACTTGAGAAGTAAGCACAAGGGCATGGACACTTTATGTGCCATGATTCTTCACTTACAAATTGTTGTATGAAGAAATGAGAGTTGCATTGAACAACTCTTGAAAGTTTGTTATTATGTTTAGAACATAACGGTTGGTTGACAAAAATAGTCCATTTATATGGACTTATGATGATTTTGAATCATTGAGTGTTGAAGTGTTAAACCGCTTAACGAGACGGAAACTAGGCAAGGACTTCACCTTAGTGTCCCTATCCTAATGGTTCACTAAGTTTATTGTAAACTATATAGTGAACAATAACCGCACGCTCTCCAAATCGTTTGATGTGTATAACACATTTGAAATGAGTTTCAAGAGAGATAGTGGGAGTTTAGGGACCATGACTATTGTAATCAAAAGGGAAGTCAAATAAAGGAGGCAAAATAACTCCAAGGGAACAAACTTTCTTTATGAAAGGATGGACATTGGAAGGGGTATTTGCAAGAAATGTCTTGCAAGTGTCAAGAACACACCTTTCGAAGGTGTTGTAAAATGTTCTTGAACAATTCAAAACAGTTGGTTCTTCTACTTGAATACATGATTCTGTATTAGCAACTATGTTTTACAATCGTTGTAAAAGTGTGGCTAATAAGAAGTAGAAGATAAATGAGAGAAGAGAAAGTACTTCGCATTCCAAACGTGAATCGAATATAGATCTCTGCGAAAGCGGATTGTACTTACTTCCTCATGTGAACTACCAAAGAAATTGGAAAATACTAAAGATTGTCTTTACATTCCAATTTTAAGGAACTTAAATCCGTCACTATAGTAGAGATGGATGAATGTTTTGTTTGACAAAACATTGTTCTTTATTAATCAATAATTAGATTATTGTAATTTAATTGGTTGTCTCTATAGTAGAGATGATGTGGTAGTTTAACTGTTTAGAATATGATGATGCTTAAAACCCAAAAGGTTGCAAGGTAGTGACTAATCCCAACTGAGTTGTGATACCTCTAAAACATAAGTTACGAGTTGGTCATAGATGGATGCTATGGATCGTTAGATCCGGATCCAATACCTTCTTGTTAAAATTGTATAGAGGCGAAATGTTCGAATCTTTATTCTTTTGGAAAGAAGAAAGAATCACAAAGTTGTTGAGGTTAATTCACTTAGATGTTAGTGGCACTTGTCCACAACATAATACTACTCATGTTGTATGACATTCACCGAAGATCGCTCTCGGTTGGACTATAGTTTACTTTGAATAAACACAAGTCCGAATACTTTGCAAAAGGTTTCAAAGAATTCAAGAAATGTAAGTTGATGAGTAAGACGTCTAAAGAATTTACCTCCTTAGATTTGATCCAAGGAAAAGTAACACTTTAGATGAGTTTCCTTGAAAGATATCAAGGAAAATAGCATCATAAGATAATGTATTTCTCCATTAGGAGAAGAACGAACATGAATAAGATTTAGTTCGTTGGACATTATCAATTACCCATATATATATGATATATACTTCTAAGACAACCTAGTTCCTATACCACAAGCTCCAAGGTAGTCCAGAAGGATTTATAAACCGTCTCAGTTGAATGGTTTGAACTTTATGACTATGTCATAGAGTTGCACCTCTTAATTCGAAAGAAATAAAGAATGAAAATCCTTATGACTACATTGAGTGTATATACGATATATACTCAAGGAAATGGTAAAGTACCATTTGACCCGAAATAATGAAACCTTCACAGCTAATTGGTAGCTTAAGGTGACTACACTCAAAGAGAATGGTTGACTTTGAAGAAACCATCTTTGACGTAGTCTTGGTTTCAATTAATTCGAAGATTGCTAGCTACAACTAAATGGTGATTTAATGTTTGGACATAATATGGGTTTCCAAAACCATTATTAAGATAGTCTTGATAATATATGTCTAAAACTATAAATCACAAGACAGGTTAGTTGTAGAGATCCATCCATCATGGATCTTAGCAAGCTAGTAGGAGCTATAAGCGACTTATGAGAAAAGATCAATTGTTTGATTTCTCATAAAGATGTAAATGAATCTTTTGTTTACTAGGTTTACAAAAGATTAGTGGGAGTTGATCATATTCCTAAATTTGAATATATGTACATGATATATATTAATTTTGAAAATAAAAGGAATTCTTCATCGTTAAAGTTATGACTTTAAACATTCTATAATGATAGAATGTATATGGGAGACATAGTCTATATACATGGGATGGAAATCTATAATGATAGATTTCAAGATATAATTGGATTATATCAATCCCTAAAATAGACAAGAGATGCTAGGAAGTTTCTCATATGATGATAAACTTCAATTAGAATGACAATTCTAGTGAGACTAGGAAGTTGTTCTTCTCAAAGGGAATGTACCCTTTGACTCCCAAAGAAATAATGCGTAAATAGAATCCTTTATGCATACGCAGAAAGGTGATTTATGTATTTCATATTGTATGAAAACATTGATATAAGTTGTACCTAGAACGGTACAAGATGATATCAGTGCAAGCCCAGGATCAGAACCTTGGCAATTGTCAAGTGAATCCTTAGGTATTTAAGAAATACTAAGGATGGATTCCTCAAGAATGAGGAAGAATTAGAGTAACGTTATGGAAGTGTAAATGTATCAGATTATGAATCTAATCCATCATAGAATATTTCTTCATTATGAATGAAGTGATAATGAGATATCTCTCTATTATGACTAAAGAGATATTTGGGTGGAAACGTTAAAAGTAAATGACTTTAATGTGTTCCATCATGTATGCAAAATATATTGCCATATAGAAGCTTACAACATTGTTGTTTGGATGGGAAAGTTCATTCATGAACTCTCCATTCGGTTCCAACCAGAAAGTGTATGACACTAATGGGGCGATAGCTCAAGCCAGGGAATCAAGGTCTCATCAAGGTCCGAACTCAAATGAGAGACTGAACCACATGATTGAGAATCATGTATAATGGTGACGTCGTTATTCTCAAGGTTGCTTCTATGGATAACATATAGATATCCATTGTCTAGGCCTACTACTCAGCCATTTATGAAATGACTAAAGAAGAGGTATCATCACTGATGATTAAGCTGATTGGCTCTAGTGCAAGTGGGAGATTGTTGGAAATGTGCCCTAAAACCAATCATATGATGATACTTTATGGACATTTCACATGTTAAACTAATCTAGTTTAATGTTAAGGGCAAAGATTATTGTTTGAGCCGTCTCATATAAATGTTATATGCTTAAATGATAAGTCCAAGGAATATGTGATTGGAAGAATGCGATCTAAAGAAGTTAGATTCATGAGACCATTCTTTCGTTGACACATCCTAAACGTTCCTGATCATAAGATTGTCAATTGGGCATTGACAGTCCGTTAAGATCAGTACGTGCTATGTCTTCTCTCAGGGAGAGTGACTAGTCTCGAGTCATTGGTGTGTGTGACATCAAGACAAGTACGTAGGTGCTCAATAGAGAATGAGTTCACTGAACACGATCAACGAGGAGTTCTCATATTCATGTCACATGAGAACTCATGGTTGGGATAATGCAAATTAGTCTTTTGACCTGAGGCATCACAGTTGTCTTGTGGTTAGGTCCTTAATCTTTGATTATGTCAAAGTCACTCCATCAGGAGGGTGTCCATGGCATCGTTGGGGTTAAGCCACTTAGCCATGGAGGCAAGTGAATGCGCAACAAGGGATCTCTAACCTTCAAACTGTTTGAGGGAGAATACTCTATGATATGATTGAGAATCTTTGGCCAAAGTATGAATGAGATTTAGGAATGTGTTCCAAATCACATTCATGGTAATCATATAAGCACAAGACTCACATTGGATAGTAGACATGAATAAACTATCAAACCAAACAATGTGGTCAAGAGTATTGTATTAGAGAAATACCGTATTGCATTTGTAATCCTAAAACTGAATAGGTTCTCCACCTCTTCTGATTAGCTTGGGTAACCATGACATGCTGCTAGGCGTCAACCATGGTTTGTGGAAGCCCTAAAAGTGTATTATCACTAACGGGAGAATTGAAAGTAAGTTTCAATTCACAATCGATTAGAAAGAGTTTTAATCGCCCACTGCCTCGCTAAAAGGAACCTAGTGGATCGTTCACCGAGTAAGGTAGAGTTTGAAGAAACAACGGAGATGAGTAAGAATAATTAAATGGTTTAATTATTTATCTAAGGCTAGGATTAATTAATATGTTAATTAATCAAACGAATAAGTTCGTTAAAGACCTCGGGTTAGTTTTGGACTGCAAGGCCCAATGGGATTTGAATGTCAAGCCCATTAACTCAAGTTGTATGACAACTTGAATAAACAAAGGGCTTGAAAGCCCAATAAACCCTATAGGCCGGCCATGGTAAAAGAATAGGGCTTTTGGTCCATTACGTCACTTATTTGAAGGGACTATATAAAGGACTTTATAGCCTAAAATTTACTAAGGGTTATTTTTGGGGAAAAGGATGAGAACACAAGCTCTCCTTTCTCTCTAAAATTTCGGCCAACCTTGGAGGGATCATCTAGCAATCAAACTCCTCCAAGGTCACTCATTTCTTCTTCATTATGCCTTGGTGATGAATCATTAGAGGTTCTCAATTTTGGGAACTTGGAGAAACCTTTTCATCCATCCAAATCCATGGATCTAAGATGCAAGGAATGAAGGCCCTCTCTTTGGGTGATTAGCCTTTGCTTATGCAAAGAGGAATCTACAAAGGTATTGATTTCTCAACTCACTTTGTTTTGAGTTGAGTCTTGGTTCACCTATCTACTAGGCTTTGAATTTCATGGGTAAATGTTTTGTTTTTAAGTGCATACAAGCATGATTCCGCCTTTAATTGTTAATTGCATGCTATTGATGTTGCTTAAATGAACATGTTTTTCAAAAATATTCCTTCAGTTACTACATTCAAAATGTTGTTTTAATTGATTAAATGCGAGCTAGTGAGTGGTGATTGCGATTAAGTATATGCCCGAGGGTAAGGATAGCTAAAATCTATGTGAGTAGTGATTTTTAACATGTCAAGTTTCATTGGAAATCCCTGACGCAATTGTTGGAAGGTTTAGATTGTGTTTGTTTGTTTTGTTTTGCTCGGGGACTAGCAAAAGCTAAGTGTGGGGGAATTTGATAGGAGCATATTTATGTGACTTAGTTAGCTTGTTTTCTAGCATTTAAGCTATTTTTGTGTGTTTGTAGGTCCTAATGGCAAAGTTGGCAGGAAAGTGTATTTTGGAGCTATTTGGAGCAGTTTTGGGCATGGAATGGAGAGCTTGCATATGAAGCAAGGTGGATGGACGAATTTGAAGATCAAGAGAGGCTAGGAATGTGCTTAATATCTGGAGAAACAAATTTGGAAGCACTGAAGATAAGGAATCAGCTACAAAGAAGGAACATTATCCAAATAAACTTATCTTATCCAAACCTTATCCAACCTTATCTTATCTTATCCTATCCTAATCTTTTGCTACATTAATTCTAACTGCAAAGAAGACTCCTTTTCACATTAAATCACCTAAATATCAGGTTCTATAAGCCCTATTTTCATGCCTTAAGTTGTGCCACATATTTTATCCCTTGTCTTTCTAGAGACCTGTCACAAAACCCCTTTCTAGAAGCCCTAAAAACTTGCTGTACCTCTCTCTCCTTTTCCTCTTTGGTTTCTACCATATAGCTAGTCCTTTTCCCCTAGGATTGTGCAATCATTTTCCCTTCAGAAATTGTGTGAACCCTAGCCTATAAATACCTCATTATGCCGGACAAATCAAGCACAACCCTCTACCATCAGATCACCACACCATCCACCACACCTCAAGAGCCTAAATTCAGAAAATCCTCATTGTACCGCAGCAAGGAAGGAATGAGGAGCCACCTAGAGCCGTGCTTGCCATTCAAGACGTTGGACTGTTGGAGCGTTTCTAGGTGTATTCTATTCTTTGTTTTCAATGTTTAAATTTAATTATCTTTGTTTTGCGAACATGAGGAACTAAATTCGTTTTACTTAGAGGTGAATTCAAAGCCATGAACATATATGTGATATGAATTGATTTCATCCAATTATTGTTTCATAAATCATGAGTGCAATTTGCTTAACTGCTTGATTGATAACTTATTCTTGTATGTTGATTAAGGAGGCCTACTTAGTTTGCATGCATGAATTTGATGCTAAAATATAAGGGATTTTCACCTAATCATTATGAACTTATATTTGCAAGTAGTGGAGGTTGCTAGTCACAATCGTGTTAAGTAAATTCCTAGCAAGAGTATCATGCTTTTCATAGTTACGAATGCCTTGTCAATGCTTATGATTTTCACAAAGCTTAATGATCTTTGATTGTATCTTTATTATGTTGTTCATGTAAGGAAATATTGAAGAATAATTTGGTTGCCGATGCGTATTCCATCCAATTCAATGACTTAGGAAAATCTGAGGGTTAATTAGTGATGTTCATGATTAATCTGGGGCGTTGAGGTTCATGGTTTAAAGAAAGAATAACTGGAAATCGATTTGTGTTGCATATGTGTCATGTGTGGAGAAGGACCCTCTAGCTAGCTTATCATCCATCCATTCACCCCAATTTTGTGCAACTTAGTTTAGAGTCTTTAATTTACCTGTTTTTACTTTAAATTCATCAAAAACTCAATCCTCTTTACTTTGTTGTGTCAAATTAGTTAGAATATGTCCAAACTTGTGTTTTTAAGTGTTTTGAGTCAATTTAAAGGTAATTTTTGTCCAAATCATCCTCTAGTGTCTAGTTTGAGTCTATTTGATTATTTTGTGTTGTTTTGAGTCTTTTTAGTTTGGTTTGAGTCATAAGAGTCTAGTTTAGTGATTTAGAGTTTAATTTGATTAGATTAGCAATCCCTTCTAATCCCCTGCCTAAAATGATCCCTACGTTCATATACTACAATCATAGGGTTTTAATTTGAATGTGTGTTAGAATATATCACATCATATTACTCTGTTGACAAGACACCTAGTCTTCTGACAAGTCCAAAAGAAAATAGGGCACCAGTTGACGCACTGCAAATAGCTGAAATGTTTAGGGCTTTTCAAGGATCGACGAATGCTTATATGCGCACTAATGAGAAATGTGCACATAATCAGTAGATGTCTTATCTCCATCGTTTTATGAAAAATAAGCCGCTCAAGTTTTTGGGAGCGCCTAAAGTTGAAAAAGCTGAGAGTTGGTTGGAACATATTAAGAAGAAGATGAGAACTCTTCATGTACCACCAGAACTTCAAGTTAATCTAGCTTCACATGTCTTCGTTGGTGAAGCAAATTTATGGTGAGGTACTATACGTGCTCAGTATAACATTGAAGAGATGAATTTTGATGATTTTGAGCAAATTTTTATCAAGTGTTACTTTCCTGATGTAATTAAGCATACAAAGATTCAAGAATTTCTTGATCTTAAGTAAGGGAATATGACTGTGGCTAAGTATGTCGCCAAATTTACTAAGTTGAGTAAGTACTCTGATGGTATTGCTAATGATTACAAGACAATGGAAATTAAGTTCAAACAAGGGTTTAGAGACTCTATCTTAAGGCATATTGTAGGTCAAGGACCTAAAACTCAACATGAAATTGTGGAAGCAGCTTATGAGTTAGGGCAAGATTATCTGTTTACTCAAAAGAATCAAAATTAGTATAAAGGATCGAAATCGAGTATTCCGACCGTATTTGGATAAGTTTGTTATCATTATCTATTGATGATATCCTTATTTATTCTAAGACTAGGGAGAATCATGAAATGTATCTCCATATAGTCTTATAGATTTTAATGGACAATCAATTGTATGCTAAGAAGTGGAAGTGTGATTCTGGCTAACACAAGTACAATTCCTTGGACATGTAATATTTGGAGATGGACATGTAATATCTAGAGATGGAATTTGTGTGGACCCCAGTAAGATAGAAGTGGTATTGAACTAGGAGCACCTAAGAGTGTTTTGGAGATATGAAGTTTTCTTGCATTAGTTGGCTATTATAGGAGATTTGTTCAAGATTTCTTAAGATAACAACTCCACTAACCCGACTCATAAGAAAAGGAGTTAGATTTGAATGGGACGATAAGTGTGAGTCATCATTTAAGAAAATGAGTCAATATTGCCTAATAACCAAGATCCATTTGAGATATACACGGATGCATCGGCATAAGGACTTGGATGTATGCTAATGCGAAATGAAAGAGTTGTAGCTTATGCTTCAAGACAGTTAAAGAATTACAAAAGGAATTATCCAACACATGACTTGGAGCTAGCTGCAGTAGTTGAAGTTTTGGAGATGTTATTTGTACGTCAGTAAGTTCAATATTTATTCAAATCACAAAAGTCTTAAGTACATATTTACTCAACGTGATTTGAATTTGCGGCAAAGAAGATGGGTGGAGTACATAAAGGATTATGATTTTGAATTGTCTTATCATCTTGGGAAAGCAAATGTAGTTGCTGATGCTTTAATTGGAAAGACCATGAGCACTTTGTCTTGTTTGATGTTGGCGGATAAAGAGATGTTTAATACAACACAAAATTACGATTTAGAAGTGCAACATGATGACATAAGTGCTTATTTGGAGAATCTTAGTCTAGCACCTCAATTGGAGCGATATATAGTGCAGAAACAACATGAAGATCCTGAACTACAGGAAGTAAGGCAGAAGATAGTTTTAGGAGAAACACTTAATGAATGGAAGCTTCATGAGAATGGTAGTTTGAGGTACAAAGACCGACTGGTTGTACCTGAGAATGAAGAAGTCAGAAAGAAAGTAATAGATAAAGCTCATAGAACGCAATTCGCAATGCATCCTGGAAGTACTAAAATGTACAAGGATTTGAAAAGGCAATATTGGTTGAACGGTATGAAGCGTGATGTTGCTATTTATGTTAGCGGATGTGTAGTGTGCCACAAAGTAAAGGTAGAATACCAGAAGCAGTTTCGAATGCTACAATCACTACCGATCCCAGAATGGAAATGGGACAACATCACGATGGATTTTATTACCGGCTTACCAAGATCAAAGAAAGAAAAAAATGGTATTTCGGTGATAGTTGATAAACTTACTAAGATAGCTCACTTTTTACCTGTAAAGATGGATTGGTCTATCAGTTATTTCACCAAATTGTATATTGAATGGATTGTTCGATTACACGGAATTCCCAAGATAATAGTCTCAAATTGAGATCCAAGATTCACATCATGACATTGGAATAAGTTACAAGATGAGCTTGGAAATCGCTTTGATTGAAGTACAGCTTACCATCCACATAATGATGGACAGTCAGAGCGAGTAATTCAAGATTGGAGGATATGCTTCATACATGTATACTTGATTGGGAAATGAAAAGGCTTAGAAATCGGGTTATGAAATGTAAAAGACAATACCATGGACTTGAAGAAACAACTTGGAAATAGGAATCCGACATTTAGATATCCACCTACATTGGTAGAATAGTTCACTACTTAGTGGCATGATGGGAAAGTATCGGCTATCTCTTTCTTTTCTTATTGATGTAATCATTGTCATTCGCTCGTGTTAAGGGACCGACTGACCACCAGATCTTTGATACTCTACAGTGGAATGTTCATTGATTTAAGGATAAGAAATTTAATGGATATGGTGCGAAGAAAATTGTGCAAAGGTACCCATAATTTTCTTAGGAGTTTATGGGTGTTCGACTAAGTGTTAAATGTGGGTATGCATAATCAGTACGCTTAAGATTTCGAACTTGACTTGGAAATGACAGTCCGATCAAAGGTGGAAACTCTGGACTTGTAAAGTAATTCAGTGTTATAGTAAATCTCGAGGACGAGATTTGTTTTAAGGAGGGTGGAATGTGAGACCCCGAAATTTTAAAGTTCCTAGAAAGTGTTGTTATGAATTTTGGAGTGTTTTTGAATTTTACGATTTGTAGTTCATTTTAAATGGTTGATAATTTTACTTGAGTTCAAAGATTATTTTGATGCAAAAAGATGAAAGTGGACGTCATTACGAGTTTGTAACATCTTTCGAATTATTTTTCGGAGCTCGAATAAATTTTTAAGGTGATTTACATATTGGACCAATGAGTAAATGACACGTGGCAGCCAATAAGTGGCTAGCTTGCCACTTGACAGCTGCTGGAGCTAGACAACAAGGGGCTGGTCTGACCGGTTAATGGCAATTTAGCTACATGAAGTGACGATTGGACCCAAAGAAATGGAAAGTTAGCCTTGCAGGCGGTGCAAATCAGGAATATGATTGCCTATAAATGTGATTTCGATCCTTGTGGAATTGGAGATGACTAAGCTATGTGCTTAGCTTCCTGGCCGATTAAGTTAGGAGGTGTCAATAAAGTTTACATGCAAATGGGATATCTAGGTAAGTCCTAGCATGAGTTGTGGATATCAGGCAAACATTTACCCACATTGAGACGACAGGTGTGCTTGCTACCAATTCATCCAATATGATGTGTTGTTTTGCCGTCATTCTTGTACTATAAATAGGAGCAAATGCTCATGTTTAATATCGTGCACAGGGCTAGTTTGCATGCAAGCTGAGGTCTGATGTTTATATATATATATATATATATATATATATATATATATATATATGTCATTCTTGTACTATAAATAGGAGCAAATGCTCCTGTTTAATATCGTGCACAGGGCTAGTTTGCATGCAAGCTGAGGTCTGATGTTTATATATATATATATATATAGATACATATATATATATATAGATACATATATACATACATGCTTGCATGTTAGAGAGATTAGAAAAGAGAACAGAGTGGAAGAAATACATGGTATTAGGAGTGATCAAGGAGCTTGCTCAAGTACTTGGAAGTTACTATTTCGGTAGTGACGTGGATAAGTACGTGGAGCTTAGTAATTTCGGTAGTGACGTGGATCTTTGTTTTAGCTTTGGAATTAAGGGCTTTGAAGCCTATTTGATGATTGGACAAGGATTTCTGAGACATTAAGGTAAAGATTTACGTATGATCAGATTTCTGGGATTTTGTACAAGTTTCATATGAATGAGATATAGAGAAATATGGTGATTGATTCGAAATATATCGAATTTGGACTTTAAAGCATGTTTGTATGGAACAAATGAGTTGTACTATTGATGGATTGTGTTTTGGCTTGGAAGATATGTTGAAATTCTAGGAAAAATACCTCAAAGCCACCGGTTTCCATACCAGGGACTGAATTGCGAAAACAGTTTTGGTATTGGGGCAATTGTGTAATTTTCAAAAAGTTCAAGAGCTAAAATCCAATTATCAAAAGTTTTGGGACCTATTTGAAATAGTAAAAAGTTCAAATACAAAATTTTTATTCTGATTAAGTGAAGGTCCTTATTGGATATAATTGTTGTTATGGGAATGAAGTTGAGTCATATATGGACATATAATGACATACTGTAATTGTTGAACTAGTGACTTCAATTACTCTCGGTGCTTGCGTGTAATCGAGGTATTGGTGAGGAATATTGATTGCTTGGCTTGGATACCAGGTACGGGGATCCTCATTTACCCTAGTTATGGAATTTTGTGCATGTATGTATATGTAAATATATGAATGCCTATGAAAGTTGCATATAATTTGTTGTGATAGAACCATGAGGAAAAATGGTTTTGTGTTTATATCATGATATGCATGTTGTTTTATGCTACAAATTAAAGTGATGACTTGAGAGTGAAGTGGGCATAGTGACCGCCTTGGGTTTCGATCCCCTAAACCTCCAAAGGGGCTACTACAAAGGCATTAGTACCACTACCTTTCTAGGAAGGTACTAGGATATCTAAGGGTAGAGCATTAAAGGACACTCTCGCTACTCCTTACCATAAGTATATTCGTTTGGAGTTAGTCCAAGTAAGGGGGTAGTTGGTCATTAGACTGGTCATCAGGCATGTAGCAATTTATTGGGATCCTTATTTTCTTTTTAAAAGGAAATTGTCTGAGCATACAATCTATTTTCGAAACTAAAGCTTTTGTTGTGCATCAATCATTTTCCTATAATATATAGTGTCATATACTATTTTCAAACCTAGCTGGGGTGGATTCCCTGAGGGGGAGCAATGAATGTTTGTGATGCTCACCCCTACTTTATTACACGACCAGTGCACCTACAAATAGAGGATCTGGACTAATGTTGGGACTAACGTTGTTTGTTACTTCTCAACTTCTCAATCGTTCATTGCCTCACCGTCTTGAAGGGATTTTTGTAGCCAAAGTCAACATTTTGTGTCTTTCAAAATTGTACTAAGGAGTTGGTTTAGTATGATAATTACCTTTAACTCTTTGGTTTTGTTGTAGATTGTGAAGTTCTTTTCATATGTAAAAATTTTATCCAAATTCCGTTGCCCTTCTATTCTTCGTTTTACAAAAAATGATTTTCCACTTCCATACTGCTTAAAAATAAATATTTTACTTCCCCTCAAATAGCCTTACGTTCTATTAGGAATGTAGTGCTATAGTGTTGGAATTTAACACTATAATATTGCATTACTAATAGAGCATGGCACTGTTACGTGCCATTTTTGGGGCATGACAGATTTTATTTTGTAGTAGTATAAATAAGGCTATTTAGCCATTAGGGTCTCTATGGACTAATTTGGAGAATGCGGCTTAGAGAACTTTTACAATTCAAATTTATTTTACAAGGTGCTTCTTATCCAGGTTCTTAATAATATTTTGTTTTATGATTGTTCATAACTAACTTCTTTGGCTAGGGCAAGGCCATGAGCCTTAGTAAGAACATGTAGTTTCTTTTCAATTTACTTATGATATTATGCATGTCCGTTTTGAATTATTAATCACTGTGTTTAAGTTATCTAAATGTCTTAGTGATTCACGCCATTAGGATATTTAGAAAAGTAATTTGATGCAATTTTGGTCTGAAGGTTCCTTGAAATTGGTGATGGCTTATTGTGGTTAATAATTGTAATTTCACTTAGGATGAACACCACGTATTAAGGGTTGCATGGCTATTCAAAGGGTTTTCATAAAGTTTAATGAGTCATTCATGTTCACATTTGATCCGAACGTCCGGACGCGTTGCCTGTTTGATATACGTTCCAGGTTAGAGGTAGCAGAACATTTTAGGAAAATCGAACCTTGAAAATATGCATGGATAATTCATAAGTAAATTAAGAGAACTATGTAGGATTGTTAAGGTGATAGCGGAACCTATTCATTTACAAATTGATTTAAAAACATATGTTTCGTTTTGTTTTCCTTACTTTGTCAATTTATTTAATTGTTTTTATTTTAAATTTTTTTTAATAGGGAGTTTTATGTATAGAGAAAAACTTTTACTATATTTCAAGGAACTCCACTAGATTTTAAACATATCAAAGAAAGACAAAAACATGAAAACAACTAAAACCCAGCCCAAAAACATGGACCCCTAAGGCTTTATGGCTGTTAATAGAACTCACCCCTCACAACCCCAACAAAATTATTGTGCCATAAGCTTAACCCATCCTCGACTATTTCTGCAGAATCAGTTTTGAAACTATATGTACAATTAGTTTGTATGCTTTGTTACGAGAATCAATTCAACCCATCCTATACCATTTTTTTAGAATCAGTTCAATCCTTCATCGACCATTTTTGCATAATCAATTCAACCTATCCTCGTCAATTTTTGCATAAGCAGTTCAACACGTTATCGCCCATTTTTCTAGAATTAGTTCAACCAATCCTCGACCGTTTTTGCATAATCAGTTCAACCCATCTTCGACCGTTTTACATAATCAACTCAACCCGTCCTTGACCATTTGTTTAACATGTCCTCCTAAAGTTCCCTTCCTTGACCATTTTTGCAGAATCAGTTCAACTCATCATTGACCATTTTTGTAGAATCAGTTCAGCCCGTCCTCGACGATTTTTTCATAATTAGTTCAACCCATCCTTGACCATTTTTTGCATAATCAGTTCAATGGAGCTCGACCAATTTTGTTGAACTAGTTCAACCCATCCTTGACCATTTTGCAGAATTAGTTCAACGTTTTTGCAGAATCAGTTCATCCCATTGTCAACCATTTTTGCAGAATCAGTTTAACCTGTCCTAGACCATTTTTGCTAAATTAGTTCAACATTTCTGCTGAATCAGTTTAACCTGCCCTTGATCGTTTTTTCATAAACAATTCAACCCATCCTCGATCGTTTTTGCAAAATCAGTACCTATCTTCGACCATTTTTGCATAATCAGTACCCATTTTGACAATTTTTGCAGTAGTTCAAACCATTTTCGACCATTTTTGCAAAATCTGTTCCACCCATTTTTTGATAAATGACAATGTTTACAAAATTTCACTAATTCTTCTTTTGGTTTATTAAGTCATAGGTGTGTTCGATAAATTTCCATTTGCAAAATCCAATTCTTTTATTATTTTTTTCACTTTACAAATTCGTATTTTTGATAGAATTATTTTTCGTTAATAGAGGTTGAAATAAAACAATTGAATTTTGAGGGACAAAAGCAAGGCAAAGGTCTTCTAATTCAGAATTTGTTTGATTTGAAACTCATCTTAAATTGGTCAATAAAAGGTTATCTGTGATAAATTATGTTTGATTTGAATATCATATACTATAAAGCAGCAAGAACATCCTTCAATCCAATTTCAAGCCACATTGAACTTGAAAAGGGAAAAAGAAAGGAATTATACCCGTCCAACAAATAATTAAAACTGGATGGGAACTTTAATTGTCCAACTAGGAATGGGAATGGGAAGGTAAGCTAGGTAGAGGTTGTAGATCCACAAGTTCATTCATTCATTTGAATAATTAAGTGGAACCAATATTTCTTGAAGAGAGAAAGAGAGAGAAAGGAGCAATGGTAGAAGAGATATAAGTGTGAGAAAGACTTTTCCCCTATAAAGGGTAATATTGTAACTTACACTCGAGAGAAAAAAGGAAAATGAATTCATTTTTCAAATGTATTAACTTTTGTCTCTTCTTGAAATGTTTAAAAAATGTTGTCTCAATATATAATTAAGTATTAAAAGTATACTCTATGTGTAATTTTTCATTTTTTTAAAAACTTAAGTAACAATATCAACTGTTTTCAAAACTTTGTTTTAAATAATTAATTAAGATTTGGTTTTACATAAATTGTTTTAGATAATCTATATGGAGAACGACCTTGTTTGAGCCGTTTATACTAAGTGTTTTTAACCCTACTTTTGCAGATGGTAAAAATCCTACCAATGACAAAAAGGGTCTAATTACACGCATCAGCTGGGCTCCTGATGAGCAACATGTTGTCATTGGTTTGAACAATTCTTACGTCTAGTTATGGGATTTATGAATAACATAAAGCGGGCACCAAACAAGAGTATGTTCCTTGGCCCAAAATAAGCACATCTTAACTACATGAGGATTGAATGGTAGAGTTATTAACAATGATGTAAGACTGAGATTCCCCTGTTGCTAGAACCTACGCGGGTCACCAACAGGAAGTTTGTGATTGAAATGGTCACCTTCAGCCAACAAATAGCCAATGAGGGAATGTCAATCTTCTCTTTATATAAGATAGGTCAACAATCTCTTTAATTCACCTAGCAATTAGCTTCACAGGCTTCAATACCACATTCTATCAGTTGCTCAAATTGAAGAACACCTTTGCCCTAACGGTAGGGCGATTATATATGAAATATCTTATCAACCTTTTCAACATGGGATTTGGATCCTCTCCGGATCTTTCTTGTGAGGATCCCAGGATCCTCACATCCTATCCGTACATCGTACATCGTGGGGCCAACTTTTGTTTGGTACTGTTTGTGTTGAATTTCAAATAAAAAGATTCAAAATGATTTTTGTCCGCACGATGTATGATGAACGTATAAGATATGAGGATCTCTAGGATCCTCGAAAAGAGGATTTGGACGGGATCCAAATGGCCATTTTCTTGTACACCCCAAAAGGAAAGTGGCTTTTTCTTGTCATGTAACATGGACTTGGCCTTTTCAACCACAGTCCTTTTTTTCCCTTCTGCTACACCATTTTGTTGTGGTGTATAGGCAACTATTGACTACTTTTGTAATGCCAATTCTTAACAACACTCCTTGAATTCTAGTAAACTGTATTCACCTCCTCTATCACTCATCAGCCTTTTGATCTTAAGACCACTTTGTAACTCAACCATTGCCTTACACTTCTTGAAAATAATGAAGACTTCATTCTTGTTCCTCATGAGATACACCAATACCATCCTTGTCCAATCATCAATGAATAACAGGATTACCTATTTCCACTTAGTGTTGGTGTTTTCATTGGACCTCACACATCAGTGTGTATGAACTCTACAGCTTGACTAGCATTCCATGCATTTCCAGTTTCAAAAGCATTCAATGCCTTTCCAGTGTGTATGAGCTCTAGGGGTTGACTAGCATTCAATGGCTCACACTAAGCCTAGCAAACTCTTTTTCAACCATGTTTTTTGAGTGCCCATGCAATCTCTGCTCATAGCCCCTTAACAGTCCAATCACCTCATGAACCTCAAAAGTATGAAGGTACTTAGTTTCCTATATAATGGATGCAATGGAATCATAAGATTTAGACAAACTAATAAAAATCTTTTGCACTAATCTTTGGCTTGACAGTTCCTCACCATAGGTTTTCCTTTGGTTCACAATATCAAGATTCTTGTCAAGTAAGAGGATAGAGTTTCACCATCATTCATTCTAGTATACTCCAAATCTCTAGTTAAACATTGTAGGTTGATTGATCTAACCTTTTTGTCATCGCAGAATTCTTGTTGTAGAACATGCCACGCAACCTTAGAGGTTTCTAAGATTGAGATTCGAGGAAAAATCTCATCTGAGACTGCTCCTTGAATGATACCAAGAGCATGTGCATCTCTGGTTTCTTTCACTTAACTTGAAACTCCTTTTCATAGACAATTGTTCTTCATCTCTGGAATCATGTTTCGTTTCTGAGTTTCCAAAACCATTGTCCACCAACTTCCAGAAATCATGTGATTTGAATATGGTCTTCATTTGATGGACCAAAAATTGTAGTTAAACCCATTGAAGATAAGAGCCCTCAAATCTCCTCCACCGCTTGAAGTAGCCATATGAGACCTTGAGTCGACAGCTATAGCTTTTCGAAATCCAAATATATTTCCTCTTTTTTGCTTTCAAAGATTTGAACATGAAACGCCTAATCTTGTTTGATCAACTCTGAGGCCATGACAAATTTTTGAAATGTTTGATTGTATTTTGTGTGATGTATTTTCCTGATTCGAAAAACAAGAACAATTTTTTTTTTAATTGCAACGATATATTTTACACTAAGGGGATGGGGACTTCGGCAAAAACCACACTATGGGCATCCTAATTTGGTATCAAATTCGCCATATGCGAGATTTGAACCTAAGAGCTGATAGGAGCATATTCATGCGACTTAATTAGCTTGTTCTCGTGCATTTATGTTGTGTTTACTTAGTTATTTTAGTGTTGAAGGCCACTTTTGTGTATTTTCAAATTATAAGGCCAAAGTGTGCAAGAAGATGCAAATTGGAGTCTTTTGGAGCGAAAGAGGAATGAATGAGTTGAAGACTTGAAGAAACGACGAATTCCTACTCCAACGATGAATTCTTACCAAAACGAGGATTCCTACTCAAACAAGGTTTCCTACTTGAAGTAGGAAAGTTAACCCTAGGTTTCCCGTTTTGGTAACCTTTCCTAAACTTAAACGTCCGTATTTTCTAGCCACTTTGAAACATTAGTAGGCACTTTAGGACACAAAACCAAGGCCCTAGCCCAATTACACAACCTTGCCGTGCTTTAACTCTAATTCCCTTCCCTTGCCGTGCAAGGGGGGCACTTTTGTCCAATGTTGTGAAATTAAACCCTATTTCCCTCTCCTAACCTAACCCTAGCCGCACCTTTTAATTAATCCCTTTTAATTTCTGATTCTATTTCCTAATTCTAGAAGCTTTTAACTTAATTTTAATTAACAAAAAATAAATTAGGTTTTAAATTTCAGAAAACCCTAGGTCTTACCACCTTAGCCGTACCTTAGGGGGATGATTATATTCCATTCAGCCACAAAACCTATTTTGCCTTTCTAGCCGTGGCCTCCCATTAAGAATGGACCCTAATAAACCAAAAAGGCTTAAAAAGCCGTAGCCACCATATCCCATTTATTTTCTTACCTTTGCCGTGCATTCTAGAATAATGCACCCTAATCTCTCCCATTTTTCCACCATAAGCCGTGGCCCCCCCCCCCCCCCCCCCCCCCATTTACCATTCACCCTAATATTCAACCCTATTTCCCCATGCAGCCGTCATTCCCATTCATTCATTCATTATTCTACCTTAAGCCGTGGCCATTCCCTCCATTCTTGTCAAAAACCGTGCATACCATTCATATTATTTTATCATCAGCCACATTCAGATTTTTAATATAAGCCGTAAACATTCACATTTTTCCACACCTTGCCGTGGCTTCCCTCATCATTCCACCACCTTGCAGCACCACCATATCACCATAAATCCATCCCTAAACCAGAAAATCATCCAAAAACACAATAAACCTTCTCTGCCGCAGCAAGGAAGGGAGAAGGAGGAGCTTGGACGCGCAGAAATTCAAGTGGATTCGTTGTGCGTTTTAGGTGTAATCCATCCTTTGTTCGTTATGTTTAAATTCAATTTTATTTCTCTTTCTGTGAACATGAGAGGCTAAATCCCTAATTAGTTAGGGGGTGATTCGAAACCATGATTATATATGTGAAATAAGTTGATTACTTCCAGTTATCGTTGCATAAGTTTTGAATACAATTTGCTTAACCGTTTGATTTAGAACTTATTCTTGTATGTTGATTGAGAGTGCACGCTTAATTTGCATGCTTGAATTTGATGCTAGGATATAAGTTTGTTTCACCTAATCGTTATGAATTTATATTCACAAGTAGTGAAGGTTGCTAGTCACGATCATGTTAAGTAGATTCCTGGCAAGCGTATCATGCTTTCCATAGTTACAAATGCCTTGTCGATGCTTATGATTTCCAAAGAACGTAATGATTCTAACTTATATCTTTATCATGCTGTTCATATAGAGAATTTGTTAGGAATAATTTGTTTGCGATGCATATTCATCCAATTCAATGATTCTAGGGAAATCTGAAGGTTAATTTAAGCGGACCTAATTAACTTGGAGTATCGAGGTTCATAACTTATTGGATTGATAATTGGAAATTGATTTACGTTGCATATATTTCATGTGTGGAGAAGAACCCCTTAGCTATCCCATCATCCATTAATTCATCACAATTTTGTCTTAAAATCTGTTTTCTTTACAATCTGCCCATTTAGTTTAAATTCGTCCAACCACAATTCCCCCATATTTTGTTGAGTCGTAGTCATTCGTATTTGTTTTATTTTGTGTTTTTAAGCAATTGGAGTCATAACACTTTCAAATTCGTCCCAATTAAGTTCTAGTTTCTGTTTGAGTCAATTCAAATTAGATTAGCACCCCTAGTTAATCCCCGGTTAGAACGATCCCTACTTCATTACTACAATTGTCACAAATAGGGTTTAATTTGTGTGTCAACATAATTTTCACATCAAATTTTGGCGCCGTTGCCGGGGATTAGCAAAGTTGCTAATCCCTTGTCTTGAGTCTTGTTTAAATTGTTTAGTTTCTGTTTTGTTTTAAGTTTTGCACCGTGTGTGTGTGTTTTGTTTTTTTTTGTGCCGTGTGTGGCACCTTATTTCCTTACTTGTGCCGAGTCTATTAGATTGATTGCTAACCTTGTTTGCTCTTGTGTGTAGGTACTAGTTTATGACCCGTGGCTCACAACCTGTTCGTGAGCATATCTCCGACTTTGACGGTGATTTCGAGAGGATTTTGAGAAGGAAAAAGAAATCGCAAGCGTCTAATCCTCCTAGTCCTGAACCTGAATTAGAAGAGCAAGAAGTTGAAGTTGAGGTTGAAGAGGAGGCCACGGCAAGGGTTGAAGAGGAAGTACCAACCATGGCAGTGGACAATCGAACCATCAAGGAGCTTTCTGCCTCGGGTTTGGCCAATGCAGCACCTCTTTGCATCCAATACCCTAGGGCAGCCCCTGAGAAGACCGATGAATTTGAGTTGAAGTCCAGCTTGCTCCACCATATTCCGAAATACCATGGGTTGGCCATGGAGGATCCGAACAAGCATCTAAAGGAATTCGAGGTGGTGTGCTCAAGTATGACACCGGTGAACGTGGACAGCAACATATTGAAGATGAAGGCTTTTCCTTTTTCTTTGGTGGAGAAGGCCAAGGATTGGTTGTATGAGTTGGCTCCCGGAACTGTCACATCATGGGAGAGTATGAAGCGAGCCTTCTTAGAGAAGTTCTTTCCGACATCACGAGTCATTCTTCTTCGTAAGAAGATTAGTGGAATTCAGCAAAGCCAAGGTGAATCTTTTCCTACGTATTACGAACGTTTTAAATCTCTTGTTGCTTCATGTCCACAACACCAGATGAAGGAGGAGCTACTTCTTCAATATTTTTATGAAGGCCTTTTACCACTTGAACGGCAAATGTTGGATGCATCCGCGGGAGGAGCTCTAGTGGACAAGACACCTAGGGATGCCAAAACTCTCATTGCCAATCGAGCACTCAATGCACAACAATATGAAGGTGTTGGGCAGAGAGACACCCCACGGCCACAGCATGTAAATGAGGTAAGTTCTATTTCTGAGTTACAATCCCAAATGGCTAACCTTACGTCTATGTTATCGCAGTTTGTTGAAGGCCCTAAAACGCAAGGAAGTACAATCTGTGGTGTATGCTCCATTCAAGGACACCAATCTGATCAATGCCCTCAATTAATTGAGAACGGAGGGTGGGAATCTGCCAATGTCGTGGGCTATGGGAATCAAAACCAACCAAGGGGTGATCCTTTCTCCAACACATACAATCAGGGATGGCGTGACCACCCCAATTTCAGATGGAGAGATGCACCACAATATGGCCAACAAAGTGGATTCCGACAACCCCCGGGTTTCTTTCCAAGACCAATGGCACCACAACCACCTCCTCAAGCACAATCATCCCAAACCAACTCAGGTACGTCTATGAATGACGATAAAACATATCAGTTACTAACCACAATGGCGCAGGGAATGCAGAACCAAGCAAAGGAGGTTAATGAGCTAAAGAAGCAGATGGGCCAAATGGCCGAATTTTTGGGACAAATTCGTGAAAGTGGTAAGTTACCAAGCACTACGGTAGTCAATCCCAAGGGAGGGTTCGAAACGGCCAATGCAATCATCTTGAGAAGTGGAAAAGGAGTTGGCATTACATCCAAACCATCACCATCAAGCCTCGAAGAGGATGAAAAACGGAGAATTGAAGAGGAGGAAGCAAGACAACCCACGGCAAAGGTGGACATATCTTTGCCGCAAGCTTCTAAAGATCCCAACTTGTCCAAGTTGTCCAAAAAGGGTAAGAATGTGTCAAATTCGGTTCCTACTAATGTTTTTCCTTTGAATGTGCCTTTTCCTAGTAGGTTCATGCAAACAAAGAAGGAGGAGCAGGAGAAGGACATTCTGGAGACGTTTAGGAAGGTCCAAGTAAACATTCCTTTACTTGATGCCATAAAGCAAGTCCCAAGGTATGCAAAGTTTTTAAAAGAGTTATGCACAACTAGGAAAAGAATTCCAAACAAAGAAGTTGTGAAAGTGAGTGAAAATGTATCGGCGGTTTTGCAACGAAAGTTGCCTCCAAAATGTAAGGATCCAGGGAGCTTTACCATCCCATGCACAATTGGAAACACTAGATTTAAACAATGCATGTTAGATTTAGGTGCTTCTATTAATGTCATGCCATATTCCATTTATGCATCTATGAACCTGGGTGAGTTAAAACAAGATGGCGTTATAATTCAATTGGCCGATCATTCTAATGTTTATCCCAAGGGAGTCCTTGAGGATGTTTTAGTGCAGGTCAATCATCTCATCTTTCCTGCAGATTTTTATGTCCTAGAAATGGAGGATTCGAGCGATGCTCCATCATTGCCACTCTTGCTAGGCCGTCCGTTCATGAAAACGGCCCAAACCAAGATTGATGTGGCCAAAGGAGCACTAACAATGGAGTTTGGTGGTGACGTAATTAAATTCAATGTTTATGACTCTGTTAAGAATCCTAACGATAGTCATTCTTGTTTTGTCGTAGATGTGCATAAGGATAAAGGACCGAAAGGATCCACACTTACCACGAAGGATGTGTCAAGCACCACCATGGGAAAAGAACTTGGAGTGATTGCCCTACAACCACCCAATATGGCCGAAACTTCAAATGGGGACATTGTTGATAGGGCTGCCGATTTTGAGCCTTCAATACAATATGTTTGTAAGTCACCAAGCCCAATTCCAATTCCCATTTCAACTAATAGGTTGTTACCTTCTTTGGTGCAGGTACCCAATCAATTTCAAGGTGGTGGAAGCATTTATATGGATTTTAGGAACCCAACCACCAAAATCAGGGAGGATCACTATCCCCTCCCATTCATCGAGCCATACTACGAGAAATTCATAAAGCATGTTGTGGAGGAGATCCCATGGCATGCCGTGGGTCCTTAGTGAGAAAAGAAGGACTCGTCCGGCTGGAAGACGTTAAAGCAAGCGCTACTTGGGAGGCAACCCATGCAATCAACAAAGGAAGAACTTGGGAATCGCTCCACACTCAGATTTGCGTCCCTAAACCCTTTCCTTCGTTGCTTACTTTATGTTATGTGTAATGTGTTCAATTGTGTCTAAAACATTGAGGACAATGTTTCGTTTAAGTGTGGGGGGGGTAAAATTCTGTTTTGAGATATTTTTGCATGAAATTCGTAGGGTATTACCACCTAACATGTCTAAACTTGTTTCCCACTGTTTTTAAGTGTTTTTAAGCTATTTTAGAGTGTTTTAGAGTGTGTTGATTTAAAAATCCGAAAATACCATAAAAATCCGAAAAATTGTTTTGAAAAACCCAAAAAGAGTTGTTTTTGTGTGTTTGTTTGTGTCGTAGGGTACCTTCCAACGCAATGATGAGGATTTGGTTTTTAATTGCATGATGGTTAAAGAAAGTTACAACATGGATGGACGTTTGATATACTCTTTGGTTTATGCTTGTTTGTAGTTATAGTTTACGAATTCACATGTAATCACAAATGATAAAAATCAGTTTTTGTAACATGCTTGAAGGAATGAACTCAAACTAACGCTACATCCCAGTGAGACTTGAGCCTAAACGTTATTTGGAGAGTTAAAATCTGTGCATTATTGTTTTCTAAAGTCGTTGCATGATCTCATTATTCATTGCTTGGTTACTACTTAGAAGGCGTTTTCATCACTTAGTTCCAAATGCTAGAACTCATGCCCACTTCATTCAAAGCATGTCATTGATTTGCATAACACGTATTCAAGATGAAGTTGTGTAGTGACCACCACCAAAAGCCAAATAGCCATGTGTCCTTAACTCATTTTGTGTTTAAGTTTAACCCCGTTGAGCCGTTTTAGCCATGTTCTTTGTTAACCCATATCATCCTCACCTAGCCTAGATTAGGACCATCCGTACCCTTGTTCTTGAAGCATAGTAAGCATGAAAGAATTCCTTTTGATTAATATGTTGCAGGAAATAAGTGTGGGGGAAGGATTATTGATGTGAGTTATGTGCCATAGGCACGGAAAAAAAATAAAAAAAAAAAAAAAATAAGTGAAAAAGAGTTGAAAAGTATTGTCTACTGAAGTAAGGGCCCAAAACAATGAATTAGGCCCTAAGAGTTGTTTGAATCTCCCCTATTTGTCTAACAGTTGATTTCTGCATTCTAAGTGGATTCTAAGTCTCAATTTCATTACTTTGCTTGCTATTGCTTAAAGAACTTTTGTTTATCCCTACCTTTCCTTGTTAGCCAATACCCCAAGCCCCGTTACAACCCTTGACTTCTATCTTGAGTGTTGTGCATTTCAATTGTGGAGTTTGAATTTGGTATGAGCATATGGTGTCACTGGTTCTCGCATCTAAGTAGTAGCATTCCATTCATGAGATCATATCTAAACACGGTTAATTACTCCAGAAATTGCTTTCTTTGTTATAACGTATGTGAGTACTAGTTTTTCATGTTTACATCAATCTTCTCACATATAACTAGTGTAGGGTGTGTAGTCAGAAAATCTGAGTGAAAATTGAGTGCATAACTAGTGAGGGATTGAGGGAATTCTCTAAGGCATGTTACTACATTCAAAATGTGTTTTAATTGATTAAATGCGAACTAGTGAATGGTGACTATGATTAAGTATATGCTTGAGGGGAGGGAAGACTAAAAGCTATATGAGTAATGATCTTTGACATGTCATGTTTTATTGGAAATCCCTGAGGCAAACGTTGGAAGGTTTAGGTTATGTTTTGTTTGTTTTGTTTCGTTTTGTTTAGTTTTGTTTTGTTTTGCTCGAGGACTAGCAAAAGTTAAGTGTGGGGGAATTTGATAGGAGCATATTCATGCGACTTAATTAGCTTGTTCTCGTGCATTTATGTTGTGTTTACTTAGTTATTTTAGTGTTTAAGGCCACTTTTGTGTATTTTCAGATTATAAGGCCAAAGTGTGCAAGAAGATGCAAATTGGAGTCTTTTGGAGCGAAAGAGGAATGAATGAGTTGAAGACTTGAAGAAACGACGAATTCCTACTCCAACGATGAATTCTTACCAAAACGAGGATTCCTACTCAAACAAGGTTTCCTACTTGAAGTAGGAAAGTTAACCCTAGGTTTCCCGTTTTGGTAACCTTTCCTAAACTTAAACGTCCGTATTTTCTAGCCACTTTGAAACATTAGTAGGAACTTTAGGACACAAAACCAAGGCCCTAGCCCAATTACACAACCTTGCCGTGCTTTAACTCTAATTCCCTTCCCTTGCCGTGCAAGGGGGGCACTTTTGTCCAATGTTGTGAAATTAAACCCTATTTCCCTCTCCTAACCTAACCCTAGCCGCACCTTTTAATTAATCCCTTTTAATTTCTGATTCTATTTCCTAATTCTAGAAGCTTTTAACTTAATTTTAATTAACAAAAAATAAATTAGGTTTTAAATTTCAGAAAACCCTAGGTCTTACCACCTTAGCCGTACCTTAGGGGGATGATTATATTCCATTCAGCCACAAAACCTATTTTGCCTTTCTAGCCGTGGCCTCCCATTAAGAATGGACCCTAATAAACCAAAAAGGCTTAAAAAGCCGTAGCCACCATATCCCATTTATTTTCTTACCTTTGCCGTGCATTCTAGAATAATGCACCCTAATCTCTCCCATTTTTCCACCATAAGCCGTGGCCCCCCCCCCCCCCCCCCCCCATTTACCATTCACCCTAATATTCAACCCTATTTCCCCATGCAGCCGTCATTCCCATTCATTCATTCATTATTCTACCTTAAGCCGTGGCCATTCCCTCCATTCTTGTCAAAAACCGTGCATACCATTCATATTATTTTATCATCAGCCACATTCAGATTTTTAATATAAGCCGTAAACATTCACATTTTTCCACACCTTGCCGTGGCTTCCCTCATCATTCCACCACCTTGCAGCACCACCATATCACCATAAATCCATCCCTAAACCAGAAAATCATCCAAAAACACAATAAACCTTCTCTGCCGCAGCAAGGAAGGGAGAAGGAGGAGCTTGGACGCGCAGAAATTCAAGTGGATTCGTTGTGCGTTTTAGGTGTAATCCATCCTTTGTTCGTTATGTTTAAATTCAATTTTATTTCTCTTTCTGTGAACATGAGAGGCTAAATCCCTAATTAGTTAGGGGGTGATTCGAAACCATGATTATATATGTGAAATAAGTTGATTACTTCCAGTTATCGTTGCATAAGTTTTGAATACAATTTGCTTAACCGTTTGATTTAGAACTTATTCTTGTATGTTGATTGAGAGTGCACGCTTAATTTGCATGCTTGAATTTGATGCTAGGATATAAGTTTGTTTCACCTAATCGTTATGAATTTATATTCACAAGTAGTGAAGGTTGCTAGTCACGATCATGTTAAGTAGATTCCTGGCAAGCGTATCATGCTTTCCATAGTTACAAATGCCTTGTCGATGCTTATGATTTCCAAAGAACGTAATGATTCTAACTTATATCTTTATCATGCTGTTCATATAGAGAATTTGTTAGGAATAATTTGTTTGCGATGCATATTCATCCAATTCAATGATTCTAGGGAAATCTGAAGGTTAATTTAAGCGGACCTAATTAACTTGGAGTATCGAGGTTCATAACTTATTGGATTGATAATTGGAAATTGATTTACGTTGCATATATTTCATGTGTGGAGAAGAACCCCTTAGCTATCCCATCATCCATTAATTCATCACAATTTTGTCTTAAAATCTGTTTTCTTTACAATCTGCCCATTTAGTTTAAATTCGTCCAACCACAATTCCCCCATATTTTGTGGAGTCGTAGTCATTCGTATTTGTTTTATTTTGTGTTTTTAAGCAATTGGAGTCATAACACTTTCAAATTCGTCCCAATTAAGTTCTAGTTTCTGTTTGAGTCAATTCAAATTAGATTAGCACCCCTAGTTAATCCCCGGTTAGAACGATCCCTACTTACTTCATTACTACAATTGTCACAAATAGGGTTTAATTTGTGTGTCAACATAATTTTCACATCAAGAGCTCTCACAGAAGTGAAAAGAAATACCACCAGACTGTAGTACTAAGTGGGAAGAACAAAAACAATTTAGAAGGAATGTGGAGGTGCTAATCGTTGCAGCACATCACATATATTTTCATATTTCATCAGCACTAGATACCTCCATACAAGCTTATCCTAATTGTCCTTCACTATACAAGTTCCAAGTACTTAAGGGCAATATAAGCCCTTTGATTTAAAACAGTAATCTGGTGCATACACTTGTCCTATAAGACCACCAAACCACAACACAACAAGACAAAAACTAGCCATGAGAGACTTAATTTTAAACGGACTGTAGGATTTCTTCCTTCTCAAGTCTTTGATTAAAACCAAAATCTTTTTTTTCTCTTTTTTTAAGAAAACGATACTATCTACACTAAAGAGGGGGGGCTTAGCCTCACAATGGGCTAGCAATAATATGGTTCAAATTTGCCATTGATGAGAATCAAACCTAGGACCTTTCACTTATAAGTGTAGAGGAATTCCACTAGACCGTAGTACTAAGTGGTAAAACCAATGTCTATTTAAATCCAACACAAACTTGGATGTTTATGTACGCATGTGCATCTACCAAGCTAGATTACTAGGAGAGGGAGTGATTTAGTTGTCTCATTCTGTTTTTTGTCAATTGTTTGAAATCTTTACAAGATTCGTTTATTTAATCAAGTGAGATGATTTAATAATACAAAATAATGTATGTTTACTGATGAATTAAAAACTTAAAAGACTACCATACTATGAAATCCTATATAAAATACTTAACATAAGTAAGCACATTACGCACTAGTATATTATTCAGTCTGAGTGAGTCTCGCCTCGATTTTGTTAGAGGAGGTCTTGAGCTTAACTGTTCATGCATAACAATTGTCAATTAATTAAAAGAAAAGGTAAGAACATATGATATTTTTAGGGGCACCAGTAATATCATCTGCAACTTGATAGGTTTATAAGGTTGCCACAACTTTTTATACTAAAAACGTGTTTACAAATACATTTTACTAAACACCTAATTGTGTTTGTGACGACCCATCCCAAATTATTATATATTTTTTCTCCCCTAGTGCGTAAAGTGACCATATTACCCTTGTTGGCTTAGCGACGTGGATGTACATATCCAGCTCTAAATTAATTTCCTCGTTATCGTAATTAGATTATACTCGACGTCATGAGTGCGTTGATGCGAGTTAGGGCCAAATCAGAGTCGAAACAAGGAAGTTACGAACGTATAGAGCATAAAAAGACCAAAATAAGAAACCAATCACCATAATTCCTATTTCCTTGGACCTAATTTGGTATTTGGGCTATTATCTCATCTGGACCAATCAAAATTAGTTATCTCTCTCCCTCTCTTACGGCAGCCCAATCAGGGCTTAACATTTTCTTCTTCTGCCCAATCAAGAGGACACACACACACACACACACACATACACATGCATGTACACACTTTCTCCCCTCTTCTCGAGCCTTCATTTTCCTTCTTCTCTCTACTCCGTGATACCCACATTCACCATCGTCAAACTCTCATGGATCGAGTCTTTGGAAACCACCATCATTCTCCTCTTGACCTCATGAACTCAACCATACCCTTAGCTCATCGAACGGACGGCAGGAACGTGAGAAACCAGAAACTTCGACGAGGAGTCAAGTTTGCTCCGACGCGATCCCGATGTAGTTTCGAGATTTTAAGGCTTGGAAAGGTATTCACCCAACTTTCCTAACTCTTTGAAGTAGTTTTGGAGTGAAGCGGACGTTGGTATAGACGAGTTTGAAAGGTTGCATATTTGGCTGGAAGTATCGAGGGAATTTTCGATCGTTTTCCATTGTATTTTGAACTTCTATTAGGTACGAATGTGTTATACCCTTCAAGATCTTCAAATCTATATAAATTTCATGGATTTTCGTTGAGAAATGACAAAGTTATAAGCTTTAGAAAATTTTCCAGAAACCGGCAACTACAGTCGACGGTGGATGGCAGAGACCGATGAAGTGACAAAAGAAGAAGGGGAATATTTCATTAACTTTAATGGAATATTCTAATGGCATCAGGTACCATCAGTTACATTTAAAAGAATATTCCGTCAAACTGACGGAATATTTCTAACGACGTCAATCAAATGGAAGGCACATGCCTGCATGTGGCCGGCACGTGTGGCTGTGCCTTGGCCGGCGAGTATGAAGTCGTGTCCAACATCCAAAAAATTTTCTAAAAATATGTGTGTATTCATACTGTCGAGTACATCACATTGGTATATTCAAATACCCCATTTAAGCAATGTATGAAGAATTAATCATGGGCTTTGTTTATGTGTTATCGAATTAACGTTAAAATAGTTGTATCGCATATAGGTGAGACGTACCCCGAGGACGAGCTTGGACAAGCAAGGCTAGGGGGCTACGATAATGCTACTTATCAGTGAGTGGCATTTGTTTTGTGTGTGTGTGTGTGTGTGTGTGTGTATACACACACAAAAATGCTTTACGATTTCCAAAAAACATTTTAAAATGAATTTATGCCTTGTATGCCATGTCTATACCGTTTATCACTATATTGTTGCATTAGTATAATTGTGAATCATACTATTTGATGTTACAGAGGCTCAGGTAAGCTTCAAGTAAGTTAGCATGTGATTGGTCTTGTTGCATTGCATATTGCTATGCATTTATGCATTTAAAGCTTATTATGCTGCACCCCGGTGTCAGTGCTCCCGCATGAGGCCAGGGCATAGCTTTCACATGATTGTTCGCTTCCCGTGCCGCATGCTCACCTTAGATCAAAGTATTGGTGCTAGCCTGTCGTACGGAGCACAATAGGTGGTTCTGACTCATAGGTGACCCGCGATTTATCGCACAGCTTTCACGTGATCGTAGCACTTAAGCATACTTATTTATACACAGCTTGTCATACAGGTCACATTAGGTGACTCCGACTCATGTCGTACAGGTCCAGTCGTACAGGTCGCGTTAGGTGACTCAGGCTGGCATGCTAATTTATATCGATGTTTCACCTGGCTTACATATTTTAGTGTTGAACGTTATAACATGACATATCTGTTTTCACTGCTCTTGAACACAGTTTTTATATACGTGCATATTACTATTTCCTGGAAATTATACAAGTTTTATGAAGAGGGGTTATTATATTCATAAAGATAAATATATTTTTCTAAAGCTTTGCTTTTGCCCACTCACCTTTCTATTTTGCGCCCTTCTAGGTTCTAGGTAGATGCTCGTCTTTAGTGGCTCACGAGGACTACACGGTAGTTCTAACGTTTCCATAAATAAAAGTAGGGATCTTCTCCCTGTTTGTATAATTAGTACTTAGTTAGTTCAACTACACTTTCATTTTACCTATGCTTTGCTATGCATGTATCTTATATTTGATCACTTTCACACACTTACATAGTATCTCTAGTTAAATAAGTTTAGTTTTGGTTTTTAATTATTCACATTTCTTTTATTAGTATCACTTATGTTGCGCACTTGGCTACGTTACTCTCACATGGCGGCCAGCACGTCTTGACTCCGGTCAGGGTGTGTCAGTTTGGTATCAGAGCAAGGTTGGGCAGTCCTATATTTTTTCTTAAATCCTAATCATTTTGATCTCTTATGTCTGACGCATGCCACCTCGTAGAGAGCCATGTACTTCTTCTGAATATGAATTTCCAGATATTAGACAACTTGGTGAAGCCATTGCTAGTGTTATTCAGTCCTCACTTCGTCATCCCTATAGGACCCCCTTGGAGACTGTATATAACTTGAAGCTAAATGATTTCTTTGGTAATGAAGGGTCCGAGGGAGCTAAGCGTTGGCTTGACCATGTTGAGACAACCTTTCGGGTGATATAGCGACAAGGAAATCTTTCAAATGACAGATGGGTCAAGATAGCCACTTGGTTCTTGCGTTTGGAAGCTGCATCATGGTGGAAACAAGAATCCTTTTAGCTATCAGCTGAAGATGCCACAAATTGAGAGGTTTTCAAGCATCTATTTCAGAAGAGATTTACACCTCCGGAGTATTTAGATCATAAGAAGGATGAATTCTTAGAACTGAAGCAAGGAAAAATGTTAGCTACTGAGTATCATCAAAAGTTCACTGATTTGTTCCAATATTGTCCATAGATTGTTGCAAATTTTGCAGAAAAGCTCCGAAGTTTTAAGAAGGATACTCGTAAAAAGTTGTGTTCTATGGCGACTTCGACTTCCTATTCCGCATATCAAGAGTTTTTCGAGGTATTACTTCAGGTTGAGGACTCTAAGAAATCTCCAGATGATAGTGATGAGAAGGAAGAGAAAGGTAATGCTCAAAAAAATAATACTAATAAGGATAAAGGGCAATCATCATACGATCCTCGTAAAACACATAATTTTAAGCGAAGTGGCAACAATTCTGGTTCATCCAATGGTGGTTCAAATTCTGCTATGCTGCGGAGGGCAGTAGGTTCACAGGTGGTTCCCGATTCCAGAGGCTAAGAAATCCTAACAGTTCTGGTGCTCTACTTTGTCGTAGGTGTAATAATCGTCATTTTAGGGAATGTAGAGAAGGTGGAAGTGGTAGATGTTTCACTTGTGGTCAGACGGGGCATAGGGCTAACCAGTGTCCGCAAAATTAACCGAAACCTTAGCCCCCTGCATTACCGTTAGTTGTACCCTTTCAACAGACTTAAGGGCCTAATGGTTATACTCTGACGAGTTATGGTGATGTTTACCACTATGAGGGAGATGTAGCTCTGTATTCCAGGGGAGCATACCAGTATCCAGCTGATCCATATTATTAGGGTAGTTATCCACAGTACTAGGGAGGCTATATGCCATATGCGCCATATCAGGATGGTGGACCACAGTGGTATACTGGAGGACAGTCCCAGAACCTTGATGTTGCCTCTAGCAGTGCTGGTTCATTGGGGTAGCCTAATCAGCCCAGTCAGGGATGAGGTATCCAGGGACAAGGTAATCAAGGAAATAGAGGTTGTGGAGGTCAGCAGCAGGCAGAGGGCCGTGTTCATCACATCACTCTGCAAGATGCTCAGAGCAACCCTGATCTGATTATGGGTACGTTAAATATTCTTTGTCATTTTGCTGTATTAATTGATTCAGGTGCCACGCATTCTATTATTTCTCATATGTTTGCTTTAAAGACTCAACCACACCCTACTCCCATTGGTTATGATTGGAGTTTTCCATGCCTAGAGACGTGACATGTTATGTTAGTTGAGAGTATCAAGGATGTCTTGCTTTTGTTGAGGATGTCATCATGTGAGCTAATCTTGTTCCTTTGGATGCTATTATAGGCACAGATTGGTTACATTACAATCATGCCAAGTTGGATTATTATAAGAAGGTTGTCACTTTCCATCGGTCGGGCTTACCTGTGGTCACTTTTGTTGGTGAGCATTGTGGATTGAGGAAGGGCTTTATCTCAACCATGAGAGCGAAGTGATTGTTGAGGAAAGGATGTCAGGCTTATTTAGCTTATGTGGTGTTGAATAAGGATATTTCTACTCGTGTGGAGGATGTTAGGGTAGTCAGACATTTTCCTGATGTTTTTCCTGATGATTTACTTAGACTACCACCAGATCGTGAGGTGGAATTCGCTATAGATTTAATTCCAGGTACAGATCCTATTCTTTTAACCCTTTATCGAATGGCTCATGCTGAGTTAAGAGAATTGAAAACCCAATTACAAGAACTTATCGATAAGGGTTTCATCCAGCCGAGTACTTTATCGTGGGGAGCTCCAGTTTTGTTCGTGCAAAAGAAAGATGGAACTCTGAGGCTGTGTATTGATTATCGACAGTTGAACTGGGTGACGATTAAAAATCGTTCTTGGTTGCCTTGCATTTATGACCTTTTTGACCAACTTCAAGGTGCATGTGTGTTCTCAAAGATTGATTTAAGATCAGGGTACTATCAGCTAAACATCAGGTGTGAGGTTGTCCCAAAGATAGCATTTCGAACTCGTTATAGTCATTATGAGTTTGTGGTGATCCCGTTCAGGTTAACTAATGCTCTAGCAGCCTTTATGGACCTGATGAATTGGGTATTTCACCCGTATCTCAACATGTTTGTTATTGTCTTCATTGATGATATTTTGGTATATTCTAAATCTAAGGCAGTGCATACTAGACATCTTACTCTGGTTCTGAAAAAGTTAAGAGAAAATCAATTGTATGCAAAATTTAGTAAATGTCAATTTTGGTTGGATCAAGTGTCATTCTTAGGACACGTGATATCAGCCCAAGGTATTATTGTAGACCCTCAAAAGGTAGTTGCAATAGAGAATTGGGAACAGCATCGTACTGTCACGGAAGTGCGAAGTTTTCTTGGTTTAGCTGACTATTATCGACGTTTTGTGAAAGATTTCTCAGCTATAGTTCTGCCAATGACGAGGTTAACCTGGAAAGGAGTTAAATTTGAGTGGAGTGATGATTGTGAGTGAAGCTTTTAGCAACTGAAGTATTGTCGCACTCATGCACCTATGTTGGCACTTCCAGACGACAGTGGGAACTTTGAGATTTATAACGATGCTTCTTTGAATGGCTTGGGCTGTGTACTAATGTAGCATGGTAGAGTGATCGCGTATGCTTCGTGACAATTAAAGCCCCACGAAATGAATTATCCCACTCATGATCTCGAGTTAGTCACTATTATCTTTGCAAACATGTCGGATCTTCACCGACCATAAAATTCTTAAATATATTTTTACTTAGAAAGATCGTAATCTCAGGCAGCAGAGATGGGTTGAGTTTCTCAATGATTATGACTGCACGATTAAGTATCATCTTGGTCGTGCACATTCTGTAGCGGATGCTTTAAGCAGGAAATCCCAGGGTCAACTCAACACACTTTATGCATGCAGTGTTCCACTCTTGATGAAGTTGCAATCTACTGGAGTCACATTAGGGGAAGATTACCAAAGAGCTCTACTTACTAATTTTCAAATTTTGTTGGATCGTGTACTCGAAGCTCAGGCTAATGATCCGAAATCTTAGGAGTTAATATAACAGTGTCTAGAGGGAAAAAGAAAGACCTTATGATTCAAAGACCAGATGGTATGCTTATGCAGGGTGATCAGATGTATGTACTGAACATAACAGAATTAAAGAAAGATATACTTGATGAACCACATATTTCGGCCTATGCAATGCATCCTGGGAGTACCAAGATGTATAACACCATTCGACCTTTCTATTATCGACCTGGTATGAAAGGAGAAATTGATGAGTATGTGAATTGTTATGCAGTTTGTCAACAAGTCAACGCAAAGAGGAATAAACCTTTTAGGTTATTACAACCACTTCCCGTACATCAGTGAAAATGGGAAGATATCACCATAGATTTCGTGTACAAGTTACCTCGTACGTGGAATGGTTATGATGGTATTTGGGTAATAGTTAATCGACTCACCAAGTCAGCACACTTCATACTCGTTCAAGAAAATTACTCATTGAGTAAGTTGGCAGAACGATTTATTTCAAAAATTGTCAAATATCATGGAGTTCTGTCGAGTATCATTTATGATTGGGATCCCAGGTTCACTTCTAAGTTTTGGGTAACTTTCCAGGAAGCTTTCGGTTTAAGATTGCTTTACAACACAGCTTATCACCCTCAGACGGATGGACAATCTGTGAGAACCATTCAAACGCTAGAAGATATGCTGAGATCCTCAGTTTTGTAGTTTGGCGACACTTGGCATAAACGTTTAGCTTTGATCGAGTTTGCTTATAATAACAGTTATCATTCTAGCATTGGCATGTCACTTTTAGAGGCGCTTTGTGGTACACCATGTCGTGCCCCGTTATGTTGGTCTGAAGTTGGCAAGAGAGTGTTAGTGGGCCCTGAGATTGTGGATGAGACCACGTAGAATATTCAGGTGATTAAAGCTAACCTAAAAGCGGCCCAGGATCTACAAAAGAGTATCGCTAATAAACATGCCACTAACAGAGTATATAAAGTCGGAGATTGGGTATTTCTAAAATTATCTTCGTGGAAATGTGTGGTATGATTCGGTAAGAAACGTAAGTTAAGTCCTCGGTATATTGGACTGTATCAGATCACTGAGCGAGTTAGTGAAGTTGCCTACAGGCTTAAGCTACCTCCAGAGTTATCAAAGGTACATGACATTTACCATGTGTCTATGCTTCGCCACACTGTCTCCGATCCATCGCATGTAATTCCTCCTCAGCCACTAGAGATTAACCCAGATTTGACCTACAATGAGGAACCGATGATGATCTTGGATTGGAAAGATAAGGTTCTTCGGAACAAGACCGTTCGTATGTTGAAAGTTTTGTGGAAGAACCATTCAATCGAGGAGACCACCTGGGAAACGAAAGAACTCATGTGGGACCTCTATCCATGTATGTTTTATAGCTATTGAAGTGTTGTTGATGTGTAGGAATTTCGGGGATGAAATTTTCTTAAGGGGGTAGATTGTGACAACCCATCCCAAATTATTATACATATTTTCTCCCCTAGTGTGTAAAGTGACAATATTGGCCTTGTTGGCTTAGCGACGTGGATGTACATATGCAGCTCTAAATTAATTTCCTCGCTATCATAATCAGATTGTACACAACGTCACAAGCTCATTGACGCTAGTTAGGGCCGAATCAGAGTCGTAACAAAGAAGTTACGAACGTATAGAGTGTTAACAGACCAAAATAAAAAACCAATCACCATAATTCTTATTTCCTTGGACCCAATTAGGTATTTGGGCTATTATCTCATCTGGACCAATCAAAATTAGTCCTCTCTCTCCCACTCTTATGGCAGCCCAATCAGGGCTTAATATTTTCTTCTTCTGCTCAATTAGGAGGACACACACACACACATGCACGTACACACTCTCTCCCCTCTTCTCGAGCCTTCTTTTTCCTTCTTCTCTCTGCGCCGTGACACCCACGTACACCTATAGACATCAAAATTTCGATGAAATGAATGTTGACCAATAATTAAAATTTCAACGCTCACATGTCACATAAATTTTACATGTAGCGTGTGACTCAACAAAAAATCGAAATAAATCGAAAAAGTCATCAAATAGGACACGTGTCAATACCTGGCAAAAATGATTTATTTCATCTGATTATTTAAATTCAAAAATCAAGTTTTGGAATTCTATAAATAGGAAGCCAAGGCATTCATTTTAAAAGGGGGAATCGATATCACACCAAAACCTTAAAGCTTTGAAACTCGAAGGCTCTCAACCAAATCCCGAAGGATCAAGAAAGCTCTCTTCATTCTTCGTCAAATCCTCCTTCAAGATCAAGCCCCGACGGCCCTTGAAGAAAGTGTTCATTGTTCATCATCCGTTCATCCCAAGATCAAGCCCTAACGGCCCTTTGGATCAACAACATCAACAAATCCACACATCCAACCATTCTTCAAGATCAAGCCCAAAAGCCCTTGAAGATCTACTCATCCATCAACCTTCAAGATCAAGCCCGACGGCCCTTGAAGAAGTTCCCACCTGTTCATCCTAAGATCAAGCCCCAATAGCCCTTTGGATCAACAACTTCAAGATCAAGCCCAAAAGCCCTCGATGATTTGTTCATCCCTGTTCTTCAAGATCAAGCCCCAACAGCCCTTGAAGAAACTTCCAACTGTTCATCCAAGATCAAGCATCGACAGCCCTTGGATCAACAACACGTCAACAAACCAACATCTTACAGAGATCGAATCAGAGGACCAAATTACAAAGAGATTGTAACCCCAAAATCATTAATACAAAATATTACTTTGTACACGTGTTCTTGTCTCGTTCATTGTCAGGAATTTTCGTGTTTACAAATTTGGCACGCCCAGTGGGACAATCTTTACCTCTCATCTCTTTCTCCGTTCAAGAAAAACCAAAGCACACCTCCAAAATCAATGGCATCAAGCAAGGGACAAGCTGTTCTTGCAACCACCAAAAGAAGAAGCCTGAGCACTTCCGCCACGAATGGAGCATCCATTGGCGCCACAACGACTCCTCAACATGCCGCTTCAAAACTGGTACCGCTAAGTGAGCAAGGAGAGCATCAAAGGCACGAGTCTGTCATCAACCTGACCTTGCTGGAGGCACCGAAGCATGCTGCTGAGGCGCACAAGATGACATCCCAAAATGGCCAATAGGGTTCTTCATCAGCACCCTGGATATCTGAAGGAAAGTTGTGCCTATTGGTTGCACAAGTCATGACCATCGGCATTACCTCTATTGAAGAACAACTGGCTCAAATGAGTGAAGCAATTGCAAGGCTCACAAAGACCATAGAGGAGAAAGACTTGCAAATCACCGCACTCATCAACCAATTGGACGCGCAGTATGACAAAAAAGTTGACCGCGACCCAAAGGTTGATCCACTAAAGAGGGAAACCGGCGAAAAAGATGAGCCTCCAGTGGAGAAATATGTTGAGAGGCCGAAGCCAAACCAAGCAATGGCGCTCATGGGATCTCTTTCCATCTAGCAGCTTCAGGACATGATTGCCAACACCGTCAGAGCACAGGTGGGAAGCACTTCGCGAGATGCACTGCTATACTCAAAGCCATACACCAAGAGTATTGATAACTTGTGTATGTCGTCAGGGTATCAATCACCAAAGTTTATGTCGTTTGATGGAAAGGGAAACCCAAAGCAACATGTCGCCCATTTCATTGAAACTTGCAACAATGCTGGAACGGAATGAGACTACCTCGTCAAGCAGTTCGTGTGCTCGCTAAAAGGTAACGCCTTTGACTAGTACACCGACCTCAAGCCCGAGTCTATCAATAGTTGGGATCAGCTAGAAAGGGAATTCCTCAACCGCTTCTACAGCACTCGCCGCACTATGAGCATGTTAGAGTTAACTAGTACGAAACAGTAAAAGGATAAACTTGTCATCGACTACATTAATAGATGGCGTTCATTAAGTCTGGATTGCAAATATCGGCTTTCTGAAACCTCTGCCATTGAGATGTGCGTTCAAGGCATGCAGTGGGGACTACACTACATCCTTCAAGGCATCAAACCACGAACCTTCGAAGAGTTAGCCACCTGCGCCCATGATATGGAGTTAAGCATCGCCCGTCATGGGAAGAAAGAACCAATCGCCGACTACAAGAACAACAAAGTTTTGGGGCCAAAGGTGGATAAGGTTGCGTGGAAACCCACCAAGGAAACAATGATAGTCAACACAACTCCAGTTAAAATCTCTACACGACGTAAGGTGATTCAAACCGAAGCTTTTCGTGATCAAGATATGCGTAGACGCACTTTGAAGGAACTTGAGGAGAAGACTTATCCATTCCCCGACTCTGATGTGGTTGCCATGTTGAAAAACTTGCTTGACAAAAAGGTGATCAACCTACCTGAGTGCAGACGGCCGGAAAAGATGAATCGTATTGACAATCCAAGGTACTGTAAATTCCACCGCTTCATCAGTCATCCGACGGAAAAGTGCTTCGTGCTGAAAGATCTCATCATGAAGCTGGCTCAGAAAAGAATCATCAAGCTAGATCTTAATGATGTGGCGAAGTCAAACTATACCCCCGTCACTTTTGGCTCTTTCGACTCAAAATCTTCACCTCAACCGTTGAGGGCATGCTCCAAAACCATGTTAGTCAAGTCAAGTGAAGTTGAATGATGGACTCAAGTCACTCAAAAGAAAATTCACAAGAAGCATACATCTCATCCATAAGTTCACCAATCGAAAAAGAGGCAAAGCAGTTCTCGTCAACAACCAAAGCTCCTCGTTCGCACGAGCCTAAAAGGCGACAACCAAATCTCCTCGTTCACACAAACCTAAAAGGCAACAACAAATGCTCCTTGTCTGCACGAGCTGAAACTGCAAATAGCACCAAATGTTCATTGCCTGCACGAGCTGAAACTACAAACGGCAACAAACGCTCATTGCCTGCATAAGCTGAAACTACAAACAGCACCAAACGCTCCTTGCATGCATGAGCTGAAATTGCAAACGGCACCAAACGATCATTGCATGCACGAGCTGAAACTACAAACGGCACCAAACGCTTCTTGCTTACACGAGCTGAAACTGCAAACGGCACCAAACGCTCCTTGCCTGCACGAGTTGAAACTGCAAACGGCACCAAAAACTCCTTGCTTGCACTAGCTGAAACTGCAAACGGCACCAAAAGCTCCTTGTCCACACGAGCGTAAAAGGCGACAACAAACGCTCTTGGCCCGCAAAAGCTTAAACTGTGTACGACAAAATCATCATCAAAACCATCACTCATTTGAACTACATCATGACTTGATCCTTCCTTAACCGAGGGATAACGGACAGTGCAATGGTGTGCAGCGAATAGTGCAACAACAGCGGTGCAACAAGCTCCAAGCAGCAGCAAGAGGCACTCAACGTCACCACTAAGGAAAGTTGTGACCAAAAGGCACTACACAGCATAAACTTGTTGCAGTCCCACACGATAAAAGTGACGCACTGAAACAAGCTCCAAGCAGTAGCGGCAAAGAACCCACGGCAAACGGAAAGAGGCACGGCAACGTCATCACCGAGAAAAGTTGTGACCAAAAGGCACTACACAGCATAGACTCGCTGCAGTCTTTTGCACAACCCCACATGGTAAAAGTGACGCACTGTAACAAGCTCCAAGCAGCAGCAAGAGGCACGGCAACGTCACCACCAAGGAAAGTTATGACCAAAAAGCACTACACAGCATAAACTCACTGCAATCTTTTGCACAACCCCACATGGTAAAAGTGACACACTGTAACAAGCTCCAAACACCAAGACTCACGGCGGCAACAGCAAGGACAATGTGCATGACAAGAGAGAGATATATATAGAAGATGTACAATTCCTCATACATTTGGTCTTTCTTATATAGGAAAATAAAGATGCAAAATGACAAATCAAAAACATCAACTCATTTCACCTACAACATCCACTTACTTCACCTACAATCTCCACTCATTTCACCTACATCATCCACTTACTTCACCTACAATCTCCACTCATTTCACCTACATCATCCACTTATTTCACCTACATCATCCACTTACTTCACCTAGAATCTCCACTCATTTCACCTACATCATCCACTTACTTCACCTACAACCTCCACTCATTTCACCCACAACATCCACTTACTTCACCTACAATCCCCACTCATTTCACCTACATCATCCACTTACTTCACCTACAACATCCACTACATAGTGGGCATTCATTTACCATCCATTCACCATCCATTTTCACAACAAATCTAGAATTTACATAACCAAAAAATAAAATATAATAGTAATAATAATAATAATAATAATAATAATAATAATAATAATAATAATAATAATAATAATAATAAAAAATAAGGAAAAAAAATGTACACTGAGTCAAATAAAAGCTCATTTACTGATATCTCTAAAAAAATTACAGAAATGTGGATGTACATGAGTTAAAAAACACTAAATAGAAAATAAAAAAATAAAAAAATAAAAATAATAATAATAATAATAAAATAAAAAAGAGCCTTCATTGATCAGGTGAAGCCTCATTACTCGGCAGAACTCCAAGAAGAAGAGGCGCCGGAGGTTGATTGTTTGGAGCTTAAACACTCGGTAAAACTCCAGAGGTCAAAGGCAATAGGTGCCTCTGGAGTAAAGTCACAAAGATCTGATCGTCACTCTGAATCTGACTTTCAGATTCCTGAAGTTGGTCAAGCTTTCTCTTCATGCTCGTTGAGTAACTATTGGCAAGCATGTGCAACTCTCTATTCTCGTGCCAGAGCCCTCTAATCTCTTGCTTAAGGCTCACCACCTCAGCCATCAAGGATTCAACCTGGCGAGTTCGAGCAAGAAGGCGTTGGCCCATGTTCAATACAGAGCTCGCACACTGAACACTGAAAGCCAAAGAGTCTTGAACAGCCAGCTCATCAGACCACTTGGAAAGGATCCTGTTATCTTTTGGGGTGAGAAAATTTCTAGCAACCACCGTGGTGGTTATGTCGTTCTTCATCATAGAGTCCCTAACTGTTAGAGGACCGCTAGGGGATAAGAAGGATGGGTGCCATATGTTGTCTTGAGAAGGCGTGTCAGCGTCTTCCTCAACATTCAAATCAAGACAATGGTCAGATGGGCAAGTCATTTGCAGGAATGATGAAGGAAGAAGAGGTCGTGTAAATCAAGTTCTTAGAAATACAAAAAGAGGGAAATTCGTACAGGCAGCAACTCTCTAAGTGTGTTTTTGGAACACGATTAATGCCTCTATATTTCAAAAAAAAAAAAAAAAAAAAAAAAAAGCAACGGGCCTGTTCAAAAATCGAGGAGGTAACATGGTCGTTCATAAATCAAAGAGGCACCTCTCCAAAAGTCGGGCCGCTTGTTCAGAAATCGAAGAGGCACTAAGGCCACTTGTTCAAAAATCGAAGAGGCAACAAGGCCACTTGTTTAGAGATCGAAGAGGCACCGCTCTCCGAATTTCAAAAGACCGACTTTTCCGCATTTGTCATCACCTTCCACACGCAACCTCAGCTTTGCAGAAATCACGGGCAACTTTGTCAAAGATTTCTAACAAAGTTCAAAACCCGTGAATCTTACTATTTCAATTACCCAACGGTTCTCGACAAGAGTAAAGGAATAGCGCCATTACTAGCTGTTGGGAAATTTCTATATATGTCAACCTTCGTCCTCCACAGCAAGGCAAACCTGCAAAAAAAAAATGCCCAACCCTTCCTCACCTTTGAGAGTACACTCCCAGCAAAACCTCTCGAAATGCTCAGTTTTCTTCCTATCTAGGAATACCCTTGCAAACAAATGACACCAAAGTAAAAGTATCGCATATCATCAAGGTTGAAAGCAAAAGTATCTCATATCATGCTTTTTCCCTGTCTTTTCCTTTGCCTTTGCTCTTACCTGCAGGACAAGGGGAAAGAGAGTAATCAGTCGAAACCTGAAATCAAACTTCCAACCTGTAACTGATTGCCTGGAACCTTTGCCTGGTTGCTTACCTTGCATTGCTCTCGAGTACTCATCGTTGCTGAGAAGTAATGTTCTGAAGCACCATTTAAATGCAAAGGTTGCATTCAACTCCTGCATCAGGAACAAATACGGCAAGAGATTAAAGCATAAGGATCAATGATGAGCTGGAACATATCACTATAGCACGACGCTCTTTCCTGCAGAATGGCATAATCCAAATGGAGGAGTTTAAGTCAAAACCAAGCTCGGCATCGTTGCTCTAATCAAAGAGCTCGAAAGGCTTCAACAACCTTTCGCTAGCACCATCGCCGAGGAGCAAAGCCTTGCTGTGCAACGCTGTCAAATCACCACCGCTTCCTTGAAAGCAAGAGTATCTCATATCATGCTTTTTCCCTGTCCTTTTCTTTGCCCTTGTTCTTACCTGTAGGATAAAGAGAAAGAGAGCAATCATTCGGAACTTGAAGTCAAACTTCCAGTCAGGAACCGACTACCTGGAACCCTTCCATGATTGCTTACTTAGCATCGCTCTACTGGGGAAATAGGCAAGGCAGCAGAAGATACCACATCTGCCTGGAGAACAAATGAGGCAAGCGAAAATGATACATTGAAGCATGTGGAGACAAGCACAACAAAACACGTGCCGATTCATCTCCTAACCCTCTTCAATATGAATTGGAAAGATTGAAGAAAGAAACAGACTATCACCTCCACCTCGCGCTTGCCTGCCATGTGTCCGAATCGTGAGACCACTCGTGGTCCAATTCCATTCAAGAACAAGCCTCGACAGCCCTTGAAGAAATCACAAGTCTTGTTCAAGATCAAATGCCCACCACCCTTGAATCAAGTTCAGCTCCAGATAAAAGGAGTAAATTCAGACATTTGGTGCAACTCTAGCAGAAGAAACCCCCCAACCCAGTTCAAGAATGAGCCTGTGGAAAGTCAACAATTGGAGGAAACGAGAAAATCCTCCAACCCCGTTCAAGATCAAAGCTGTGGAAAGTCAACAAGCGTAAAGATCTACCACGTGAAGCTCCTTGTGGTCCAATTTCATTCAAGATCAAGCCTTGACGGCCCTTGAAGAAATTTCAAACAAAGTTCAAAAACAAGCCTCAACGGCCCTTGAAAAAAAACTTTCAGCCTAATTCAAGATCAAGCTTCAAAAGCCCTTGAAGAAATTTCTAGTCCATTTCAAGATCAAGCCTCGACGGCCCTTGGATCGACATCTACATTAAGGGACTTCAAAACACTTCTCCTACACGTGACAAGCAGATGTATGCGACGCACCTTGAAGTGGGGGCATTTGTAGACATCGAAATTTCAGTGAAATGAATGTTGACCAATAATTAAAATTTCAACGCTCACGTGTCACATAAATTTTACATGTAGCGTGTGACTCAACGAAAAATCGAAATAAATTGAAAAAGTCATCAAATAGGACACGTGTCAACACTTGGCAAAAATGATTTATTTCATCTGATTATTTAAATTCAAAAATCAAGTTTTGGAATTCTATAAATAGGAAGCCAAGGCATTCATTTTAAAAGGGGGAATTGATATCACACCAAAACCTTGAAGCTTTGAAACTCTAAGGCTCTTAAGCAAATCCCGAAAGATCAAGAAAGCTCTCTTTGTTCTTCGTCAAATCCTCCTTCAAGATCAAGCCCCGATGGCCCTTGAAGAACTTCCACCAACTCAAGATCAAGCCCCGACGGCCCTTGAAGAAAGTGTTCATTGTTCATCATCCGTTCATCCCAAAACCAAGCCCCAACGGCCCTTTGGATCAACAACATCAACAAATCCACACATCCAACCATTCTTAAAGGTCAAGCCCAAAAGCCCTTGAAGATCCACTCATCCATCAACCTTCAAATCAAGTCGACGGCCCTTGAAGAAATCCGCACAACCATTATTCAAAGATCAAGCCCTGATGGCCCTTGAAGAAGCTCCCACCTGTTCATCCAAAGATCAAGCCCCAATGGCCCTTTGGATCAACAACTTTAAGATCAAGCCCAAAAGCCCTTGACGATCTGTTCATCCCTGTTCTTCAAGATCAAGCCCCAACTGCCTTTAAAGAAACTTCCAATTATTCATCCAAGATCAAGCCTCGACAACCCTTGGATCAACAACACGTCAACAAACCAACATCTTACGGAGATCAAATCAGAGGACCAAATTACAAAGAGATTGTAACCCTAAAATAATTAATACAAAATATTACTTTGTACACGTGTTCTTGTCTCGTTCGTCGTCAGGAATTTTCGTGTTTACAACACCATCATCATCAAACTCTCATGGATTGAATCTTTGGAAACAACCATCATTCTCCTCTCGACCTCACGAACTCAGCCATACCTTTAGTTCATCAAACGGATGACAGAAACATGAGAAACCAGAAGCTTCAATGAGGAGTCAAGTTTTCTCCGACGCAATCCTGGCGTGGTTTCGAGATTTTAAGGCTTGGAAAGGTATTCACCCAACTTTCCTAACTCATTGAAGTAGTTTTGGAGTGAAGTGGACATTGGTATAGGCGAGTTTGGAAGGTTGCAGATTTGGTTGGAAGTATCGAGGGAATTTCCAACCATTTTCCGTTGGATTTTGAAATTCTATTAGGTACGAATGTGTTCTACTCTTCAAGACCTTCAAATCCATATAAATTTCATGGATTTTGGTTGAGAAATGACAAAGTTATAAGCTTTAGAAAATTTTCCAGAAATCGATGAGTGCAGCTGACAGAGTGACTGGAGAAGAAGGGGAATATTCCGTTAACTTTAACGGAATATTCTAACAGTATCAGGTACTGTTAGTTACATTAAATGGAATATTCCATCAAACTGACGGAATATTTCTAACAATGACAGTCAAACAAATGGCACGTGCCTGCGCATGGCCAACGAGTGTGGCCGTGCCTTGGCCGGCGCGTGAAGGCGCGTCCGGTGTTCAAAAAAATTTCTAAAAATATGTATATGTTCATACTATCGAGTAGATCACGTTGGGATATTCAAACACCCCATTTGAGCAACATATGAGGAATTAATCCTGGGCTTTGTTTATGTGCTATCGAATTAACGTTAAAATAGTTGTATCACATATAGGTGAGAGGTACCCCAAGGACGAGCGTGGACAAGCGAGGCTAGGAGGCTATCTTGCTACTTATCAATGAGTGGCCATTTGTGTTCTATGTATGTGTGTGTGTGTGTGTGTGTGTGTGTGTGTGTGTGTGTGTGTGTGTGTGTGTGTGTGTGTGTGTGTCTATATATAAATGCTTTACGATTTCCAAAAAACCTTTTTAATTGAATTTATGCCTTGTATGCCATGTCTCTACTGTTTATTACTATATTGTTGCATTAGTATGAATTGTGAATTATTCTATTTGATGATGCGGAGACTCAGGTAAGCTTCAAGTGAGTTAGCATGTGATTGGTCTTGTTGCATTGCATATTGCTATGCATTTATGCATTTAGAACTTATTATGTTGCACCCCGATGTTAGTGCTCCCGCCCGAGGCTAGGGCATAGCTTTCTCGTGATTGTTCACCTCCCGCACCGCATGCTCACCTTGGATCCAAGTTTTGGTGCTAGCCTGTCGTACAAACTATAATAGGTGGTTCCGACTCATAGGTGACCCACGATTTATCGCATAGCTTTCACGTGATCGTAGCACTTAGGCGTACTTATTTGCAGCCAGCATGTCGTACAGGTCACATTAGGTGACTCCAACTCGTGTGCAGACATATGTTGATGAGCTATAGGTCCAATCATACAGGTCACGTTAGGTGACTCCGGTTGGCATGCTAATTTATATTGATGTTTCACCTGGCTTACATATTTTAGTGCTGAACGTTATGACATGGCATAATTTTGTTTTCACTGCTCTTGAACATTGTTTTTATAAACGTGCATATTACTATTTTCTGGAAATTATACGAGTTTTGCGGAGAGGGGTTATTATGTTCATAAAGATAAATGGGTTTTTTTAAAGCTTTGTTTTTGCCCACTCACCCTTCTATTTTGTGCCCCTCCAGGTTCTACGTAGCTGCTCGTCTTTGGTGGCTCACGAGGACTACACGGTGGCTCTGACGTTTCCATAAATAAAAGTAGGGATCTTCTCCCTATTTGTAGAATTAGTACTTAGTTAGTTCGACTGCACTTTCGTTTTACCTATGCTTTGATATGCATGTATCTTATATTTGATCACTTTTACACACTTACATAGTATCTCTAGTTAAATAAGTTTAGTTTTGGTTTTTAATTATTCACATTTCTTTTATTAGTATCACTTCCGTTGCGCACTTGGCTACGTCACTCTCACATGACGGCCATCACGTCTTGACTCCGATCGGAGTGTGTCAATGTTCATCTCTCAATTCCCCCATATATGTTTGTCATAATCCCAAGCACAAAATGTGAAAATTGAAGCTAAAAATGAAATGATCACAATATTCACTTAAAGATTATTTGTGTAAAATTACGCTGAATCATAATCCTTGAATATGGAGGAAAGCAAAATTGCACTAAACCTTTATAGGAAGATAAACTTACCCTTTTATTATACACATTAGTTATAAAGAAATAAATATATTTATATCTTAGAAATATTGACAATTATTTTCGTCAATAAGTTGACAAAAATGTGAGTATTTAAATTGACAATTGTACTAGAATAATGCGAGAGTGGTCACTTGGGGTTGATAATCTGGGCCATGACAATGACGAATTTATCCCAGTGAATATTACCATCCTCACTGCCCAGCTAATGCAGAAATTGTCTGGGCCATGAGTTCGACGAATTTATCCCAGTGAATATTCCCATCCTCACTACCCAGCTGCTGCACAAATTGATCCAACTCCTCCTCGGTGGGATCTTGCCCTAACGATCTCAACACATCGGCCAACTGATCCCTAGTGATTATGCCTTAAAAAACAAAAAAAAATTGACAAATTATTAAATAGTAAGATGAATCAATCTCTTCTTATATGTGCTTACTTGAATCAGATTCAAACCCCAACATAGTAGAATAAAATAAACAACATTAACATAATCATGTATGAAGCTACCTTGGGTTTAGGCCCCACTCATTTTTTTTGGGTGGGAAAAATGCACATAATGCATATAAGAATCTCATGTTATAGAGCAGTTTCAACCATAAAATTTTAAAAAAATTGATTGAAAAATTGGCTGGGCGATCAATGGATGAGTAATACCAGATTATTTTTATAAAGAGATATTTGATGGTAAGAAAATGCGCATAATAGTTCCGGGTTATGTTTGTCCCTGAACATAATAGTTCCGGGTTATGTTTAGCCCCTCCATGACTGGAGATTTATCATCTGTTACCTATACCATTATTTACAATAAACAACATTTAACATAATAAGGCATGAATGTGTGAGATTGCTAATCATCTTTTACATTGGTGTTGGCTAAGCCTATGTGTACTCAACTGAAAAATTAGATCGGAAGATAAGTTCAGCCCAGTCAGGTTTGAAATTTTGCCTTCGTCCCTGGCAGTACGTACTTTGACATGGTACACACACACTCACACACATCATATACATGTACATATGGAAAGAGGGTTCTAACCAGTGCCATCCGGGTCGAAGGTATTGAATTTAGTCTTGAGCATGTTCAGTTGATCATCTGTCAATTGATCTGCCATTGTTTCTCTTCTTTCCAAATTAAACGCACTGTTTTTCTTTTACTCTATGGAAGCTCTGAAAGAAATGGAGCTATTTAAAGTGCATACGGTTAGTTCTTTTGGTGGATTGCAGGAAATCTCGTTGCTGTGCTGCTTTTTACTACCCTTATTTGTGTTAATTTCTCAAATGACTACTGAAAATGCAACACCTGGAATTTGACGCGGGTTTTCTGGCGGAAGATAACAAGAGCACATCCTCCATCCAATTCTTTGTATCTATATCTGTATAAAAAGTGAGAAGACAAAAAAGTTAAAACATTCATAATTTCAAAAATACCTATTTCGAGTAAAGATTTTAAAATAAAATAATTAAGAATAAGATGTAAAGAGCAAATTGGCACACGCTCATGGCTAGTATCTCTAATATTTGTTAAAGAGAAAAAAAAAAAAAAAAACCTTTTTGTTATTATTTTTTTTCAGGTTTTAGTATCCGGTCCCTATTTGCTAATGTTCATTGATTGAAACCTTATTAGTGTTCAAATTTTAATTAAAGTCTCTAACATTAACGTATTAATGAATCAATTACATAATTTTTATTACTCACACCTTTATTAAACTCCTAATTATTTTTCAATTCAAAACATTTCCCAAATAAAAATAAGTTTGTGTTGCAGTCATATTTAGAATAGGAATGTGATTGTGTAAATTCTAGTGGATCTAGGAATATCTCTTATATTCCTATTAGGACTTGATTACCTATTAAGAGTTGTAATCCTAAAAGGATAAGGATTTTACCTACCCTACTACTATAAATAAAGGCATACTAGTGTGATATAACACACACCTCGCAATTATATCTCTCTTCTCTCTCTTGCTACCGCCAGCCTCCCTCTCTCTATTCCCTTAGAATAGCTCAGTTAAATAGGCTTATAACACGTTATCAGCACGCTCTTGCCAGAAGCTAAAGAACTGACATATCCTAGAAGGCTATCTTCTACAAAATTCAAAGGCTCTTATTTGTTTTTTGCTACTTAGGTACGCTTAAAATAAAGTAAGATATTTGAAACGTCCATGAAGCATAAAAACATTCCCCATGATGCATGAACCCCCCATATTTATATTTTTCTTCCGATATATATATATATATATATATACACACACACGTATCATGAATTATGCAATTAATTTTGCTATGTGGAATTTGTGAGTCAAAGCATATAAATAAATTAGAAGCAATTTAGGGTTTTTCAAACCCTAGAGAATTCGAAGAAAAAAAAACAGGAAAATTGGGAACTGTGTGGCACCACCATCGCATCACCACCGTGACACCACCGGACCACCACTGGCCTGAAGCCCAATCATGTGGCGCACATCATGACACTGTGTCGTTTTTTTACGCCCTTGGACCACACGGCAACAGCCTTTGGGCTTGCTGTGCTGACCCAAGCACCCCAAGCCTTGCCTAATAAGCTCAACAAAGCCCAAAGCCCCCTTGCCCAACCAAGAAAACCTATAGCCTTCTTGACCCGTTGTCCTATGATTTGGACTGTCTGTAGCAGCCCGTAGCCCATGCGCCCTAGCCCACTTCCCGCAAACTTGTCTGTTGGGCTTAGCTCGCCCTGACCCAGGCCCAGCTTCGGCTAGGCTTCCCAGACCCAACCCAATCAGCTTTTTGTTGGGCCTGCACCCATAACCAATTCCCTTGCCTAAACGCCAGTAGCTGCTGCTGCTGAGCTCCCCAACCTCGGGCCGTGGCCTGTAACCACATGTGGGCTGCTTTTGCAACCAAACCCGAGACCCAATAGCCTCTAGGGCTTTGCCCTACTCACGGCACCTAAGCCCAAACCCTTTTGGGCTATGGTTTTTTGAATCCAATGCTATTCTTTGGCATTTTAAATAATTTTAACCCGAATGTTATTATCATTTTTACTTCCACGATCGACCCCGTTTGGTCTCAATCCATTGAATTAATTAAAAGTGATATCCAGTTTATTAATCTGATAATTAATCCAAAATTATTGACCTGAATATTACTTTTGGACATTAACGATTCAATAATTTATTTGTATACTTTGAACTGTTGACATCATTTCGTAGTCCTGAAGCACTCACATTTGAGTTCTCGAAGAAACTCAAATCCACTACACTTCAATCTATATATTGCATATTGTGTTTCTTGCAGGAACTTCTCCTTTATGAACTAATCATTCATAAAACTAAATTGAACCTATAGTTTCATATTTAGTGCCTTTGTAACCCGAAGTTTTCATTCAAAGCTTACCACATGAAACCTATAGCTTGCATGTTTAAATTAAACCAATACATGTCTATAGAACCTAATGTTCTACAATGTATGTTTATGGACTACCATATGACCAACTAAGTTTTGTTGTACCCTCTGTTTTAGGAACATGTCAAACTTAAACAAGCTCGATTTCACTCTTCTGGAAGCCTCCGGAAGAAACTACCTGAAGTTGGTTCAAGACGTGAAGCTCCATCTTACTGCAAAAGGTACTAGAGCCACCATTGAGGCATCCGCCAACGACAAACTCATCGATGAAGCCCAGAAAGCTACTGCCATGATCTTCATTCGAAGACACATCCATGATGCACTGCAGACCGAGTACCTCACTGAGGAGGACCCACGCACCCTCTGGCTTTCTCTAGCTGGCCGTTTCAATCACCCGAAAGACATTTACTTGCCTGAAGCAATACATGACTGGCAGCATCTTCAGTTCCAAGGCTTTAAGTCCATGAATGAATACAACTCTGAAGTTTGTAGAATCCGATCACTGCTTAAGTTCTATAAAATGGAATTAACAGAATTAGATCTTCTAGAGAAGACATATTCGACCTTCCATGCCACCAATATTGTCCTGCAGCAACAATATAGGGCACATACGTTTACCAAATTTTCAGATTTGATCTCTGTTTTACTTCTCGTTGAAAAGAAAAAACTAGCTTTTAATGAAGAATCATCAAGCTCGACCCACTAGCTCGAACGCTACGCCTGAAGGTCATGCAACCAATTCTAGCAGCCATAAACGATGAAAGAATCGTCGTGGCAGTGGTAATGGGTGGCAAGCCCCACCATGAGCCCAAGGTCAACAGAGCCAAAGCCCACTCAAGGGAAGCTATCGTTCAATCAGATTCCACTAAAATGGACATGTGCTACCGTTGTGGATCACATGAGCATTGGTCACACGTATACCAAGCTACCCTCTAAGCACTTGCCAAGTATCATTCCCGTTGTGAGTCTAACCTTGCACATGTGGACCATCCCAAAGTTGCTACTACATCCATGGAGATATCAAATTTTCAAGAGGCATCAGCTCCTTGTTTTAGGTTTATGTTTTAATTTTGGACAATTTTTCTAAGAATTTGGAATAATTTGTTTGGTTTTGGTTTGTTTTGAATTATGGATAATTATTTAATGGATATTAAAAATTGATTAATTGAGTGAATGGAATTATATTTATGCATGTGACTAATTCAATCAATTTATTTCTAGGTATGTCTAGTCGGGAAGTTAGTTATCTGACTGATAGGGCTACCACGCACACCATCTTGCATAAGCGACACTATTTTACTAACTTCGTACCTAAGAAAGCACTCTGACAACTCTCTCAGGCTCATCCAACCTGATTAAAGGATACAGAAGGGCCCGTATCATGTCATCTAATGGTACAATCTTAACCATTAAAGAGGCCTTCTATTCTCCGAACGTTGCTCAATTTTAGAGATATTCGAGATAATCAATATCATTTTGAAACCATTGAAGAGAATGGTTCTAAATTTCTTTGTATCACTTCTTACGAGTGTGGCCAGAAGCATATAAACGAGAAGCTGGAACGTCTCCCAAGTGGGTTGTACATAACAACCATTCACGACATAGAAGCCCACATTGTGGGCGGCCCTGTACCTGAGTTCTAAAGCACTTTGTTGCTTTGGCATGACCATATGGGACATCCTGGACGTGATATGATGCGCCTTATCCTCAAATCATCACATAGGCATCATTTACCTCCCTCCATTGGATTCTCACCATGCAAAGCGTGTTATTTGGGGAAGTAGAATACTCAACCCTCACATACAAAAATTATTCACAACCCCTCTAAGTTTCTTTAGAGGATTCAAGGGGATATTTGTGGACCTATCCAACCAACATGCGGACCATTTAAATACTTTATGGTGTTGGTTGATGCATCGACACGATGGTCACATGTTTGCCTGTTGTCCACATGCAACATTGCATTTGCGAAACTCTTCACACAAATTATTAAGCTAAGGGCCCACCACCCAGATTATTCGATCAAGTCGATTCGACTGGATAACGCTAGAGAGTTTACGTCACAGACTTTTGACGATTATTGCATGTCGATAAAGATTGAAGTCAAATATCTTGTACCCCTTGTTCACACCCAAAACGGCCTGGTAGAAGGTTTCAAAAAGCATCTTCAATTGATAGCTTAGACTTTGGTTATGTGAACCAAATTGTCGGTATCTGCCTAAGGTTATGCAATATTCCACACAGCTATGCTGGTCTGCCTGAGGCCCACCGCTACCCAACCTCATTCATCGTTACAGTTGGTTACTCGATATGAGCTTGACGTCTCGCATTTACGCATATTTGGGTGCGCAGTTTATGTGCTAATCGCGCTGCGACTACGTACCAAAATGGGTCCTCAAAGAAAAATAGGAATCTATGTCGGTTATGATTCGCCATCAATTATTTGCTACTTAGAGCCCTTGATAGGAAATCTCTTTACTGCATGTTTTGTGGATTGTCACTTTGATGAAACGGTCTTTTCGTCATTAAGTGGAGATAAGCATGCTAACATTCCTAGAGAACGCAGCGAAATATCATGGTATGCTCCCACTATGTCTTATTTAGATCCCCACACTGCCCAGTCTAAAACTAAGGTGCGATAATTTATAGATCTTTACAGCATTGCTCAAAGCATGCCAGATGCTTTTACTGATCTAGCTAAGGTGACAATATCACATATACCTGCTGCAAACGCACCTGTAAGGATAGACGTACCCCCGCATACGTCGTAACACCACCTGGGAAGGTCGAACAGTCCCCAAATGTGGGGAGGCCGCAACTTTCACAGGGCCTAGTACATTGGCGGCTAGCCAATCATCTTCCGACCCTAAAGCATGGTAGACCGCTTGGTTCAAAGGATTCAAAACCCTGAAAGAGGAAAACGTCACCAACTAGTGACCCTAGTTTGAATCCAACCATCGCCCACTCATCTGTTCCAATGCATGAGGTTATTCTAGATTACGGTAATGTCTTAGATGAGACAACCCGGCCTCCTAAGAATCGCAAGATTTTGGTCCACTATGCAGTATTAGATGAGGTTTGGAATCGGAATGAGATAATCGTCGACGATGCATTTGCGTACACAGTAGTTACTGACATCATGCTTAGTGATGACATTGAACCATGTTTCGTTGATGAATGCTGACATAACATGGATTGTCAAACAGGAAATAAGCAATCCAGGTCAAACTCAATTCACTTGCAAATGTAAGGTGTTTGGGCCCGTAGCTCCTATTCCACCATATGTGAAGCCCGTGGGCTATAAGCGGGTTTTTTTGAGGAAGCGTAATGAGAATAATGAAATAGTGTGATACAAAGCACGCCTTGTAGCACAAGGTTTCTCTCAACGCCCTAGATTGATTATGAGGAGACATATTCCCCCGTAATGGATGTCATAATGTTCCGCTACCTAATCAGTTTGGTAGTTTCCGAAAAACTGAATATGCAGCTAATAGACGTGGTAACCGCGTATCTCTATGGGGATCTAGATACGAAAATATAAATGAAAGTTTCAGAAGGACTTCCGTTGACTAGTTCAAATAGTTCTAGACCACGGAACATTCTCTCTATTAGATTGAGGATATCACTCTATACATTGAAACAATCCCGGTAGATGTGGTATAACCGTCTGAGTGAATATTTTACAAGTCAGGGTTATGTGAACAACGAATTATGCCCATGCATGTTTATAAAGAAGTCACATTCTGGATTTGTAATTGTTGTAGTTATGCCGATGACATAAACCTCATCAGAACTCCCGCAGAGCTTGAGGAAATTGCTACACACTTGAAATCGGAATTTGAGATGAAAGATCTTGAGAAAAGTCAATATTGTCTTTGCCTAGAAATCATGCATTGTTCGGATGGAATCCTAGTACATCAATCGAACTACACCCAGAAGGTGTTACGACTTTTTAATGAGGATAAAGTGAAGCCTTCGAGTACTCTTATGGTCGTTCGGACTCTAGATGCTAAACGAGATCCAATCCGTCCCAAGGAGGATGAGGAAGAGATTTTGGAGCCTGAAGTTCTATACCTAAGTGTAATTGGTGCTTTATTATACTTGGCTCAATGCATTAAACCCAACATCTCCTTCGCTGTTAATCTTTTGGCTAGATACAGCAACGCGCCTACACACAGACACAGGAATGGTGTTAAAAAAAATTTCTGCTACCTCAAAGGTACGATGGATTTAGGCTTGTTCTGCACCCACGAATCCTAGAAAAGACACACCTCTCCCTTGGTTCTCGGGTTGATTTTTACCTTGTTGGCTACGCAGATGTTGGATATCTATTTGGCCCACATAGGGCACATTCTCAAATGGGCTATGTCATTACCATTGGTGACACCACTCTATCTTGGAGGTTTACCAAGCAAACGCTATTTGTGACTTCTTCAAACCATGCTGAAATTCTCAACCTGCATAAAGCATTACGCAAGTGCTTTTGGTTAAAAGCAGTTATGGAACATATTTGAAGCACTAGTGGTCTTACTTCCATCGTTGACCTTCCTACGATGATCTTTGAAGACAATGCAGCATGTATCGAGCAGTTAAAGAAAGGATACATCAAGGGAGACAACACCAAGCACATAGCACCGAAATTCTTTTATTCTCACTAGTAATAACAGTATCAGAACATTGAAGTCAAGCAAATCCGTTCCTAGGACAACCTAGTCGATCTCTTCACCAAGTCATTGCCCAAGTCTCCTTTTTAGAAGCTCGTCCAAGGAATCAGTATGCATAAATTATTTGAATTGAATCGCTTGTAATTCTCTTATTTGGAAGTCATGTCTAACTCAAGGGGAGTATCCGGAAGCATACTTACTTGATCTTAATGTACTCTTTTTCCTACGATTAGGAGCATTTTTTCCATTGGGTTTTTGCTACCTAACAAGGTTTTAATGAGGCACCCATCCTGAGATGATCATACTTCGTAGAGTTCACTACTTTTGTCCTGTTTAATGTTTGTTTCAGACATTATGCATACTTCTCACTTTTCTCATTAGTCTATGGGTTTACCATAGCGAGGTTTTGTGAGTTTTACTACCAATGCATACTTTCGTAAATTTGAGACTTGCATTCGCCCATTGTGCCACCAACTTCATCAACTGTTTTACCTTATCTGCTAAAAATTTGATGCGATATTTGTTTGAGTATTTACACACCCAAGAGGGAGTATTGCAGTCATATTTAGAATGGAAATGTGATTGTGTAAATCCTAGTGGATCTAGGAATATCTCTTATATTCCTATTAGGAGTTTATTACCTATTAAGAGTTGTAATCCTAAAAGGGTAAGGATTTTACCTAACCTACTACTATAAATAAAGGCATAATGGGGTGATACAACAAACACCTCACAATTAAATCTCTCTTATCTCCCTCTTACTATTGTCGGCCTCCTTCTCTCTATTTCTTTAGAATAGCTCAGTTAAATAGGCCTACAACAATTTGTACTCATTAATTATTTATAAAAAATACTTTTTAATTTTTTAATGTTAGATGTACCCATTCATATAATTTTTTTAATTTTTTAATTTTTTTTTTTACTCTTATGTGTACCCATTCTTAAACATAACAACTTTTTTATAGGTAAAAGAACTGGGGAATTAACACACAATTCCTCAAGTCTATTCTCCATCTTTCTATCTTCCCTTTCCCACACCCCTTCGTAGAATATAGGTCATAACACGTTATCAGCATGCTCTTCACGCTATACTAAAGAGATTTTATTCGTCTTCAATCAGGGAGTATTACGTTTTAATTATTTTAATTGATTAAATTTTGATTTTTATTGAATTCATATACTTTTATTGATTCAATTTTTTTTTCCTTATCTTGAACGTGATACAAGCTCTAGAGATGGAAAGCCAAAATTGAAGAAATAATTTCCTGCATCAAACCAGTTCATCCATATCATCATGCAATTAGGTTCTTCCAAAATAACAGTTTTTATCTCGACATTTTTACAGCCCTGATAGCATGAACATTCACCAAAATGCATGACCCAACTTTACATTTTTCGAATTTTAGATTCTACATAAATTATGTATGCATTGTATCCATAATTGTTGAATTATGTGAATTTGATATTGCAATGAATTGCATCAAATATATGTTCATTCATTAAAATGATTTGATTACATATGCATTGAATTAATCTGGAAATTGAAAAAAAAAATTAATAAAATATAAATTAGGGTTTTGTTCAAACCCCTCCATTGTGTGAGCCACGGCTGGCGAGCTGCCAAGCCGTTGAGTCGCTAGCCCTAAGCCTGCATCTTGTGTGGCTAAGCCGCGCCGAGCTATGAGACCACAAGCCAAAGCCAAGGGCTCCAGGCTTGAAAAACCCAAAAACCCCGATGCCTTCCATGGCATCTCCACCATTACAGGTTGGCCTGCAGCCAATCCTTGCCCACGGGTCAACGTTTCTTTACGACTTGTAGCTCGTCCCCGACAACTATTAATCGAGATCCTTCAAATCTCGTCGAATTTTTCAATTTTCCGATCGAATTTCTAGGGTTTTGGTTGAAACGTTGAAGATTTGTCTATCTCCTCTCTTATTCGTGGTCCTTGTTGACTCACGAACTCGCCTCGAGAATTGTTATCCCAAAACATGGCCATCTGAAGCGACCGTACCGATCTTTTTCCTCGGCTAGCACACCCATCTATAGCTAGGGCGTTTTTCGTCCTAACCCGTGCCCAATTAGGCCTTGATTTCTCGACCTACAGTTTATTTCCTTCTTTGGGCTCACCTGTAGCGTCCTAAACCATTAACTCGACCGGAGAATAACACCAAGCCCAAGCCGGTTTTGTGTCCCCTCTACTCCGCGAAGCACTAGATCCTAACCCAGGCACTGGTGTATCTATGTCCGCATCACATCGGATCCCAACCTATGCACTGGTGCATCTGTGTCCTTGAATCACCAAATCATAGCCGGTTTGGGCCTCTATCCTTGGGCTTGCAGTTGCAGCCTATTTTTCTATGATGCTGGGCCTAACTAAATACTAGGCATGTGATCAACCCAGCCCAATTTTAGGCATGGGCCGCACGATACAATTTACTCAACTTACCCTGTGGGCCTTGGTCCTTTATTTTAGGCCCTGAATTTAATTGCCTAATTATTTTAGGCCCAATGGGTTTTATATTTTTTCACCCAACTTATAATTTTGGCCTGAAGTCCAAATAAATATATTATAAATTCTATACATATTTGCATATTTTCTTGTTGCCTATTTTTGTATATATTGCATTTGTTTGCAGGTATTATTCAGGACGACCCCAAATATTGCAAGATAACCTTTGTTTATCATGAAGAGCAGAAGATAAAATACTGGAAAGCAAGGCAAAGCACAAAATAATACTCAACTTTGCTTCCACCATGTTAAAAGCTGCAACAAATGAAACAACTCTACCAATCCTGGCTTAGTTTTGGCCCTACTGGGGTGGGTGGGTGGGTGGGTGGGAGCTTGTGCAACAACCTTATAACCTTGCAGGTTGTACATCATCCTAACGGTGCCCCTAAAAGTGTCATGTTCTTACCTTTTCCTTCGACTAATCAACAATTGTCGTCCATGAACATATAAGCTCAGGACCCCCAACAAAATCGAGGCTGAGTGCCACTCAGACTAAATGATATTTGTGTGTAATGTGCTTACTTATCCTAAGCATTAGAGGGAAGTTAAAAACAAAAAAAAACAAAAAAATTCTTACTAAACACAATTTCCTGAGCATTTGACACAAACAAAATGACTCCCTTTAATTATCTAGCTTGGTAGATGCAGAGGCTCCAATAAGCATCCAAGTTTCGGACAATATATACAAACAATTGGAACAATTTAAAAGGGTAACTGAAAACTAAACCGGTAAAAGGCAGCATCACATAGATGAATGATATATTACTTAAATTTCTGAAGTGAGTGCAATAGCTAACAGATTCTTTTGTTCCTTTTTTTCATTATAAACAGATTGAATGCATCATATAAACAAGCTAGCTACGCCGGGCTTACTGATCATACCACCTCCCTAATGCTTCTCCGACGCGGACTCTATCCCCACGTTGCACCGAAAACTTGAACTCTGACGAGGAATCCCCTTTTTCTTGTGAGAGTGATATGGGGGCCTGGAAGACAAGCACCACAGTTGATCCCATGTTGAATGCGGCTACCTGAATAAATGGAAGCAGTGGCAGGTAAAATAAAAACCTTGAATGGATGGAAGCACAAAGCATTGACAGATCAAGATAATAAAGGGATTCAAGAACCTAAGAAAGATTTCCATCTTTGTGCTTGAAACCCACAAGATATAAAACAAAAAAGAGGTTCAAGGCAAAGGGGAATCGTTAGAAGAAAAAAAATTCTGGACCAGATGGGGCAAGAATAACATAAGTATGAAAAAAGATTTTATCTGATTTTAATATTCCAAACAGTTTTCTTTCGTTCTCTTTTACATCTTGGACATGTAATGAAAGCATAAAACTCCTAGAAAAGTTTCATGGTACATCTCTGACCTCATCCCCTTTCTTGAGCATCCTACCAATACCATCAGGCTCGTATAACTGTTCTTCTGGAGGCCCTGAGGGCAGTAACTTCTTTCTGGCCTGGTTTGTCTGAAGTTCTGGTTCAATGGAAAGCTGCCATGTCCAAATTAAGACAAAGTCAATAACAATAGAAAGCTAATCAGTAGAAACTAGTAGTCCAATTTCACCCAGGTCAAATAAGAAAATTACAACTGGCAATCTGGATTTGCTTCACTTGGGGCCAAGATGCAACTCATGAATATTTTTTTTTTTTTTTTTTTATTTAAGCTTTTTTAGTTTTTGTTGTCGAAATAGAAGCACTTGTACGTTTCTCAAAACTTTGCAACACCCCATTTCAGTTGCTTTAATAAAAAAGATGCCGGTGACTTGAAAAACCACCCTATGCATTACCCAGCCTCTATGCACATTATTTGATTGTGTCCTAAACTGATGTTCAGCCTTCTCAGTCAATAACACAAATTATTTTAAATTTAAATGCCAAACCTCAATCGAACCAATATTTGTTGCTCCAATGGCAGCAAGTGCCATAAATCCTTCTTTCCATAGACCTTCGAGAACAACCTGATGGCATAAGAATTGCAAAGACAAAATTGCATCAATAAAAGAACAAAGGAACCCATATTAATCCTGGAAAGATGGCAACCGAACATAGAACAAAGCATGTTGGCATACTGACAAAGGGAAAACCATGGAGCAATAGGATGATTTGACGGTAGATGAAAAGGCCACATATTTCCAAGGAATGCACGCTTTTTTTTATTTTAATGTATCAAATTCGTTTTATGCTTGCAACATAACATCCACTTTAGAACCTCATACAGACCCTTATTATGTTGTTATGTTCATCTCCTGCATTTCGTTAACGGGTTTTTGCATATCTTCTCATTACATTACATTAGTTCTTGCATCCATCATTAACCCCTAATATGTAAAGCAAAAAAAAAATATCAACAAGGAACACTTTACTTTCTAGAATCAGAATTTACTTTCTAGAATAAGTAAGCATCTCTCATAACAACAATGAAATCAATAATACAACAAACAATATCAACATTCGATCTCACTAATTGTTGTTAAATTCCTGTTATTGTAAACTAATAAGTAACACTTTACCCGTTCATTTTCAACATAAAGGTTTCTGATTGTTCTTGTAGCACGTTCATTTACAGGAAATAGACGACCTGCAAAGTAAATACCAAAATCACAAAGAGAGCAAATGAAAGAACTAAATCAATGACATTAAAAGCCAAACTGATCTTCATGAGAATATAAAATGAAAAGTTAAAAGTGAGCAATCAATCGTGTCTTGGTTTACTACATACAGAAAATGGCCAATTACATGTTGAGAGAGATAAAGAACTTTTTCAATAGAAGAAAGTAGGCAGAATACTTCACAATCAAAGATTTGTTAATATAAAGTGACGCAGGGAATGCGTTCAACATGCCAGGTTCCAACAGCCTTTAAGCTTACCCGAAAAGTGACGGCGGACAAGAACATTCCAATCAGCAGGTGCATGAATACGATGATAGTCTCCAGGGTTCAAGTAAATTACACAGTAAAATAGGCCATTCATAGGACTGCAAAGAATACTTATGTATTCATTAATCTGCATTGTATTCAATTTGGTACATGATAAATGATAGTATTAACGGAAATGCAAGTATTTCATTACCATTCTGACACAGGGTCCCAAACTTTAGGGGAAGCCAATGAAACTCTCAACCATGACTTTTTATTCTTCTCCCTGGAAGTATTTTCTGATTCACTACTCTCCTCATGCATATCTCCTTTAGCTATCATAGGAAGAAATGAGTTTGCACCGAGCAGAGAAAAAACAGAATAAGAAAAACCTTTTACTTGTTCAATCATAGCTCCTGCTTCTCTAAGCTCCCCAAATCTTAACACTGTACCATCCACAGGACTAACCTATCACGGTATCACCACAGAAAAATTCATACAAGTCACGTAATACTATAAACACTTCAGAGAGGAACAGATTGGACAATAAGAAGTCCAAAATGCTGGTTACCAGTTACCAGACATCGTGGGTCGGGGTCAATAGGCCTGGAACCTTCTTTCAAGGTTCGAACAAAGAACTCTCGGAAAGATGCGTATTCATCCAGTGGCAGAGCTGCTTCGTCCAAGTCTTACACGCAAACATACCATATTATCAAATATATATCATTCAATTTTGAAATTCATGCACAAATTTCTACTTTTCTATCAAAAATAATAAGTTACTAGCTATAGTATCAAAAGTACTAAAAAGGTGTGTGACAACAAAAATTTAAGGTAAAATCTTACTTGAATGGAATGCCCGAGCCCACGCTCCATAAACATGCGGGCGGAGAGAGACTGGAATTTCCTAACAAAAATAAATCATAGTGTGTAATACATTTAAAATTCAATCTGATATCACAAGTAAAAAATAAGTAAGGCAACATAATGAGAGGAAATACAAACCTATTTTCTCTAACAAAGAAGGTGTACAAAATAAATGGAACACATAGGTTTGAAAGGAAAAGATTCGTTAAACATAAGGAATCAAGAAGTGAGAAGATCACTTACCACACTTGTCAATAATCCCCAACATCTGGAAATGGAGCGCAGAGGCAGCAACCTTAAAAATTTAGACTAAGGTTGCCAATTTAAACAAAGTTCACGTCAATGTCAGAAATGGAAAACATTTTTGAACTTAAAACATAGCAGCTATAGTGAAAGCGTGAACGTTACAAAAAAAAACCAAGCTAGAATTACAACTGAGACATTACTTTTACATCTGGTTCAAACTCAAGTTCAGCTCCATTCTCTCGTGCCTCCTCGGCCTATCAATCAAGTGGGGGAAAATATTTAGTCATGAATAATCACCAGAACTCCAAGTAAACTTCATATCGATGATCGGATATGCATGTAAGTGTAATAATCAAGGTCCATTTTTGGAATAGGCAGCACGATGTAAGAAATATATAGAAAGTATTGTGCCATAAATTTCAATTTTCATGTGTTAAGCATTAAAATGGTAGATATAGCATGTAGAATTCACCAAAGGGGACAGACAGAAAACAGTAACTATGTAATTAGATGTTTGAATTCGGATGCTTTGGTCAAATGATTTGATCCTTTTACTCAAAGGACCTTCTCAAGCTACACAATCGTCTGGCATCTGACAAATTATGTCTTTTGTTCAATGGCATACTATCCCACATATCTCATTCATGGTTAATTAGTAAATGGGTTTAGCAAATGCAGCTCGGTTCATGGTTAATTAGTTAATTAGTAAATGCTGCTCGGTTCATTCAATCATTCACAACTTTATTCAACTATTTATTATGGATGAATGGAATGTAATTCACCCACATATACCTTCCGGTCTTCATACATCCGACGACCATGTAGAACACCGAGCATAAGTAATGTAGCCACCGTTGCACCGGGCAACAAAAAAGAATCACCTGCACATAAGTTACATAACAATTAACAAATAAATAGCTCATAATCCCGCAATCTAAATCCGAAACCGATAGTGCCAATGATCTCGCACAACGATTAGCAACTAATTCAAGAAATCCCAATTCTTTACGTTCTATTTGTTTGTTAGCATAAAAGGAAAGACAAAGTGGAGGGTTAATTCCATCAAATTAAAGGTTTCATCCTTTCTTTTTGCTCAATTTTCTCAGTAACCAAATGGGAATGAAAAGCGGGAAGTGAAACACTGACCTTTAGAACCGCCGCCTCCGCCATTGGCAAACGCGCGAGCTTGAGTGGTTTTATGGAGTTTCTTGAGGAGGGAAGAGAAGCAGCGACGCTGGTTATGGAGGTAAGCGAGGTGTGAGGAGCCAGAGAACATAGGGATTCCATGTGAAACCCTAAATTCCATCTCTGTAAAATTTGATTCAGATACAGTCTTAAGCCTCAGAGTTGCAGGGACGGTGACGATGACAGGGACAGGGTTTTGGGGTTTTGTATCTTTGGATGCCCGTCTCAACAAATTTTCTATTTACATGTGCATCCCTCTACATATGATTTGGGCCTGTTTGGGGAGCAATTTTAAATAATAATACCGATACACTGCAATTATTGGTTGGCTCGTGTTAATAATACAATGTTATGTAAAATTAAATGTTTAATGCACAGGAGGGCATGATGACGGTGTACATGTGCCATAGAAGTTTTTATGCGGTTTAAGTTTGCTTCTAGGGGGCTTAAAAGTGTTTCCAGATGACTAAAAATGTTATGCTTTGAATAAGAACTTGAAGTGTTTATGAATGATAGAAACAATTTTGGTTTTGGGAGAAGCACTTGAATTTTTAATGGACAAATTGACATGTTTATAGGAAAATTGATACACCCCGACCAAAATCAAGACGTGCTGGCCGTCACGTGAGAGTGACGTAGCCATGTGCACAGTGCGGAAGTATAAATAATAATAGAAAAGCGAATAAATAAAAACCAAACTACTAGATAAACTAGTTAGAGTAATACGCTAGTGTAAGACTAAGTGTGATAAACATAAATATGCCATGACGAATTTCTCAGCATAAAGTATAAGTAAACCAAGTAATATTAATCAATGCAAATGATATGTCAGCTGGAGCCACCTAACGTGACCTGTACAGCTGAATCGAGAGCTCAAATCCACATCTCAAGAACTATACTTGCACACGAGTCGGAACCACCTAAAGTGGTCTGTACGACAGGACTGGGTGTAAATAAATACGCTCGAGTGCTACAATCACGTGAAGACTGTGCGAATAATCACAGGTCACCAACGAGTCGGAACCACTTATAGTGGTCTGTACGATAAGACTGTGCACCTAACTTGGATCCAAGATGAGTGTGTGGTGCGAGAGGTGAACATCACGTGAAGGACTGTGCCCTAACTCTGGGCGGAAGCACTAACACCAGGGTGTAGGTTTATGAGCTCTCAATGCATCTCACATAACCACTAATTCACAACCATAAACTATAAACTTACCTGGCACTTACCTGTGCGTCCGCATCACCAATCATACATATATGCAACTACCAATGCATAAATAAATAGGCAAACACTTTGCATGGCATTTTAAAACATATAAACATTCAATTTCATTTTCTAGGAAAACTCTCAAGTATATAGGTATATATGGCCCACTCACTGGTATGTGGAAGGGTCGTAGCCCCCGAGCCTTGAGTGACTGCACTCATCCTCAGGATAGGTCTCACCTATATGCGAAACAAATATAAAAACGTCAATTTCAAGCACATAACCAAAATTAGGTAATAACTTCTCATACAATGTTCAAATGGGATGTTTGAATATACCAACATGATTTACTCAACCTCACGAACATCCCCATATTTTTAAAATAATTTTCTGACCACCCACGTGTCGCCACGCGCAGCCAAACCCTAACTGGCCTTAACGGCCGTTAGGAATATTCCGTTAAAACCTTAACAGAAGTTAACGACCGTTACCTAATGCCGTTAGAATATTCCATGAAATTTGTACCAAAATGAAGCTTACAACGAGTAGAACAAAATCTTAACACTTTCAAGCCTTGAAATCCACGGGATCTCACCGAAAAGTCCTTAGATATACCAGCCAAATCTGCAACTCACTGAACTCGAGCTTCCCGACATCCAAAACACCTCAAAATTCTTCCCCGAGCTTCGTGAAGACATTCTAAAGCTTCCTATGACCTTAAAAACTCCTAAAAACCTCACAATAATTAGTGCATGAACAGTGCATGAAAACTGGGGTTAGGGTTCTTGAGGTTTCCAAATGTTTCAAGTCTCGCAAATGGTATATATGAACTCAAAAACTTGCAAGGAGTTCGAATCTTACCTTGTAGACGTCGATCCGTGCGTGTATGGTTGGTTTTGAAGTTTGTCCGTACAATTGTAAAGGAATGGAAGAAATCTGAGAGGGAGGGGAGAGAGAGAGCCACGGAAGAGTGGTATGGGTGTGTGTGTGTGTCCTGTTGAGTCAACAACCAAAAACAACTAAACGACACCCCACAACGCCAACTAACGTCCAAGGGCAATTTTGACACACCCCGATCCAAAAATTGGAGCGTGCTAGCCGTCACGTGAAAGTGACGTAGCCGAGTGCGCAATGCGGAAGTAATAGAGTGAAAATACGAGGAAATAAAGTCGATGGGATAATTTACAATAAAAAGATCAGTGAGTGATAGTGACAAATATGGAAGGAGAAATGCAAAGTAAAAGCTCAAGTATCCTAGGTTTGGCAGTTCTGACAAAGCATCCTCTATGTAGGATTTCCTAGTTATCACTTGCGTAGTATTGTTTATTCTTTTATCACACTTAGCCTTACACTAGCGTATTACTTTAACTAGTTTATCTAGTAGTTTGGTTTGCATTTATTCATAATTGTTTTATTATTATTACTTCCGCACTGTGCACATGGCTACGTCACTCTTACATGACAGCCAACACGCCTTGATTTAGGTCGGGGTGTGTCAAATTTAGTATTTTCACACCTACGGTACAAATAATTCGGGACGGGCTATCACAAAAATCACTTCTAAGTTGTAACAAAGTAAATTATGAGTACAAGTGCTTCATTTATAAGCAAATGCCTTAAAATATTGATAAATAACAAATATTTCTTACAGAATTAGAAAGTGAAAGAATTTGTTTTGTTAATAAAGCAATTTGCGTTGGAGGACTATGTGACTACATTGGCCGACTGTCCTAATTTACATCTTAAAAAAAAAAAAAAAAAAAAAAAAAAAAAAAAAAAAAAAAAAAAAAAAAAAAAAAAAAAAAAAAAGAGGAAAAATTCTTTAACCGATTGCATATTACATATTAATCACATAATTAACAATATTTACAACACCATTCTTTCATTTTCAGTTCTTGACATTATATGGATTCTAAAATAGTAACAAATGAATTAATCTTAATTAGCATAGATTTGGTGCATGAAACAAATCTCTAATCCCTAGAATTTAGGGGAAACACTGTATATGGTATGAATCCGACCTGAAAATATTGCAGATATCACGGAGAGACAATTTTATAATATTTTTGTCGTTCCCATAATCAAGGGATCTATCTTTAATTTATTTGCTCTTTTTTTTGGCTCTTTGTCTGATTTATTATCTATTTGTAGACATTTCATTTCATTTCATACAAAATGCAAAATGCAAGCCTTTTGAAATACCAAACCAAACCAACAAAATCCGAGGCAGTCGGAAAGATGTTTGGGAGTTGTATCCTGAGGTCAACAACTGGGGAAAAGACAAGCACTTCAAGCCTGGAGATGTCTTGAGTAACATCCCTACACCTTTTTTTTCTTTCTTTTTTTTTCAAACTAATAAGATCTCTAGTTCAAATGTGTCGTGTTCAATCTCACTCTCAATCCAACTCATCGACTATATTATTTAGCGTCTGTTTGATAGCCATTTTTTTTTTTACAATTTTTTGTGAGAGTTAAATAGATGGCATGTTGTTGCCTCAACCACATGCCTTTAAAATTAATTTCCAACAAAAACTGAAATGTTTAGAGGCTGTCTGATAATCATTTTGTTTCTTGTTTTCATCTTTTGTGTTTGATATATGAGGAAATTATATAGGAGAAAACGAGGATTAAAAATGGTGATGAGAGAGAGGGAAGTAATAAAGAAGAAGGATTGAAAACGAAATCTTGAAATTGAAAACAACTTAAAAGAATTTTTTATTTTTTTGTTTCCGGTTTTCATTTTATGTTATTTTTCGTTGTGCATTCCTCATTTACCTTGTATGTTTTCTTCTACCACTAAAACACGAAATGGTTATCGAACGAGTTCTTAATTTTCTTGTCAAACTTGAAGAAATACATACATCTACTAGCTATACATTTTAATTATTATTTTCATACTATTTCTTAATTAGTTTTGTTTTTGCATGCTACAGTTTTCAAATATAGCAACCCATTGTTCCGTGTGGCGGGTGTGGACGGAGAAGGGTACGAAAGATGCAAATCAAAAGAACATCTTAAGAAATTGTATGAAACTGGGAATGATCGTGTGGTGTTAGAGAAGGGTTCATCCTATTTTATTTGTGATGTTATGGATTACTGTGGATATGGAATGAGAATTGCAGTTAAGGCTGGCTGAGGGATTTATTTGTTAACAATGTTGTCTTTTTTAATATTTCATTTTACAATTAGAATTAAAGAATTTTGATGAACAAAAGGTTCAAGATATATAATGTGATTCATTTCGTTTCTATATCACACTTTATTTTAGGGTGTTAGATTGAGGATATGTGTGCAATGAAATATAAAGTACTTACGAGGTTTGGCAAGTGTGCTTACGTCCTTGGGGCAACAGTAGAAATGCAAAATAACTCTCATTATTTCTCTCGTTCCCTCTAGCCTTGGTATATAGCTAATTGATGTTTTTTCTCTGCAACCCATTATGTATTTCTTCCCTCTTCTCTTGCTGTGTTCTTTGGCAATTTGTATAGGTAGGGCCATCCACTTAACCAAATAATAAATGGTCATCCATATTTACAATACTCTACCTTGGATGGTCATTTTGATTGAATATCTCTTTAGAACTTCTCCAATTATAACTCATGAGATGACAAATGTTCAATTGATTGTCTCTTTAGAACTTCTCTAATAATAACTCATGAGATGAATGGATGGTCTAAAGGAAACAAAAATATATTTTGCTCATATGACCAATGTAGCATATTCTTATATGCTCTTCATGATTATAACCAATGTTCTAACAAACGGCCTAGGGGGCCGCCTAGGCGGTGGTGACCCGAGGCGTTTTCTTGCAAATCGGTTGGAAAAATCAGTTGAGGTCTAGGCGGCTCTAGGCGATGCTAGGCGGCTAGGAGGCTAGGAAGTTTTGTTTTTTTTTTTTTTTTAAATTAAAAAAAAATCCTATCTACATTACTATATTTCCTTATTTTCCTCCTATTTTGCATTTTGTGTGGTTTAAAATTGGGAACTTATTGTACATGTGTCATCCTACAATACTCCTCACTATGGTTCTATGACATATATGCTTAATGTATTTTTAAATTTTGGATTTGTTGGATACTCTTTTTGCATTTTATTATTCTTTTATTATCTTATCCATGGATTTCATACAGGTTTAATTTTTTGTAAGTGTCAATATGCACTTATTTACAAGATATACAAGAAATTTACCTAAATCCGCCTAGGTGCCCACCTAGACCCTGCCTAGCCGTCTAGCCGCCTAAGTGTCAGCCTGCTGCCCGACTAGCGCCTAGCGTTTTTTAGAACCTTAATTATAACTAGCTTGTCATACGAATGTGTGTCAGGCCCGGCCCAGGCCCAGTGCTGGCAGGGCGACCGTCGGGGGCCCAAAAAAATTGGGGGCACCAAAATTATCAGGGTGATATATTTATATATGTTTTTGTAAGAGTATAAATTTATAAAATTTGGTTTAGTGACAAAGAAATTTAACTAGAACTAGTGGTTTTGCTATTTAAAATGAATGAAGAGGTCTTAAGTTCAAAACACCATGTGTGCTTATTTACATTCCAATTTTTACAAATTTCTTTTCATAACAGTATAAATTTATAAAATTTGGCTAAATGATCAAGAAGTTTAATTAGAAGCAATGGTTATTGTTGTTTAAAATTAACGAGAGGTCCTAAGTTTGAAATGCTATGTGCATGTTTATTTTTTTTCAATTTTTACAAATTTTTGTTTGGTTGTTAATTTATTTACTACCTAGTAGCTATGTGGGTTGCTATTTTTAAATATCTATTCCAATTCAAGTCTAATCTTCAACAAAACATAATGTGTAGACTAAATTTTTAGACCAAATTTGCAAATAATATTATGTGTCATCAAAAGGTTTAATTTAGTGTTCATTCATTACTTGTACATATCCTAAAGACTCAAAAACATTAATATTTTTTTAGTCTTATATTGACGAGGTTAGTAAATAAGAAAAAACAATTCACGATTTATACAAAAACACTTTAGTGAGTTCTTGCCCAATAAGACATTGGCTATTAGTGAGTTCTTTGGAATATAACAAACACATGTCTATAATTTTCCGGAGCTTCATTTCATCCAATATGTATACGTTGGTATTGTGCTTCCCAGGAAATGTAATATCTGATTCAACGTATCGTGCTAAATATAGGAAGACACATACTTCACTAAGATATGGTACTTCTGGACCAAGTATCAATTCATCATATCCCTCATGAGTCATGAGGATGAATGATCTTTCTTAGTGACTAAATATTGGTTAATCATTTTAGTGTTCAACTCATGATCTTCAATCCATAGGGTGCTTTAATACCATAAGCCTTTTGATGGAACTCCAAGATTTATGAAGGATTTGTTAACCCCATATCAGGATCAAATCTCATGTCTCACGGAACAAGTATTGGTCTAGTGGAGTCGATAAGATTTCGCCTATTGCCCGTAATAGGTGATGGTGGCACCGTTGTTCTGTCTGATTCAGCTTCGCTCGGAGTTGTCGAGTCTACAACCGAACTTCTAAGATACCGGCATTCTGATCAGCCTTACGCGGGCCTTAAAAAGTCATGATCCCACATATAATGCATTATGGAGTGCAAAAGCATTGGGAGTCCTGATCAATTGGGGCCCTGTGCAATGGCTCCTATCACTCTTAAGGATGGGTTCAAAAAACTAAAAATCGAACCGAACTGAAATCGAAAAAACCGAACCGAACCAAACCGAATTCTTTTGGTTAGGTTTTGGTTTCAGTGGTCTAGAAACCAAATCGAACCGAACCGAATTAATTAAATTAATTTTTATTTATTTATTTATTTATTTATCTATTTTGGGTTTTATTTTCTAAACCCAATTTGTAAGCTTAAATGTGCCAACCCCAATGTGTTGCCAATCTTTAAGCCCAAAATATTAAAAAAAAAATCTTTAAAAACTCTAAACCCTAACCTATCATTTCTCCCCCACGTAAGGTTCCGGAACCAGACCTCATCCCGAAGTACCTACATCCATCTCCACAGCACTGTCTACTTCTGCCCCAACTTCCTTTTCCAAATCTACTATCATATAACATGAAACAGAATCCATAAAAATTTATTTCGGGCAAATTACTTGCGTAATTTGTGATGGAAAAGAATCCAACACACACTAAATAAATCCACCCATTCATTACTTTTACTAATCAAGTTGTCAACACGTGGTTACAAGCAAACAACCCTAATCTTTGAACAACGTCATACAATTTAACTTTTGTTCGATTTTTGTGTTGTGGGGTTGTTAGTTTGGACTTTGTAAGACTTGATTGATGATTTTAGTTGAACTTTAAATGTTTATTTTCATTGTCTTTGATTCTAATTGGAATGCTTATGTTATGATTGTGTTAGAGATGTTAAAATTTAAAATTTCAATATTTTTCATTAAAAAAATAAAAAATAAATAAAAAACCAAAACCGAACCGAAAACAAATGAACCGAACCAAACTTAACCAAAATTTCGGTTCAGTTTCGGTTTTGGCAAAAAACCGAACCGATTTGAACTAAACCCAACCTTAATCACTCTCTCTTAAAGCTGCACTATTTGAGGATGCAACTAGCAAAAGCAGGGAGTAAGATTCTCTCCTTTCCTATTCTCATTCTTTTCCCTCCCCTCCCCTCACACTTTGCTTTTTCTCATATTGTCTTTATAAAAAATCAATATAAGATGTTGATGTGACTTAAATGTAACCATTCAAGTAGGAGGGGAGAGAATAGGAGATAGATTAGGAGGGGAGAGAATCCTCCTCCCAAAAGCAGGGGTAAATGTAAAAAGTAGTTGCCAAATTGTATTTCTCCCTCCTCATAATGATATAGAAGAAAAAATTAAAATATATATTATTTAATCATGATTATATTAAAATACAGATATTTAGCTTTGAAATTTCAGTTTACAAATTTAGTCTTTAAATTGTCACTTAGCACTACAGTTTAGTAATATTCCTTTTCACTTAAAAGTGAGTGGTCTTAGGTTTGAATCTCGTGAATGGCAAATTTGATTCCAAATTACACTGCATATTGTGTGGCTTAGCCAAACTCCCATTTTCCTTGATATAAAAAATATATGTCGATGCAAATTTCCGCCATCTTCAGTCTTGACAAAAATGCACCTACAAAACAATGAACACCTTTTATCAGAGTCCTAAGCCTCACGCACCCACGAGGTGGGGGGGTGTTAGGTCAACGGATCTCCGATACCTAAGTTAGTTTCTCTAAGAGAGTAAGTGTCTAGGACTTTTTTAAGGTTGCAAAAGCCCTGAAAATTTGGTAGAATATGAGATATTTATAGGGTTAGGGCCAGCCATATAGTGTTTAATGGAAAGATATTCTCTAAATATTCCCAATATAGTTAATAGGAAATAATATCTTGAGATAATGGGGTAATTATCCCTAATTGATTTAAATTAGGATTACTTACTTAATTGGAGTCAATCTTCAATAAGGAATGTATTAAAGATAGGATTTGGGTAATTAATCCTTATCTTTAATTCCTTGCCAAGGGCAGGTAAGCTGTGTGCAGTCGTATTCAGCTGCTGAGACCTCCAGAGGTGTGAGCTGTGCGTTGAAGCATCTAAGAAGCTTGCCCATTTATTGAGGGCAATCTTGTCTTTCTTGAATAAAAGTCCACGTGTCACCTCTAGAATATTTGGGATTATTTTAAGCTCCACAAATGCCCCCACACCTACTGTGCTGCACACAAGAAAATGATAGTAGGTGTAGGAATCCCAAGCTGCTTAGGCTTGTAGAATTGCCTCCCAATTTGAACTTGATCTTCTTTATTGATTTGGAGATAGACTTCTTCTAGGAAAGTTTAAAATAATTGCCCCTATACCTATTTAATTATGCCTTAAGCAGGGGATTAAATAAATTTGAAGAACAATCATTATTCCAACAAGGAAGAGAAGCTAGAGGAAATTTTTATTCCCTCTCCCCTAGCGTTCTTCTTTTCTTGCCCTTGCAAAGAGTCGTCTCTCGTTGTAGTTATTCTTCTCCGTACCGCACCAAGGTAAGAAAATTTTGAATTTTCTTCTTCTTGAATTTTTGGGAGCCTTGGGGCTTGAAAAATTGGCTCGGCAGGGGCCGAGGTGGTGAATGGTGCGCAGCAAGGAGGCCACAGTACAACAGATGGTGTGGCACGGTGGGCAAGGGCGCGGGGGCACTGGGTTGGCCGAGCCGTGAGGCTCTAGCCCTTTTAAATGTGCTTGGCGAGGGCCAAGTTAGGTGAAGCAAGCTCGAGCCTGCAGTAGCAGGCGAGATGAAGCAAAGGAGACTGGCCGAGAGGCCTTAAGGCCTGCTTGGAGTGCGCTGGGCGCGGAGGATGGAAGATGGGTAGAGGCATGGGCCTCCCCTTCACTGAGCAATACGGCTTGGGCCGCGTCCATGCTACTCCTTGCAAATATATATATATGCATATATCCTTTTTCTTCTTCTTTTTTTATTTTTTTTTATTTCTTTTTTATTTTTTATTTTTTTTGCAAGCTGCCTTCCAAATATTTTTCCTCGTACTTTTTGCAAAGACTTTGAGATGTCTTCCTCCGACCGCAAAAGTGACAAATATCTTCCACCCTTGTATCGTCAAGGTGGTTCTTCCGGCAAGGTGGGTTACTTGAAGGCTGCACATGTCAAGATCAATTCCGAAGAGTTGTTTCGGGATTTCCTTAAGGTGTACAAGCATGTGATTCCGTCAAGGGTTCGCGTTAAGCGGGTGAAAGATGATAGCGGGCATGAACTATACGGCGAGGGTGCCACTACTAGGAATAGGGCCATCAAATTCCATCCATATTACTTCGTGTTGGGATTCACTTTTCCCATGCTACGTATTTTCCATGAGGTGATTTGCTCTATGAAATGTGCGCCTACTCATGATGCGTGATTTATGCGCACACAAATTAAACCCTCTTTTTGACGATTTGTAGTATAAGTGCAAGTAGGGATCGTTCTGGACCGGGGATTAGGAGGGATTGCAAATCTCTTGGAAACTGACTCAAAAACGTAAAATAAAGTTTAAAACACTAAACTAGACTCAAAGAATGCAAAATTAAAATTTAAAACACTAAGACAAACCAAAAACTCAAAATGCTTTAAAAACACAAACTAATTTAAATTCTAACTAAAATGAGCATTAAAGCAAAAGGGGGATTGAGGTTTTTACGAAAATTGAAATAACGAAACAAGTTAATAAACTAGACAGAATGTAAATATGAAGTTTATGGATGAATGCTAGCTAAGGGGTTCATCTCCATACATGTTACACTTGCATACAAGATTGATTCTCAGTTGGTCTTTCGATAAATTATGAAACTCAATGCTCCAAGTTAATTAGGTTCGCTTAAATTAACTTTCAGATTTCCCTAGATTCGTTGGATTGAATGGAATACGCATTACAACCAAATTATTCTTAATCAAAGTCCCTAACTATGGAATACGCATGATAGAGACATTCAACAAAGATCATTAAGTTCAACAGAAATCATAAACATCGACGAGGCATTCGTTACTATGGAATACGCATGAAACTTATGCCAAGAATTCGTTTAACGCGATTATGAGCAACCTCCACTACTTGTGAATATAAGTTCGTAACGTTTAGGTGAAACTCACTTATATTCTAGCGTCATATTCATGCATGAAAATTAAGCTTGCAATCTCAATGAACATACATAAATAAGTTATCAATCAAACAGTTAAACGAATTGAATCCACAACTTATGAAATTCCAACGAAAGTTAATCAATTCATATTGCAAATATAAACATAGTTTCGAATCACCCCCTAGCTAAAGGGGGGTTTATTTCCTCATAACTTTGAAATTAAAGAAACACCTAAACATTCCAACAACTCAAACTTGAATTGTATGAACGTTTAGGCACTCTTCTCTTCCATTCCTCATACGTACAAAACAAAGAGAATTGAATTTAAACTTTGAAATCAAAGAAACACCTAAACATTCCAACAACTCAAACTTGAATTGTATGAACGTTTAGGCCCTCTTATCTTCCTCGTTATTGTAGCACAAGGTCTAAGGTGAGGTTTGGGGGATTATGGAAATGGTAGAGGAGTGGTTTGGAGGGTTGGGAAGTGGTGGAAATGGAAAGATGGTTTTGGATTCTAAGGGGACTCACGGCAAAGAGAAGGAATGGAAGTGTTTGTGGTTTGTTGTGTATGAAATGAGAGATGAATTGAATGATGGGAATGCAAGGGCTTTTATAGGAGAATGAAGGTATAAATGGATGTTTGTTTAAGCATGCAAGTGGCTAATTAATGATGGACAAATAGCTAGGAAAACATGTGAAAGCTGGAATTTGCATGTGAAGGTGTTGGAATGTGAATGAAGGCCACGGCATTGAAGGTTTTGGTGCATGTGTTGGCTGATTTGTTTGTTGGGAAAAGCTTGTGAAAGCATGTGAATGTTGTTTGTGTGAAGTGTGTGTGAATGCATGTGGATTAAAGAGTGAATGATGACTGAAATAATGATGGAAAATAGCTAGGAAAAGTATGGAATGCATGTGAAATGTAAAGGGAAAAGCTGGAAATGCTAGTGTGTTCTGAAAATGGGAATGAAAGCCACGGCAAAGGCTTGTGGATGAGTTGGAAAAGCATGTGTTGAATGATTTCTTGGTGAGGGATGTGGAGTGGTTGAATGTGGTGCAATGATAATGTTTTGTGGCTGAATTGGTGGTGGAATTATGATGGGAGTGCATGTGGAATGTAGATGTGTAGGTGCTGAAAATGCATGTGAATGCATGCTGGAAATGGGAGTGAAATGCACGGTATTGGATTAGGGGGAGCATGTGCTTGTAGGGTTGATATGTTTGAAGATGCATGTGTTGAATTGGTGGTTGAATGATGAAAGAATAAGTGAATGATTATGATAAGTGATAAGTGAATGATATGTGGTGAGTGATAAATGAATGGAAGTGATAAGTTAAGTGGTTATTGATATGTAGATGAATGAATGATATGATAAGTAATGAATGAATGATATGTGGTTATTGATATGTAGATGAATAAATGATATGATAAGTAATAAATATATGATATGTGGTGATGATAAGATAAGTGTATGATATGATAAGTGGTGAATGAAGGAGTGGAATGTTGGAATGTTATGCACGACTAAGGATATAGGAAAGGTTTAAATATCCTAAAACTAAAGGGAACAAGGTTCCGACACTTTGGTCTTCAATTAGGTTTTCAATTTCGTCCAACACTTTGGCTCCAAGCATAAGCTATCCATCCTTAGCCCAAAAGTGCTCCAAAATGCATCTTTTTGCTCCTTTAGCCCTTTCAACCTACAAACACACGAAAATAGCTTAAAGTACTAAAATAACTAAAGAAACATAACGTAAATGCACGAGAACAAGCCTTTTAAGTCGCATGAATATGCTCCTATCAAATACCCCCACACTTATCTTTTGCTAGTCCTCGAGCAAAACAGAAAGAAAAACAAAACAAAACCAAACGAAACAAAACAAGTAAAACACAACCTAAACCTTCCAACAACCGTCTTAGGGATTTCCAATGCACATGACACGTTAAAAATCATCATTCCCACAGATTTTAGTCATCTTCACACTTAAGTACATTCTTAATCATAGTCACCATATACTAGTTCACAATTAAGCATTTAAAACCATGTTTTGAATGTAGTAACATGCCTTAGAGAATTTGCTCAATTCCTTACAAGATATGCACTCGATTTTCACTCAGATTTTCTAACTACACACCCTAATCTATGTGAGAAGATTGATGTAAACATGAAAACGAACACTCACATACATGTATCACAAAGAACGCAATTTCTGGAGTTAATAAGCATGTTTAGATATGATCTCATGAATGGAATGCTACTACTTAGATGCGAGAACCAGTGACACCATATGCTCATACCAAGTTCAAACTCCACAAATTGAAACACATAACACTCAAGATAGAAGTCAAGGGTTGTAACGGGGCTAGGGTATTGGCTAACAATGAAAGGTGAAGGATAAACAAACATTCTTAAAGCAATAGTGAGCAAAGCATTTGAATCAACTTAGAATTCACTTTTGAATGAAAACTCAACTTTTGAACAAAAAGGGAGAATTTAGACAATTTACGCCCAGAATTGGTGTTTTGGAACCTTTCTTCAATCACTTATTCTTTTCTCTTTTTTTTTTATTTTTTTTTTTTTTTTTTTTTCTTTTGAATCTCAAAACATAAACATTCTCTCCCCCACACTTATTTTCTTTCATAATGTAACTCAAAAGGAATTTATTTAAGTCATGCTCACTATCTTTTAAGAACAAGGGTAAGGACGGTCATATTCTAGGTTAGGTGAAGATAAAGTGGGTTAACAAAGAACATGGGTTAACATGGCTCAACGGGGGTAAAACTTACAACATATACGAAATATGGGAAGCGAGGCTATTTGGCTATGGTGGCAACTACACAACTTCATCTTGATATATGTTATGCAAATCAATAACATGCTTTGAATGAAATGGGCATGAGTTCTAGCATTTGGAACTATATGATGAAACGCCTTCTAAGTAGTAACCAAGCAAAGAATAATGAGATCATGCAACGACTTTAGAAAACAAGAAATCACAGATTATACTCTCCAAAGAACGTTATAGGCTCAAGTCTCTCAGGGTTGTAGCATTTGTTTGAGTTCCTTCCTTCAGGCATGTTACAAAAACTAAATTTTCTTTTATGATTGCATGTGAAGTCATACATTATAACCATAACCAAGCATATACCAAGAGTAAATCAAACTTTTCTCTATGTTATAACTCTTTCTAACCGTCATGCAATTATAAACCAAATCCTAATCATAACGTTGGAAGGTTCCCTAAGACACAAAAACAACTCAAAACACTCTTTTTAGGCTTTTCAAAAAAAATGTTTTTCAAATTTTTATGTGATTTTCGGAGTTATAAAACAAAACATGCTAAAACAGTTTAAAAACACCTTAAAAACATTTAAAACAGCAAGGAACAACACTTGAAGTTATGGGTGATAAAATTCAACGAATTTGCATCAACATACTTAGTTATCCCCCCACACTTAAATCAAACATTGTCCTCAATGTTTTAAGCATAGATTCATACAAAGCATAAGTAAATACACAAAAAGCACTTTAAACATACTAAACATGGCAGAATGTAATTAACAAAGAGAAGAGTTTAGAGACGCAAATCTGGTTATAGAGTGTAAATTCCATCTTCTCCTTGGTAATTGCATTGAGGCTTTGATCTTTGTGATTCCACAGGCTTACTCTCGAACTGGTTTCCGCCCATCGTTGATTTTCCTTTGTGCTACTTCTTGAACTGGGCAGCAGGATGGTTCTTTTGGTCTCCTCCTTTGGTCTGAGCTTACTCCTTTGGTCTGTTTCTTTGTTCAATCTTTCCAATTTGTATTGAAAAGGGTTGGAGGATAACTCAGCCTAAGCTTGTCTCCACATGCTTCAATGTATCATTTTCACTTGCCTTACTCGCTTCCCTTTGCAGAAGTGGTCCCTTCTCCGGAAGTGTATCAACCGTTGAAGATGACTACTCGAGAGCAACGCTAGGTAAGCAATCAGGAATAGATCCCAGGCAGTTGGCTCCAGATCGGAAGATTGACTCCAAGTGCCGGCTGATTGCTTCTTTTACTTTGCCATGCGAGTAAGAACAAGGACAAAGAAAAAGACAGGGAAAGAGCATGATATGAGATACTTTTGCTTTTGACCTTGATGATATGAGATACCTTTGCCTTGAAGAAGCGGTGAATGAATCAGCACAAGCTTCAATCCGCCGTTTCCTCCTGGGTCATATGTACTCCAGGCATCTGGTATCATCTTTGGGGAAGAAGAAAGAATTGAGTATTTTGAAAGGCTTTGCTGGGAGTGCGCCCTCAGAGGTGAGGGAGAGTTGGGCAATTTCTTCAGGTTTTCCCTGCCATAAAAGACGAAGGTCGACATATATAGAGATAATATCAAGTGGTGGTACTTTTTACCCTTGTCGACAAACGTTTTGATCCCGCAATTCCGGCTTTTTGAAATAGTGGCGCCTCTTCGATCTTTGAATACGCCTCTTCGATTTCCGAGCAGGCGCCCCTTCGATTTCTGAACGACGCCCCTTCGCTTTCTGAATGACACGTGGTAGTGCAGATGCGGCTCCTTTTGACAAAGCTGCACGCGTTTTCTGAAAAGCAGAGAAAGCGTCGCCGAACTTTGCGCTTGTCGGCTAAAGAGGTGTAGTTGCGATGATGGCCTCCACGTGCGTCTTCTGAAAAGCCGAGAAAACGTCGCCTAAATTACGCCGGAAAATCCGGCTCTTTGAATCGGTGGACGCGTTGCCTTGGCTTTTTATAGAGCTATCAATCACCCCAACACACACACTCTGAAGATTTCCCATTCCTGAAACTCGACTCCGACCCTTTGAAAATTTACTCCATCAACCCCTATCTTTAAACACCTTTGAAAAAATGGCAAACTCATCGAACCTTAGCTTGGAATTGAGCCTTAGCAGTGATACGGGCGCGCCCCGTCAAGGTAATGTATGGCGCCCTTCTTTTTTATCTTCTAACGGTCCTCTTTCAGGTGAAGACTCTGTGATGCAGGACGCCACAACAGCTACAATAGTAGCTAAAAACCTCCTCACTCCAAAAGATAGTAGGCTGCTGTCAGGACGGTCCGATGAGTTGGCCGTTCAAGAGTCCCTTGCACTTAGTGTTCAGTGTGCGAGCTCTGTGTCCAACATGGGCCTACGCCTGCTTGCCCGCTCCCGTCAGGTGGAATCGTTGATGGCAGAGGTGGAAAGACTTAAGCAAGAGATCCAGCAGCTTAAGTACGAGAATAGAAGTTTGCATGTGCTTGCAAATAACTATTCGTCGGGGATGAAGAGGAAGCTTGATGAGCTGCAAGAATCTGAGGGTCGAATTCACAGTGACCGTCAAAGGCTTGCGTCTTATCTCCAGAGGCACCTTTTTCCTGGGTCATCCAGCGCTTGGCCAAGTATTGAGGCCTGGAATGCTCTAGCTCCGATGTCTCCCGCTCCGATGCCTTCCGCTTCGATGCCTCCCGCTTCTATGCCTCCCGCTTCTGCGCCTTCCGCTTCTGCGCCTCGTAGTGGGACTTCACGCAAACAACCTTTGTGAAGCACCACCTTTCTCCATGTTTAGTATCTTTCTTTTTTTTTTCTTTTTTTTTTCTTTTTTTTTATTTTATTTTATTTTTTTTTTTTTTTTTAACATAAATAAAATCAAACGGCATGGAATTTATCTTTGAATGGGCGGTGATACTTGAAATGATCCGGTAATAGTTTAAATTCTAGATTGGGTGCTTGAATCATTAACCACATGTTAGTATAAAAGAAAATTGAAATTCGGGGAGGCGGCTTACCTGTGTGCTCCAAAATGAACTCCAAAATAAACACCCCTTCGAAAGTTATGACTTGTCCCGTGTCATAAAATCCAACTTCCTTGGGAATTGTGGTTTCAAATTTGTCCTCTTTGATGCCTTCTACATCTTCTCCAGCCACTACCTTCTCTTGAATCATTCTTCTTGGTGTACAAAGTCCTTTGAAGAATTCAACACCATCTAAAACTTGCTGTGTTGCACCAAGAATTTGAATAGCATTTTGCACCTTTGGGAAGGCTTCCACGATGTCCTTTTTACTCTCTTCTTGGTTGGGAATCAAAAACCTGCTAGGAAAAGGGACATTGGGTGGAATAACATCAGAATAACATGAAATTGGGACGTCCTTACTGGTGGTGGGTGGTTTAGAGGGCTTAGGGGGCTGCGGCAAGGGTTGTTCTACCCTTTCCGTGTGCATGTCTTCTTCCTCCTCCTCAATTAGCAGCTCTTCATCCACTTCTAGGCTATGTTTGGACATTTTTAGGTCAGCTCCAACCTCCATAGCACTTCCCAAAGTGATAGCATTATGGATTTCAAAATCTTCATTCGAGTTTTCAATAGTTGAGTTGGAGAGTTCACTTTGCTCTTGAATTTGTTTCATGAACTCCATAATCTGCCCAAATTGCTCGTCCAATTTACCCAACTTCTTGTCTTGATTTTGTTCGTCCTGCGTCAAAGAGGTTAGTAATTGAAAATTTTTATCATTATCCATGGACATACTTGAACTTGATTGGAATTGTTGTGGGGGAGGTTGTGGTGGCTGCATAGGTGTTGTATTGAACTCCTCATATGGTTGCCAATATGCTTCTTGTTGAGCCTCCTTGGCTTGATTTTGTGACCCATGCGCCAAAGAATTTATTTCATTAAGAATTTGAATATAATCTACTGGCAAACTTGAATTTAATTGAGCATATTGCATATGAAGTTGTGGTGGCTGCATAGGTCTTGAATAGAACTCCTCATATGGTTGCCAATATGCTTCACGTTGAACTTGTTGATCTTCCCCCCATATTTCGTTTGAATGATCCCTCCAATCTCTTTGTGGACATTGATTGGCTTGAAATCCTTGCCTATATGAAGCACCAAATGTAGGGACACTCTGCATTGTGGTCCTTTCGGCATACGGCGACAATTTAGAAGTAAGATTTGCCAATTGAGCTTGAATGCTAGCAAAATCCATATCTTACTTCTCTAGTACCTAAAATCAAAGAAAGAGAACTAAATCAAATATCAAAAGTAACAACAAACAAAGAAAACAACACTAAGTTTAGAAACTAAAACGAAAACAACTAAACAAAAAAAAAGAAAAGAACCAAGGGATTAGCAAAGTTGCTAATCCCCGGCAACGGCGCCAAAATTTGATGCGTGATTTATGCGCACACAAATTAAACCCTCTTTTTGACGATTTGTAGTATAAGTGCAAGTAGGGATCGTTCTGGACCGGGGATTAGGAGGGATTGCAAATCTCTTGGAAACTGACTCAAAAACGTAAAATAAAGTTTAAAACACTAAACTAGACTCAAAGAATGCAAAATTAAAATTTAAAACACTAAGACAAACCAAAAACTCAAAATGCTTTAAAAACACAAACTAATTTAAATTCTAACTAAAATGAGCATTAAAGCAAAAGGGGGATTGAGGTTTTTACGAAAATTGAAATAACGAAACAAGTTAATAAACTAGACAGAATGTAAATATGAAGTTTATGGATGAATGCTAGCTAAGGGGTTCATCTCCATACATGTTACACTTGCATACAAGATTGATTCTCAGTTGGTCTTTCGATAAATTATGAAACTCAATGCTCCAAGTTAATTAGGTTCGCTTAAATTAACTTTCAGATTTCCCTAGATTCGTTGGATTGAATGGAATACGCATTACAACCAAATTATTCTTAATCAAAGTCCCTAACTATGGAATACGCATGATAGAGACATTCAACAAAGATCATTAAGTTCAACGGAAATCATAAACATCGACGAGGCATTCGTTACTATGGAATACGCATGAAACTTATGCCAAGAATTCGTTTAACGCGATTATGAGCAACCTCCACTACTTGTGAATATAAGTTCGTAACGTTTAGGTGAAACTCACTTATATTCTAGCGTCATATTCATGCATGAAAATTAAGCTTGCAATCTCAATGAACATACATAAATAAGTTATCAATCAAACAGTTAAACGAATTGAATCCACAACTTATGAAATTCCAACGAAAGTTAATCAATTCATATTGCAAATATAAACATAGTTTCGAATCACCCCCTAGCTAAAGGGGGGTTTATTTCCTCATAACTTTGAAATTAAAGAAACACCTAAACATTCCAACAACTCAAACTTGAATTGTATGAACGTTTAGGCACTCTTCTCTTCCATTCCTCATACGTACAAAACAAAGAGAATTGAATTTAAACTTTGAAATCAAAGAAACACCTAAACATTCCAACAACTCAAACTTGAATTGTATGAACGTTTAGGCCCTCTTATCTTCCTCGTTATTGTAGCACAAGGTCTAAGGTGAGGTTTGGGGGATTATGGAAATGGTAGAGGAGTGGTTTGGAGGGTTGGGAAGTGGTGGAAATGGAAAGATGGTTTTGGATTCTAAGGGGACTCACGGCAAAGAGAAGGAATGGAAGTGTTTGTGGTTTGTTGTGTATGAAATGAGAGATGAATTGAATGATGGGAATGCAAGGGCTTTTATAGGAGAATGAAGGTATAAATGGATGTTTGTTTAAGCATGCAAGTGGCTAATTAATGATGGACAAATAGCTAGGAAAACATGTGAAAGCTGGAATTTGCATGTGAAGGTGTTGGAATGTGAATGAAGGCCACGGCATTGAAGGTTTTGGTGCATGTGTTGGCTGATTTGTTTGTTGGGAAAAGCTTGTGAAAGCATGTGAATGTTGTTTGTGTGAAGTGTGTGTGAATGCATGTGGATTAAAGAGTGAATGATGACTGAAATAATGATGGAAAATAGCTAGGAAAAGTATGGAATGCATGTGAAATGTAAAGGGAAAAGCTGGAAATGCTAGTGTGTTCTGAAAATGGGAATGAAAGCCACGGCAAAGGCTTGTGGATGAGTTGGAAAAGCATGTGTTGAATGATTTCTTGGTGAGGGATGTGGAGTGGTTGAATGTGGTGCAATGATAATGTTTTGTGGCTGAATTGGTGGTGGAATTATGATGGGAGTGCATGTGGAATGTAGATGTGTAGGTGCTGAAAATGCATGTGAATGCATGCTGGAAATGGGAGTGAAATGCACGGTATTGGATTAGGGGGAGCATGTGCTTGTAGGGTTGATATGTTTGAAGATGCATGTGTTGAATTGGTGGTTGAATGATGAAAGAATAAGTGAATGATTATGATAAGTGATAAGTGAATGATATGTGGTGAGTGATAAATGAATGGAAGTGATAAGTTAAGTGGTTATTGATATGTAGATGAATGAATGATATGATAAGTAATGAATGAATGATATGTGGTTATTGATATGTAGATGAATAAATGATATGATAAGTAATAAATATATGATATGTGGTGATGATAAGATAAGTGTATGATATGATAAGTGGTGAATGAAGGAGTGGAATGTTGGAATGTTATGCACGACTAAGGATATAGGAAAGGTTTAAATATCCTAAAACTAAAGGGAACAAGGTTCCGACACTTTGGTCTTCAATTAGGTTTTCAATTTCGTCCAACACTTTGGCTCCAAGCATAAGCTATCCATCCTTAGCCCAAAAGTGCTCCAAAATGCATCTTTTTGCTCCTTTAGCCCTTTCGACCTACAAACACACGAAAATAGCTTAAAGTACTAAAATAACTAAAGAAACATAACGTAAATGCACGAGAACAAGCCTTTTAAGTCGCATGAATATGCTCCTATCAACTCAGTGCTCCCCAAATGCAATTCATGCGATGGTGGGGTTCTCAAACTTGAGCAAGTTCTTTGATCTTGGCTTCACCATTAATGAGTTCTGGTACTTCTTTGAGATCGGCTACAAGGAAGGTGTGGGACAGCTGAGGTCTCACCATAGGTTATTCGATGCTTCTAGCAAAGGTGACCATGAGTGGGCGAGAGACACCTTGGAGGTGAGTGGAGAGTGGGAGTGTGACTCTTCTCCTGAGTTGCGTGTCCCAACTACCTTTATCAATGGTAAGTAAACTACTTCATTCTTGTCCTGCTTGAATTTTTTGTTGAGCTGCTCCATGACTTCAATTTGTTGATCGCCTTTCCTACTTTGTGTAGATTCAGAGTTTGGCTCAACTCCAAAGACTTCGGCAAATATAAAGAAAGTACACATTGCCTTGGGCATTCCTACTGAGTACCGTGAGTGGCGCTGGCTGCTCAGCCCTCTTCGTCGAGAAAAGGGTGGCCTGCCTCCGAATAAAGAGATAAAGCGGATAAAGAACAAGGTGTTGGCTCGCTCAATCGCTACTATAAAACTTGCTGCCAATAAGGGTGGAAAAAAAAAATCTTTGTCAACAGCCTATGAGCCTTCAGCCTAGAAGAAGCCAAAGACCTTCTTCTGCTGCTTGTGGGAGCTCGTCTGCTTCCGAGAAGCTTATCATTGATCTAACTTCCCCCAAGGGAGCGAAGATGATCGTTAAGCCTGAGCCTGTGAAACGTGCTGCTCCGAAGGTGACCACATCTATTACTGAGAGATTTGCTCAGCGGAAAAGTTCGGTGGTGTCTCTGGTGTCTCGGTTTGTGTTGAGGCATCCATCGGGAGCTAAGTCTAGCTCCACTTCTGAGAGGCTTGCCGCTATGAAGAGTGGGAAAGTGGATTTTGCTGCTAAAGTGGTGTTTGGGCCTCTTTCTCCTTCTACCATGGCTGACTCATTTGCTGAGAAAGGGAAATCTGCTTGCACCAGGCAATTGTGAGAAATCCACCGAGTTTGAGGTTGGAGAGTTTCCTGAAGTTTGTGCGCTGCTGAAGGCTGACCTACTTAAAGACGTCGATGCATGCACCAAGTTTGTTGACAATGTTAGGAAAGTTATTGTCCATTCAGACTCTTTTTCGAAACGTCCTGCCTACTCGAGGAAGTCCTCCGTGATTACTACAATGCATAAGACTTAGATCCTGGCAGCTGAGTCTATGCTCGTTGATCAGGATGTTGTCAAGTGTGCTAAGGAAGTCGAAATGGCGTTGGTGGCTCAGCTTCGCTTGGCTGTTGAAAAGATCGAGAAGCTCGAATCTAAACTCGTCATTTTGAAGGGGTCTGATGTCTCTGGCCTTACTTATTTGCAGATGGAGATCGCTCATCAGGAGGTCACCCATTTGAATGTTAGGTTTAGTGTGACTCAAGCGATGTTGGAAGCTGCAGTTGATCTGCTTGATTTCTTGTTTGAGGTTGCCTTTGGTGGGGCAGCTGAAGGTCAGGCAGTCCGGGTAGGGGCGGCTGAGGATGAGCTGATAGAAGCTTTAGCTGCTGGGAATGGCAAAGCTACTGAAGGCGCGACAGTCGAGGAACCAATGGTTGCGTAAGCTGCTAAGGAGTAGTCTTTTTGCTTAGACTTTAGGAGTTTTTTCTTTTTCTTTTTTTTTTCTTCTTTGCTTGAACTTTGTTGGCCTTCGATCCGGTTTATCAATTTGCTAGAAATTTAATAAACAACTTTCCTTATCTTTGCTTCATCCTTCTATTTTGCCATGTCATTTGTGAAACTTTACCGTAGGACGGGCAGCTGGGTGAGCTACTTCAATGAAGCAATTGGTCCCACGTTGTCACTTAGGTTTTAGTTTTGGCTTCGGGGCTTCGGGAGCCTTGCTTGCTTGAGGCATCTTGCAAAACTTTATCGTAGGACGTGCAATTGAGTTGGCTACTTCGATGGAGCAGTTGACTCACGTGGTCATTTTAGGCTTCAATTTTGGCTTTAGGGCTTCTAAAGCTTTATCTGCAAAAGGAAAAAATGTGAGATTTCCAACTTATAGAGTCGGCAGCCGAACTCATTGTCTTCATAGGAGGCAGGCAAGTTCGCATAGCTACTATAGCTGTGAATCTCGGCTTTAGGTAGCTTCGTGAGCTTTAGCCTTCCCGAGGTATGTTGCGAGATATTTGACTTATAGAGCCATCAGCCGGACTAGTATTCTCATAGGAAGCAGAGGAGGTAAGTATAGCTGTTATAGTCGTGACACTCGACTTTAGTGGCTTCTTAAGCTTCGACCCTCCCAAGGCGTGTTGCAAGATTTTTGACTTATAGAGCCGTCGGCACGAGTCTCTAAAGTCGTCGGCTGGACTTGTGCCTCTCATAGGAAGCAGAGGAGGTCTGCATAGCTATTATAGTCGTGACACTCGACTTTAGTGGCTTCTTGAGCTTCGACCCTCCCGGGGTGTGTTACGAGATTTTTGACTTATAGAGCTACCGACTAGACTTGTTCTTCTCGTAGGAAACAGAGGAGGTCAGCGTTGCTGCTATAGTTGTGACACTCGACTTTAGTGCCTTCTTGAGCTTTGGCCTTCCCGAGGCATGTCACAAGATTTTTGACTTATAGAGCCATCGACCTGACTCGTGCTTCTCGTAAGAAGCAGAGAAGGTCCGCGCAGCTACTATAGTCGTGACACTCGACTTTGTCCTAGCAAAACTTAAACCATAGACCGTCAACCAGAAATGCTGCTTGTAAATAAGCATGCGAGTTCCCGTAGTCATAACAGGCGTAAGTTTCAGCTTATGGGCTGCCTTGGGCCTTTAGCCGTCAGGTTGTCGGCCAGGTGTCTTACTTACAAAAGCAGATAACCCACTTAACCACTTCAGCCGTCATCCCTAGCTCTCGAAGGCGCTTTTTAGCTGAGGTGTAGGCGAAGTTATTGCTCAGAGACCATATCCTTCAAAGTCACAGCTTTGATCCCGCAGGTCGCTTAATTAGTATTGCAACACTTTAAAATCAAGCCACTTCATGAAGCTTTGCACGTCGAGGACAAACCATCTTGTCACACGAACTCTTTCATGGGCAGGGGTCCTGCACTTAGCGTCTCTTCTGGTTAGAGACCCGGGATCCTGCGGAATTGAATTCTTCAGTTGGCTAAGTCTATTCCAGTAGAATGACTATTTTGGCCAATTATTAGAGTCGTCCAACTCAGGTAGTCACTGACATTAGGGGAAACTGAGCAGTCGTACCACCCATCCACGTCTGGATATTCCGGATACGCCATGTCTAAACGTGCAGATGACGTCTTCTGTTTGTCACAAGGTGATTATGCCATGTCTGCAGGGCAGTGGCCATCTTACACCATATCTACAGGGCAGCAGGCGTCTCACACCATGTCTGCCGGGCAGCGGGTGTCTTACACCATATCTGCCGGGCAACAGGTATCTTACACATGTTCGTTAAGCAGCGGGTGTCTTGCACCATGTCTGCAGGGAAGCAAATGTCTTGCACCATGTCTGCCGGGCAGCGGGTGTCTTCTACTTATCGCAGGAGTTGGTCAATTTGTTTATGCATTTAGCCCAGGCTTGTGAATAATTCCTTCAATCTTCATTGAGAATAGATGCTTTTATTATTTTTGTCGTAGGCAGTAATGTCATAACAACTAATAATTCTCTGCATACGAGGTCTTGTGCGTTAAGCTGCTTTAGTCTTCAAACTTTTTCGCCTTAAACAGGGTTCAAGGAGCAGTGGGAGGTCACACGTAGTACTTTCTCAGGTTGTAAGCATTCCACAGCTTGTCGATTTCTTTGTCGCTCATAGTGGTGAGGGTGTAGCTGCCCCTTCCGCCTACTCAGCTGATTTTGTACAGACCTTCCCAGATGAGAGCCATCTTTTTAGAGCCTTCCTGTCGAGCGGCGATGAAGGCTTTTCTGAGGACTAAGTCTCATGGTTGGAACTGACGAATTTTTGCCCTTTTGTTGTAGCTGGAGCAAAAGATGCTGCTGATAGGCCGCAATGCGAGTAATAACCTTCTCGCGCTCTTCCTTTTCCAAGTATAAATTGGTGGCCATCTCCTTTTTGTTCTGCTCGAGGTTCAATAGTACAATGCTGATGCTTGGCACTACGACATTGGGAGGAATGATCACCTTAGAACCGTATACTAGTGAGAATGGAGTTTCACCAGTTGCCCATCTTTTAGTGGTGCGATATGCCCATAGAACACCGGGGAGCTCGTCTGGCCACTTACCTTTCTTGTCTAAGAGGATCTTCTTAAGGCAGTCAAAAATGGTCTTGTTGGACGCCTTTGCCTGCCCATTGCCCCTGTGGATATCAGGGCGTGGACATGTGCTGCTTGATGCCATATTTTTCGAAGAACTTCGCCAAGTCTTTTCCGACAAACTGTGGACCATTGTTGATGATGATGGAGTGTGGGATGCCGAAGTGGCAAATGATGTTCTTTTATATGAAGCGCTTTATATCCGTCTAGATAGTTGTGGTCATGGGTTCGGCATCGACCTATTTTGTGAAGTAGTTAGTCGCTACGATCATTATGCATCTACCCTCAGTAGTAAGCAGCATTGGTCATACCAGGTCAATCGCCCACTGCATAAATGGCCATAGGCTCATTTACGGGTGGATTTCGTTGCAGGTAGTGCGGGCACAGGCTTGAAGCGCTGGCAGCTGTCACACCTTTGTACATACTCCTTAGCGTCTTAATGCATGGTCAGCCAATAATAGTCAGCGTTGAAAGCTTTTTGCAACAAGAAACGACCTCCATAATGGTTTTCATAGACGCTTTCGTGGATTGAGCTAAGAATCTTCAGGTCGTTAGGAGGCGATAGGCAACAAAGATGTAGTCCTGAAAAAGATCTTCGAACGAGCATGCCATTCCACATGTAGTAACGTGCTGCCTTCATTTGGAGCTTTCTGGACTTCAGTCGGTCTGCAGAGAGTGTTCCATTGACTATGTAGTTGATGATAATATCTTGCTAACTCGGGCTTGTGCTGATCTACGCCACCTTGATTGCTGGTTCCTCATCTATGCTTAGTTTTTCCAAGTATTCAACTGGGATGGAGCGCCTGAGATAATGGTCTAATGCAGAGCCTAGGCTTGCTAGTGCGTCTGCGTGAGCATTTTCTACTTGTGGAACCTGAGTGAGTGTGTACGCTTGGAATGTCACTAGCTGCTCTCGTACCTTCTGAGGTATCGGGCCATCTTTGGATGCTTTACTGCATACTCCCTTGAGGTTTAGTTGGTGATCAGCTAGGAATCAGAATAAATCGCAAGCTTCTTCACTGCTAGGTCTTTTGCCAATTGAAGACCTGCAAGTAGGGCTTCATACTCCGCTTCATTATTTGATGCTTTGAAGCTCAGAGTGATCGCCTGCTCGAGCATCGACCCATTTGGGGTAGTGAGAACCAAGCCTGCTTCCGATCCTTGATGGTTGAATGATCCATCGACTTGCAAACACCAAAACTCTCCATCAGGTGGGGCAGGTACGGCTATGGCTTGCTTGGCTGCCTCCGGGGTGCTTTAGCTGTGTTGCTGCATCCTTTCAACTTGGGATGAATTCTGCTATAAAGTCCGCCAATTCCTGGGCTTTTATTGCCGTGCAGGGTTAGTATGCTAAGCCGTATTGACCAAGTTCCAACGCCCACTTCATCACTCATTGAGAAGCGTCTAGACTGTGCAAAATTGATCGCAGTAAGTACTGGGTCATGACGATGACCGGATGCCCTTGAAAGTAAGGTCTGAGCTTCCAAGCTATAACAACTAGCGCCAAAATTAGTTTTTCAATCTTCGAATATCTGGCTTTCGCATCAAGGAGAGCTTTGGATATGTAGAATACAAGCAGTTGGGCCCCCAACTCTTCTCGTACAAGGCTAGAGCTTACTGCTACTTCTAATACCGCCAGATAGATGTATAGGTTTCCACTACTTCTGGTTTGGATAGTAGTGGAGGTGATGTCAAGTACTGCTTCAGGTCCTGAAATTCTTTCTCGTATTCATCGTCTCATTTGTCCTTCTGCGCTTTTTTTATTGCCTTGAAAAAGGGTTTGCATTGGTCGATGGATCACAAAAGGAAACAATTGAGTGCAGCTGCTCGTCCAGCAGACTTTGGATCTCTTTCAAAGTTGTGGGTGATTTCATGTCCAAGATCACTTTGATCTGCCTTGGATGAGCCTCGATTCCTCGTTGGGTTAAAGGGTACCCTAAGAATTAGCCTGAGGAGACGCCAAATGTGCACTTGGCTGGGTTGAGCTTCATGTTGTATTCTCGGATAATGCAAAAATTTCTACCAAGTTGCGAGTGTGGTCTGACCGCTGCTTGTCTTTCACCATAATGTCGTCGACGTAAACTTCTATGGTGACCCTAATCTGCTTCTTAAACATCGTGTTTACAAGTCGTTGGTAGGTTGCTTTTGCGTTCTTGAGGCCAAAGAGCATGACCTTGTAGCAATATGTGCCTCACTCGATCACGCATATGGGCTTTTCTTTGTTAGACTTGTGCATGGCAATCTGATTATAGCCTGAGTACGCGTCCAAGAAGCTGAGCAGCTGGTTCCCGGATGTTGAGTCAACGAGTAAGTCAATTCGGGGAACCAGGTAGTAATCTTTAGGGCATACCTTGTTGAGATCGGTGTAATCCATGCATACTCTCCATTTGCCCTTCTCTTTTTTCATCACTAGCATAACGTTGGCCAGCCACGTTGAGTGTGCCATTTCCTCAATGAATCCGGCCTCTAGTAACTTGTTGATTTCCGCCTCAATAATCGCTACTCACTCAGGTGCGAAATGTCACATTTTCTGGATCACAGGTTTGGCAGCGGGATCGATGTGCAGCTTGTGACAAGCTATTGTTGGATCAATGACGGGCATGTCAAAGGGTGACCATGTGAAAACGTCACGATTTTCCTTAAGGAAAACCGTAACCTCTTCCTTTTCTGCTAGGCTCAGAAGTGAGTCGATTCTAGTTGTCTTTTCCAGCTAGTGAGGGTCAAGAATGATGTTTTCAGCGTCATTTTTGGGTTTCCATCCTAATTCATCTTCTAGGGCATTGTCGACCTTGACGCCATCTTTTTGACCTGTCTGCTGTAATTGATATTTGGCGGAGGTAGAGTCGTCTTTCTGCGCTTCAGCTGCTATTGCTCGGGCAAAAGATTTCTTCTTGGACTCCTTAAGAACTTGTATAGTGCATCGCCTGAACATGGCATGGTCGCCTTTGATCTCTCCGACTGCTCCTCCCGAGATGCAGAATCAAAATTTCTAATACTCAATCGATGTCACAGCTCCAATCCTCACTAGCCAGGGACGACCTAATACCCCGTTGTGAGGAGATAAGTTGCTGATGATCATGAAGGTCTGCGATGAGATAATCGGTAGGCTGGTTACGTCGAGTTTAATAGTGCCAATGGTAGTTGAGGTGAGTCCGTTGAATCCGGTCAAGACCTCTGTTTTGTGTTTGATAGTGCTTTCCAAGCCCATCTTTTGGATGACTGAAATTGTAGGAGGTTGACTGAGCTATCATTGTCCACCATAACTCTGTCAACGATAACGTGGGCCAGTTATATAGAAATCACCAGGGCGTCGTCGTAGGGAAAGTTTACTCCTTCAGCATGCTTCTCGGTGAAGCCAACGATTGGTCCAGGTACAATATCTACAACTTGAACCTGATTAACCGATCTCACCTGCTGGATCTTCCTCTTCTTGGAGTTATTGGTGGCCCCCAGATGCTCGGATTCAGCAAAGATTATGTCAATTTAGATTGTCTTGGTTAGGGGTTCGGCATCGGTATTTGCTTCTCACCTTGGTCGGGCAACTAATCTGTCGACAAACTGGTCGCACTTGCCGTCCTTCACGAGCTGCTCAAGGTACCTTTTCCATGTGGTGCAATCATTGGTTGTGTGCCTAGGACTTCTGTGGAATGCGCAGTATTTGGTCTGGTTCATCTTGAAGGTGTCGCCCCTTAAAGGTGACAGCGACTTAAATTATGGCTTGTCTTTGAGGTCGCGAAGGATTTGGCTGATTGGGACTGAGAACTTGGTGTGTGTCTTGGTGTTGTGCCTCCCTTTGTTGGGGACCGGTCCCTGCATTTGTGTCCTGGCTTGTTTTTGTTGTTGAGCAGTTTATCGCTGGCCTTCTTCTAAGTCGGTTCCGCATCTTTGCACGGTTGCTCAAGTGGCTTCTGGGAGTGCTTTTCCTTATCCCAGAAGGAGTGCTTTTCTGCCAAAGCATAAGAGTTTGCCAGGTACATGTTCTTGCCCATAATCAACTCTCCGAAAAGCGGGTGATGTGCTGGAAGCCCCTTTCAGAAAGCTGAACATGAGATGCTGTCATCGCATCCGACAATCTTTTCTTTCTCCTCCTTGAATCTTTTGACGTAAGTGCGGAGTGACTCCTCCGGGTCCTTATGTTAAAAAGGTGGTCAGACTTCTTTTTGATCGAGCGATAGGACAAATATTCCTTAATGAAAACCAAGGAAAGTTCGCTGAAGTTTCGGATTGAGCGTGGCAGCAGGGTATGGAACCAATCTTATGGCTCACCTTGGAGCATCATGGCAAAGATCTTGCAGATGTAAGCATCATTGTTGGCGTAGAGTATCATGGCACTTCGGTAGTGCATCAAATGTCTATCCGGACCTTCATCTCTCTTGAATAAGGTGAAATGTGGCGGGCTGAACTTCCGCGGTGGCTCCGACTGCTTAATCTCATCTGTAAAGAGTGACCTGCTCTCAATCTCGTCTGTAAAGGGTGACCTGCTCAAATTGGCCACATCTCTACAAAGGGCATCGTTAGTGGTGTCAATGCGCTGGAATCTACGCAGATGTTCTACTACGAGTCTTTGTACTTCCTCCTGGATTTACGCCTGGTGTAGCAGTAGAGCCTCCAGCACCCTCGGTGTTGATATGCCGATCCATATTGCTCTTCACCATGTCTTGCTCGTCTAGGTTGCGGTTGCAATGCACGTGGTTCATGATATGCTACGCACCGTCGCGCTTAGCGAAGGCTGCCAGTGGAACTCGAGCTGGACTGTTCTCGTGCTCTCCTCTAGGCGTCATGCGGCTGCCTACTCCATTGCCTCATAGGAGGATCTCCTTGTGGGCCTAGTTTCGTGTGGACGCTTCGCCTGGAATGTCTTGAGTGCTCGTTGGAGTGTGGACGCAATTTCAAATACACACTGACTCGTGAGCCAAGTCAGGAATGAACGCTTATCTGTGCATTTAGGCAAGATAAGACGTTTCCCCTAAAGCCCAAACAAGAGTGCACACTACCCAAATGCACGATTCGTGGTTGGCTGAACGGCTCTTTACGGGGACGCCACTGTAATGAGTCAAGTTCTTCTGCCCTTATCCTACTTTGGGACACTTCATCTGGGACGCACTGCATCTCGATGCACTCGAGGAGTTGGTTCACCAAGGTAGTTTGCTACACGAGCACGTTCGTCCAATTGGCGACCTACTGGGGCAGGTGACGCTTGCCATTTGGATTGGAAGAGCATGGAAAATGGGCGTGTCCAAGTGTGGTGGAAGTATAGTGGACTGCAGATACAAAGCGGGCATTCTTGCAAAAAAGTGGGGTGTAAGTAACCCTGAATTGATTGTGGGACCTGTGGTAGGAATTTGGATCGCTGGAGGTGGCCTCAAAATGGATTAGGCCACGGGCTGGGTCGTCAAAGCGGGTCGCTGGGCGCATTAGACCGGCGCCTGCTCGCCTTTGGCCTGCATGGCCATAAGCCCTCTTGGTCGTTGGGCTGCCACATCATGGCCTGGGCCCGTTGAGCTGCCTGGCTGGTAGCAGCTACCGCATTCTGCGCTCGGGTTTGGGCCTGCCGTGGAACAAGACCTACTACTGCAGTGGGCTGGGCCTCCTGCCCATGGGCTTGGAAGTGGACCTGGGTCTCCTGCCTAGGGTTTGGTAGGGTGCAGCACTGCAAGGGTGGAGGTGGCGTCGTGGCCTAATAGGTCACGGTAATGGTGGTAATGGCACGACTTTGCGGTGGTGGGGTTCCTCCTACCATCTCATTAAGCCTTGAGGACCTCCGACGTAGCGCTATGTCCTCGTCTCCACTTTCCAATCCAAATCCTTGAACGTACGGGGTTCTGTTCGTCATAGTTTTTGAATTTCCTACCATTGTATCCTTTCTCCATCGATTGATCAAGAAACTTTTCTAGGAAAAATTAATTGATACAACGTGTGAGAAATTCAACGTAACAGAAAATTGAAGAAACAAATGCGAGAGGCTTCTTCGAGTGTTTTGAATCAGCTCTCAATGAAAGCACCAATTTATCGATGCAAATTTCCGTCATCTTCAGTCTTGACGAAAATGTACTTGCAAAACAATCAACACCTTTGATTAGGGACCTAAACCTCACGTGCCCACGAGTTTGTGGGGGGGGGGGGTGGTTAGGTCAACTAATCTTCAATGCCTAAGTTAGTTTCTTTAAGAGAGTAAAGTGTTTAGGACTTTTTTAGGGTTGCAAAAGCCCTGAAAATTTGGTAGAATATGGGGTATTTATAGGGCTAGAGGCCGGCCATATAATGTTTAATGGAGAGATATTCTCTAAATATTCCCAAGATATTTAATAAGAAATAATATTTTGAGATAATAGGGTAATTATCCCTAATTGATTTAATTTAGGATTACTTGATTAGAGTTAATCTTTAATAAGGAATGTATTAAAGATAGGATTTGGGTAATTGATTCTTATCTTTAATTCCTTACCAATGGCAGATGAGTTGTGGGCAGTCGTATTCAGCTGTTAAGGTCTCCAAGGGTGTGAGCTGAGCGTGGAAGTATCTAATAAGTTTGCCCATTTATTGAGCGCAATCTTATTTTTCATGAATAAAAGTTCATATATCGTGTTTAGAACATTTGGGATTATTTTAGGCTTCACAAAATATTCAAAGAAAAATTACTCTAAATTTAATCTTCTTAGCATTATTTCATAAATAAATAAATAAAAACACTCAATCCAACAAGACATGCCAAGAAAGATAAAAAAAAAAAGAGTGAGCAATTCAACTCCCAATTTGCCTCTTCCCCACACCGAACGACAACAACTTGAGTATCGTTCAGCCACCCTTCACTACTTAAAAGTTGAAACACACAAAAAAGCACTTCATTTCCTCGTCTTCTTCATCTGTTTTTGAGCAAACTCCCAACCCGACAATGGCCGGCGCCACCACTCTGTCTCTCTCTCCAAACCCAAGCTTCACCACCTCCTCCTCCCACAAACCCTCTCTCTCTACCCCCAACTTTCTCAAATTCCCAACCCTATCCCCCACCCCCATCAAACCCCTCACCCACGCTCCCCAATCCCAACTCCCAATCTCACGTGCCACCTTCACCACGCGCACTGCCGCCTCCACAACCCCATCTACCACATTCCACGGCCTCTGCTACGTCGTCGGCGACAACATCGACACCGACCAGATCATCCCCGCTGAGTACCTAACCCTGGTCCCCTCCAACCCCTCCGAGTACGAGAAGCTCGGGTCTTACGCGCTCTGCGGCCTCCCCGCCTCCTACTCCACGCGCTTCGTCGATCCGGGAGAGACAAAGTCCAAGTATTCAATCATAATCGGGGGCGCTAACTTCGGGTGCGGGTCGTCGCGGGAGCACGCGCCGGTGGCGCTGGGAGCGGCGGGAGTGGCGGCGGTGGTGGCGGAGTCGTACGCGCGGATCTTCTTCAGGAACTCGGTGGCGACAGGGGAGGTGTACCCGCTGGAATCGGAGGGTAGGGTTTGCGAGGAGTGCAAGACGGGGGATGTGGTGAGCATTGAGTTGAGTGAGAGCCGTCTGATTAATCACACGACGGGGAAGGAGTACACGTTGAAGCCGATCGGGGACGCGGGCCCCGTGATTAGGGCTGGTGGGATCTTTGCTTATGCTAGGGAGGCTGGGATGATTCCTACTTTGACTTCTTAGGTTTTGTGTGTTTGACTTTGATAATTTGGGGTTTTTAATTAATTTGGGTTTTGTGTGTTTGTGTATGGTGATTAAGCTTAATGGTCGTGTATTATGAATTTATGATCTTGAAATAAAAGGAGTTTGTTTTGTTAGCACAAAACCGACATTAAGAATTAGGCCGTTTGATAACTATTTGATTTTTCGGTTTTTGAAAAGAAAATGATTGTCAAACAGACTTAAAACAAGCAAGGCTCCTCAAGTTTACTGGTACACAGATGGTACTGATTTCTTTCCGAACCTGGTTTCTCTGTCCTTCCACTTTCCATACACTCTCATCGTCTTCTATTTTGTGCGGTCACGGTTAAACACGTTAGTATTTTATATTGATTTTTTTATAAAAATAATAAGATAAAAAATAATAGTAATATAAAATATTGATATGGTTTAACCATGACCGCACAAATAAGAGGGGATGAGAGTATATGGGAAGTGGGAGAGCAGAGAAGCCATTCTTTCCAGTACGCAGACAAATTAACTGCACAAAACATGTTCTGAAGTGGTATCAATGGTTTGTTAATCTCAAGTTCTTAGGTTCAAGTGTTCTGAAGTGGTATCAATGGTCCGTGTTGTAGCAAAATTGGCTGGACGGGACCTAGAGTGGATGTACATTTCCTATACACCCGAATTTGAATCTATTTCCTGTAATTTAGATTAGCTTGAAATAAACTGTCATTGCTCCGTATTAAAAGAGAAAAGAAGATGTAAACAGCGTTCTTTTTCTAAATGTAACAATTAATGAAGGAATGATTGGGAAATAGTAACTCTAATACTAAAATAAAACAAGTAAATAACCAGACATAATTACCACATGCACATAGGTCAAGGTTCCCTGTAATCATACTATCTTCCAATCATCCTGCAACCATCCGAACAAGACAAACCAACGATCCTAGTTTCTTTTCTTTCGGTCTGGATTTGGGTGTTTGATTGTGTAAATCTCAGAAGCTAGTGCAGCTGGGTGCTCTGAATTTGGTTTTTTTTTTTTTTTTTTTTTTTTTTAACAAACGATATTATCTACCTTAAAGAAAGAGGTGAGCTTAACCTCACTAATAAGCTAGTAATAATGTGGTTCAAATTCGTCTTTAGCGAGAATCAAACTTAAAAGGTTTTTGAGTGAAACATACAAGATTCTAACACTAACTGCTGGATAAATTTGATAAATCTAGAATACAAGGCACAACTCTTAATCAAAATGATTTATATGAAACAGATTTCGTAACACATACTGTCCTGATCCACTAAACTATGACATATGTTGACAGACATATATCACTGCCTTATTTGATCGGAAATCCATAATAACAGTGATCCAGTTATATGCAAGTTGCTCTCTACATCTGGAATAACTTTGACAAACACGATTCTGACACTAACTAGTGGATAACTTTGATTAGTCTATCACTACTAACAAGTAAGATTCTCTCCCCTCTTATTCTCATCTTCTTCACTTCCTTCCTTTCACATTTTGGTTTTTTTATTTTTAACGTTATTAAAAATTCAATATAAAATGTTAACGTAATTTAACCATAACCGTTTAAATAAAAGGGAAAGAAAGAGAAGAGATTAAGATAACCGTTTAAATAAGAGGGAAAGAAGGAGAAGAGATTAAGAGTACAGACAATCCTTCTCCCGTTGTTGATCAAAGTTTCAGTCTAATGCCAGATCAAACATATATTAACATTCAAACAATGTATGCGTTTTCTTATCCTCCTTTTCAAAAACCAAATAATAGAAATCAAGCTCGTACCGTAAACTCATTCGACCAAAACTTTCTCCGAGTCGATCAATATTAGCTCATATCATTTTTTTTGTCAAACGATATATTTTATCAAATTTGATGTTAGATTAATTAACAACAGAATTTGAACCCACGTTGTCATGCAAAGACACACAACTTTCCACCACTGTAGTAAAAGGCCACCCGCGATATTAGCTCATATCACAAGACATGAAAATATTACCAAAACAATAACTACCTTAAAACACATCAAAAGAGTCGGGCACAGTAAAATAAGGGAAATATCGTCCCAAAAGACTTCCAAATAACACCGTAAATCATTCAAATTAAACACGATTGAAGTCTTCAACTGCCAAAATTTCAAACGCATAACATATATTGTCTTCCTGAAAGTACGCGGATAACAACCATACATAAGGTAACCTGACTGAAATCAACGGTAACGACGGAGTGAAAGGGTGGTGTTTCTCTTCCAGGTTGCTCTGCGAGAAGGTCGGTTCTTGTGGTACAGATGTCCCTTTCCACGAAGACCCCTGTATTTCTTTCCAGCAGAAGTAAGACCACGAAGCTCTCTGTGCTTATGAACAGGGTTGCAAAGCCAGTTGATTCTTGGGTCATTCCTGATGGCATTGTGGGCAACATCAACCAAGATAACTTCAAAGTACTTGTAGGTCGAGTCCTGCATCCAAATATTGCAGACAAATTGTAAGCAAGACTGCAAAATCAAACTAACACCAAGCCCCAATCTAACTCACTCAAGTACATGAGTAAAAGTTGAAACTGAACCACGAACCTCATTGAGCCAGTATGAGTTGAGAACCCTGAGACCTCCCAACTTGCGCCCTGCACGCTCCTCAGCAACAGACCTCTTGCTACGCTGGAACTTGAGCTGTGTCACACCCTGGTTTGTGGGCTTTCCATATACAATACCCTTGGAAACAGGCCTCTTGCGGCCACCACGCCTCACACGGACACGGTAAACAACATAACCCTGAAACAAATTTTAACCAGAACCATCAGCCAAATCACTTGATTACTTCAAACATGGCTGGGGACCAGCAAACAAAAGGTGCATTCAAACAGATAACAAACTAGTGTTCATAAATTAAAAGACAAAAAACAAAAACAATATCCAGGACACCGACTACAATAGTTCACTATATCGAATCGAGGCAAAAGCAAGAACCATAAATAGAACTCGCTCGGTCGAAGATTGATTATTTGGTTTAGTATAGCCAGTCTCAGGAAGCATTCGATGATTGAAAAAACAGCATTTATAGGCAAAATGCTTAGGCATCAGAATGCTACTTAACCAGTGGATACTCTGGGTTAAATTAACTGATGCACAACAAAGGCAAAGCAATGTACTAGAGACGGCATGCATGCTCACTAAAACAATGACATGAATCATTAAGCAAAGGTGTAAACCGAAACTGAAAGACCACTAAATATGCATCAGATAAAACAGTAACCTTCCAGACACAACCATTATAATCATTTCATAGAGTCAAATATCAACATACATTATGCATCAGATAAATGCCTATTAAACTTAGACATTGACGTAGAAAATTTAATTTGACAATGGCTAATGAAATTATCACTACCTGCTTGGCCTTGTAACCTAAACGACGCGCCTTATCAGGGCGTGTGGGTCTTGTGACTCGGACAATCGAGGGATGTTGGCGATACTCCCAGCAGCGGACCCTCTGGAGGAATCTCATCACATCGGACTGCTTCTTCCTCCATATCTCGGATACGTACTTGTAAGCTCCTAAATGTCCCCAAAACGAAACAACATGTTATACAACTGAATTTGATAGAAATCATTAAACCCACCATTAATCATGTAATAATCAAACTTCTGATTTCATTTAAACCGTGAAATGTGGTGCATTTCCTAGAAAAATGGAGGGAACAAGAGACATATGAACTTGTCAGCTAACCGTCAAGCAAAAACCAAACCCAGTTCACAATAACTTGTAAATTTGCAAAAGTAAGCTTCCGTTCACTTATAAAACTATCAGTAAAAGTGAAATTATTACTAAACATATAAGCTCATTAGCCCGTACTAAGATTAAACAACAAAATAGACCCTAAACACAATGCTCCAAAAAGATTTACAGAAAATTACAACGCTAATATATTGGCAAAAATGAGTATTTCATAAACAATCGCATGCAAAACAGATTCAGCTGAAGTTTCAACGTCTATATAAACAAGCATGAATCTGCGTACGAAAATGGAGATGAATCTAGAGAGAGAGAGAGAGAGAGAGAGAGAGAGAGAGAGAGGTGTACCCATGGTCGGATCAGAAACGAGCTGCGACGCGCAGGGTTCGGCAGACGGGGCTAGGGTTTTTCCAAACACAGAGTGAGGCTTTGCGGTGAAAACTCGACTTTATAGTGCTGGAAAGGATTGGGATTTCCAATCTCGGCCGTCCATTGTTTTTCTGAAACCCTAGAATGTCTTCAGAAATACGATGTGTCGTAGCTTGCTAAACGACATCATGTTTCTCGGATTTTCTTTGTTTTAATGTGGCCCCGCAACTCAAGGGCTTTCCTCTATTGGACTTTTGAGAGTGCTTTTAGAAATGTTTTTGGTAAACATATTTCCGAAACCAATCTAATTACAATGCTTTTGAAATCCAAAAATATTTCATCTTTGAATTTATTTAGTCTGAATCTTCCTACAAGACATTTCTTCTCCTTCTTCTTCTTCTATTAGGGGATAAGAGAGTGAAAATCATTTCCTTAAGTGTATGTTTTATCTAAACGTTTTGTTGTCCGATATTCCTAGTTGGCCATTTGTTGTACTCATTTCAACTTTTATTTCTCTAACAACAATAATATTATAGGCACTGCTAACGCAAGGTTGGCGAGCACCTATTCAAATAGTAGTTTTCGACCGCTTGAGGCAAGTTAGCAAACTGACAACTTTGTAACACGAAGCCCCATGGTCAAACTTATTCAAATGTCAACTCCAAGTCACGTGTTTGGCCATTAGCGATAGAGAAGCTTATGAAGGGACATAAAGGTTGTCAGAGCAAGCATTTGGGTAGGCGGTTCCTCAACTACTTAAGACTGAGGGAAGCATACATGTTGGCCCAGAAAACCTTGCGCCTAGTTTTGAGAAAGTGCCATTCCATCTCTCTATGTCGACTAAATGAAGAGAAGTCGTCAGCGAGTTAAGTTTAAGTGTTAAGATTTTTTATGCCAGAGCGGTGGAATACTGGAGAACCTAGGGATTTTGGGACCCATTGAAGGCCTATATAAGGGAGGCACGAAAGGACAAAAGGAGGACGATATAACCGAGCTCATCTTGTAACCTATACCTAATATATACAGAGCACTACAGCCAACGTGGCCCAAATTTTAAGGGTGCACTTAAACTTTGTTGTCAATTTCATATAATCTTTATCCCAAGCCCACCAAAGGCCGACTATATTCATCTTTGTTGACCTCCAAATTTTAAGTATTAACTGGCACAAACTACTTTTATCACCAAAATGACTCCTCAAATTGTGTTAGTTGTTTTAATCAAATGAGATTGAAGGTTCACATTTGAAAAAAATTCAAGAACTAGAATGAATCAGTCGACCACTTTAGGCTAACTGAAATAACAGCTCGGCTTGGTTGATTTGCTGATATTCAACAACATGAATATCCATTGGTGAAAATTTGGTTTGCGGGAGTGAGAAAAGCGTCATTTCCAAATCTTGAAAAATAAGTTAAAAAACATTGTTTGTGTTTTGAAATTTTTATTTTTTTTGTAAAGTTACACTTATTATATATTTGTACCATATTTTTAATTGAGATAGGCTCATCAACACATGTAAGTCTTATCAGAAATAGTACAAATATGTGATCAGTATATATTAGGTTTCTCTGTATTTCCATGTAAAGCAAATCACATCGAAAAATTGGCGAAATTAAAACATAATTCATAAAATAAAATAGAAAAAACCAAGAGGCAATCAGGAACTTCAAGACTGAGTAATTTTATTTATATTTGTAATTTTTGGGTTTTTAAGATACGCAAAAAACATCGGATACGAAATATCAAGCATCAACAAAAAACACGAAAACATACATTCGGCCCCCGAAACAACTCCCGATTGGGCTTCTTTACAAATACAGTACAACACCCAGCGCCTCAAAAGGCCCAACACCAATACATTAAGTGAGTGGGGCCGAACGAGGTCATTCTCGGAGAAAGCCAACTTCGGCGTTACCGAAAACACTATCTCTGCCTGCGATCCCGATCCCTGCCTCCTCTCGAGTGCCTGGAGGGCTCTTCCTGCTCGGCGGCCTGCGGCGGCGAAGCCTCGTACCTCGACGGCTTCCTCTTGAAGTGCCGATCGTCGTCGCTCGACTCGTACTCCATGGAAGCAGCACTGATCATAGTCTTTCTGCTTCCAGTTCCGCTGCTCGCAGCCTTGGCCGTCGACGACGACTTGTACTCGTCGTAGAACCCATTCGCCAAGGACGACGACGACTCCTTGTGATGGTGATGCGCCGACGGTTTGGTATCCTCCGCCGCCGGAGAAGCAGTGGAGGATGAAGAGGCCTTCCGCTTCTTGCTCACTTCTCCCTCGGGAAAACTTATGCGAGAGAACACGCTTGCCTTGTGCTTCCGCTCCGCCGCGGCCGCCGCTTCTGCCGCAGCAGCTGATGCTGCAGAGGAGGCAGGTTTCGCCGATGCTGTCGTTTGGGCAGAAGGTTTGGCCGCGGACGAATCAGAACGGTGTCGTTTCTGGCGGGGATGATCCTCCTCATGGTCGTGGTGGTCGTGCTCCCTCTCGCGTTCTCGATCTCGGTCCCGCTCGCGTTCCCTGTCGTGGTGGTGCTGCTCGGATTTTCTCTTTGGAGGACGTGGAGGCGGCTGTGGCTCCAGGTCACGTGGGTCACGTGAGGGCCTGCGTTCTGGAGATTGCCTCTCGTGTCGGTGACGGCGGTGCTGATTAGGATAGTCTGGGCTTGGTGATCGGGCCATTGACTTCTGCACCAACAAATAAGAATGAACCCAATAAGTCGACCATTGTAGTAATTTCCAACAAAATTTACCAAGCCGTTCCCATTTTACGTCCTTTTTTTGGGGTAATTATTTCAGGTCCATCAAATTGCATTGCCCGGTTAAAATTTGGAGGATTTTATCTGACTTTCGTTAAACACGGCACTCTACTAAGAGACAAAGATGGGTTGTCAAGAACGCAAAGGAGGTAAAATGGGCAATTGGTCAAATCTAGAATGGATCATACATTTTGGGGGTTTGCGAGGAGAAGCATTACGAATTTTTACAAAATTTTAATAAAAAGTGACAACGAAGGGGTTTCCAACCAACAATGTCGGAAGTGATAGAATTTCCAGAAACGTTTTTGGTACCCCAGAATCAATGATCCTGCGAAAAATAATTTGGAAGTAACGGCATTCATAAGGCCGTAGGGTAACCCAGACCATAACAGAACTCCAAATTGACCTTTTCCCGGTCACCGTGACAAAGGCCAAATAGAGCATGCGTTACCAAGAAAACAAATAATATAATGACGTAAAATTTAAAATTAAGAACCAAAGAAAAATAATTAAATGATAGGAAAACGAAAACCGGGCTAATAAAACATCCTAGACTCTTTGATCTTAACTGCAGCCACAAGAGGAAAATTGGCACGATAAAAGACGTACAGATTTGGATTTCATTGGAGGACCATCGCCACCGCTGCTAACTTCCCTTCTGTATTCCCTGTCTTTGGAGAACTCCCGGCTGTAAAAAAAAGAAGATGAAACTCAATTAATTATTCAACCACGCTAAAATAGATACTTGCAGCTTTGGCGGAAACGCAACCAATTTCAATTTGAAATTCAATCTTTACCTTTGACCCTGTCTTTCATTTTCACGCTTCCTTCTCAAATCAGCTTTCCGAGCCTCAAATTCTTCTTTGCTCATGATGGGGGGTCCATTCATCCCATTCATCCCATTCATGCCCATACCAAAGTCCGCAAGATCCCTGTATGAAGTTGAAGATTCAATACGAAACAATGTTGTTGGGTCGACACGAAGGCAAAAAAACATTGAATTGCAACTTGCAACCATAAAATGACACTTAAGGCAATGGTTCCACCTACAAACCTAAAAGATTGTGTAAAGGCTCCATAAGAAAAAACATTAACTTGCATATCCAATTTGAATAAAAAAATTCATAACACAAACACACCAACATATCACACCCATTCACTATGAAATTCACGAGCATACCTCTGAGGCGGAACCATGGGCATCATATAACCTTGAGCACCAAATGGGTCCTGTGGACCAAGACCCCCAAATGGCATGTCAATGGGACCATAACCCATATACGGCATCGGACCACCATATGGTGTCATATATCCTTCCATGCCCATGCCCGGTTGCATGCCATTCCAGTATGGATTATAAGCAGCGGGGCCCATAGGCATCATATAGTTTTCACCTGCAAGATCTTGAGGGTTTCTCCATTGCATGTCTGCGTTGAATGTAATCGTGTTATAAAATCTATAAAATCATGTATATAATTCAAATTTATAATTACTGCAGATAACTTGAATAGAAACCTCTATGTTTACAAAAACAAAATAAGAGAAAAGGCATACCATTCACAGGCACACGAATTTTCTTCTTTTTCCTTTTCTTTCCTGTAACAGAGATACAATGAAAAATAAATAAAAATAAGAGATCACTACAGATTCTTTTCAAGAAAAAATAATTTACTCAACACATCTATCCTCCACCTGCATGTCAAAAAAATAAGGTAACGCAGAACTTGATTATGCACAAGGATAGAACCAGAGAACAATAATAACCAGACCACTACATTACCTGCCTCCCCAGAAGCCATCCTTTGCTGCACTTCCTCCTCAACCAGTGGAACGCTACCTTGTGACGCTGGTTCCTTCACACTCATTGACTCACGCGTGGCTTCAGATGCATCAGCTACTTTTGTAGTTCTCACTCTCTCTAAAATCTGCTGCTGGGGAAGAACAGGCTTTACGTCATTTTCAGATTCAGGAAACTTTGGAGGTTCTTCATTCTGAGGTAACTGCTTTTCATCTCCTTTTGATGCAGCAGATACTGTAGGGGAAGGAATCTTGGGTTGTGGACAGCGAGCAGACTCCATATCTGAATGTTACAAATCATGAGTGTAATTATAAAAATGTTCTAGTCTAAATAGAAATAGAAGGCAGGTCACTGAAAAACAAACCTTGAACTTGGAAAGTACTCCCAGCATTGTCAGCACTACTGTTACCACCAGACTCCAAGATGCGATTGATTGTATCCCTCAGTGTCTTATTTGGCAGTAGATCATCTGCCAGTGTATTTGTAGCCCCACAGACACACACTGACTTGGACATAATGTAGTTCCTGATACCTGATTAACATATGAGCCATTGTAAACAAAGAAAATTGATATGGTAAATCATAATGGTACGACAATTCAGGATACACAATAAGATATCAAAAGGCCTCATCAAATTACCCAGATGAGGGTAAACCAAAAAGATCACAAGAGATCAAAGTTGAAATTCTTCCCTTAGAAGTCAAAATTTATACAATTAAATTTACATCATAACTTACACTTATCACAAAAGCTATTAAAGCAACACTTGCTCGTTAGCACAGCATCTTTCATCACTTCTTTGCACAACGGGCAGTGTAGCTCGGGCGGTAGATCACCAACAGAACGCGTAGATGGTAAACCTTCAATCTCTTTCTCAAAAGCAGCCCTATTTCCATATCAAAGATAATCGTAAGTTTTTTATGAAACAAAAAAAAAATGGAAAATACGTCTATAAAATTTGTAACACCAGATTAGCTTACTCATTCGGCCTCAATACAGCTTTATCACCACTTGGCAACTTATATGAGCCATCCGGGTTTGCCATCAGCATGGACTTAGGAATTCCAGTGGGTGGCTTCACTCTTTTTATGTCAAAATTTGGATCACCATTCGTAGGGCAGTGCTGAATATAATGCCCTGAACACACATACAAATGCCAAATATCAGAATTTTCCTCATCTATTCACTTATCACAAAGCATCTGTTATCTTCTAAAAGGAGAAGGAAACTTGAACATACCAGGCACCTTACACCTGTGACAAATATAGCCCTGTGGAGGTGTTTTCCTCTCGAAGCCCCCTACTCCTCGACCTCAATCAAAGAAAAATTGATATCAGTTTCATTATGAAAAATTGAAAGAGAGGCAGAAATTCAATCAGCACTGATATGTTACGAAAAACAAAAATTATATAATCTAAAGAGACTCACCAATACCACGTCCATTCATCATTCTTCCACCCCTGCCAAAACCTCTACCAGGACCAAAGCCATCAGGACCTTGGCTGCAAAAACACAAAGATCATCCAACATTAGTGATGAGAAACCTATCATTATCATATCACAGTACACTAATGAAACTGAAAGCATCTTACTGTTGCCATTCCAAGGCTGGAGTGTCGATTAAAGCCTTAATCTTGCTATCTTCATCAGCTTTATCAGTTGGCTGCGCATCCACAGCCTGATAACTTGTCTGCACTGTCATCACTTCAGGAATTTCATACAAATCATCCCCATAATCATCCCAATCTGGATCACCAGGCTGCCAAGCCATAATAAACACAAGATCACTAAAACGTCTGGCACAAAGCAAAGCATAAACACACCAGTTAAAACCAAAGAAGATCAAGCGGCTGTTAAAACTTACATATTTCGTGGCAGATGATTCAGCCGCCGGAAAGCTAGTCCTTTCTGGTTCAGTGTCCACCTTATCTTCCTCCTTTCGCCTACAACAAAAGAAATAAAAATAGCCTAACTTAACCAACCCTTGAAATCTGCCCTAGGGGTCATAAGAAACACAATCACCCTATCCAAGCACATGGCATAACTCCAACGAAGATGCAAAAGAGGGACTACCCATGTCACAGATTCATTAAACACAAGAACAAAGTAATAATGCCAACTCTAAATTGATTATGGATTTTGCAACATAACTAAAGACGAGAAGTTAAAGGATCTGAGATAGTACTCTGAATCAGTAACAATAGGCATTGGAGGCCTTCCAGGTACACGGCGAATTAAAACTGACGTATTTTTTGGAATCAACATCGCTTCATCAAGATACTCTGAAATTACAAAACATAGCTCGTAAAGACTATAAAATATTGTAATGATATAATCCATGAAAGCAAGGATAAAAGCTACCAAAATTTGAATCCCGACATCACAACCCACAATTCCTAGGAAGTTTCTAGTCAGATTAACCATTCCTAAAGAACCCAGATTTCAACCTAACACAACCTGTCCCCACTCAGATTGACTCAATTCACCATAGAGAATGTGGTGGTCGAATTTTTCTCATTCAATGACAAAAGTAAACCACCATACAAAGTCACTCTATTTTGAATTTTAAGGCAACCCCTAATCTTAATTATTCGAGAAAAACCCCAAAAGACAATTTTACAAATCCCCAAAACCATAGACCAACGATTTCGCCACTCAATCAGACAAACACACTCTCATACAACATGTTAGTACCCATATCCGTGATTAATTTCAACATGTTCAGAAGGTAATAACTAAATCAGAACCAACCTTCATTGGTCTGGGCATTGGTGACGACGAGGTCGTAATCAGTACCCCGCCCTAAGTGCTTGGATTCATATATTTTTTCTTTCAAAATACCAACTGCGATGAACGGGCCGTCCATAGGAATAGAATCATAATCTTTTGCACTCTTAAATTTATAATAGACCGCCATGGTAAATATCTTTTTTTCTTTTCCTTCCAAAATATGAAATATGTATAACACCACAAACAAGAACAACAATCTCCCTGAAGAGAACGATATTCAAAGGCCGATAAAACTATACGGCCTTATATTCAAGGCCAAGAAAAAACTACTATCAAATCAAACAGTACAAAAAGTGCAAGCTCTTTTTTTTCTTCGATTATTCTACTGAGATCGAACAATCAAACCACCGCAAATGGAGAGACAGATTGACAGCTTTTCCGAAGCTTCTTCGCCGCCGCCAACCACAGCACCAATCTCAGCTCTTTCGATTCCAATCCTTCAGAAACCGATGTCGAACAGATGCGATGCTCGGAATTAAATTAGGTTCCTCCACCATCCGTCCGCCGCCGACCCAATCCTCCTCCGCCAACCGCCGCAATCAGAATCGAATTTCACAGATCTCGGTGAAATTAAAGAAAGCCCTCTCTCTGCGCTTATCAATGCAAATAGTTCGAATTTCAGGAAGAGTCTGAGAGAATCCGAAAACCTTGGTTGAAAACTCAGTCGGATGTTTTGATTCGCCGATTGATTGATTGGATTGTGGCTTCGAAATCGCCGATTGATTGGATTGCACGAACTCCAAGAAAGCTTCTGACACACCGAAATCGAGAAAATCAGAATCCGTCAGAGAGAATCCCCGTGAAATTGTGAAAGTGGCAGCGATCTACAAGATCTAGAGCGAGTTTTGTAGGCTGATGATCATGACGAACCGCCGGACTGCTAGGGTTTGCTTCTGGGAAATTTCAGAGCGCCACAGAGACCGAGAGAGAGAGAAGAGAGCAATTGTAGTTGTAAGGGGGTTGGGTTTTTGTTATCTTCTCTCTCCTTTTCCGTTGCGGATAATCCTTGTGGGCCCAACGGCCCGTCGGACCGTTGACAGCTGTTGGCCCAGGTGAAAAACGCGTTTTACAAAATCGTGACCGTTGGAAAATCCTTGTGCCCAAAGTAAAACCGGATTGTGTGAATTGACGAAAAAGCCCATTTCCTTTTTCCACTGCGGTGAGGAGAGTAGTCATTGGAGTGAAGTGGGGAAACTGGGAGATTAAAGATTGCTTGCGTTCCACGAAACCAATTGAATGCTTCCCGCCTTTCCTCATTCCATCAGGAAATAATGAAATTAATCAATCAATAAATTAAATTGGAACCCTAATTTCGCAATGCTCATACCACAATTAGAAACTTGCCCCTCTCTCGTTTTCTCAAAAGCTCTCAACTTTCATGTCTTCTGTTCTCAGAGATCAAAACCCTCATCACTGATCATACATTCGAGGAGGGGTTTGCCTCAGAGATTGTAAGTAGTTCTCTCAATTGGGTTCACGCTGAACTTGTTTTTCATCTTCGAAAAGGCGAAAACGCTCTGAATTTTGTCACAGATTTCTTTGGCTTTTGAGGTTCAGTTCCTTAAGAGTTAAGACCGGATCATGGACGAGTTTTTGGTTCTTGAGGAACTAGGCAGTGGATCTTTCGGGACGGTATTTAAGGCGTAGCACAAACCGACGGGTAAAATTGTTGCAATCAAGTATCTGAGGGTGAGATTCAGTTCCATTGAGTAGTGTCTAACACTACCGGAAGTTCAGTCCCTTTCCAAGCTCAAGCATCCCAACCTTGTCCAGTTGAAGAGTGTCTTCACCAAATGCGATTCTGCATTCCTTGTCTTCGAGTATATGCAGAGCAGTCTCCTTGATCACATGGTCAAAAGGCAAACCAAATTCACCGAGGATGAACTTCGAAGCATCTCCTTTCAGATGTTTCATGGCCTGGATTATATGCACAGAAATGGCTATTTCCATAGGTGATTTGAAGCCCGCTAACGTCTTGGTTAACGATGGTTCCCATGTGGTCAAGATTGCAGATTTGGGTTCTGCTATGGAGATCGATTCACCCCCTCCCTATACAGACTACGTCACTACTCGCCCTTATCGAGCTCCTGAGGTGTTGCTTCAGTCAGGCCTCTACGGTCCTAAGGTCGATATGTGGGCAATGGGCGCCATCATCGCAGAGCTGTTTTCATTCCGGACTCTGTTTCCCGGTCAAAGTGCTGATGATCAGATGTTCAAGATTTGCAGCGTCATTGGCAGCCCAACTTGGGATACATGGCCAGAGGGACATATTCTTGCCCAAAACTTGAACTATGAGTTTCCACAATTTCGCAGTGTTGGTCTATCTGCGATGGTTCCTTCCGCAAGCAGATCTGCCATCCAGCTGATTTCTTCCCTTTGTTCTTGGGGCCCTTCCGCAAGGCCTACTGCTACTGAAGCACTCAAGCATCCCTTCTTCGTTGGCAACCACAAGATTTCACGCGCCATCCCTTTGAGACAAAGCAATATTCTGCTTGCATCCAATTCTCTTATTTTCGTGTAGATTTGACACGACTAATGTGTTGATTATTGGCTCAAACAAGTAGTCTAAAACCAACAAATAATGTTGGCTACTTTTGTGGTCAAAATTGATGGTTGGTATGCTACATGTGGGAAATAAAATGGATGCTCTTATGCCTAATTTGTGGTCAAAGAATGGATGCAATTATGCCTAATTCTTTTGACTTGATGAGAGGCCTTTGGCCTATAAAAGGAGGTGTAGGCATAACTCAAACATAACACTAAGGAGAAAGGAAGAGAGAAAAATAGCAAGAAGCCATTTGGCATAGAGAAGAATTTTCTCAAATTGTCTTGCTTTGTATTTTTGGTTTTCTCTTCCTATTGTAAGTGTGAGAGTTTGGGTTATTCGGGTCTTTGGGAAATTGAGTGATAAACACTATTGTATGTTCTCATTGATTATAGTGGAAAACTCCGTCGTCTCCAAACTGGATGTAGGCATTGCCGAACCAGTATAAATCTTGGTGTTCTTGTTGGTATTGTTCTATTTATCTTTTGTCAGTTATTGTGGTTTATTTTTCACTCACACTTGGTTGACGCTTCCGCACAACAAGTGGTATCAGAGCCTAGTGTTTCGACTAGGCGTTCTCGTGGGAGTGAAAAATTTGTTGGCGCTACAGTCCCGTGAATAGTGCTGAGTAGATGGCTGGAGATAAAGATGAATCTGTGAAGGGGAAGGAGTCGGCATCGTCTTCGTCGGCGTCTACATCCAATAGACATCAAATTGCTACTACAAGGTTAGAGGTTGATAAATTCAATGGCTCTAATAATTTTGGTATGTGGCAATGTGAAGTTATGGATGTGTTGTATCAACAAGAGTTGGATATGGTTCTGGAAGATAAACCAGAAGATATTGATGACAAGCAGTGGACACGAATTAATCTTCATGCTTGTGCTGCTATTCGATCGTTCCTTGATAAGGAGTTGAAATACCCGTATATGAAGGAAACTTCTGCTAAGGAGTTATGGACAAAATTGGAAGAGAAGTATATGACCAAGAGCGCAGAAAATCGGCTCTTCTTGAAGAAGCGACTCTTCCGATTTCAGTATAGTCCAGGTATTTCTATGCATGAACACCTCAATGATTATAATAAAATACTTGCTGATTTAGCAAACCTTGATGTGCAAATTCCTGACGAGGATAAGGCACTATGTTTGTTAAATTCATTGCCTGATGATTATGATCATTTGACAACTACTTTGTTGTATGGAAAATCCGAGGTGAAACTTGATGAGGTGTCTGCGGCATTGGTGAATCATGAGTGTCGAAAGAAGGAACTAAAGACTCACAATTCACAAACCGAGGCACTTGTTGCAAGGGGTCGAACAGAGGAAAGAAAATATGTGAAGCGGGGAAAATCTCGTTCAAAGTCACGAGGGAAGTTTCCTGCTAAAGATGAATGTGCCTTTTGTCGCCAAAAGGGTCATTGGAAGAAAGACTGCCCCAAATTGAAGAACAAAGAGAAAGCGGGTTCTGAAGCAAATATTGCAAAATCTGGAGATGATGATTTTGAGTTTGCTTTGACTAGTTCATCTGCTGATGGTCACTCCAAGGAGTGGATTTTGGATTCAGGTTGCACCTATCATATGTGTCCCATTCGAGAATGGTTTTCTAGCTTCGAGGAGCTGGATGGTGGAGTTGTTTTGATGGGTAATGATAATGCCTGCAAAACACAAGGGATAGGCAAAATCTGTTTGAAGATGCATGATGGAACAGTCAGAGAATTAAGTGATGTTCGGTATGTACCGGATATGAAGAAAAATCTTATCTCACTGGGTGCATTGGAATCCAAGGGTCTCAAGATCACCATGAAGGGTGGAGTTCTTAAAGCTGTTTACGGGGCACTGGTGGTGATGAAAGGTACAAGACGAAATAACTTGTATTTCTTGAAGGGGAGTACAGTTATTGGTGAAGCAGCTGTCACCAAAGCTGCTGACGCAGATAGCACAGACACCACGAGGTTATGGCATATGCGTCTTGGGCATGCTGGTGAAAAAGCGTTGCAAGGATTGGTGAAGCAAGGCTTATTGAAAGGTGCAAAGGCATGCAAATTGGAATTCTGTGAGCATTGTGTGTTGGGTAAGCAAACTAGAGTAAAATTTGGCACTGCTATTCACCACACTAAAAGCATTCTTGATTATGTTCACACTGATGTTTGGGGACCTTCCAAGAATGCATCTTGGGGAGGTAGCCATTATTTTGTCTCCTTTGTTGATGACTTCTCTAGAAGAATATGGGTGTACACCATGAAGCGTAAAGATGAAGTCTTGAAGATATTCCTGAAGTGGAAAAAGATGATTGAAACGCAAAGCGGTCGAAAGATCAAGACTCTCAGATCAGACAATGGGGGTGAATATAAGTCTGATCCTTTCTTGAAAGTTTGTCAAGATGAGGGTATTGTGAGACACTTCACGGTTAGGGAGACACCGCAACAGAATGGGGTGGCGGAGCGCATGAACCGTACTTTGCTTGAGAAAGTTCGGTGTATGTTGTCTAATGCTGGATTAGGCAAGGCGTTTTGGGCTGAGGCAATTACTTATGCAAGTCATCTCATTAATCGATTGCCAGCTGTTGCGAATGAGGGCAAAACGCCCATGGAGGTATGGTCTGGTAAACCTTGTACTGATTACAAGTTTTTACATATATTTGGTTGTCCTGCTAACTATCATGTCAGAGAAAGCAAGTTGGATCCAAGAGCAAAGAAAGCTCTATTTATGGGCTTTAGCACTGGCGTGAAGGGATACCGACTCTGGTGTCCAGATGAGAAGAAATTTGTTGTAAGCAGAGATGTGACCTTTGATGAGGCTGCTATGGTTAATCAGAACAAGCATGAAGGTGAAACTGAAACAACCGAGACCATGAGTAGCTCAAAGCAGGTGGAGTTACTGAAGACTTCAGTTGTTCCAGTAAGGTCTGATAGTCCTACAGTTAATCATGATGATGAGGACGAGGATGATGAAGAGGAGGCACCTACCTAAGAGCCTCCACAGCAACAAGACTATATTGCAACCAGAAGATCGAGAAGGGAAATTCGAAAGCCTGCTCGATTTACTGATATTGTGGCATATGCACTTCCCGTTATTGAAGATGATATTCCATCCACCTACAAAGAAGCTATCATGAGTTCAGAGTACGAGTTGTGGAAGAAATCTATGGATGAGGAGATGAAATCTCTTCATAAAAATAAGACTTGGAAGCTGGTTCAGTTACCAAAGGGGAAGAAAGAAATTGGTTGTAAATGGGTGTATGCCAAAAAGATGGAATCTTTGGGAAAAGACAATGTAAGATTCAAAGCCAGATTGGTAGCTAAAGGCTATGCTCAGAAAGAAGGCATTGACTACAATGAGGTATTTTCTCCTGTAGTAAAACATACTTCTATTCATATTCTGTTGGCTTTGGTTGTGCAGTTTGATCTTGAGTTGGCCCAACTTGATGTCAAGACTGCGTTCTTACATGGTGATTTGGAGGAAGAGATTTATATGTCTCAGCCAGAAGGTTTTAAGGTTGCTGGAAAGGAAAATTGGGTTTGCAAATTGGAAAAATCATTGTATGGCTTGAAGCAGTCTCCAAGACAATGGTACAAGCGATTTGATCGATTTACGATCGGGCTTAAGTTGCTCAAGTTTAAGCACTGCTTAGACTTGATTGGCATTGGTAAAATTTGTTGATTGCCCCATGGGGGAGTGGGAGACGACTATTGGAAGTTCTACTTAGAGGGTTTGCGCCAAGGTGGAGATTGTTGATTATTGGCTCAAACAAGTAGTCTAAAACCAACAAATGTTGTTGGCTACTTTTGTGGTCAAAATTGATGGTTGGTATGCTACATGTGGGAAATAAAATGGATGCTCTTATGCCTAATTTGTGGTCAAAGAATGGATGCAATTATGCCTAATTCTTTTGACTTGATGAGAGGCCTTTGGCCTATAAAAGGAGGTGTAGGCATAACTCAAACATAACACTAAGGAGAAAGGAAGAGAGAAAAATAGCAAGAAGCCATTTGGCATAGAGAAGAATTTTCTCAAATTGTCTTGCTTTGTATTTTTGGTTTTCTCTTCCTATTGTAAGTGTGAGAGTTTGGGTTATTCGGGTCTTTGGGAAATTGAGTGATAAACACTATTGTATGTTCTCATTGATTATAGTGGAAAACTCCGTCGTCTCCAAACTGGATGTAGGCATTGCCGAACCAGTATAAATCTTGGTGTTCTTGTTGGTATTGTTCTATTTATCTTTTGTCAGTTATTGTGGTTTATTTTTCACTCACACTTGGTTGACGCTTCCGCACAACATAATGGTAGTTAATTGCTATCGATTCATTAGCTTTCAAAAGCTACACATGTTGTTTTAACGACTAGTTTATTTGAATGTTCAAATTTAAAGAGTGGCAGAAAGCCAAGTGCAAGTAATGTATGTATTATACAATTTTTGTAAGCTCTCATTAATCTGCAATAAATAGCTACCAATTCATTTCAATGAGTCACATTGGTGTGTTGAGATTTATCACAAAGGGCCTCGTAACAGTGTCACCGACATTGTCCTCCAAGTAATATTTTAGGAACTGCACCCATACAATGTGGAAGTTTATCATAAAAGCCTCGGTGTAATTGAGAAGTAGAACCACGCAATATAAGACAACAATATATTTAGAGTGGAACTACATGTAAACATGAATGCACACCTCTCATAAGTTTCAACAATCTCAAACATAAGGAAAGAGTTTTTCTTTGCATGGGATGATCAAAAGTGAAAACCAGCTACACCACATACACATAGGAGGAACTCTTTAGTCCAAACGCTTTTATATTGGCGCAAGACACAAGGGGGTGGGACCAAAAGAACGGGGGTAGGGCATTTTGTCATGTGGTCTGGTCGTTCGCACCCAAGAATTTGTCCATGTAATGCAGTAATTTGCAAGGATGGGGTATTAACACTGGTAGGTAGGTTCAATGCCCTCCTCAACTGATATAATAACTTCATCCAAAATTGCCTGCAGCAACTGCATCAGGGAGGAGATTCTCCTTGTATTTCATTTATTTCCTCCCCGACTTTCCTTGTCTTTTTTCCTTTTTGTTCGTACTGAAACTCCGGATCTAATTCCCTCTTTACGGTGTTTTTCTCTGGACTTGTCAAATACAGTTGCTTCGGTTCGGACATACCTCAAGTTTATGTCTTGCCTTCTGGTGCACGGACTCCCTTGATTGAACTGATCATTTAGTTCCTGAATTTCCACTTCAACTCTTTCGTTTCGATTAGCCTTCCAACATTTCAGTACGTGTCATCAAATACGTTTTCCCCTTCTTCTCAATCTTCTTGTCGACATACTCAAGCAAGTTCGTCTTTTGATGAGCCCACTGTGTCATCAATTACATTTTCCCCTTCTAATAAACTACAAACTTTACCACCAATGCCCGCGACGTCTATTTGGTTCAGTTTCAAGCGCAGTTCCTGCAAGTTCCATTTTACGAGAGCTGGTTTCTGTCCCTCCCTTCCATTGATTGGTTGTTTGAGGTTAGTTCTCGCAGACAACCAAACCTGTTAACATAAAAATAAAAGGTAAGTTATTATACGATAGCGTAGGTCAATTACCGTTATAAAAACGACACATCCAGGAACAAAATATGGCTTGCCCCTCCTGGTCCGTTTTCACATTGCCTAGTGTAGAACGTCAGCCGCTGCTTCTGCCCACGAATATTTTGAATTTTTTTTTCTGACGATCCTAGATAGAGACTTAAACCTATGTGGGGTGGGGGCGGGGCGGATGTAGCCAAGTGGATCAAGGCAGTGGATTGTGAATCTACCATGCGATGGACCATTTGTTACAAAAACACCTAAAAAGACTTTTTTCTCCAAGTCATCTCGAGGCTTTCAAACGCATCCAAGCAATTGGTATGGTATCCGATTGATGAAAACCAGGTTTAACTTTTGTGTTTTTTTTTTTTTCAAAAACCTCGGCGATACGAGATAAATTTATTGATATGAAAAAAAAAAACAAAAAAAAGTTACACCTAATCAGGGCGAACATAAACCTTACCTTCATAAAGTAAGAAAAAACAAAAACAAGAAAAAAAGAAAGAAAGAGGGGGACATACACCTTACCCCTCTTGAAAAATAGCATACAAGAAAAAAGAGGGGGACATAAACCTTACCTCCCTTGAGAAAGAAAATACAAGAAAAAGAGGGGTGGATAAGGGACCAAACCCTTCTAAAATAAAACCTTAAATGTAGGAACCTGCAAGACAAGCTGCAAAACAAAAAAGGAAAATCCAAAAAGATTAGGTAAAAAAGAAAATCATACATTAAGAAGGGGACGCAAACCTATAGGCCAGCATGCCCAAGAAATCTGAATGCAGAAAAGGAAAAATCTCTATAAGAGGATCTGCGTGCCAAACAAGTGAAGACGAGAGAAGCTCTAAATTGGCTAATTTGTCAATAACTGCCTTTCCTTCTCGAAATGTATAAGAGCAATGGAATATCATGTTCTGTAATCAACAAATACAATTTTCCCAACAGGTCTGGAGTGACCAAGGAGGAGAAAAATAACCAAAAGCAAAATAAGATATCACGCTAGAAGAGTCACTTTCAAGCCATAAAATTTTCCAACCCCGATCGTGAGCCTACTCCACATCAAGGATGACAGCATGAGGCTTCACATAGAAAGAAGTACAATGCCCTAAGCTTAGGAAAAACCACCAAGAAAATAACCTGCAAAATCTCGGAAAAGCCCACCACAAGCCGTGGGAACGAGATTACCTTTAGCAAGGCCATTAGTATTCACTTTGACCCAAGAAAATGGAAGGAGATGCCAAAGAACATGGACTATAGAAGGAGGCTTTACAGGACCCTGTTGAGATTCCAAGAGAGACTAAAAGTTGTTTATCCAAAATACTACGTACATGCCCAGGAGTGAAAACTCCAACGTACCTAATCCACGCCAAAGTGGAATGACAAAGGTGTGAAAAGGAATGAGGCTTACTTTCAAACTTCACTTTATTACACATCTTCCAAATAGCCATTAATAAGAAAAACCATGATGCTAGCCAGACATTGCGAAGTTGTGGAGAAACCACTTTTACACAAAAGCAAGCCATAAATCCAAGAAGGAACCCATAAGTAGAAGAATAGTGGCAAATTGAATTGCAAGCCAACACCAAGTACGTTGTGCAAATCCACAACTAAAAAAATAAGTGCTAAATAGATTCAGAATTCTTGTAATGTAGTTAGCATATTGGAACCAGAGGTATACTTCGTTGCTGAAGTTGATCCTTTATTGAGAGCTTTTTGAAAAGAATCCTCCAAACTAAAATAGAGTAGCGAGGTGGAATGAAAGGACACCAAATAATAGAAGCCCCACTCTTAACATGAAATCGAGGACAAATCATATAAGAACTAAAAAACTCCAAATGTAGAAGCTTTCCAAATTAACATGTCCTTATCCTCATCAATTGGAAGATGCATCTCTAAAATCTTTGTAGCCAAGTCTAGAAAAGTAGTAGAAAAAAATAGAAGAAAAACCATTTTCCCATACGAATAATATTTTGAGTAAGAGATAGAGAAGGAACAAGCTCAATAGCACCAACGGCCCTGATGAACGCTAACCCAACCTAAGTTCGAATTGTGAATGTCAGGTTAGGGTTGGATTGAGCATCAAGCCTGCCCGAGTTCCATCCTTAGCGAAAAGAACAATTTACATAAAAATGAATTCACCATCATTATAGTGTTCTGATCCAATAATATCATATCATAAGAAGAAAAAAAAAATTACACATAGACATGACATTATTAAATTCAAACGCCACTCATTCCTTGGAAGATGGGGGACGAAATCTAATTTCCTCTAATATATTATGGCATTTGGAAAATTTGTTGACATGGCTAGAGACCATATAACAATAAGCAAAAACCGTACCTCCCACTCCTAGGGACCGACAGTGACTACGCAAATCACCAATTGGAGACTTTAATCCTATTTAATCTCTGGTTTTTTGGCAGATCATCAATCGGTGACTTCAAGAAGCAAACTAGATAATCGTCAATAAATTCAGGCGAGCAAAAGCCAACCGCTGCCCCCGCTCTTCCCACTTGTGCCTCCATGTATTAAGCTTCTTTATCCACCAATCACACACCACCAACCTCCATTACTATTACCCTAGACAAATATTAAGATATTTAATATTTGATCTATAAAAATAAAAATAAAAAAGAAGAAAGAATTTTCAGACTGCAATCCAGAAGAGAAGATGATGGAGTTGGTCGTCGTCTTCATCGTGGCTTTGATATCCATCCCAACTTCACTTTCCGTACCCTTCATAGTCCTCCATGGTAATTTCCTGCTCTTTCTGTTTCATACTTGTCAATTTTCCTTTTAAAGAAATTATTCATATTTTGTTTGATAAATCTGTTTTTGTATCTGGGTTTTGCTTTATTTTTATGGGTTTTTGATATTATTGTTATTTTCTGTACAAAAGTTGATTAATTGATGCTAAATAATGGTGGGTTGCTGTAATTTGCTTTATTAGAGAAGGGTTTTTAGAACTAATTAGGAACTTGATTATGACCATTTTACCGAAGATGTTCAATTAGATACTAATATCCAAATGCCATCGGATGCAATGCATGGATTCATGAACTGAATCTATATGTGGAAGAAATCTTCTCAAAGTTCTATTTTCTGCATTTTTCTGTGTGGTAAAAAATCTTACATATTAAATAACTGTTACAAACGGCTGAGGAACATAATTGAGCACAGAGATACAAACGGCTGTTACTTTTTCTTTCTGTAGCATGAACCAAATAGATTCTTTTTGAAGTTAATCACCAAGAAAAACTGCTGAGAAAATTACAAAACAAAATAACACGTTGAGCCAAAAAAGATAATAAAAACTGCTGCTGAATGGTTACCACTATATCTGTTGCTTGCCTGGGCATGCCACATCTAACTGCAGCAGAATAATTCGAATTACGAGGAAGATTTGGCATGTAAACCAGCCTCTGAAATTATAATTCAAGTGGTAAGTAGTCTCTCAAGAGAGAGTTAGTCTGTCTGAGTTTGAAAATGAACCCAATGTGCTTTTGTGAAGCATAGGTAGTATGATATATTTTTCATTTGATGATTGTCAGAACCTCCATGTTAGCCAATTAACTAGTGCATTCAATAAACTCTGCATAATCTAATGTACTGATTCAATCTTGACCCATGAGAATGACCTCACAAAGAAAATTTTGGAGTAGTGCAAGTGTTCCGTGTTGTATGTTTGAAAAGAAGTTTGACATTTATAGCGATACCTAGTTTCCTTTGAATTTGGTCAATCTAATATTACTTGTCAAGTGTTTTTGGTTGGATTATGAACATCATCCATTTTAGTTCTTCTTTTAGTCTCCCGGCCTTTATATATTTGAGTGGTTCTTTCCTGGATTTTGTTAACTTTGTAGATCATTGAAACTAAGAATTCATTTCTTCTCTTACCATTATTTACTATTGCATACTTACGCTCTTTCTGCATTCTAATGCTTCATTCATCATGACAGGCATTGGAGATCAGTGCTCTAATAAAGGAGTTAAACAGTTTACCAAGCAACTGAGCAACTTTTCTGGTAGTGAAGGATATTGCATGTATGGTCCATTATTTTCTTCTCAAGCCTGCTTACTTTTTCCCATTGCTATATGTTATCCTTCTAGAGCTGATTGCTCATAGTTTATTCATCACATTGTTTTTAACAACTTTTATTTATGTTCATGTCAAGTTCTGATCCTGAGATTTATTTAACATATGGTTTTGCCTTCTTGAGTTTATAGAACAGTATGATAAGATACAACCCGATTTAAATACTCTTGGTGATGTGTAAATGGGAAGTCCACCCTTATGGTCTCTTACACGTTTTTTTTTTTTCAATTCTTGGGGGACATATGTAGTATGTAGTGTATTTTTCCATTAATATTGCTTGATTTACCTTCCTGCAGAGAAGTTGGGGATGGAACGTGGGATTCCTGGTTTTTACCTCTTGACGAACAGGTAAAAACTAAAAAAATCAAGGCTTGTCATTTTATTGATGGTTCTTGATTTCCACTTGTAATCTGACTTATGTTCTACATGTTTGCAGACCAGAATCGTTTGTGATAAGGTGGTGAAGTTTTCCTGTTACCGTATAATGTTGGTCTGGCTTTTGAAGTTTCTGTGACTTTTGACTTTGTTACTACAACTACAGGTTAAAGAAAAGGAAGAACTGAGACAAGGTTACAACATTGTTGGTCTCTCCCAGGTATTATTATGATTGGATCTTTCTGTTTCTCACGTATATTTATAGTAAATTAGATTTTTTATCAACTCAACTCAACTCAACTCCACAAATTAAGTTACCATGGCCGGAATAACATATTGGCATCCTTCCTCACCATTTCTCTTAGTAAATACATGTCATCACGTCCTTTCTTCCTCATCCACCTAACTGGTCCTTATTTATGTATTTTGTATTTGAATCAAATCACTCCTTGAGGTGATATCATCCGCCATCTTCACCCTAATGATTCTTGGCGTCTATGACTGTATTTTAGAACATTTGTCATTGTTCTGCCCATCAGTTAAGTTGTCGTTACGTTTCAATGTTGTCCTTATTAGATGCTATTTTATTCCCAAGTTTAGCTACTGGCTCATGGCTTTGTTGCTATATGTGGCATTATCTGGCATTACATTTTATTTTCTATTGTTTTCCATTTTTATGTTCTGATGGAGGTAGTTTTCATTGTGGATAATGCAATTATTTTATACTATGTAGCTGTCGTTGTCGTTTGATCTATGACAATTTTTTCACCATGTTTGATTGTTTTTTCAATACCTCAATGCTTATGAGTAAATGAATTGTATCTTATAATTTTGAGTTCTGATGCTCATGTAACTCTGCTCAATTGGTTCTTTCTCATAACTTTTTCTTTTTAATTTGACAGGGCAATTTGATAGGCCGAGGTGTGGTAGAATTTTGCGTCGATGGACCGCCTGTAAGATTCAATTTAACTAACTCTGCTAATTTCAAGTTTTCTCCACTGCTTTTCAAGTGACTACATGTATTGTTATAATAACAAAAATTGAATTCAGTTATCATACATGCAGTGAGCTACATGTATCCAACTCTTTAAAAATGCATAAGGAATGGTGTTATAAGTTCTTTAGGATTTTCTTATATTATTTTGGTGTGACGTAATAGCTCTTAGGATTATTTCTGGTCTCAGAGAAATTTTTAGTCGCATTTTTCTGTGGTGTGGTTTATAGGCAAATGCTTTATTAGGTTTATAGATCTTTCTTCCGTATCATTGTTTCTTTGGTTTAATGCTCGCACAGGATGATGTTTCATTTCCTAAAATAAGCAGAGTTGACGATATGAAAATTTTTGTTTTTTCCATTATTGAAACAGGTCAAGAACTTTATCTCTTTAGGAGGACCTCATGCGGGTACTGCTTCTGTGCCTCTCTGCGGTGTAAGTAACATACTATCATCGTGGAATTTTAATCCCTCCCTATCCAAATACTTTCTTCTTGCTGACATAGCTTCTGGTGAAGAATGTACATATATATAAACTACAATTGAAATTGCATAGTCGGATATTGCTTACAAAGTACCGTCCTAGTAAGCTTGATGTTTCATCTTCCCAATTGTAGTAGTATGGTACCGGCCTGCTTCTCGCCTAAAAGAACTATATATTTATGTATAGGGGAAAGTTTATGCTATTATACAAGAGAGGATTAGCACTTTCTACAGTACTTTGTTGCACATGGTTGCAGCAAACAGTATTTCCTACATCATTCTTTCAATTACATAAGATGAGAATATTTGAAAGCATTTTGTATGAAGTACATCTAAGAGTGAAATCTTCAATACAAAGATCCCACTGATATTCTGGTCATTTACTTAACTGTACTTTGCTGATTTCGCGGCGTATTTATATATTTGTGAGATTTTTGCAGAACTTTAATGTTTATATCAAAATATGTCTCAAATTAAGAGTTGTAAGGTATATAACTATCGAGGAACACTTCAAACTTGGTTGGAAATACTCTGTGACCTATTTGAGATGTGTTGATAATGCTAAGGGGCTTTGTTTTTGTGCCTCTGCAGTCTGGTATATTTTGCATCATTGTGAATAAGCTACTCAAATCAGAGATCTACACTGACTATATTCAAGTACGCATCTAATTCTGCCGATTCTTTCTTCTTGTCTCTATTACAGTTTCAACTTTCGTTCTCCGAGGTATATTTCTGATGGGGCCTCACCATCTTGATTGTGATTCTGAAAATGCAGGAACACTTGGCTCCCAGCGGTTATCTTAAATTACCAAATGTGAGTAGTGACTAGAAATGAAACATTCGATACATTTAATGAGGTGTTTTTACTTTGTATACCTATGTTATAAATATATCAAGTAACCTTGCAATCGTAAATTCGATGGAATCAGCTGTCTGCTTCATCCTGATCGACAGTTTCTTTCCAGGCAATGTCTGATTATTTAGGGAAATGCAAGTTTCTTCCGAAGCTCAACAACGAACTCCCTGGTGAGAAAAACTCGACTTACAAGGAAAGGTTTAGTAGCTTACAGAACCTGGTGCTTATCATGGTAAGTTGGAAAAATATATATCTTTGGTAACATTTCTTAGATCCTCAGAATAATTAGCCAAGTAAGCATGTACATTATTTCCATGTTAATTTCGTATTTCTGCAGTTTGAGCATGACACTGTTTTGATACCGAAGGAGACCGCGTGGTTTGGATATTACGAAGATGATAGCTTCAAATCAATTTTAAGTCCACAACAGGTAACAGAAGTGCAATAATACTAATACTAGTGTTAGAGACTTGATGCATTAGAAGATTTGCATTTACAATTAAGCATATGCATCTTCTTTGCTTTCACTTTTATGCAGACCGATCTGTTTACTGAGGACTGGATCGGTTTGAGAACCTTGGATGAAGCTGGGAGGGTCAAGTACATTAGCGTTGCAGGAGGTCATCTCGGAATCTCCACCAGCGACATGAAGAAGCACGTGGTGCCCTACTTGCAAGATTCAGCGTCGACGATGGATGGAAACAAGAAAGCTAGTTATACCAGGGCAAGTGGAGTTGAACGTGGATTTGTGGAAAGCAATGAGAAGATGCAAGTAATGCCTGATTTTGATGAGAGAGCATCAACTGAAGATGTACCGGAAGGGTCGTTGTCGTACAGGTGGCCCTTACCAGTCAAGAATTTATTCAGTGAACTTCTTGGACTCACAGAGGACAAGTCACTCCCTCGGCCTTGATGAACCTTAATTACGAAGTAACTCAAACTACTAAATCAAGAATTACACTGGGGTTTGTGGGTGGGGATGATTTATTTGTACAATAATTGCAATTTATTCCATGCCTATGTGACTGAAACCCTGCTAATATGTGGTTAAGTTATTCTGTACAAAATTATGCAAAGGACAGATCTTGGTAAATAAAATTGCGTTCAGCATAAACACGCACTTGATATTCCGCATGCATACGCCTTACACCTTACTGGAATCGCTCTAAACCACTTGAATTACAAACCGTACGTGTTTGTGTGCTACTTAATTTGGTTAGCAAATAAATGTTCGAGGCAGCATTTGTTTGCATGAATTCGGGGAGAGATGATATATTCTGTATCTCCAATAAAATACAAGACGGATCACTTTCTAGTGAATTTTATGCATCATTATATAATTGAACCTTACGGGACAGAGGTTCAGGGCCCAAGGAATAAAGAAAGACCTATGAAGACTTTGAAAGAGACTCTTAAGAAAAGACTAGAAGTACTTAGATCTAACGGAAGACATGACACAGAACCAAGCACAATAGTGTTTTCGGATTCATATAGCTGACCCCACTTTGGGAAAAAGCTTTGTTGTTGTTGATGTACCATATAATTGAACCAAAATGCACAACTTTCCTTCATTTCAATTCAAGGTAGAAGTAGCGACTCAATTTTATTCAATTTTACTCAATTATTCCCACTTTCTGTACGATTAAGTATAAAGAAAAATAAAAGCTTAGCAAACAACTTGTATGCATTTTCTAAGGCTTCACCTCAGTAGACTTGTATCTCCACACTAATGCCGCTCAGACGATCAGCCCTCCTGCCCGAATTCTCTCCTGATATCTTCTGGTGGGCACCGAAGCGGAGCCACATACATGAGATTCTTGCAAGAGCTGCCTGACCGGCTACTCGCACCCGATAAACCACACTTAAGTCCGCCCAAATCTCACTTCCCACGGCGCCAGACTGGAAACTTGCATCATATCCTTCAAGATCTGATTCTGTTACCACTACCACAGAGCCTTCATCAAATGCAACTAGATTGTGTGAGGAAGCAGACTGAAGCGGTGTCATCATCAGATCTGGCAGGTGACTGTAAACAAAAGCTTTCTTCACCATTAAGTAGTAGTATTCCTGGACAGCCTGAAAAAAGGAACCATCAAATAGGAGATCAGGAAAAGTCAAATTCAAGGGTAGAATTAGATCATGCCACAGATCAGGTGTAAATTTAGTATTACAAGCAAACTGTTCGCACACTGATATTGATTTAACAACAAAAATGTAAATACAATGTTTCTCACTACACCAGGGGGACCAACAGAACGAAAAGGCATGAAACAGCAGTGAGACATATCAGCCCCCAATGCGAGTGCAAATCATAGATAAGTTGTACAAGTTACCTGCCACTGAGCAGAGGCTAAAAGCACCCTCGGCCGAATTGACTTTAGATAATCATAAGCAGATTCAGGTGTCATCTGCTTGTGATGGACCTATATAAAAAAAAATAAAAAATAAAAAATAAAAAAAAAAACAAACAGAAAAAAGAAAAAGATCAGTAAAGCTGGCAATCCTCCGAGTTATTGGTAATTTCAGAGCCTAGTACTAACCAGGTAACAGATTACAATGGTCGTACTACGCCCCCGTCCAGCTTTACAGTGAACATATGTTGTCTGTCCACTTAATGCATTTTCTTCACGACAAAAACCAAAATGACAAAGAAATATATCAGATACAGTCTTCTTAGGAGAAAAAACAAAATCTTATCCTTGACTACTATCAACCATTTACACGAAAATGACAAGTTCGATCCCAGGATATATATAATGACTTAACACTAAACCTCCTAGTCCTTAATGAAAATTAAACAAGTACAGATGAAATAAATCAAATAATTTTTTTATATTTACCCTTAAAGAGTAAATTTCAACAACAAACACCACTAAGCAGCTTAAAAATGACCACAAGAAAAAGAGTCAATGAAAATCATCTCTTTTAAGTTTCTAAAATTTTGACTGATAAAACACGAGGCAGGTTAGATGGTCTATAATATATAGACGACCACCACCATACATCATAACTTATTTACACTGGAAAAATATAGGACAGCCTCACAATTGCACTGCGCCCTTGCATATTAGACTTATGTGGATGATTGTATTCAGCTTTAAAAGTTTCCTAACATGTCAACCGTATCTAGCCAATAGCAGGCCTTCCAAGATGATCAAATCAGGTTCCAAGAATGCTTACCATGAATGAAGTCTACAGCACGACATGCATCACTGAGTGATGGTGCAAAGCAGTAGTCTCTTGTAGGAATCACCAGATGGTTAATGCCATGAGACTGCCACAAATTTAATAGAAACGCATAAAAATATGGTAACATAAACTACTGGGAAATACGGTAGACCACAAACATAAAGTATAAGAAAAACATAAAACAAATCCCCAAGTTTTGGTCCAGTACAGACATGAACCAAGTCAATTTTAATCCACATAATTCATAATTAATACATAACAATATTACAGAAAACACCAGTTAATCTGTCAGGTATTAAATATGTCATACAAAAAAAATAGATATCCTCACAAACAGCAACACCATTTCATCTCAGAGAAAAATGCATCAACTAATCTCCAAAAGCAAGTGAACTCTCACAATACAAATCTCAAGAATGATTCTGTGGTGTAACATGACTACAAGGAAAACCACTAACATGATAAAGAGATGTTGGAACCAGAGTCTCGTATGGCTCATTAAGTGTTATGACTCCACCAACTCCGACATCCTTTAAGCGAGGTACGTCAGTGGGGAATGGAACTGCACCTAACAATACAAACTGGAAACAAAATTATTAGAATTCAGACGGAGTAAAAAAAAAAAAAAAAAATCAACAATAGATCTTATAAACACTCGCAGAAGAAAAAGCCACATGTTTACATAAGCAAAATTGTTTGTTTGAAGATAATTTACTGGGTCTACATTATTACATAAACTATCAGCTAAGAAAAGAATTCCAAGATAACATCACCGCACACAAAGAATCACATAAACCCCATTCATGAATTACATTAATAAGAGATAAGTTCACGGACATAGAGTACTCGTAAGAGCTATCGAATTGAACTCAGAATCTAAATCAAACCCAACACCTAAACGTATATACTATATGGCAAGCGAAACCAATCTATACACATTGTAAAATACACATGACAAATATATAAATACAAAAATAGAACAATAAAATGAATTTGTACCTCATCAACCTTATCCCACCACCGAAACTCAGCCTGCAGCTTATTCCTAATGACATTGTAAAGCAGAGTCGGGTAAAACAACGCACGAGCTCCTGCACCGATCAAAACCCGCTTCGCATCCGACCGTGTGATACTCCTGCTATCAAAATCTCTATTTCCAGGGGACAAATTCTCCTTTTCCCCACTTCCAACTTCTCCTCCTTTCAATTCCTCAATATACATAGCCTCAGATTCAAACCCAACACAATCAATCACAATTACACACAAATTCAACAGAGAACCCTAAATTTTTCCCAAGTATTTACAAACAAACAACCATTTACACAAAAAGCCCCATTAAAACCCTAAAATTTTCTTTTTTGTACCAAAAAAAATCACAGGATCATACGAGAAAACCTATAATTTCTGCAACAGTGAGAGGAACAAAGGATCGGGAGCGAATTCGATTTGATAACGGAGAGACTGCAAACCATGGAAAAGCTCGCGACCATAATTTACGAAAAGGGAGACGATCGGAGAGAAAGGGAGAGACGATGAATACGATGAGGGATGCGATCAAGGATCGATGAAAGTTGGGGGGATCAAATGGGAATTGGTGAGATCTGGCGGAAACCCTAACCCTAAAAAATAAGAAATTGCTTGAAGGTGGGATAGGCTGAGGTTCTACTCCACCTTTCGCTCAACAAACTCTGAAAGCGGACGAACGAGAGAGAGAGAAATAATAAGAAGAGCGTAGAAAGAAGGAGATGGAGGGAAGGGATAGAGTCACGGGGGTGATTAAGGAGGGAGTTTGAAAAACGTGAGTAGGGGACACGTGGTGCGATTTGTGGGAATCAGGAGCATTTAGGAGGGTGGTGAGAAATTTTTTTAATTGTGACGGAAATACGAGTGATACACTACGTATTTTTATGTAAGTGATAGAAAATTTTATTTTTTAAGTTATTAAATTTTTAAAACATATATCTCATCATTAGAATAGTGACACGTAGTGTACCACCTTGTATGCCCACATCACGTGTGCCGATCATACTGAAAAATCTCTCGTTAGTCGACAAGATATAGAGGATAATTGAAATTATGATGTGAATATTTTTCTATTTCTGTGGGTGTTTCTTAATTTCGTGGGTGTCAGCAAACAAACTACCCTACACCGCACACTTGTTAAACTTATGAGCTCAACTCATTTTCTTACGTTGGCTAAATTGGGTTAACAGTTGCCGTTATAATAGTGTATTCGAAAGATAGTATTTATGGTAAAAGAATTAGCGTTTAAATTTTTATGGGGAAGGCTGTTAACAAATTTAACCTAAAAATAAAATTTTTATTCAATGTCCACTAAATGCAAGAATAAATATGTAAATATGTATTTTTGTAAAATTCAAATGAAATTTTCAAACAATTTCAAAACAATTCAATTGAAATTTCTAAAAAAAATTTGCATCAGGTTTCAATTTCCAAACAATTCAAAGTGCGTTGAGTATCTTGGAGGCAATGAAAAATGGATGCAGCATCAAGTTTAGAAATGCACTTTGAATTGCCTCCAAGGTGCGTAACTGCACTTTGAATTATCTAGAAGTTGAACCTGATGCAGAAAGGTTTTGGAAATTTGAATTGAATTGTTTAGATTATTTTTGATAATTTGAATTGAATTTTGCAAAAATACATATTTAAATATTTATCCCTGCAATTAACGGGCATTGGATGAAAATCTCACTTTTAAGTTAAATTTGTTAACTGTCTTCACCATGAGGTTTAAATTCTAATTTTTTATTTTATTTTATCACATGAGCAATCTTTTGAATAACCTATCACCACGGAGAAGAGTGAGTTGGGTTTTGGGTTGACCTCATAACTCTGATTTCTAACAAAAGGATGCAAGAGAGATATGAGAAGAGTGAGCTGGGTTTTGTACCATATTTTTTGTTTTTGCCAGAAACTTCCATTTTTTCGGGCGACTTAAGCTTCGGCAAGCATAGTAAGGTAGGGTGTTTAGTTCCAAGTTCCTTCATCATTGATTTATGAAATAAATGGGTTGTTTGTAAGATGAATTAATACTTTGACGTTAATTTAGGATTTGTGTTTCATGTTGGGGTCTATGGGTTGTGGAACAAACTTTACTTTTTGACGTGCTACAAAACTAGAATGTAACGACCCATCCCAAAAAACTACGGGTTTTATAATTTTAAAGGGATGTTTAACAAAACATTCCCGGTACTATTCACTTTTAATGAAAAACCACATTTATACCTTTCCCTAGTACTATTCACTATACCTTTAAAAAGGGCTTTTCATTAAAAGGGAAGTTTTTTTGGATTTTTCATTAGTTTTCCTAATTTTAAAATGTGAAATTTCGAAAATGACCTTTGAGGTAAATGCATTGATTTTTGTTGACCGCCTTGTTGAGTCACGTAACATCCATTTTCTTGGCGTATCCTAGTAGCACTCGTCGCTACGAACGCGTGGGCGCAAACGAAATGTAATTTGGAGTTATAATGAAGGAGTTATTAACGAATAAGTTGAGGGCAAGATTGTAAATTTATTATTTTATGGAATGCTCCAGATTTTTGGAGCAAAATCTGGAAAGCCACGTGTGTGGGCCAGATTAAATGAAAGCAAAGATTGGCGGTGGAGATGGAAGACAAAAGAGAGAAATGAGGGGGAACCGAACCAATTAGGAAAGGGAGAAAATGAGAGAACCAATGGGGGAGAAGAGAAAGGAAGAGAAAGGAGAGAGTTGAGGAGGTAGCCGATCAGACCCCGACCCGTTACCATGTAGTGATCTGGTCTTCGACTCGGTGTTCCCCGACTTTTCCGATGCTTTTCATGGCGTTTTCCTAGCTTTTCATGGCCAACCGTCACATGTAAACATCACTACGACATCCTCGCTATAAATTCCACCCCAAACTCGATGAGATTTGGTTTCATTCCATGGAGAATAGCACCGGTGGGTGCGACCGGTCTTACAACGGCGATCCGCCATTCCTGAAGCAAACTCAGCCAACCACCACCACCAATAGACTCTCCTCAACCTCAGGAACATGGCCCATGCATTGGTTGGGGCGTCGGAGCTTGTTTGGAGTCGAATCAAGACCACCTATTTCTAGGGTTTCCGACGGGTTCGTGGAGATTTGGCTTTTTCTGGTCAAATTGGACTTGGCCATAGGTATGAAACTTGCTCTACTTATTGAGATCTTCATTTTCGTGAAATTTAAGAATTTTTAGAAATAGTTGATTTTTCCGGTGAGTAGGAGAGCCTAACTGCCATGTGCGGCGGCGCGTGGCGGCAGCACATGGGCTGAGACCCCACCTAACCTTCCTATGCTAAGTCTGATACTCCAATTGCATAGGTGAAGTCTGATAAACGAAATTCCATTGTTTGGGTACAATTTCGCTAAGGTTTGCCACTTGATCCTTATTTGAATCGACGATCCAACCGTTGGATCGTCACCAAAATTTAGTAGGTTATTATTCAAATATTTGAGGACAATATGAACTAATGGATCGGGAATCCGATATGCGGATCTTCCCGAATTAGATTCCTAAGTTCGTAAAATAAAATGTTGACCGCCACTTGAATTTACAATTGGCAAGATCCGACCGTTGGATCGTAATGAAACTTTAGTATGATGTTTTAGAAGCATAATGTGGATCTTTGGAAGTCACGGATTAGAAAGCTGTGGTGTGGATCTTTCAGATCGGGTTATGTAGGGTTATGGAACCTGCCGTTGATCTATGACCGACGGTTGACTTTTGGTCAATGGGTCTCAAATCATTCTAGAGCGTCATTGGGGATGTGTTTTATGTAAGTTACGTGTTCTATCGATAAGAATTATGAGACGTGATTGAATATTTATTCTAGGCAACGATCGTGTGTGTATATATATATACACACACATATAAACTTTACGGTTTCTAGAAACATTTTTTTATATGGAACTATGCTTTGCTTGCCATGTCGTAAATAAGTTACATTTTAAATATTGCATTGTTACACTTGTGAATTGTATTGTGTGATGCTACGGAGACTCATGTAAGCTTCAGGTGAGTATTATGTGAATGAATGGGTTGTATTGCATTGGTATGCACACATTTATTTAGAGCTTATTATGGTTGCACCCCGATATTAGTGCTCCCGCCTGGGGCTAGGGCCAGCCTTCACATGATTGGTCACTTCCCACATTGCACACTCACCTTGGATCTAAGTCTGGTGCCAGCCTGTCGTATAAACTACAATAAGTGATTCCGACTCGTAGGTGGCCCACAAATTACCGCATAGCCTTCACGTGATCGTAGCACTTGAGCGTACATATTTATACCCAGCCTGTTGATATAGGTCACACTAGGTGACTCCGACTTATGTGCTAGCCTAGATTGATGAGCTACATGTCTAGTCATACAGGTCACGTTAGGTGACTGTGACTGGTATACTATTTTATATTGGTTTCACACCTGGCTTACATTTATTATTACTGAGATATTATGACATGGCATACTTTAATTTTCGCTGCTCTTGTGCATTGGTTTTGATACCTACATAGTAGAATTATTTTCTGGAAACTATACGGGTTTTACGGGGAGGGGTTATAACGCTTTCAAAAGGTTTTTATTAAAACTTTATTTTTAGGCCCACTCACCTTTATTTTTCACTCCTCCAGGTATTAGTCGCAGAGTTTTCGTACCGATGAGGATTAATGGAAAATCTTAGTGTAGGCGATTGTCATTGATGGTATAATTCTCACCCTGTTTTACTGTGTTGTACTAATGCTTTGTCATCACGTGTGAATTGGGTTCATTCCCACTCACAGCGCACTCTTGTATTTAGGCACTTTTAGGTTTAAATTTATTCATATTTTCCACATCACTACACTTTATGGCTTCGTCACCTTCCTGGTGTCGGCCAACACAGCTTAATTCAGAGTCCTAGTTGACATTCCGGGTTGGGGTGTGTCATGGGATGGAACAATTTATGGTTCAAGTATTTAATTGCGGAAATTTGTAAATTTTTTTTCGTAATGTGCATGTGGTGTGCATGGCTACAACTTAATATGAGAAGCGGGACTGTCTACTAGTTATGATGCATGTACATAGAGCCCTAGAGTTTAGTGAGTATGACCACAACCTAATTGGCCGAGCCGAAAAATAAAATTAAGAAAAAGCTTAGAGGACGTCAAAGGTCATGTGTGTCCATAAAGTAACAACAACAAGTATCATGTTTGCCACGTGCACGGTTAAGCGGTGGTTGATATACGTAACAAGACATTTCAAACTGCCACTGTAACCTTATACACGTAACAATTATGTTTTAATTGTATTCACTATACCAATAGGTTACTGTTATAGTTTCTTATTAATGCGAAAAATAGCTCGTTGCTCAATCTCCAGCTCTCTGCATATCATGTGCATGTAATGTATATATGATGTGCATATTGTAATACCTTGAAAAATTTTAAATATATGATTTTGTGGAATTTTTTTTTCAGAAATTAAAATGACCAAAATGTCCCCCGTTGACTAAACGTAATTATATGAGGATGTATTTTATCATCATATATTTTATCATCTTTCTTGGCATATTTGGATTGAGCTCGATCTTATGAGCTTGTAGGCAAAAATCGTTCATGAAACGGAGTTATAACGAAAGAGTTATTAACGTTTAAAGTTAAAGACATTTTTTGAAATTTTGGCTTGATTTGGATGGCTCCAGATCTCTGAAGCCGTTATCTATGATGACACGTGGACGGCTGGGATGAGAAGGAGAGAAGAGAAAGGAGAGAAAGGAGGAATGGCACCGGCCAATAAAGGAAAAAGGAAAGGAGGGAAAGAAGGGAAGGGAGAAGAAGAGAACCGGCCAACTCGGTTTCTCCACCCGACCAGACAACTTGACTCGCTCATATCTCCTCCATATGAACTCCGTTTTGGGTGATCTTGGTGTCCATGGAAATCCCTTGATGAGCCCTACATCTTTGCAGTGTTAGATTTCCAAATTTCTTTCCCATTTTTCTAGTTTGAAGCCACAAAGCCCATGACTTTGGAGGATGCTTTAATATTTTTCCGGTGGCTCCGACGAGCTTCACTGTCGATGACCACCACCAAAAGACTCCTCTCAACCCTAGGAGCAAGGCCTAAGCCTTTGATGAGGCGACGAAGTTTGTTTTGGTGACGAATCGACAACTACTCAAATCAATTGTTTCCAGCAGGTTCGAGTAAAATTGGAGCCTTTTCTGGCCAAATTGGACTTGGCCATAGGTATAAAGTTTGCTCTACTCTTTGAGATCTTCTATTATATAAAATTTGAGAATTTTTGGAAATAATTGAAGTTTTCCGGCAAGTCGGGACAGCTAACCACCACCCACGGTGGTGTGTGCCCAGAGGGTCGTCGATGCTATTTGTAGGCTAAATTAGATGCCTTGATTTCAGTTTTGATATTCGTATGACGTAGGTTGATCATTTGAACCTAAATTCACTACGATACCTTACTTGATCAATTTGTGAATCAGCGATCTGACCGTTAGATCTTCACCAAACTTTGAGAGCTTATCATATGTAATATTTGAAGACCTTAGGAACTTACGGATTGGGAATCCAACGTACAGATCTTCCCGAATTGGATTTGCAAGTGTGTAAAATAAAACGTTGACAGCCACTTGATTTCGTGATTGGCGGATATCCGACTATTGGATCGGAATGAAATTTTAGTATGTTGTTCTAGAAGCGTAAGGTGAACTATGAATGGCTTGATCCCCTCGTTTAGGGTACGTAGACAGTCTAACTAGGATGTTAGATGCAGCCATAAATTAAACAAAATGATTATTTCTTTCAGTGCAGTTAATTAGAATTATAATTAACCATTATTTTATTGTGGCCTACCTGTGTGTTTGGCTTCCGAATTAGAAATTTTGGGTCATTACATAGTGGTATTAGAGTGAACGATCCTACTTCCTAATTTGTTATATTCTTGAATTCTTATTGCTGTGAAATATGATATGCAATGTGAATGCATTATTTCATAAATTTTGTGAACAATATGCTATGTGAATTATGATTTGCATTGATTTTGCATTATTCATAATTTCTATGATTAATGTGGCATTAATGTGAGATATATATGTGTTATGAATCTCGCAATGGTAAGAGAGGGAAATATATATATATATATATTCTTGTGTTTGATGATATGAAATATGATTGCAGTGATATTGCAATATTTCATCAGTTTTATGCATCATAAGGCACTTATGTGAATTGCATGTTCATTGTGAATGCATTACCTCAAATTTTTTGTGAATGAAGTGGGTTTCATGTGACATGCATGGTGAATGCATTATTTTCTCATTGTGAATGCATTACCTCAAATTTTTTGTGAATGAAGTGGGTTTCATGTGACATGCATGGTGAATGCATTATTTCACGATTTTAGTGAATGAGTTGGCATTCATGTGATATATATATATATATATATATATATATACACACACACATACATATATATATATATATACATACATACATACATATATATACATACATACATACATACATATATATATATATACATACATACATATATATATATATATATATATATATGGTGCGACTCCATTGTGATTATGGAGTTCAATTGGTGGAAATTATAAGAGAGGGAATATATATATTCTCATGTTTGATAATGTGAAATATGATTGCAGTGATATTGCAATATTTCATCAGTTTTATGTATCATAAGGCACTTATGTGAATCACATGTTCTTGTGAATGCATTATCTCAAATGTTTTGTGAATGAAGTGGGTTTCATGCGATATGCATGGTGAATGCATTATTTCACAATTTTAGTGAATGAGTTGGCATTCATGTGATATATATGGTGCGACTCCATTGTGATTATGGAGTTCAATTAATTATGATTGCATTGTGGTTGCATATTTCATAATTTCTATGAATATGTGAGTTACATATATGTATTATGGATTGCTCACGTGTGTTGTTCCGAGCACAGGTTCCTATGGATTGTAAATGCAGGTTCCCAGGATCATTTTGATGACCTGAGAGTGAAGGGGACTGCAAGGTTCCCAGGATCATTTTGATGACCTGAGAGTGAAGGGGACTACAAGGTTCCCATGGGTTTCGATCCCCTAAACCTTCAGAGGGTGTTATACGGTCGAGCTACTCCTGCGGGATAGTTTATGTGGTATGGCCTTTGGAAATGGACACTCCTAGATTGAGAGTTACTAGGAGTGAGGGGCACTGCGCGCTGCCTTGGGTTTCGATCCCTTAAACCTCTGGAGGCTTACACGGTCAAACTTGTACTTGTGGGGAGGGTACTTGGTTATGAGGTGTAGGATTAAAATGACACTCTCGTTACCTTACTTCGTGTTGTTGTGGTCATATTGAAGTGAGGGTAATCAGCCATGGGACTAGTCATCAGGTTGGATTATGTTGGCACACGAGCTTGAAAGTGAATCGTGGTGACAGTTGTGTATAGCCAATAATGGTAAGTGATTTTATCAGGGACTTTGATTTGAAATTCCCATGATTTGGCTGTATTTTCTTATATTTGAATTGCCAATTTAAATGGTTTGGGTTGAAATTTTGATAATTATTCGGCCAATGATGGTTTGGCTGCAATTCATGATATTTGTTTTGCCGAGGATGAATATGGAAATATTTTCTGATGTTTGATGTCGCCAGTGATTGTGACTAGAAATTTTGAGGAAGAATCGTGGTAACGGCTTCGTATAGCCAATGATGGTAAGTGGGTTTACCAATAATTGTGATTGGAAATTCCAATGATTTTGGTTGGAATTTCTAATATTTGATTTGCCAATTCTAATGGTTTGGCTTGAAATTGTGATATTTATTTAGCCACTGATGATTATGGCTTGAAATTTTGATATTTATTTGGCCGATGATGGTTACGGTTGGGAATTTACGATAATTGTTTTGCCAATGATGAATATGGCAATGATGGAAAGTAGTTTACCAATGGTTGTGATTATGATGCTAGTATTTATCTAACCAACTGTAGATGTGGTTGATAATCTAGTATTTATTTAGGCCATGAGGATTATGGCTTGATATTTGGTATTATGTTTGCCAATGTGTATGGCTAAAATTTTCGATATTTATTCTACCAATGAGTGTGGTAGGAAACCTTAGTATAAATGATTACTTTGTGGAAGTATTTATTTTTGGGGCCTGAATAAAATCGTAGACTTAGGTTATGATTTTATTCACTAAAAATGGAATGGTGGAACTAGCGCTAATTCCTTTTTCGTTATTCGAGGGTAGAAATCTCGAGGACGAGATTTATTTTAATAAGGGTCGAATGTAATACCCTGAAAAATTTTAAATATATGATTATGTGGAGTTTTTTTTTCGGAAAGTGAAATGACGAAAATGTCCCTCGTTGACTAAACGTAATTATATGAGGATGTATTTTATCCTCATATATTTTATCATATTTCTTGGAATATTTGGATTGAGCTCGATCTCATGAGCTCATAGACGAAAACCGTTCGTGAAACGGAGTTATAACGAAAGAGTTGTTAACATTTAAAGTTAGGGACATTTTTTGTAATTTTAGCTTGATCTGGATAGCTCCAGATCTCTGAAGCCATTATCTGTGATGACATGTGGACGATTGGAATGAGAAGGAAAAGGAGAGAAAGGAGGAATGGCACCGGCCAATAAGGGAAAAAGGAAAGGAGGGAAAGAAGGGAAGGGAGAAGGAGAGAACCGGCCAACCTAGTTTCTCCACCCGACCCGCCAACTTGACCCGCTCATATCTCCTCCATACGAACTCCGTTTTGGGTGATCTTGGTTTCCGTAGAAATCCCTTGACGAGCCCTACATCTTTGTAGTGTTAGATTTCCCAATTTCTTTCCCATTTTTCCAGTTCAAATCCACAAAGCCCACGACTTTTGCGGCGGTTTTAATCTTTTTTCGGTGGCTCCGGCGAGCTTCACCGTCGATGACCACCACCAAAAGACTCCTCTCAACCCCAGGAGCAAGGTCCAAACCCTTGATGAGGCGACGAAGTTCATTTTGGTAACGAATCAACAACTACCAAAATCAAGGGTTTTCGGCGAGTTCGAGTAAATTTGGAGCCTTTTCTGACCAAATTGGACTTGGCCACAGGTATAAAGTTTGCTCTACTCTTTGAGATCTTCATTTATATAAAATTTGAGAATTTTTGGAAATAGTTGAAATTTTCTGACGAGTTGAGGCGGCGGACCGCCACTCATAGCGGCGCGTGGCCAGAGGGTCGTCGATGCTGTTTTTAGGCTAAATTAGATGCCTTGATTTTAGTTTTGATATTCATATGGCGTAGATTGATCGTTTGAACCTAAATTCACTATGATACGTTACTTGATCAATTTGTGAATCAACGATCGGACCGTTGGATTGTCACCAAACTTTGAGACCTTATCGTACGTAATATTTAAGGACCTTAGGAACTTACGGGTTGGGAATCTGACGTACGGATCTTTCCAAATTGGATTTGCAAGTTTGTAAAATAAAACGTTGACCGCCACTTGATTTCGTGATTGGCGGAGATTCGATCATTGGATCAGAATGAAATTTTAGTATGTTGTTCTAGAAGCGTAAGGTGAACTACGAATGGCTTGATCCCTTCATTTAGAGTACATAGGCAGTTTAACCAGGATGTTAGATGCATCCATTATTTCTTTTAGTGTGGTTAGTTGGAATTATAATTAACCATTATTTTATTGTGGCTTACCTGTGTGTTTGGCTTCCGAATTAGAAATTTCGGGTCGTTACACATATAATGTATATGGTGGTGATGTCATAGGTGATGACGTCATTTTTCTAATTTCAAAGAGAGAGCTATGAGCTTTGGGTTTTTGGATTGACTCAGATTTGTGAGCATATCATGTGCATGTCGTGTACATACACTGATCATATCCTAAAAAATTCATCCAACAAAACACAAATTTTTTGCCAAGTTTTAGTAAACACCATCACAACATTCAAACAAGGTAGGGAATCCCATGATATAGAAGAGGTTGAAATTGATTAAATTTTGTTTCACTATTACTTCATATAGCTTATGGGTTTATTCTTTCATTCCCCAAATATGAAAATGCTCACTTCTTCAATCTCACCAGTCTACAAATATTGGAAGGAAGAGAGCAAACAACAAATGGATTTTCTTATTTTTGGTCAACAACAAATGAGTTTTCTTGTTTTGGTGGTGTTGACCCTTTCTGCCCATGATGTTCGAGGAGAGAGAAAGAGAGAGAGTGAGTTTTTTTTTTCCCAGCAGACACCGTGTGTACACCAGCAGTTAATGACTAGGCTTTGTTCCCACCGTCGATGTGAGTCCAGTGGTGGTGATCTCGAGTCTCAATTGTTTGTCGTGTTGTCAGAAAATGGCCAAAAAACTCTCGACCTACTTGAGTTTCAATCCCAACAATTGGGGATGAGATTCATGACAAGGGTAGGTGTTTTGGACTCGTGAGTACAAGATGAAATTGGTGGTGGCTTTGTTTTGGTTGGTGTTGATCGAGACGACTGTGCATCATGTGTGCATAATGAGAACGGGAGAGAGAGTGCATGAGGGAGAAAGTGAGAGAAGAGAGGGGAAGGAGAGAGGGAGAGAGAGAGTAGGTAGAGAGAGAAATTAGAAAATAGGAGGAAATGGCCCATTTATATACGAGGACAATTAAGTCATTTTAAGATGTAAGAAAAATCCTATTTATGTTCTATAGTTGTGCATGGTGTATGCATGCCTGTGCATATTCGAAAAAAATTCTATTTCTATTCCAAGGTTAAGAAAATGTCTTATTTATGGGTATTTCCCTTGATGATTTGTGGGTGATGGAAAAAAAAGAAAAAGCAGCAAAAAGTATTTATGCAGAATTATATAAGATCAACTTCAATGGTTGGGTTAAAACCAACTGTGAGGGCAAATGTCGGCCACTTGCATAAGCCCAACCTTTTTGTGATCCAAAGGCTAGAATTAATGGACCGTTAGTTGATCCAAGGTTCTAGATTCAATTTTTTTTAAATATAATTTTTAAATTCATCAAATCCACAACTACGATCAAATATGATTAAATCTAACGATAAAAAAAAGATCCAAAGCTAAAACAGTTAAAAAAATTATTTCAATCAAAATTCACTCAAAACTTCTATAAATACCAATTTATTTATTTAAAAACCACACAAAATTCACTTTTCTTATTTAATTCTTCCATTTTTTCTTTCTACACACTTCCAAAACTATTTCTTCCCATTTCCAAAATTTTCAAGATAGCTAGAGATCATATTAGAGGATGTATTTGGTCCAATGATGAAGATATTGCTTTGTTCTTGGCATGAGTTTGTAATAGCGAAGATGATGCCATTGGCACGAATCAAAATAAAAAGGTTTTGTTGGCTAAAATTGTAGAGAAGTTCAATTCCAACTTCAACACCAACCGAATGGAAGTTGGTAGTGTTTACAATAAGTGGGAGATTATCAACAACGCGTTACTTTATGGAAGGGAAGCTTGGAGAGAGTTGTGGTTGACAATGACATGGCTAATGGAAAGAGCGCCCAAGAAGTCATGAGTGTCTCCCTTCATAGTTTATTTTTCATGTACACAATCTTATTTTGCAACTAATTGGTCTTTATGTATTCCTTGCATAGGGTGACAAAGCAATGACAATTTACAAGACAAGAACTATGCCTAAAAACCAAACTTTTAAGCTGCATCATGCTTGGGACGTCTTCAAGAATTGTCCGAGGTGGGGAATCGATGTGAACCAAAAATGGAAATAAAAATTATTTGCTAATGAAGCTTCAAGCATTAATGTTGGCAATCAAGGCAAGGTTTCGGTGACCCCATCTTCTTCTATTTCAAGGCCTCTGAGAAGAGAGATAAGTAAAAGGAAGCAAAGAGAAAAGGAAAGATGCAAGATCCGATTGGTGCAACGCTTTGTTCCTGAGTTGAAAAGTTGGTTAAATGCCATGGGAGACCAAGGAAGAAATTGTCCGAATGTGCTGGCTCTTTGAGAAACAATCAGAAAAGGAAGATGTAAGAGACCATTTAGAGTAAGAAAGGTTCATTTTGATGTAATGGAGGAGGACCTCAACAAATACACTCCAAATAGTAGGAAGTTCTTCGGTGATAAGCAAAAATAAATTATGCGAAGGAATGCTACAAGGAACATCTTTGAGGACGATGATCCTAAGTCCACCACAAAATCCACCACCAAGTCAAATTCCAAGTCAAACAAATGATGATGAATATTATTACGATTAGTAATTGTTGTAATTTTTATGTAGTATTTTAATCATCATTTATTAATTTTTATTAAGTGTTTTTAATTATCGTTTGTATTAGTAGTTGTTGTAAGATTAAAACATATTTAATGATTTTTCATTATTTATTGGAATCTAAATAAATCTAGGTTAAATGATACACCTCGACCTGGAATGTCCACCTGAACTCTGAATCAAGTTGTGCTAGTTGGGACCAGGAGAGTGACGAAGCCATAAATTGTAGTAATGTGAAAAATGTGAGTAAATTTACGAAAGCTCTGCTACTAAAAAAAACCTGGAGGGGGGAAATTTAAGGGTGAGTGGGCCTAAAAATAAAGTTTTGTAAAAATCTTTTCGAAAACATAACAACCCCTCGCCGTAAAACAAGTATAGTTTCCACATGTAACATACTATGTATGGTAAGAAAATACTTACTATAGCCTGCAATATCTCAACAATTCAATACGTCACCATATTTCGTAAATAAAAACCTAACGTTCGGTAATCACATAATCTTGCATAAATAAACATATCATATCGAGTGCTCATCGACATATGCTGACACACGAGTTCATATAGATGTATTCTAACATGAACAAGACTAGGTCTAATAATAATTTACGCTTAGTACTACAATAACGTGAAGATTGGTGCTATGCGCGTCACATATGAGTCCTAATTGCTTATAGCAATCTAGGACATGACTGGCACCTACAATGGATTCAAAGTGAGCGTATGGTGCGATGTGAACATACACGTGAAAAACTGGCCCTGGCCCTCGACAAGTATTAACACCAGTGTAGCATGTATGATGAGCAGTAATATAAATATGATCATACTATGGAAATTTCGTAATTCACAACAATAAAATAATGGGAGGTTTATCAAAACACTCTCGGTACTGTTCACTTTTAACGAAAAACCACATTTATACCTTTCTGTGGTACAATTCACTATATCTTTAAAAAGGGCTTTTCATTAAAAGAGAAGTTTTTTTGGACTTTTCGTTAGTTTTCCTTAAAATAATAGGGTAAATTACACAAAACTACCTCAATTATGAGTCGGACCACAATCTCATACCTCATGTTTTAAACATTGCAATGTCAAACCTCAACTTATTCGTTGCAATATCATACCTCTGTTAAATTTTCTGTCAGTTTCGCCATTAGTGATGACTTGGCAGGCACGGGCCTACCACTTTGCCAACTAAAGTAAAAAAATTAATTAATTAATAATAATTAATAATTTTTTATTTAACAATTAAATAAAACATTAATTAAATATTAATAAGTTAAGGTTTTTAATCCAAAAATCCAGAAAATAAAATCATACAACATTCCCGTATCATCTATCCCATCCAAACCCAGAAAATAAAATCATTCTCTTAGAGCAGCTCCAGCGGGAGCAACTGCTTGAGGGACATGCTGTGGAATAGGGCCTGATTGCCTGATGGAGGAAGTCCAGTGTTGGCTGGCGAGCGAGCTCGAGCTCTAGGGCGGTAGATTCGTGCCTGCCCGAGCGCCCGAAGGCTGTCTGATGTGGGCTGACGTCAGACGCTTACCGAGTGAATCGGAGGGCCACCAAACGACTGTACGACCTCCTGAACATCATCGTCGTTGTCCTCTTCACCCTCATCTGCGTCGTCATCCTCGTCGACGTCATCCTCCTCTTCGTCTACGCTGTCGTCGGATTCGGACTCAGACTCGGACTGCGACTCGTACATCTCCAATTGCTCGGCGGTCAAAGGCTTAACTTCGTTTTCCTCCACAACTTCCTCCATAGCCTTCATCCTCTCAAAGCTCACACAAATTTGTAGAGAAAATCTCCTCTTTTTATTCTTGAGAAAACGAATTGGGATTGGATTTGGGAGAGTGAATGAGATAGAGGGAGAGAGGGACGAGAGAGGAGCTGCCAATTGGGATTGGATTACAAATAAAATTATTTTATAAATAAATGAAATACTAATATTTTATTGCCAATTGCTAGGGTTATTCAAGTGCAACGGTGGAGATGCAAAAGACGATTACTGTTTATTAATGTCAATTACTGTTCATTAAATGAATTAAATAATGAATAACCTGGAGGGAGAACTCCCACGCTGGAAGTGCTCTTATCATCCATCCCATTCCAAACCTAGAAAATAAAATCACCACCATATCTTTTATCTCATCCCAAACAGAGAAAATAAAATCATACAATATCCCCACCCTCCCCCGTCCCCTCCACCTATTCACTCCGCCAATTCCGCCATCCTCACCTCACTTTCTTAGTCCCAAATCTGATCGGATTCTCATGGTCATTACTATTGAAATTGGCTTCTGTCGATTTTTCAATCAGAACAGCAACTGAAACTAAGCAATCACTTGGAAATGTGATGAACTCTAGCGGCATGCTCGGAGTGTGACGGGCTAGAACATAAAGGTCAGGGACGACCATATCGTCGTCGTTTTCATCTCCAGATCTGACGAGAATCGACCCAAAATACGGTTTCCTCGGCGTCGGTGGAACATCACCGGTCAACAGTGAGACTGCTTCTAGCACGTTTGTGGGCGACCAAGAATACGAGGAAAAGGGAGGACGCTAAATGGCGTCTAGGTGGCACAAATTTGAGATAGAATGTTGTTGACGGGGTTGGGAGCACGAAGAGAGAGAAGAAAGGGGGCCTAGAGTGGTCAGATTTAGGTGTAGATGCAATTTGGATGGAATATGTGATCGGATTTGGGAAGCTGACGGCGGAGTAGACGAGGGAGAGAAGAGGGATGGAGACGGGAGGAGAGAGATGACTTTTATTAATAATTTTTTTTTTCAAATTAAAAAACTTAACTTATTAATATTTAATTGTTAAATTAAAAATTAATAACTATTATTATTTAATTAATTTTTTTTATTTTAGTTAGTAAAGTAGTGCACCCCCACCTGCCATGTCATCACTTAACAGTGAAATTGATAGAAAAGTTAACAGAGGTACGACATTGTAATAAGTTAAGGTATGCCATTGCAATGTTTAAAACATGAGATATGAGATTATGGTTTGACTCATAGTTGAGGCAGTTTTATGTAATTTTCCCAAAATAATAATATCTGTAACCATAACTTTATTTATGGAATCACTTCAAAATATGCATAATTGTGCTTCCTGTAGAATTTATGAGAAATTCATAAATTCCGTCAATACGCTAATTCTTATAAACGCTAATCTAATCTAGGCGTAATGTAGAAAATTCGTTATCAAATATATAAATGGAAACTAAATAAATATATAACATTTAAAAGCAAAGACCCACCCATAAATCATGTCGCCAGGTCGAAGCCGCGTCGTGGGTATTGAAGGTCCTTGAAATGCGTTTCGCCTAGAAACAAAATCAGTTATGTAAATATATATATATATATATATATATATATATAGTGAACTAACGTAAATCTGCATTTTCGTACAAAGTACGGCTAATAAAGAAACTATTTTAAAACGATTGAATTTCAGAAAACGAACAGCAGATTTGGGTTCGGCAAGTCGAGAAACCTAAGAAGGGACATCGGGTTCCTCCACGTGCTGTCACAAGGTGGCTGCACAGGTAGCCATGCGCTAACTACCATGCTTGCCATGCGTCGACCACCACGCGTGCCACATGTCTTCGCGATTTCCAGATTTTTGCAAATTTTTTCTCCAACTTTCAAAGCATCGTTTGAGCTCATTTCTCAGCCAAAATCAGCGATTCAAAAACCAAACAAAAGTAAGGAATGTGAAGAATAGAATACTAATTAAAGGCTGAGGCAAGGTGGACGTTGATCGGAAAAATGGCATGAATGTGGCCTGATGGCCATGGTTCTCGTCGAAAATATGGGTAGCTTCTTTTCCCAAATCGTTTTTTCAGTGCCAAACTCTACCAAGTCACATTTATCCACTTAAATCTCGTTCAAAACATTATAAATGAGCCATTTAGGGTCGTTGGAGCCTTACCTCGGTCATCATCGACGAGGGTTCGCTGGAGAAGATGATGAACAGTGGCCAAAAGTCGTTGTGCAGCCACACCTCAGACCAGAGTTTCCTGAACTGGCTAGATGACGGTGATGGTGACCTCACAATGAGTTAGTGGTCTAGTTTTCAATGGGTTTCAGCAGAAGACGACGGGGCTCCATCGTGGTAGCATCTACGTAACTGCAGCGATAAAACAAACGAAAGAGAGAGATGAGGGATGAGGGAGAGAAAGTCATGGCAGTCGGCGGTGGTTCACATGGAGTTCGCTCGGCCCTCTTATGTGTGCAGAGGAAAGAGAGAGTATTGAGGTAGATAGCTCAAAGGAGAGGTAAAAGAGTGTGAAATGAAATGTTAGATTAAAAGAGAGAGAGATGTGAGTGTTTTTTTTTTAAAAAAAAATAATGGAAAAAAGAGGGAGACACGGAGATAAGGGAGAAGAATAGGGTCTGGGCCCCACTGGCTCACAAAACAAACCCACAAAAAGAAAAACAGAAAATATCTCCTGTGTAATGTAAATTACCAAATCGCCCTTCACGTTCGTAGTTTCATAAAATTTTTGTCGTAACTCTGATTTAAATTCCGCTTGTGCCTACGCGTTCGAACTATTAAGTACATTGAGAATACGGTAAACTAATAGTTCATACATGTCATGAAACAACGGTCAACGAAGGTAAAAAAATCTCGTCCCTAGAGGCATTTTCATCAATTCACTATTTTAAAATTAATAAAATTGTAAAATTAGGGACGGGTTGTTACAATCTACCCACCTTAAAAAAATTTCATCACCGAAATTTGAAATAAGTTGCTAAACAAAAATAGTGAAAAGATAGTAGAAAAATATATATAAAGACGATATCAAGTTAGAGCGTTGCATAAAAGAAAATGTCATTCTGTCGTGATTGGATTGCAATGATTCCTTTTCATGCCTCCAAAATCAACTTTCCTTCTCATTCATTACAATACTATGATATAATACCTTTATAAAAACATAAAGTAAAAAATATTTACATATGTATAATAAAATCACGTCAAAAATATATATATAATGATGTAAAGTTAAAATAATTGTACTAAAAATAGAAAATTTTCACCTCATCACTTGCAATGCCACATACTCTGAGGATATGTATGTAGTACTTTGGGTCAAGCCCAAACAATAAATAAATACACTAACGTGGACGAGCCTACTTGCCCACTGACTTAATGAACCCAACGAATAAGTTATTGATATTACGGTCTGCAACCCTTAATATTGACAACTCACTACTTTCTCGATAAGCAAGCAATAAATTTCCGAGGGTGCAATATTACCATCTTGCCCCTCATTAGGAAATGCACATAAATCATTTGATTAACGCCTCGATCGCGCTCACATACTACCATCTAGGATGACATCGTCAATACAATTTCCTACATCGTAATCTCGATCCTTCGAATACTTGTTTGCAATACTCGACGGTCAATGATGTACTATGTGTATAATCTCTATACAACGGCTCAAACGATACCATAGCCAAACCAGAATAATAACTGTTGTTGTACGCAACATAAACAGAGATAGGTATTTATCATAACCATGCTAAAACTGCATAATAGACAAAAACAATGTGTTCTCCAAGGTCTGGATAGTTCATTTAGACTAGCTGTTAGTCTGAGGGTGAAATGTGGTATTGAATAACAACTTAGTACCCCTGGCTTTCAAGAAGACTTCCCAAAGACTTGGAAGTGAAACGCACATCACAGTGAGATACAGTAGTGACATGCACACCATGTAGCCGAACAATGTAGTTCACAACACTTTAGCGAGCAGATTCATAGTGAATTTCTCTCAAATTTGGCGAAAAACTACGCCGAAAAGGCTAAAAGAACACTCAAGAATTTGAGGGTCAAAACAAGTCCATTAAATCTAGAATACAAGACAACTATGTTGAATGACATCTCGTTACAACGGTAGCTTCCCGGATATTCAATCACCAACAATAAAAATTCGTTTAGCAGAGTATTTGTTGGGTGATTGAGGAATTGATGGTCACAACTAAAATTTTAATGTTCGAGCAATTCTCCTAGACGGACCTTTTGCCTAAGAAATAATATGAAGCGCAGTACAGTAGACACTTACTCAAGGTTGACTGGAATGCCTTCCGGCACAAAGAAGTGATTATGGAATCATAGTCATAATAGATGCTGATCGAAACACCAGAAAATCTGATAAATTCAAGAATGAGGAATTTTACCAAGCAGTCTAAAATGTAGTCCCTATAGACGAACGGAAAGTGAGCTGACTTATCAAGTCGGTCAATAATTACCAAAACATCATCTTTACATGTATGAGATACCTCGTACCAAGAGATTATGGTGATATTTCCCCAGCTTCATTCGAATACAAGAAGTGATTATAAGCACTCGAACAATTTCTTGATGATTTGTAAGTAACGTCAAATTAATACTCATGAATTCTAGCTGAAATGAGATAGGATATGCTGAACATGTTCAAGGGCAGATATGTCATTTGATGCAGTAAACAATAATTACGTTTGCATAATTAGGGTGATACACGATAGTGCAATCTTAGACATTGATTTGGGTTTTCTATCGTCCCTGTCTAAAGTTTAGGTCATTTTAAATGAGAATGTATTTGAAAAGTCTACAAGGTTGGTAAAGATTTTGGGCAGGTTTCCCCACTAAGAAATGTCATTGGATTTTCAAGTAAAAATAGTAAATGTTGACTCTAAGTCATGAGTGCGATGGTTCATTTAGTAAGGTTTCGACCGTAGGGAAACATAAGCGATACTTCATCATGCTGCATCTACATAGACAAAACATCCAGAGAAACATCATTGTGGATGTTGAAATTATCGTTGTTATCGAAAAGTGTATGGACAAACGTCAAGGGAGGCAACATTTCAATTGTCAGAAATTTTAATCATATTCCATGTCTCAACTAAATTGGTTTTCCTCGGCCAACTTGGAAGGGAAATGTTATAGCTGAAAAGTCGCTAACAACTGCTGATAAAATCGACAAGGCCAACAATAATTCAAATTTCACAATAATTTGTGGGAATGTTACACTTTCTTTAGCTACAACCTTTTGGAGAAATGACAAGATTATCGTCTGTTGAGATTACGTCTCCCGTGAAAAGTACCAATCTAAACAAGCTAACATTTGAGGAATTCGGTATAAAGCTGACTGTCGGTGTTTAGAAAATTTAGTTTCGTTGTTAGAGTAGGTAAGAAAGTCATTGGCAAGACTACTACGAATCTGTCAGGCTATGGAAGAAAACTCGGGCTTCAAAATCTAGTCGAGTAGATCATCAATTCAAAGTAGGGGTTAACGGTTTTTAATCGTCACCCGATTGAGTGGCCAGAAATCTAGGTACAATCCTAAGGTTCAGTCTATCGTCTTTGTAACATCCCACATCGCCCAGAGGAGTGATCCTTATATGTATATTCCAATCCCTACCTCGACGAGGCCTTTTGGGAGCTCACTGGCTTCGGGTTCCGTAGGAACTCCAAAGTTAAGGAGCAATCCCATGATGGGTGACCCACTGGGAAGTTGCTCGTGAGTTCCCAAAAACAAAACCGTGAGGGAATGGTAAGCCCAAAGCGGACAATATCGTGCTACGGTGGTGGAGCGGGCCCGGGAAGTGATCCCACCAGGGCCGGGATGTGACAATTTGGTATCAGAGCCTAACCTTGGTCGCGTGTGTGCCGACGAGGACGTCGGGCCCCTAAGGGGGTGGATTGTGACATCCCACATCGCCCAGGGGAGTGATCCTTATATGTATATTCCCATCCCTACCTAGCACGAGGCCTTTTGGGAGCTCACTGGCTTCGGATTCCGTAGGAACTCCGAAGTTAAGCGAGAAGGGGGCTAGAGTAATCCTATGATGGGTGACCCACTGGGAAGTTGCTCATGAGTTCCCAAAAACAAAACCGTGAGGGAATGGTAAGCCCAAAGCGGACAATATCGTGCTACGGTGGTGGAGCGGGCCCGGGAAGTGGTCCGTCCCGGGCCGGGATGTGACAATTGGTATCAGAGCCTAACCCTGGCCACGTGTGTGCCGACGAGGACGTCGGGCCCCTAAGGGGGGTGGATTGTAACATCCCACATCGCCCAGAGGAGTGATCCTTATATGTATATTCCAATCCCTACCTAGCACGAGGCTTTTTGGGAGCTCATTGGCTTCGGGTTCTATCGGAACTCCGAAGTTAAGCGAGAAAGGGGCTAGAGCAATCCCATGATGGGTGACCCACTGGGAAGTTGCTCGTGAGTTCCCAAAAACAAAACCGTGCGGGAATGGTAAGCCCAAAGCGGACAATATCGTGCTATGGTGGTGGAGCGGGCCCGGGAAGTGGTCCCGCCCGGGCCGGGATGTGACAATCTTCGTGACTAGGTTCACGGTTCCATAAGATAAGGTGTTAGGTTTATGGTTTTCAATGATGCAGGAGTCATTTAATAAGATGTAAGGAAAATTGATGTTTTACTAGGAAATGGGCCAATGATGTACTCTATTTCGCGCCTTGGCAGTATCCTAGATAAATTTTGAGAAGTGACACCAGGATATACGTCATCGAATTGTACCATACTACCTTCTTTCTCCACAACACACACTAATAGACTATACGACTTTCTTAGTGTTCATTTCGCTCTTACAGCAGAAAATTGACTTGTGTTTCAACTAATACTTGGCTATGGAAGTGATTACAAGGATGACTGGTCGAGAATGTTCTGGTTACCCAGATGGGTGGTATGGTTAAAACAACTATGAGTTTACTGTCCTCCTACAAGGCTTGCTCCTAAGTTTCCATAATTATAATTTCTTTGGCTTAGGTAGTCACTGTTAATCAGTCTATCAGTCGTGCCGCTAATTGATGCATTTATAATATTTTAATATTGTTTGTTACCTTGAAACTGTGAACATTCTGGCACAAAGGTATCATTCCTAGATACTAGTATGTGTCCAGTATCAGAAATCATATCTCCTGAATACTGAAATCATTCGGTTAATTGGTAAGGAATTGGTTGTATGACTTGGTTTCATTGATTCTAAGGGAAATTGATTATTGTTATTTGGAGGTATAACAATTTGTACTCCCATGCCTATACTCATCGCAATAAGGAGTACAACATCAAAAGAAATTTTGGGAATTAATGTTGGTTGAAGTGTTCAAAGGTCGGAGAAATGAATTTGTTAATAACCTACTTTAAAATGGACTTTACGGAAATTGATCTTCCTCCTGAAGATTCAAAATTATTACTACGTTTAAAGGATTAGTTTTATCGGGGACCAAAAGTGACTGTTCCCCAGATGTTCTTCTGTTGAGTGCTACCACTTTAGTACCAGATTGTCACTCGAGACATCTTTGGAAATTTCAACTAAAAGTAAAACTTCGTTTGATGGGTACTACCAAGGAATCAAAACTATTTCTGGTTTCCTATCTCAAAAGGGTTGGTAACGATGACTGGATAGTAGTGGAAGTGATGGGTAAATCTTTGATGGTGCACATGATATGCCCCGATCTCGATGTCCAGAGGACAACGGGATGGCCAACACCCGAGGGTGACACAAGCCATTTAATGAATGCATATGCCGAGAACATGAGAAACATGCATATAAATTTCGCGCGAGCTACGCAATGTAATATTCAAATACAAACCTTACTAAAATAATCTAATAATATTTAGTCATCAATAAAATGATAGGGATAATGCATGGCATGTTCAGAGCATACATCTAATTCAGAATACAAGGGGAAGATGTAACAGAAGGTGCTATTACAAGTGATGTCAAAGTAGAGAGGATGACACGAAATCACTGTGATGTCAAAGTAGAGAGGATGACACGAAATCACTGGTAGGGGAATGCCTCTTACCTCGGATCATATGCCTTGTTCCTAGGTCTTGAAGGGGCGCAAAACAAAACATGAGTGCACCAAGTTGATATATAAGTAATACTGAAACAGTTATTAATCAACATACAAACCTCCAAAGTTTTATGAAAACTCAACAGAGTAATATGTAATAGGTTTTCCGAAAACCCTATCATGCCATAAAACCTTCATTAAACATATAATGTATATAATGTGCTTAGTAGTGGTATCATCTCCCGCCCGAAGGTATATAGAACTCTTTCGGTTGAAGCCACCGACACATGCCCGGCCAAAGCCACCTACACACACCCAACCGAAGCCAATATAACTATATCATTCACCCGTATGCACATAGTGACCACTAGATAAGCACAAAAATCATTGAAGGGGTCCACTCACAGATACTTCGTCGTCAAAGAGCTGTGTGAACTATTGGGTACGGAAGCGCCACTAACAAACTCACCTAATTACAAAAAGGGTTCAATCAATAAAACCTTACCATAACGATTGAATTTTAGAAAACGATCATCATAAACGGATTCAGGACGTCAAAAAATATAAGGGGGGACCTCGGTACCCCCATGCGCTGCCATGGGGCGGTGGCCGGATGGCCACGCGCCGATTTGGGTTGATGGAAAGTTGGCTGGAAAAGTCGCCGGTGCCGTTGTGGATGGCTACGGAGCACAATACCTCCGGTGGAGGTTTGTGTGCTCCAAGAGCAGGCCAAGATAGGCGCCCACGCGTGCTCATGGGCAGGCTCACGCGCAAACCCACATTTCGACTGGGTTCAAGGTTAAACCGATCTGGTTTTAGGTTTGGGCCTAGGGTTTTGGGCTTAGGCCTAGTGGGCTTGGGCCTAGGTTGTAACCTGGGCTTGGATATGGGTTTTAGGGTTATCGGGTTAGGTTGACCCGGTTTCAGGCCATGAGTTGGCCAGTTTCTGGGCAGATTTTCCAAGGCTCATAACTCCCCCAATACTCAACCAAATTAAGTGAAACAAAAAAAAAACGTTGTATTTGTTAACGAGATGAAGAGATTGATACCTTCCACGCCGGACAACTCGCCGTGGTTTGGCCGGAAAAGTCCTTGAAGGTGGCAGTGCTTAGTTGGAAAATTGGGGAAGCTTTCCCCGTGTGGTTCCTATGTCTAAACACCACTAAAACTTCTCAAAACTACTTTCAAACATACACCAAAACACGATCTACAACTTTTGGATGAAGTTCGAAGCTTACCTTCGCTGGAGAATGTGGAAACTCGTTGGAAAACTTGGTGAACAGTACAAGCACTATGCAGCGAGTTTGGGAAGGTTTAGAGAGTTCTCTTTCGAATCTGAGTTCACTAGGGTGTTGGTGGGGATGTTGATGTTGTTTTTGTGTTGTTTGTTTGTGAGATAAACCCTCAAAGATGGTGGTTTGAGAGAGACCCGAGAGTGTAGAGAGGGAAAGAGATGAGAGAGTTGTGAGAGAGAGAGTGTGGTTTCTAGACAAATAAAAAGAAAAGGGGGTCACGGGGAGGGAAAAGGGAGAAGACATATGGGCCTAGTGGTTTGCATAACATGGTCATTAAAGACGAAACACGAAAATATCCGAAAAACGTTCGATGTTCGAAACGTAAAATATTCGTTATAAATCCGAATTCAAAACCGTTCGCACGTACATGTTCGTGGCGATGAGTACAACAAGAATAATTTAATTAACTTAAACCTACACATTTCGACGAGACGGTCAATGAAAGTCAACAACTATGCCTCAAGGGCATTTTGGTAATTTCATAAGTTCGAAAATACAAAATATGATAAAATCAGGAACAGGGTTTCACAGCATAACTATCAATATAGTGGCCCTACTTCGGGCCATCAACTTGTCTTAAATCTACATCTTTCCTTCGCAGGGAAATTCTTCACTTAAAGTCTAGAGGTGGTTGCCAAAATGATCTTTTAGAAGGTTGATAAGTTGTCTAAGAAACTCATAACTGAGGAAAAGCTAACAAGTTTTTCGTAATCGACGAGGTGGCAAGATTTGACATTAGGTTCAAAACTGATAATGCTTACATCACACGTGTGATGAATGCAATACTGCCTAAACTTATGCTTTGATACCATACTGATACACCTTGACTCAGAATGTCCACTTAGACTCCGAATGGAGCTGTGCTGGCCAACAACAGGAGGGTGACGAAGCCATAAAGTGTAGTAATGTGAAAAATGTGAGTAAATTTAAACCTAAAAAAATGCAAGACTGCGCTTGTGAGCGGGAATGAACTTATTTCACACGTGATATCAGAGCATAAGTAAAGTACAGTAGAGTAGATTGAGAATTATACCATCGAAGGTAATCACCTATACCAAGATTTTCCAATGATCCTTGTCGACACGAAAGCTTTGCTACTAAAACCTGGAGGGGGTGAAAAACAAGGGTGAGTGGGCCTAAAATTAAAGCTTTGTAAAAATATTTTTGAAAACATAATAACCCCTCGCTGTAAAACAAGTATAGTTTCCACATATAACATGCTACGTATAGTATGAAAATACTTACTTTAGCTTGCAATATCTCAAGAATTCAATACGTCACCATATTTTGTAAATAAACACCTAACGTCTGATAATCACATAATCTCGCATAAATAAACATAACATATCGAGTGCTCATCGACATATGCTGACACACGAGTTCATGCAGATGTATTCTAACATGAACATGACTGGGTGTATTAATGATTTACGTTCTAGTATTACAATTACGTGAAGATTGGTGATATACGCGTCATATACGAGTCCTAATTGAGAGACATGACAGTTGGGATAGTTGATAAAAAATAAAAAAAACAAAAAGAAGAATTGAGAGATAAAAAGTTGCTACAGCTCAAACAATATATATACACATATACATATATATATATATATATATATATATATTATTATATAATACAATATCCAGTGCATGTACCTTGATCTCGTCATAGTGTTTTTAAACAAACAAGGTGGACTTTGTATTGAATGGCACTCTTTTGTTTATTTTTTTATTTGTTTTTCTCGACCAAAAAAATAAAAAATAAATAAACAAGTGCCATTCAAAACAAAGTTCACTTTCTTTTTACAAATTTAAACAAAACCTTATCCTCTTACGAATTATTAGAGGAAAATTTAAGAAAAAAAAGGGCTAGTCGACAATGGCGGCAATCATGAGACCAACCATGGTAATAGCATTCTTGACCAATGAAATTAGACAACGTAAAACACTTACATGAAATAAGTACGTGAAAATGAAACTATTTTATACGAGTTATGCGATATGATTTAAACACGTGACAACATGTGTAGGTTCAAAATCCCACAATTAAAAAAGCGTTGCACTTGTAAAACTCTAGAAATTGCAATTGGAACGGTATTTTGAAAATAGAAATAGGCGATTTGAATGGAATGATTTTTCATTTTTTGGTGGTTTGGCCAAAGACAAAACCAATTTGGTAGTTTGGAGATGAGAATAAGGGCATAATATTTTACCCTAAGAATAGCAATTCATACCAAATGAATCGAAAACATTAATTAAAATCTAATCTTATAACTACTAAAATCCAGAATGGGCAGTTGGTCCCCACCCCACGCATTTGATGACTTTCATTCCTTACAATTTCTTTCTTTCTTTTTTTTTGAGAAAGATTAAGTATATTTTCTACATTTCAATTTCACCAAAAGAAGTAACGCATTTATATTCTTAGTCATACCGGTACACCGACTACTCTAATCATAGTGCAAATGGTAAGGAGAACCCATAAGGGAAGAAAGAATGGACCACAGGAAAATGGTAGGTTTTGATGCAAATTCCAGATCTACAAAAAGCAGGAAGAATGTTAGGAGTAGTCGCTCATACTAATCCTAGTGCAAACGTAAGGACAACCTATAAAGGAAGAAAGAAGGGACCATGATAAAAGGGTAGGTTTTGATGCAAATTCCAGATCTACTAAAAATAAGAAGAATGCTATTAGTCACTCATACAAATTATTACAACTTACACGAACTACCCTAGTTAATCCTAGTGTAAACGGTAAGGAGAACCAATAAAGGAAGAAAGAAGGGACCACGAGAAAAGAGGAGGTTTTGAAGCAAATTCCTGATCTACTAAAAATAAGAAGAATGCTAGAAGCAATCGCTCATACAAATTGTTACAACTTACATTGACTACCCTAGTTCCTAGTGTAAATGATAAGGAGAACCCATAAGGGAAGAAAGAAGGGACCACGAGAAAAAGGAGGTTTTGGTACAAATTCTAGATCTACTAAAAATAAAAAGAATGCTAGGAGCAGTTGTTCATACAAACTGTTATAACTTACATTGATTACCCCAACTAATCCTAGTGTAAAAAAGTAAAGAGAACTCAGAGCGGAAGAAAGAGGAATAGTCGCTTACTTCCTAGGCTTACATGGATGATTCACAACTCTTGATGCATTTGTCGATGATCTAAAGCTTGAATAAGCGACTTTCAAACTATTGATGCATTGTCGGCTCTTGTACGATTCATTCATCCACATCATCAAATACCATTTACCTGAAGAAAAAAAAAAAAAAAAAAAATTTCTCCAAGTAAGTTTCTTTTCAGGTCATTAATAGATAAAAGGAGTTAAAAATTTAAGGAATTTCGAAATGACATATCTACCACAACTTCAAACTTACGACACTATTCAAGATGCTCATTATCTACTGTTACTAGAAATGCTTTAAATTATAGGTGCACCTTTGCTTTTATAAGAAGGAAAGGGATCCTCTCCAGATCTTTTTCATTAAATTCATCCAATTACTTAATTTGGGTCTTTAAAATTTAATCTAACTGTTAAAATTATTATAACTTTTAAATGATCTCTTATTTTTAACCGTTGAATCAAATTTTAAGGGTTTGAATTGATTGATTAGATGAATTTGATAAAAATGATCCGTCCTTATAAGAAGATATTATAGGTAAGTTACATTTTAGTCAACATCGGAAGCCGTCCATTTGTTGACAGCCAGAACTTGTGGTAGGTGATGTTCCTAAGCCCATATAACTAACAGATTCTATTTCGATTGCTTTATGTTTATTTGTTTATAGGATAATGCTCGAGAGATTAATTTTAAAGATAAATTTTATAAACTAAATGATGTGTCACCAATAAAAATGAGCATGTATATCAATACTTAAATAATAAATTAATCATTAACTTCCATATTCTTTAGTTTCCAAAATTTTATTTACAAATTTAGTCTTTCTAGCATTACTCTTTGTTCATATATGTGCAATTACATGCACAAGCAAAACTTTTTTCAACCATTGAGCTGCTTTCTTATTTTTTTAGGATGGTGCTATCTATATACCCATTTTTACTTTTCACACTCTTGTTAATTTTCGTCATTTGACATTCTTGAATTCATTTGATTTGATGATCGAAAATTGAGAAGAGTGTGGGAAAGTAAAAAAGAGTGTTGATAACACACCCTATTTTTTATTTGATAAAACACGAGACTTGTTTAGAAATATTTTTCAAATAACTAAAGTGCTTTCAAATCACAAAAAATTGAAGGTGCTTTTCTAAGTAGCACCTGCATTATTATTACTAGTCTTCATGCAGGTGCATGAGCGAAGACATTTTTTGAATCATGACGTGCTACTCGTGATTTACATGTTTTAAATGTATTTATATGCGTGAATTGATAAAAGGAAAGTCAAATATTTGAAGTAAATAAATATTCTTAGATCATGCTAGAAACAAATCAATCAAAGAAGTTGAATTCACATAATAAAATCAATCTTTTAATTTTCATCTACATTCTATTGAATTTACATTAAGTATAGAGAAAATAATAATATTTAATAAACAATTGATTGAATTACATTATTACTAGTCTATTGTCAAAGTCGTAAGACTAAGCACACATCCTTCTCCCTTAGTGTAGATAATATCGTTTGTTCAAAAAACAAAAAAAATCATATGATAACTAATTTAATCACATTATTATGCGAGTACGAAAATACCTTTTTTATAACTGGCATTACATCTCTTAAGATGTTTTGAACCTGTTTAAAAATAGAGAAAATAATATTTAATGAACAACTGATTGAATCATATTATTACTAGGCTATTATGAGATACTAATTTAAAAAAAAATTTGTACAAAATGAATTAATTATTAAAAAAACTGTTAAAATGATGAAAATACCTTGCATTATTTTGGGCTGTTTTTGAAATTTTTTGGTGAACCTTGTGATCCCAAAAGGAGTCGTTGGCTTTCTATACAAAGATAAATTTCTTTGTGCTTCTAATAGAAGCTCACAAATGAGCAAAAGTGCTATTTAAATAAGCATTTTCAAACAAGCTCACTCCCATATGTCAATTGCTACATCATTTGGTGGCGAGTTAAATTTTGGACATGTTTAAGTAGTTAATATTACTGATTTAAAGCTCTAATCCTACCACTAAAGTATGATAAACCTCAGGCTACGTCATTTCAAAATTTTTAAATACCAACTAATGGAATCCCAATGGCCATAAAAACTTGCAGTAATAATCTTAACCGAAGCAATTGCATTTCGCCTCTGAACCCAGGAAGCTAATCAATAAAGCTTTTGAATGACTACAGGCACCTGTATAGGATGAACATCAAGTACAACAGTTGGTGCTTTGGTATCAAATTGGGGTGGAACTGGCTCCTCGTCGTTCTATCACGAACTTCCCTTATCTGGTATACCTACCTCTCGTCGCCTTTCCTCGTTGTCTATTTTTGTTTCTTATAAGGTTTCCAACTTATCCTGCCCTCAATATAAAGGTTTGTCAGCTAAGAAACAAGTGTAAGAACCACGAGCCACTTTATGAACCATAAAACGAAACCTTCTGACGCTTAGAATTTACTAATATGCAATTAATCATCAAAGTATTCCACATTGGACTACATCACATGATAGGAAAAACGAGGTGAAATAGCTTAAACAATTTTCCATATTTCTCAAGAACAATAAATATGACTAGATAACATAGTTCCATGACAAAAATTGTGTTTTAAAGGTTTGTGTCGCCCTGAGATTCAATTCGGTTGCTGATCACTTACGTAATTTGCAACTATTTAAGGGATGGATGAGCGGAAGTAGCTGAATACTAGTTTGCTCAACCTAGGAGACATTCGAGTCTCAAAAAATAAAAAATAAATGTATCTAAACCATGACCATTCCTTGGGTATCAAAACAGTGTCATGTCAAACCGTTGAAAACATATAATTAAGATGAACAAAGATGAGCATCTCTCCATCAGCAAAATCACTTCTTCTTCAAAGAAGGTGAGGGAAAGAGAGCTAAAAATGCAACTAAAATTCCAAACTTACCATGCAAGTGCCTAGTTCTGTAAGCTACTGAAATAATCCCAACAAAGTCACTGCAACACGTCCACAATTCTCTAAGGCCCAGCCATTTACATCTGGTCATTTAAGATATATGATGGGAGCCAAGTAATCCTGTAATTTCATACATCAAAGTTAATGTCAGGCCTTGGAAGAAACATTCCGGTCATACAGAATACAGGCACCAAGATATCAAAAGTAACTTCAGAAACGGGACTATATACATAAGAACCAGTAACACTAAAGTAACAGAGAAAGTTCAGGAATAGATGAACTGTATCAGCTTATCGCTGTTTTGATTAACTTTTCTTCACTAATGCCATGAGCAGATTCTTCACTAATGCCATGAGCAGACCACAGGGTAATAGTTGTGATCAAATTTCTTCACAGTTTTGTTATGCTTGCCTGTCGTTTATTATACGATTGACAGATCTTTATTAAAACTAAAAATCAAAGAAGACCTCGTATAAACTACTGTGAAGCAAAACTAAACCAGAAATCCAATGCGGTTGAATGAATGTTAGAAAAGTCAGTAAGGCATTCAACAGCAAGAAGTAGAGGAATAGTACAGGCATGAGGTTGGCTGAAAAGGAGAAAATTCTTGGTCTCATTTTCAATTATTCAAAGGAATAAAATTTTCATAGCCTCAAATCCACATATTCAAGACTGCATATATACAATCACAGGCCACCAAGAATGAGACTGCCCTTAACTGTGCTAGCAAAAAACCTACCGTCTTTCATCCACAACATAAGGAAAAGAAGAGACATTGAAATTCCATCTGAATATCAGCAGTCGTAATCCCCTACCTCCCTCTCCTAATACAGAAACACAATAATAAAAGAACAAAAAAGGAAACGAGTAACGCAGTTTGCTTGTTCACATGCTTTCCTATTGCAGTGAAGTAGACTGATATCTCCAACTAGAATTATCAAACTGATACTAGAACTATGAACACTATTCAATATATCATTCACATAGATTTCAGTCAACAGCTTGATGAATTCAGAACAACATAAAGTCAAAGTAATTAGCGGTTACCAGGAATTACCATTAGTCATTTCCACTTCCAAGACATCATATGCAAATACTACCAGCTCAACTCAACAATTGTTTTCTTCTTGGTTGGAGACTTTGAGCTTAGTAGGAGAACACAACCAGATAAATGGGAACCTCCAAGACAAATGAAGATTTTCCTTTGTTCAACTTCACCTTGCAATTATAGTCAAATTCTTAATTAACTCCTCATCTCCGGATTTCTTCAGGATCTCAGCTATATTGTCAACGTAAGTAGCTTTCAGTTTAATTCCTTTTTTTAGCATTGTTTTTGCCAGCTTTGCAGCATCCACTAAATGCATTTGCTGACAAAGTCCCATTAAAAGAATAGGATAAACATCAGAGTCGATGGAAGACAAGCATTCCATTTTATTAAGTTCATCAAACAAGCACAAAGCGTCAACCACCCGACCATCCAAACAAAGTTTTTTCAACATAATGCTACAGGCCAAACTATTTGGTTTGACCCTGCCATCAACCATCATCTTAAAGACCCTTTCTGCCTCCTCAGGTTTCCTACCTTTTGCCAAGGACACAACAAGAGAACTATAGCAATCACCATAACTGACACTACTTCCTGCAACAACTCTATCAATTAACTTATAAACCTCTTCAACTCGATCCTCCACACACAAACCCTTAATAAGAGAACTAACTGTAACACGACTTGGGGTGCATCCACAAGCTTCCATTCGGTCCAAAATAACCAAGGCATCCATCGACAATCCCTTGTCACAAAGCTTTTGAATCACAGATGTATATGTTACTACATTAGGAGTACAATCCCCACCTTCCTTCTCCATTTCCTTCAATAACTCAAAAGCTTTCTTCATATTATCACACCTACAAAATCCATCAAGAAGTGCCGAGTACACCACAGCATTGGGCAAACAACCATGTTCCTTCATAACCTTAAACAACCCACAAGCGTCATCTAACCGACCCACATTACAAAACCCTTTGATCAATACCATGTACGTGATCAAATCGGGACAAAGATCCACCAAACCCATCTCCTTCACCAAACTTTCAGCCATATCCATATCTTCCATATCACAAAACAACCTTATAACAACATTATACACCGTAGTATCTGGACGCAAACCAAATTCCGGCATTATCCTTAATACCCTCAAAGCTTCACCAGCAAGCTTAGCTTCTTTACACAAATTAAAAACAACCTTAAACATCTTAAGATTGACAAAGCACCCTTCAACTTTATAAGCCTCCAAAACATCGAAAATCACAGTCGGTTTTATCCTAATCTCACACAATTCACAAGCTTTGCTATACATAAAATAACTGTGCCTATAAGTGGATTGAAGACCAGCCCATATGAAAAACCTAAGACCCATTTGTGATTGGCTACCATTGCATCTCTGTAAAACCTGACTTACATATTTGGAGTCCAATTTCACCTGAATCGACGCTAGGATTTCCTCTACGTTGCCACCATTTTTCTGCAGGTGATTATACACTGTTTCAGCCGATGCCGCCGCCGTAGAGAAGAGCAGGATTGACAATTTGTGGTTTTTGAGGCCGAATGAGGAGGAGACGAATCGGGAGATTGAAGAAAGGCTCATCATTTCAACGAAATTAGAGGGTTTTGATCCAAATATGATTTAAACCCTAAATGCTGAGTGCTGGGAAGGCACGCTAACTAACCAAACGACCGTGTTTTGGCTAAACATAGAAAATTTTGAAATTTGTAGATTTTTTTCATGAATAGTGTTAGATAAACTAAATTTATAGACTTCATGACATGTCACTAATAAGAAATAAGCATGTTAATCAATATTTATGTAATAATCTAAGGGTAATGCTAGGGAGACTAAATTTGCAAACTAAATGATGTGTCACCAATAAGAATAAGCACGTTTATCAACGTGTAAGTAATAAATCAATCATTAATTTCCATGTTCTTTAGTTTTCAAAACTTTATATACAAATTTAGTCTCTCTAGCATTACTCATAATCTGATTACCAACTTCCATGTCATTTAGTTTGCAAATTTAGTCTACAAATTTATTATTCCTGCTATTACCTTTTCCTCATGGGTAATATAGACTGAATTTGCAAACTAAATGATGTGTCATCAATAAGAAATAAGCACGTTAATCAACACTTAAGTAATAATCTAATCATTAACTTCTATGTCATTTAGTTTACAAATTTTTTATTAGATTATTATTTAAGTGTTGATTTACGTACTTATTTTTTATTAGTGTTATATTATTTAGTTTACATAGCATTACCCTTTTTCATATAAATAAATAAATATAGATATGGTGCAGTGCTATGGATTGTGATTGTGTAAATCTTATTGAATCCTTACATAGTTCCATAATATATTTTAGATAGTGTCCTAGTTGTAATGTATTATTTGAAACACAAGGATTCTCCCTTGCTTACAACTATAAATAAAGGCACAAGGTGTGAAAAATCACCCCACATAATTCACCAAATTCTATATTTTCTCTTTGATTGCCTCTCCCCTTCCTCTTTCTATAATTTCTCAGCAAAAAAGGCCTACAGCAAGTAAAATTTGTTTTTTTTCGAATAAAAAAGAGCACATACTAAACATATTTTAGTTTTTTAGAAAGTTGCTTTGGACGCATTTTTTTGATTGAGCTAAAGTGACGAGATCATATTCCAAATACGAACATGTCATCAAAAATAGACGTAAATAACGAACGTTGAGGTAACATCTCTGAAGGGTGTGTCATCCCCTAAATGACAGTTGGCCGCCCCTGTTGGATGACCTAGTACACTAGCGGATAGTCAATCAATCTATCATTAGCCTGAAGCGCAATAGAGCACTCGGTTCGTAGGATTCACTTCCTTAGAAGATGAGTAACACGGTACAAAACAAATCCATAATTGATCATTGTCTCAACCATTTCCATCTCATGAGATTAATCCGAATTACTCCCGAGACTTGAAGTTCTTAGTCCAGTATACTAGTTTGGGTGAGATATGAAATTGGAATGAGATTATCATCGTTGACGTTCACTTATATGGTGCTATTAACATAAATGAAAAGCGAAGATATTGAACTATGTTTTGTTGTTTAGTGACAACGTAGAACTGATTGGCAACCTGCAATTACAATCCAAGTTGAATTAAGTTCCTTAACAAAGAGTGTTTGAACTTATTGTTCCTACACTGCCTTATGTAACCTTGTTGTGCTACAAGTGGGAAAGGAAACGTAATAAGATGAATGAAATAGTGCGATGTAATGCACCCCTTATGGCGCATGGCTTCTCACAAATGCCTTGTGATTGATTACACCATTATGAATGTGATTAGCATTTCTCCATGGGGATATTGATATAAAGATTTAAATGTAAGTTCTTTAAGAATTATATGAACTGGTTTAAATAGTTCCAGATCACGGAACACTCTCTCAACTCGTTTGAGGTGTTTAATTTACAGATTGAAGTAATCTGGATGGATGTGGTATACATGTCTAAGTGATTATTTGATCAATCATGGATATCAATAAACTATGCTCTTACGTGTTAAATTAAGAAGTATTTCAAATTCCTAGAGTAGTAGTTTATGTCGATGACATGAATCTCACTAAGACTTTGGAAGAGCTAGAGAAATTGCCTCGTACTTGAAGACGAAATTTGAGATGAAGGATCATCCATACGCTAGATGCAAATGAGACCCTTGAAGAGGTTGTGAAACTCGAAGTTCCATATCTAAGTAGACTAAGTTCAACTTTGCGCTTTGTCGTACTTAAGACATTGCATTAGACAGAACATATTCTTTGTTGTTGATCTATTGGTAAAAATGCAGCACTACGCTTACACCCAGTCACTAAATCGGCATTAAAGATGCTTTTTAGCTACCCTAAAGGTACTACGGATTTGAGCTAATCCCTACGCATTAAGCCCATCCAACCTTCTTGATCCTTGGAATGATGCTTGTGGAGCCAAAAATAATTAAGAGGCGAAGCGTGGATTGTTGGGCAAAATGGACAAAATTACCCTTGAGGAACACTGGAATTCCTACGTGCAAGCAGTAGGCGAACATCCCACAATCAAGTCAAAAGTGCCCAAAAATAGGTATTTATTCAAAACCTATTTCATCCATCTTCTCCACAAGGTAACCCCCAAAACATTCCTTTTAAATCATGTTAATTGGCTAATTAATGGATTTATTACCTAATTAATCTATTAATGGCGAATTAAATTACCAATTACATCCAAAAAACACACAAGAGGTTGGTCACCTTCTCTCCCAGGGGAAATGGCCATGCCTTATATATTCTACCTCATTTTCTCTAAAAAGCTAAGTTTTCACTCTTGCTAAACACTCAGAAATTCTCCAAACACTTTTCCCTCAAAATTCTAACTTTGACATCGGAGGTTCTTCGGCCAAAGCCCCCGCCCCCAAAAAAAAAATCATAAGGCTGGTTCGGTATGGGATACCGAACCAAAATCCTTGTCCCGATTCCCAAACCGAAATTTTCAGGATTCTCAATTTCAAGATCGATCCCAAACCAAATTTTTGGGAATCCCCAAATAATTTTGGGCTTTTGGGCATTTGGGCTATAATAGTGGGTCTGTGCACTGTCCAGTGTGGAGAATAGGCTGAATAGCCAATCTGCATAATTGGCCTGTAGAAATAAAATCAAAAGAAAAGGACGTGTATGCCATAAGCTTTAAGGTAAGAGAATGACAATTGCAATTTCAATTCATTAAGGGAAAGGACTTGAGTTCATTAAGGTAAGCATTAAGCATACATGTAATTAAGAACAAAATAGAGCATTAAGCATGGTGTGATTAGGACTTGAATTGAGGGATCGAAACCGAGCAAAGAAGCTACGTTGATAGTTTATCAATGAGTAAATCAGTTCGAACAACCAGAGCTGGTAAGAGCGCAGCAAGGGCTTGGAAGGTAATGGAGAAAAGGTCAAAGGAAGTTGAAACAAGTTTGGTGGAGAAAGTGGTACAAAAGAAAGAAGGGTTTGATGAAACTTCTTGTAGGGCTGAGAAAATGCGACCTGAAAGTTTCCACGACATGTCAAGGTCTACTTCTTTCAATGAATTTTCAGAGGAAGAGAAAAAACATTTTCTCAACAAGGTAGGTATGGAATCGGATGAAGAAACTGAAAACAAAGATGATAGCTTTGACGAAAACTTGATCTGGAAAGACATTAGGGAGATCCCAAAGACAACTCCAAACAATTATGTGTCTATTTCAGGCAATGTTTGTGATGTAGGGCCAGATGTGGATAAGAAGGCTGATGAGTTCATAGCAAAATTCAGGGAGAAAATTAGGCTTCAAAGAATAGATTTGATCAAGCGATAGAGTGCTCAGATTAGTAAAAACTTATCAAGGTAAAACTTTTACGTTTGCCTTCCTTGGGTTTTATGTTGTAATTGACTTGGTATTTTAGCTTCTGTTTCAAAATTATGATCATGCTATACAAAGATTTTACATGTTTTTTGTATAGACAGTACACCAGTTGCACTGGGTTCATGTTATTAAAACTTTAAAATCATTGTTATATATAGTTTTCAGTTTCTGCAGCGACTCTTGAAAGTATGCCTTCCGTAGGTAAATTTTGTGTAGTAAGGCAAGAAACTATAACGACTTATGTCGGTATACTTTTATGTAATATTGAAGCCGGACCCGATATTATACGTGCAAGATTTTTATGTAAATGTGCATATTGAAAGTAGGTTCTGGGTTGAGAACAAACTAGAGACCGGAAGAAATAAATTCATTTTTGTATAACAACGTGGACTTGGGGATTAGGTTAAGCCTTGAGACAATACATGAAGTGTTTCCCAAGGCATGTTCTAGTTTTAATCCAAGGAGATCCTAATCACTATATTATCCTAAAACCAAGTTCACAAATAATTGAATATTCCTACATCTTATTCCAAGGTTTGAGAAATGTTAACGAGACTCTCTCAAAATGAAGTTCTTTTTGGACTCTATGACAACTCACAATTTAATGTTAATTTTTATGCCAATATTATAAAATATAGTGTCAAAAATATAAAGTGAAAAATACTCCATGAAAAATTTCACTTTCGAGATATTCTCTTATGGGTTTTGGTACATTGCACAACACCTAGAGAATAAATATAATTCATAATACAACCGCTGACATGATTGTATTTGTATGTGGTAAAGCTGATTTTGAACAAGTGCAAAGGATGAATGTTGAAATTAAATTGTAAATTGGAGTGCAAGAGTGGTCAACTAATAATTTTTATTTTATTCTATTTAAAAAAAATGTTATTATTATTAAGGAGAGGAGGAGGCTTCAAAACTATTACATTAAATCAGGGAAGAGTTTCGAAATCGGAACACATAGAGAAAAATCCAACACTCAATCCAATATGAATGATAACTTCACAGTCCAACTCCAAACATACTTTTGACTTGATAGTTCCCAAATGAAATGGAATGGTTTTGTCAGAAATGATTCCAATAAAAGTATCAAATATCAACGTTATAGGTGAAAGGTAAACCATACAATATCAAATAAAGTACAAGAGATTTACATGGCACGAAACCCTATCCAAATTGGACACAACTAGCCTAAATAAAGAATCAAAGCGAAATAGGAAACACGAATCAGGGCGCCAAAATTTTTTGCCCGTAACAGACTGATCGTCTATCACCTCTGACCAATCGCTCGTTGCCAAAAACTTCATCCGCAGCTTCTCTGCTTCTCCCAATTGATCGTCCAATCGATCACCATTTTTCAAATTCTTATCTGACACTCTAATTTTAAGCCATAAATCACAACAAATTTCACATCGAAGAGAAATTAGCAATACGGTAATACTAGGAGACCAAATTTTTAAACCAAATTTTGTATACCAAATGATGTGTCACCAATAAAAAATAAGCAAGTCAATCAATACATAAGTAATAATCCAATCATCAACTTCCAAAACAAACACAAATTTCAAAATGAGATACCAAATTAAACATGCACCAAATTCTTTAGAGCAGATCTCCACCACGACTAAAAAAAAACCACAAGTCTTCAAAATTTAAAATTTCTTCCAAACCAAACGATTGCTAATCGCACTCCACAAAAGTCTTAAACATCAAGCTCCACCTTTTGACACATGCGGAGTGAACAAACATTCCCTCGAACACAACCGAATGGAAAGGGATTTGGCATACAAACTTCCAGAGTCACTTGTCTCATTGAACTTTTCAGTATGGAATTTCGTCTACGATATAGAATGTCACATCCCGGGCTCGACTCCACCGTAACATGATATTGTCCTCTTTGGGTCCTGACCACACCTTCACGGTTTTGTTTCAGGGAACTCAGACGAGAACTTCCCAGTGGGTCACCCATCCTAGGAATGCTCTAGCCCGAACTCACTAAACTTCGGAGTTCCGATGGAACCCGAAGCCAGTATGCTCCCAAAAGGCCTCGTGCTAGGTAAAAATGAGCATATACATATAAGGCATAGAACTCCTATAGGCGATGTGGGATGTTACAATCCACCCCCCTTTAGGGGCCCGACGTCCTCGTTGGCACACTTCCGACCATGGATTCGCTCTGATACCAAATTGTCACATCCTGGGCTCGACTCCACCGTAGCACGATATTGTCTGCTTTGGGCCCCGACCACGCCCTCACAGTTTTGTTTCTGGGAACTCAGACAAGAACTTCCTAATGGGTCACCCATCCTAGGAATGCTCTCCCCCGAACCCGCTTAACTTCGGAGTTTTGATGGAACCCGAAGCCAGTGAGCTCCCACAAGGCCTAGCTAGGTAGAGATGGAAATATACATATAAGGCATAAAGGATCCACTCCCTTGGGCGATGTGGGATGTTACAAAGAAGGCTTTATAGTGATTGGCAAACAAAGCCCAAGCGGAAACTTGAACACTACACTATGTTTGGATTAAAAAATTTAAGATTACTGTAGAATTTTAAAATGACGGAAATTGAAGTGACGGGATTTTATTTTCTAGAATTTGTGAATTTTCCTGTTTGGTTAACCTAAAAGAACAATGGAATTGAATACGGAATTTGTTATTTTTAAACTCTCAATCATAGAAATTTGGAAATGACACCTATTTGCATGGAATTTAAACTTGGGAATTGGAGGTCCCAAGTTCCAAGTTTTGTTTCCACGCGGAAATTCTAAATTTGTATGTTGATAAATCCAAACAAGGGAATTGGTGCATGTCAATTTATAAATTCTGACTTTTATCTAAATTCCAAGTTTATTTCTCTCATCCAAACATAGTGTAATACCACTTGTTGTACTTTTATGCAAAAGTAGAAGCAATTCTAATAAAAATACCAAAGATTTTAACAAAAAATGTTTAAACTCTCAGAAACCCAAATCCACAAATTTCAAACCCTAATAAGGCCAAACAAGAAGAGAACCTGAAGAATCAAAGTTGACTCTACTAAACTGCACTCTAACTCACAAATTATCTCTCACCAAATTGCCATACAAATTAGCCTCCCAAATAAGCCACACACTTAGGACTCCAAATGGTGACCTCCACCCCAAAGTCAAAAGAGAGAAACGCTCTACTCTAATGGTGATAGCACACACTAATAATTTAACCCCCTAAGGTCCTGTTTTATAGAGTATAGGACTTTGGTTATAATGCGAATTCTAATACCAATTGAAAATAAATCCAAATCCTAATCAAATAGGTTATTGTCAAAAATCTCTCCACCAAGCAAAGAATCCAACTAAGAAGTGAAAAACCTAGCCCAAATAAGACACAACTAGCCTAAATAGAACACCAAAACAAAACAGGAAACACGAACCACGACGCCAGAACTTTTCACACATAACAAACTAGTCTCCTGTCACCTTAAACTGGTCACCCACTACCAAAAACTCCATGCCATTCTTTTCTGCTTCTCCGGAATGTTTCGTGCAATCGATCACCACTTCCAAAATCGTATTTAACCCTCTAATTTTAAGCTATAAATCATAATAGGGTTTTCAAAAACCAAACCTAGGGTCTTAAGTATTGTTCAACTATCTTGGGTGTAACTATGAGGGATAGGAGAAGACATACAAATTAAATGCTAAAGGATAAGGATTAAATAAAACCTAGTTAAATGAAGGTCAATCCGTATTACATATTATGGGGGACTTTTAGGTCAAGGTGGATTTAGACTTTGAGAATGTCATCTTGCCTCCCTAGGTAAGGTTTTGTACCAAGTCCCGGAATGGCTTGCTCAACTGAGGCATGGTGTAAAAGCTAGAAGTTCACTAGTTTAGCGTGTAGAGAGAGAGAGAGGGAGAGCTTGGGTGGTTGTATTGTTGGATAATCTCGATTTCCTAGGGTGACAGCAAGGCTAACGGTGGCTAGACTACTCAGAAAAATGACCTGGAAGATACTAAGGTTACAGAGCAATGTTTCTGGGTTTCTTTGGTTCACTGTGTAAAGTTGGAGAATTATTAGGATCCCTTCTCTAAAGTATACAACCTATAGTTGTAGTTGGAAAATTCCTTCCCAAGGAATCTCTATTTTGGATTTGTTTCTCCCTCCTATTTCTCCCTAATTCTCCTGCTAACCCCTATTTTGGTGCAAGGAAGATAACCCCTGAACTCTGCAACGCGCCTCATGGTTTTTGCACATTGAACTTCTACGTAAGCCAAAAAGGGAAAGTCAGCATTAAATGTCTGTTTTGAAGGGCTTTTACGTGAACTCAGGGCTGGAATCTGGTTTAGCCCTAACTAAACTAGTTAACTAGCTAGGGAAAGAGGTAAACTAGGCTATTCTCTCTCAATACCTGCCTACATGGACTTGCAAGGTTATGAGCTAGTATCTTTAGGCTCCAAAGCAGCCCAAAGTCTTCCGTAACCTTGGTTCCACATAGGCCCGATGAATTTACGTAACCATGCACACCACAATTCACTTGACAAGCCCCGAGCATGCGACATGGGTTTTTTTAGATGAAAAATAAACGTGACGTGATTTATGAATATCCAGTCTAATTACTGTAGCATGACATGTTTGTAAATATACTTCTTCCTCGATCTAGCTTTTTTGCATGAATTTGGGCTTGTATGACAATTGGGCTTCGAGGCTTGGTCGGGCGTGCTCATGACATTTTTAGGCTTCAACACATAACAAAGCGAGTGTGTTTTGTTAAGATTGAAGGATTAAGTACCTAAACCCAACCTTTTAATGTTAATCGTGAAGAACCCAGTTAGTCGGTGGATTTTGAATATAAATGTTGGGCTTGGGTTCGGTGGTGGTTGTTTGAGCTTGGATGTGGCGGAGGCTTAATTTTTTCCAATCATCATTTTTGTTTTCATTTTCTAAGTTATTAATTTTTACTACTATTTTAATGCCTAAGTAAGCTAAAAAGTGTGATCTATTGTTGCTACATGTACATTTAATGAAAAATTATTTGAGGCTATTGCAGTTCTATTAGATTAGAAATGTGATCATGTAAATCCTATCATATTTGGGATATCCTTATGGGATTCTACTATATCTCTTAGACTATATTATCCTATTAAAGTAGTAATCCTATTGGGGTAAGAAATTTACCTTTCCTACTACTATAAATAAAGGCACAATGGGGTGAGATAACACACACCTCACAATTGCACATCTCTCTCATTCTCTCTACTATTGCCGCGCCTCCTCTCTCTGTCCTTTTTATAGTTCAGTAAATTAGGCCTACAACACGTTATCAGCACGCTCTTGACACTGTTCTAAAGAGAGTTTGATCTTCAATCAGGAGAGTATTACGTTTTAATCATTCTTTTTATGATTAATTTATTCTTTTTTTAATTGATCTACATGCTATTGGTTCAATTTAATTTTTCCTTGGTGAACGTGATACAACGCATTGGAGATGCAATTCCTGCTTTCAAAGAAAGATCTTTTACAAATTCAAAGGCTCAGTTGTTTTCTGCCAATCAGGTGCTTTTAAAATAAAGTAAGATATTTGAAACAACCATAAAGTATGAAATCATTCCCCTTGATGCATGAACCCCCTACATTTATATTTTTCTTCCGAAACATATATTGTATATGTTCATATATTTGTCAACATATATATGTTCATGCATAACGCAATTATAAATTCGCTATGTGGAATTTGTAAGTCAAAAAATCTAAATAAAATAGAAGCATGATTTTATTAATTTTATGGGTTCTGAAAACCCTAAATAATAAAAATCTAAAAAGAAAAAAGAAAAAGAAAAAAAAAAGGGAAAAATATGGTTGAGTCGCGGTCTGAAACCGCTCCATTTAAGCTAAAGCCTCCACTACTCAGCAACAGACCTCCAGAGCGATGACTTTGCCGTTGTCTTCCCAAAACAAAATTGGGCCGCCGTCTGCGAAGCCCAAAGTCAAATCCCACCGCCATATGCACCCTTTTGCAGACCATCAACGGCTTGCAGCCGTCATCTTTGGTGATGTCAGTCGCTTTCAATGACAAAATCACGAGATTCCAGTTGCGATCTCATCGGGAATTTTGAAGATTCAATTTGAATCTTCAAGTTCTTGGACACCCATGATGCTATCGTTATGGTCTTTGATGCTAGATGTCTTCCTCTGCGACGCTTCTGGCTTCCACTAGCAGCTGCACACACAGCTGTTTCTACCATGTTTTCCGGCAAACCTCCTTGCCTTGTTGGGGATTGTTTTCAGAACAGGCATGCATCAGTTGGGCCCTATCATAGGCCAACCCGCCTAACATTTTTCTCTTTTGGGCTTATGTTCATTTAGCTAGGAGGTATCGAACGGTATAGACCCAGTTTCAGCTGGAGTCTATCGAATGGTGGTGCATTGCTTCGGTAGAGATGCACCGAAGGGCATGCTCTGCTTTGGTAGAGGTGCACCAAACGGTACTGCGCTGCTTCAGCAGAGGCCTATCGAACAGACTCCTCCAGCTTTGGCTAGAGCCTTCCGAACCCAAGTATGGGTCTGTCTTTCTCACAAACCAATTTCGACTTTGTTTTTACAACACATAGTAGAATTAGGGCCTGCCAGGCATCATGCCAGAAGTGTGATCCTTGACACCTAAGACCTAAAACTTCAAGAATTAGGGATATTGTTCCCAAACCTCAACCCTACAGAATCTACTTCCATCTCAATAAAATAGAGCATTGGTTATGCACCTGTTTATGCCCCTTCCAATGTCGTTGAGGAGTACCATTCTAGTAGTCAATATGTAAGACTAATTTTGCTCCACCTAACATTGTTGGAATAGCAGAATTTTGACATGAATGGCCTTGTTGGCCGAATTCCCTTAGTAACTTTGGTCTACTTTGTGAACATTTCTCTATGTTCTTGGATTTAAGTTTGGCATTTGTTTTAGTTATGGATAATCTTATCGATATTGCCCTCGAATATAAGTTAATTGAATCATGTTTCTTGTATACATGTGACTGAATTCAATTAAACACGTGATTAGGTACAAATGTGGGAAAGTTAGTTGTTTGGATGAATGTGATACTACGCACACTAGCTTTATACCTAAATCACGTCTCTAGCAACGACTTCAAGTTTATCCAACCTGATTAAGAGCATTGGCATGCTCCACGTTGTATGAATGGTACTAAATTACCATTTCAGAGACCTTATATTCTCCTATTCCAGAAGAATGTCGTTGACTCTTAAGGATATTCAAGATGAAAATAATCATGAATGAAACCACTGATGGAAAATATAGTAGAAAATCTTTGCACCACCTCCAAAAATAAGCCTAAAGCTTTCTTTTGGGACCAATGGGTTGTCTTCCATATGGGAATATGCCACATATGACAGGTCTGGAGCCGGGTGATTGAGCGGTTTACTTGCTTTAGCACGACCATTTTGGACACTTATGTCAAACAATGATGCCATTATGCATGTCCTTACCCGAAGTAAGCACAATTTACCAAGCCTACTCGTTGGGGAAATTGATTTTCTACATCACCCCTATCAAAGATACGAAACGACCCTTTTTCACAATGGATTCAAGGGAATATATGTGGACTAATCCAACCAAAATGCGGACCATATAAATACTTTATGGTTTTGGTTGATGAATCGACAAACTGGTCACATGTTTGTCCACACATATTGTTGCTAAACCTCATGGCCGATTATAAGGGTTCACCACCCTAATTATCCCATAAAGTCTGGAAGACTGGATAATGCCAGAGAGTTTATATCGAAGGTTTTCGATAAGTATTGCATGTCTTTTGGGTTTATAATTAGACATTGAATTTCCATGTTCACCCCAAATAGACTCACAGAGTGATCATAAAGCGCAATTTAAATGATTGCCCGGACCTTGGTACATGCACCAAGCTTTCGGTTTTTGCCTTGGGTTATGCAATATTGTATGCAACTATGTTAGTCCACCTTAAGGCATATTACCTCCCAACCTATTCGATGTTACAGTTGGTTACTGGGTACAAACTTCATGTTTCGTACTTACGCATTTGGGTGTGCATTCTATGTGCCAAGTTGCGCCGCCACAACGTACCAATATGGGTCCTCAAAGAAGGATGTGAATCTTTGTCGATCTTGATTCTCCTTGACACTAGCTCTTTAGATCCCTTGCATGCGATCTCTTTACCGCTCATTTTGCAGATTGTCACTTCAATGAGATAGTCTTCTCGCCGTTATGGGGAGATAAGAAAGTCAATGTTCCTATAGAACGACGCGAATTTCCATGGACATTGCCCACCGTGTATCATCTCAATCCCCGTACCGCATAAGTGTGATAAGCAAGTGCGATGAATTCTAACTTTCAGAATGTTGCTCTAAACGCATTCTTCTAATCTAGCTAAAGTGACGAGATTATATACCAACTGCAAACATGCCTGCAAAGATAGACATACTTAACAGACATCGAGTCAACATCCCTGAAGAGTATGCCGGTTCTAAATGACAGTTTGGTCGCCCATGTTGGACGATCTGGTACTTCGGCGAATAGCCAATCAATCTAGCTCGGCCTGAAGCATAACAAATCACTCGGTTCATAAGATTAACTTCCCTAGAAGAGAAAGGTCACAACACAAAATGCATCTATACTTGATCGTTGTCTCAAATCATTTCCATCTCATGAGATTAATCTGGATTACTCCCAAGACTTGAAGTTTTTGGTCTAGTATACTAGTTTAGATGAGATAATGGAATTAGAATGAGATTATCATTGATGATGTTTTCACTTATATGGTAGCTGCTGACTTAAATGCAAAGCGACGATATCGAACCGTGTTTCGTTGATTAGTGACAGCGTAGAACTGATTAGACAACCAAAATCGCAATCCAGATTAAATTCCTTACCGAAGTGTGTTTTGGACCCGTAGTTCCCACACTTCCCAAGGTAACCCTGCTGTGTTACTAGTGGGAAATGAAGTGTAATGAGATGAATGAAATAGTGTGATATGATGCACCCCTTAGGGCGCAAAGTTTCTCTCAAATGCCTTGTGATTGATTGCAGCATTATGAAATGTTGTTAGTGTTTCTCCATAGGAATATAGATATGGAGATTTACATGTAAGTTCCCAAAGAATTACATGGACTAGTTCAAATAGTTCCAAACCACGGAACACCCTCTTAACTTGTTTGAGGCGTTCACTTACGAATTTAAGCAATCCAACGGATGTGGTATACCCATCTAAGTGATTATTTGATCAGTTATGGATATGAATTATGCCCTTACATATTAAACTATAAAGTCTTATTTCGAATTGCTAGAGTTATAGTTTATGTCAAATGACATGAATCTCACTAAGACTCTAGAAGATCTTGAGAAAACTGCCTCATACCTGAAGACAGAATTTGAGATGATGGATCTTGGGAAAACTTGTTTATGCCTTGACCTGATGTTCAAGCGTTGTTCTGACAGTACTTTGGTCTACTAGTCGAAGTACACCCCGAAGTGTTACCTTTTTAGTATACCTATGATCTTCCATACACTATATGCAAATGAGAGCCTTGAAGAGGTTATGGAATCCGAAGTTCCATATCTAAGTTCAACTTTGCGTTTTGTTGCACTTAGCTCATTGTATTAAATAGGATATCTCCTTCGCTGTTGATCTATTGGTAAAGATATAGCACTACGCCTACACGCAGCCACTAAATTGGTATTAAAGACGTTTTCTGCTACCTTGAAGGTACTACAGATTGGGCTAATCCCAATGTATATCGAGCGGATCTGACCCCCTTAACCATCAAAATGATGCTTGCCTTATTTGTTATGCTGATGCTAGTTACTTATCAAACCCGCACAAGGCACATCCCTGAATGGTTATGGTTTTACCGTTAAGGATAGCGCAATATCTTGGAAGTCCACGATATAACCTTAGTTGCGAAATCTTCGAACCATTCCAGGACTCACCTTACTTCACTACGCCACATGTGAGACATGGTTGAGAGTTCTTGTTGAGCATATTCGAAGTACTTGCTATTTTTATCCATTGTTGAGTCCCAACGACTATCCATGAAAACTATGCCATATGTATCCACCCGAACAAGATATGATACATCAACAAAATCAACACCACGACATATTGCGTCTACATCAGCAAAAAATCAGGAGATTCAAGTCATGCAAGCCAATCTCAGACAACCTTACCGACCTCTACATGATGTCACTACCGAAGTCAACCTTCCAGAAGCTTGTCCAAGGAATGGGTATGCCTAACTATTCATATGCAATACTTGTAGTTCTCATTTGGAAGTTTTGTCAAACTTAAGAGGAGTATCCAGAAGTATACTCACTTGATCTTAATGTACTTTTTTCCCTTACGATTAGGAGCATTTTTCCCACGGAGTTTTTGCTACCTAACTAGGATTTGACAAGGCACCCATCCTGGCCTTGTCATATGATGCGAGATTTACTTGACACTCAAATTAAACCCTCGTTTGACAATTGTAGTAGAATGGATAAGTGAGGGATCGTTCTAGACCGGGGATTAGGAGGGCTTGCTAAAACCTTCTAAATTGACTTAAAAACATAAAAACTAAATTAAAATACTCTTAACAAGACTACTATGACTCAGAAAGGCTTTGAAAAACTCAAATTGTCTAAAACAATCAAATTGACTCAAATAGAAGCTAGAACTTGATTTAGACGAATTTGCAATTGTTTATGACTCCAAAAGCTTAAAGATACAAAAATAAAACAAATACGAATGATTAAGACTTAACAAAATAGGGGGGGGAATTGTGGTTGGACGATATTAAATTAAAAAGACAGAATATAATTAAAGGCAAAATGTAAATATGAATGTGATGAAAATATGGATGATGGAATAGCCAAGGGGTTCTTCTCCACACATGTTACACTTGCAAACAAAATTGATTCTCAGTTGGTCTTTCGATAAGTTGTGAAACTCAATGCTCCAAGTTAATTAGATCCGCTTAGATTAACTTTCAGATTTCCCTAAATTCGTTGGATTGAATGGAATACGCATTACAACCAAATTATTCTTAATCAAAGTCCCTAACTATGGAATACGCATGATAGAGACATTCAACAAAGATCATTAAGTTCAACGGAAATCATAAACATCGACGAGGCATTCGTTACAATGGAATACGCATGAAACTTATGCCAAGAATTCGTTTAACGCGATTGTTTATAAGCAACCTCCACTACTTGTGAATATAAGTTCATAACGATTAGGTGAAATTCACTTATATTCTAGCGTCATATTTATGCATGAAAATTAAGCTTGCAATCTCAATGAACATACATAAATAAGTTATCAATCAAACAGTTAAACGAATTGAATCCACAACTTATGAAATTCCAACCAAACGTAATCAATTCAAATTGCAAATATAAACATAGTTTCGAATCACCCCCTAGCTAAAGGGGGTTTAGTTCCTCATAACTTTGAAATCAAAGAAACACCTAAACATTCCAACAACTCAAACTTGAATTGTATGAACGTTTAGGCACTCTTATCTTCCATTCGTCATACGTACAAAACAAAGAGAATTAAATTATAACTTTGAAATCAAAGAAACACCCAAACATTCCAACAACTCAAACTTGAAATGTATGAACGTTTAGGCACTCTTCTCTTCCTCTTCGTTGTGTCACAAGGTCTAAGGAGATGTTAAGGGCTTTAGGTGTATGTGGAATGGAGTAGGGAGTGGTTGGGGATGGAAGAGTGAAGAGAAAATATGCAGAAAATGAAGTGGGACTCACGGCAATGGAATGGGTTTGTTGCTTGGTGTTTGTAACTGAAAATGTGTATGGAAGAGTAAGTGTATGAATTGAGGTGTGGATGCTTATTTATAGGTGAAGAGGAGGGAACATGACAACTAGGAACTTGGTGGAAATCTGAAAATGGTGATGGGAGATGCAAGTGGCTGTTTTATGCATGTGCTTAAAGGGTGGTGAATGCCTATGCTTTGACAGAAATGAAAGGGATAATGCACGGTTTTGAGAGGTTTTCTGGTGGTTGTGAGGTGGATGAATGATTAGAATCTTGTAAGGGTGGAAATGCATGTGGAATGGATGTGAAATCTGCCAAAATGCATGTGAAAGGAATGCTGGAAATGCATGTGAATGTAGGCCACGGCAAAGGGTGTTGTTTGTGGAATGATGGCAGGTTGTGTATGTGTTTGGGAAGAGAATAAATGTATGATGGTGGCTGAATGATTAAAGGGAATGAATGGGAGTGACACTAGGTTGATTATGCATGTGGAAATGCTGGATTTATCAATGGTTATGCACGGCAAAGGTTGGAAAAACTGATTATGGATGCATGTGTTGAATGATTTCTTGGTGAGGGATGTGGAGTGGTTGAATGTGGTGCAATGATAATGTTTTGTGGCTGAATTGGTGGTGGAATTATGATGGGAATGCTTGTAGGGTTGATATGCATGTGAATTAGGTTGGAAAGAGGTGGAAATGGAATGTTATGCAATGATAATGTCTTGTAAAGATACTAATAAATAATGCATGTAGGGTTAGGAAATAAAATCATAACTTAAAGGGGGATGATTAAAGGGTGTTGAAAGGTTTTGCATGGCTTTGAAGTGATTGTGGATTGGGCTAGAGTTTAAGTACATGAAATGGACCCAAATTGCTCCCCCTTGCATGGCAAGGAATGGTGTTTGTGTTAAGCCCAAGGCAAGGTGAATGTAATTGGGTTAGGGCCATTGTTTTGTGTCTTCAAGTGCATACAAGGCCTTCAAATTCGTCCATCCTCTTGGCTCCATGGATAAGCTATCCAATCCATGCCCAAAAATGCTCCAAATGGCCTCAAAATGCACTTTCTTGCACCCTAGGCCCTTAGAACCTAAAAACACACAAAAGAAGCATAAAGGACTAAAATAACGAGAGAAACATAACGTAAATGCACGAGAACAAGCCATTTAAGTCGCATGAATATGCTCCTATCATCATACCTTTGTGAGCTCTTCTACTTGCGTCCAGAAGACATATAGTTTTGACTTAATGCAACTTCTCACTTTTCTCCTTGATCTATGGGTTTTTATTCCACATTGGGTTTTACCATAGCAAGGTTTTCTGAGTTTTACCTTTATGCATTCTTCCATCGTTTTGAGACTCGCATTCGCTCATTGTGCCGACGACTTCGTCAACTGAACTTACTTCATCGTTGAAGACCTGATGCTCCATTTTTTTGAGTATTTACACACTCAAGGAGGAGTGTTGCAGTCTTATTAGATTAGGAATGTGATCGTATAAATCCTATCATATCTAGGATATCCTTATCGGATTCTACTATATCTCCTAGACTAGATATTATCCTATTAGAGTTGTAATCCTATTGGGATAAGGAATTTACCTTCCTTACTACTATAAATAAAGGCACAATGAGGTGAGATAACACACACCTCACAATTATACATCTCTCTCTTTTTGTCTCTATTATTACCGCACCCCCTCTCTCTTTGTCATTTTTATAGTTCAGTAAATTAGGCCTACAACAAAGGCTTAATAGATGTAACATTTTCAATAGGTTGGGTTTTTTTTTTTTTTTAAATTATTGCAAGGATAAGAGGGGGAAGTTTCGAAACTATTTCAATACTTTAGGGGAAATGGAAGTTTCGAACTCAGGACACATGAGTGCAAACTTAACACCCTATCCACTAGGATATTGCACCACATGCCAAAGGGTTGGTGTTTAGTTACAATGTTTACAAATGTTGAGACCAATTTGGAATGACACTAAAAAGTGGGGATTTTTAGGTATTGAAAGTGTGAGTAATTTTTTTATTTTTTTTATTTTTTTATTTTTTTATTTTTACAAAAAATGAGCATTCTTTATTCTAACTTTGCAATAGTGGGTGTTTTGATTTAAAAAAATTAAAAAAAAACGTCAAAGCTAATTGTTGGATTGAGATAAATTTCTCATTTTTTGTTTAGAGGTTAGTATAACTTCTTTATAATAAAGAGAGAATACAAAAGGAAAATTTTTAAGACACCTAATAAATTATAATTCTTGTAGGCCTATTTGAATGAACTATATTTAGGACTAGAGAGGAAGAGAGGCTGGCGGCAAGAGAAAGAGAAGAAAGAGATTGAATTGTGAGGTGTGTGTTGTATCACCTTATTGTGCCTTTATTTATAGTAGTAGGATAGGTTAAATCCTTACCCTTATAGGATTACAACTCTAATAGGATATTAACTACTAAGGAGAAAGTAGTGAACTCAATGGAGTATGATCATCCCAAGATGGGTGCCTCATCAAAACCTCATTAGGTAGCAAAAACCCAATGGGAAAAATGCTTCTAATCATAGGAAAAAGAGTACATTAAGATCAAGTGATTATGCATCGGGATACTCCCTCTGAGTTAGACATAACTTCCAAATAAGAGAACTACAAGCAATTCAACTCAGATAATTTACGCATACCAATTCCTTGGATGAGGTTCTGAAAAGTAGACTTGGGCAATGACTTGGTAAAAAGATCGGCCAGGTTTTCCTCAGAATGGAATTGCTTGACTTCAATGTTCTGATGTTACTGTTGCTGGTGAGAATAAAAGAATGTTGGTGCTATGTGCTTGGTGTTGTCTCCCTTGATGTATCCCTTGTTTAACTGGTCGATACATGGTGCATTGTCTTCAAAGATCGTCGTAGAAAGGTCAACGATGGAAGTAAGACCACTAGTACTTCGAATATGTTCCATGACTGCTCTTAACCAAAAGCACTCATGCGATGCTTCATGCAAGGCGAGGATCTCAGCAAGGTTCGAAGAAGTCGCAACTAGCATTTGCTTGGTAGACCTCAAGATATAGCGATGTCTCCAACAATAAAGACATAGCCCATTTGAGAACGTGCCTTATGTGAGTCAGACAAATATCCAGCATCTGCGTAACCAACAAGGCGGGAATCAACCCGAGAACTGATTGGGGCGGCGGCTCCTTTTGAGGATTTGTGGGTGTTGAACAAGCCCAAATTCGTCGTACCCTTTAGGTAGCAAACAATTTCTTTAACACTATTCCAATGTCTACATGTGGGCGTGTTACTGTATCTAGCCAAAAGATTAACAGCAAATGAGATAACAGGTCTAATGCATTGAGCCAAGTACAAGAAAGCCCTAATTGCACTTAGGTATGGAACTTCAGGCTTCAAAATCTTTTCTTCATCCTCATTGGGACTGAAGGGATCTTGTTTAGCATCTAGAGTCTGAACGACCATATGAGTACTCGAAGGCTTCACTTTATCCTCATTAAAACGTCACAACACCTTTTGGGTGTAGTTCAATTGATGTACTAAGATTCCATCTGAACAATGCTTAATCTCCAGGCCAAGACAATATTGAGTTTTTCCAAGATCTTTCATCTCAAATTTCGATTTCAAGTGAACGGAAATTTCCTTAGGCTCTGCGGAAGTTCCAATAAGGTTCATGTTGTCAACATAAACCACAACGATTGCAAATCCGAAATGTGACTTCTTTATGAACACGCATGGGCATAATTCGTTGTTCACATAACCCTGACTTGTCAAATATTCACTTAGACTGTTATACCATATCCACCCGAATTGTTTCAATCTGTAAAGTGATCTCCTTAATCTAATAAAAAGAGTGTTCCGTGGTCTAAAACTATTTGAACCAGTCAATGGAAGTTCTTCTAGAATTTTTCATGTAGATTTTAGTATCTAGATCCCCATAGAGACACGCGGTTACCATGTCCATAAGCTACATATTTAGTTTTTCAAAAACTACCAAACTGATAAGGTCGTAGAACGTTATGACGTCTATTACAGGGGAATACGTCTCCTCGTAATCAATCACATGGTGCTGAGAGAAGCCTTGCGCTATGAGGCGTGCTTTGTATCGCACTATTTCATTCTTCTCATTACGATTCCTCACAAAAACCCACTTGTAACCCACAAGCTTCACATGTGGTGGAGTATGAGCTATAGGTCCAAAGACCTTACGTTTCGCAAGCAAATCGAGTTCCACCTGGATTGCTTGTTTCCAATTTGACTAATCAATTCTAAGTTAACATTCATCAACATGGTTCAATGTCATCATTAAGCATGATGTCAGTAGCTACTATGTACACAAATGCATTGTCGACGATCATCTCATTTTGATTCCAAATCTGATTTTGTTTCCTGGGAGGTCGGGTTGTCTCATCTAAGACATCATCATAATCTAGAATAACCCCATGCGTTGGAATAGATAAGTAAGCGATGGTCGGATTCAGACTAGGGTCACTAGTTTATGTCGTTTTCCTCTTCCGAGGTTGAGAATCCTTTAAACCAGGGGGTCTGCCACGCTTTAAGGTCGGAGCAGATGATTAGCTAGCCACTAATGTACTGATCCGCGTGGATGGCGAATCCTCCCCACCTTCAGGCACGATTCAGCCATCCCAAGTGGTATTACGGCGTACTCAAGGTACGTCTATCGCTACAGATGCGTTTACAGCAGGTATATGTGATCTTGTCACCTTAGCTAAATCAATAAAAGCAACCAACATGCTTTAAGCAATGCTCTGAAGATCTATAATTTGTCGCACCTCAGTTCAGACTGGGCAGTGCGAGGATCTAAATGAGACATAATAGGAGCATACAATGACAATGCGCGGCATTCTTCAAGAACGTTGGCATGCTTATCTCCCCCTAACAACGGGAAGATTGTCTCATCAAAGTGACAATCCGCAAAACATGCGGTAAAGAGATCTCTTGTCAAAGGCTTTAAATAGTGAATAATTTATGGTGAATCATAACCGACATAGATTCCTATTTTTCTCTGATGACCCATTTTGGTACATTGTGGCAACACTATTACAATATAGAATGTGCACCCAAACACACGTCAATGTGAGACATCAGAGTACAACTGAATAGCTGGCAACCATGTGATAGGGCGCCAGAGTACAACTCATGCAACGAAAAGTTCCATTGAGTTGGTTGATCACAAGTTCTGAATCACCAAGGACGAGCACGCGGGCTACCCTTAAGTTGTGAAAGACGTTAAGGCCAATGATAAAGGCTTCGTATTCGACCTGATTATTCATACAATCGAAATCCAACTTGAGAGAAAAATACCATCGGTAATGATCTGGGGAATGGATTACGATTCCAACGCCAGCCGAGGTCGAGGTACTAGAGCCATCAAAATACTACTTCCAATAATTATCACGTATTTCCACCATGCCAATTTCGACATTGTTGCCCCTAAAATCGTATAGAGAGGGATGTTGAGCCAAGAAATCAGCCAGCGCCTATCCTTTTACAGCTTTCTGGGGCACGTATTGCAAACTAAATTCGAACAGTGCCATTTTTCGATGCGGCCTTTCACTATCGGCCGAGTAAGAATATATTAAATAACGTCTGTTTGGGTGATGACCAGCATAACGGAATGGAGCATGTAATGCCAGTGCTTGGACGCAGCGAAGAACAAAGCCAAACAAAGTTTCTCGACGGGTGAATAATTTATCTCGGCCGAGTTAAGATTCCAACTAAGATAAAAAAATGGCCCGCTCCAGCCCTGTGTCATTGTCTTGTGCAAGAAAACAGCCAACAAACTCCTCGGTGGTTAAGATATACAACTTGAAGGGTTTACCGCGCCGTAAGGACAGGTAGGGTAGTGAGGGAGACCTTAATTTATGTGAACGCATCGTGGTGCTACGCACGCCATTCGAATTTGTCAGAATCCTTAAGTTTCAAGAGCGTGGAGAAAGCTTTCATCTTCCCAGCTGAATTAGAAATGAAGCGGCGGAGGAAATTGATTTTACCGAGGAGTGATTGTAATTGCTTCTTGGTTGTCGAGGGTGGGGCATTAATGATCGCTCGAGCTTTATTTGCTCCACCTTGATGCCACAATGATGTACAAGGAAACCTAAGAAGTTACCAGCCAATACACCAAAGGCGTATTTGGCAGGATTTATTTTAAGGTTATGTTGGCGCATACGAAAGAAAGCCTGCCAAAGATCATCTAAATGTGTTCGGCGACGTTTTGATTTGACTACAACATCATCAATATAGACCTCGACGATGGTACCAATTAAATCATGAAAAATAGTATTCATAGCATGTTAGTATGTGGCACCGGCATTTTTAAGGCCGAATGGCATGATAACCCATTCGTAAGTCCCGAGTGCCCCCGGGCAACGAAATATAGTTTTGTGGACATCGGCCTCATCAATGAAAATCTGGTTGTAACCAGCATGGCCATCCATGAATGATAACATCTTCTTCATTTGATCTGAGGGCATGATGTAACTAGAGTCTTGAAACGCTCATAATATGCTGGAAAGGATTCTCCTTGGTTTTGTTGAATTTCACTAATCTTCTTCCTCAAAAAAATGACTTTCAAAGTTGGGAAAAATTTATCTAAGAATGCTCTCTTCATGCTTTCCCAAGAGGTGATGGTTCCAAGTGCCAATTCATACAACCAATCCTTAGCCTTTTCCAAAAGAGAGAATGGCAAAGCTTTCATCTTCAAAATGTTGCCATCCACATTGATTGGGGTCATGCTTGAACATACCACTTCGAATTCCTTCAATTGGATCCTCCATGGACAGCCCATAGTACTTTGGAATGTGATGCAACAATCTGGACTTTAACTCGAACTCTTCGGTCTTACCTTGAGCTACCGTGGGATATTGAATGCATAGGGGCACGGCATTGTCCAATCCCGAAGCTGAGAGTTCCTTGATTGTTCGATTGTCTGCTGTCATGACTTGTGCTTCCTCTAATTTCTGAGTCGTGGCCTCTTCTTCCTCTTCTACTTTTTCTTCTTCAAGCTTGGGTTCAGGGTTAGGTGGGTTAGACTCCTGCTAATTCCTCTTTCTTCTCAAAGTTCATTCAAAATCGTCGTCAAAATCAAAGATATGCTCACAAACCGGTTGAGAACTTCAAGTCATAAACTAGTACCTAAAAACAAGAAAACAAAATAAAGTCAGAAACTAAAACAAAATACACGAAAAAGAAACATGGGGGATTAGCAAAGTTGCTAATCCCCAGCAACGGCGCTAAAAATTTGATGTGTTATAAACTAGCACTCAAATTAAACCCTCTTATTGACAATTGTAGTAAAGATGTAAGTAAGGATCATTCTAGGCCGGGGATTATGAGGGATTGCTAACCCACTTAAAACTGACTCAAAAACACAAACTAGGCTTGAAAACACTTAACTAGACTCAAAGAACTTGAAACAAACTAAAGAGACTCAAAACAGCACAAAATAATCAAATAGACTCAAACTAGACACTAAAGGGTTATTTGGATGAAAATTAATTTTAACTTGACTCAAAGCACTTAAAAACACAAGTTTGGACAGATTCTAACTAATTTGACACAACAAAGTAAAGGGGATTGGGTTTTTGACGAATTTAAAGTAAAGACAAGTAGATTAAAGACTTAAACAAGTTTGGCACAAAATTGGGGGAAATTATGGGTGATTGGCTAGCTAGAGGGTCCTTCTCCACACATAACACACTTGTATACAAATCCATTTCTAGTTGCTTTTCCAATAAACCATGAACCTCAACGCCCCAGATTAACCGTGAACAGCACTAATTAACCCTCATATTTTCCTTAAGTCATTGAATTGGATGGATAATGCATTGGCAACCAAATTATTCTTCAATAGTTCCGTACTTGAACGGAATAATAGAGATGCAATCAAAGATCATTAAGCTTTGTGAAAATCATAAGCATTGACAAGGCATTCGTAACTACGAACATCATGATACTCCTGCCAGGAATTTACTTAACACGATTGTGACTAGCAACCTCCACTACTTATGAATATAAGTTCATAACAATTAGGTGAAACTCCCTTATATTCTAGCATCAAATTCATGCATGCAAACTAAGTACGCATCCTTAATCAAAAAACAAGAATAAGTTCTGAATCAAACAGTTAAGTCAATTGCATTCATGATTTATGGAATCACAACTGGAAGTAATCAATTCATATTGCAAATATGTTCATGGTTTTGAATTCTCCTCTAGCTAAAACGAGTTTAGCTACTCATGTTCACAATTAAACAAAGATAACTTAATTTAAACATCGAAAACAAAAGATGGATTACACCTAAAAATGTTCCAGCAATCCAACAATCTTGAATGGCAGGCACGGCTCCAAGCTATCATCTCCTTCCTTGCAAAATTGCAGCACAAGGGTGTGAATGAATGGTTATGTGGATTGGATGATTGGTGTCAAGTATGATGAATGATGGGGGTCATTTGTATGGTGCGGCACAATGTTATATTTAAAGGGAAAGATAGCTAAAACCCTAATTAATTTTGGAGACAAATTTGTACACCAAATCCTCAAAGAAAAAGGGTAATTAAATGTTATAATCCAAGAGGAAAAGGGTAACAAGGGTGCGGCAAGGAAATGAGATAGGACTAGGTCTTCTAGAATCATTATTTAAGTGTCCTAAAATAATTAGGGATCCTCTTTTGCAGCTGAAACCTAGGTGGTGAAGGATTAGGAAAAGGAAATGACAAAATAAGGTAACTTTGACTAACATTCCTTCTTTCTTGCTGGATTCCTTGATTTCTTGTCTTGAATTTATTTCCTTCATTTCTTTGCTCATTCCTAGCCTCCTTTGAACTTCAAATTCGCCCATCCACCTTGCTCCAAGCATGTGCTATCCATTCCAAGCCCAAAACTGCTCCAAATTGCACTTTCTTGCTACTTTAGCCTTTTGGACCTACAAACGCACGAAAATAGCTTAAAATACGAAAATAACTAGGAACTAACAACACAAATGCAAGAAAACAAGCTACCTAAGTCGCATATATATGCTCCTATCAAGTGTCCACGACATTGTTGGGGTCAAGCTATCTAGTCATGTAGGGCATATGAATGCACAACAAGGGATCTCTAACCTTCCATGGTAGAGGGAGAATACTCTGAGATATGATTCGGGAGTCTTTGGCCAAAGCATACAAATATGACTTAGGAAGTTTGTTTCAAATCATATTCAATTGAATCATATAGAGAAGTATCACATTGGATGGTAAACATGAAACAAACTATCACTCAAACAATGTGATTAAGAGTATTGTATTAGAGAATAACCGTATTGCATTGTAATTGTAACTGGATAAGTTCTCCAACCACTTTTACTTAGCTTGGGTAACTATGACATACTGCTAGGTGTCACTCATGGTTTGTGGAAGCCCTAAAGATTAGCAAACATTAATCTTCATCAAAGGAAGAATTGAAATGTTGTTTCAATTCACAATCGATCGTTAAGAGTAACAATCGCCCACTGTCTTGCTAATTGGAACCTAATAGATCGTACACCGAGTAAGGATGAAAGTGAAGAAATATAAATGAGATGGATAAGCAATTAAATAGTTTAATTGAGAATGGTCAAGATTAATTAATTAGTTAATTAATTATACGAAAGGTTTGTATTGGGCTTTTAAGTTAGTTTCGGGTTTCGGGGCCCAAAACGGTTTTTGGTCCACAAGGCCCATTGAGTTTAGGTTGTGTGACAACTAAAACTAAATGGAAATTAACCCAAAAACAAAGTCAAAACCGGCCAAGGGTGAGTGGTAGCAAACTTGGGTTAATTGCAAGTTTGCACTCACATGTGAGGTGGTATAAAGGCAACTTTATAGCCATTCTCTCACTAGGGTTTTCTTGAGGCAAAGAAGAGAAACCTTTTCTTTCTTTTTCTCTAAAAAGGCCAACCACTTAGGGAGTATTTTACTAGCATCAAAATCTCTCTAAGCCATCCATCTTCTCTTCACACTACATCTTTGGTGTGGAGACTTAAGGTACCAAACCTTAGGTACTTTTGGAGTTCCTTTCCTCACGTCCTTAAGGAGCAAAGGAGTTCAAAAGGAAGAAAAATCACAAGGAAGATTCAAGGAGCGAGGAGGTGACTTGAAGGCCCTCCACTTAGGTGAATCCCTTGTGTAAACAAGGATGAGCTTCAAGGGTAATGAATCTCAAAGTCATTTCTTTTCTTTAATGTTGTTACAGAGTCTTGTGTTTCACCATTCACTAGGCTTTGAAAATTATGGGTTTTAGAATTGTTTTTGAATGCGTTCCTACATTAAAGTGTTCATAGTTTGCTTATGTGTTCAAATGTTCTCACATGTTCTTAGCTAGGACAAAATTTTTCCTTCATTCAAAGTCACGATCGATCACCTTCTTCCCTTGGAGCAGCTCGGTCATGATCACCGGAGGTTGTCGGTCATCTTCATTACCGACCATTTCCTTCAGCTGCCATTTGGTAGCCGAGGTATCATGAGCTACTTGTCGGCGGGCCATATAGTCTATTCTTTAGTGTCAACATTTCTGTGATTTAGACAACGTAGTATATATACCGGTAAGAGAGTTATAAGTACACCAGCGCTGATAGTGTGGCTCAGGAAGTCTGAATATGCGCTAGTTCGTAGGTGAACTTGGATTGCCAGAGTTGGGCGCATAATAATCCTCGTTGTAAAATGGCGCATCGAAATCAAGGCGTCGTCTGACCGAAGATGGCTTGTTATCTTGTACTTGAGGGCCAAGCCTATCAAAAACTTTATGGTGTTAACCTGTACCAATCACCTTTTAGGATGTTACTGCTGCTGTGAGCACTTGTTACGCTATTTCGACCTGACGTGGCTTTTCCTTTGGCTTAGCTAAGACAACGCTCGCTTGGCATCGACTACATAAAACCATTGGCCCATCAGTTTCCTTTGCGATAGAGTCTGACATTGACTCGATAATAGCTGGTTCGGTCAAATCTTTGGGTGGCTCATTTGAAAATAAATAAATCTTCAATTATGGCCGAGAGTTCTGCTTTGGGGCAAATTGCATTGGAACGAACTCAGCCTTTCCTTTTCCTTTATCCCTAGGTAGATGAGCATTTATCATGGTTACTGTCGCCTCAGGGAAAGGATCGATGTCAATGCCCATTTGTTTCTCGGGAAACTTGAGCTTACCATTGTCAATCCAGCTTTGACTGGCATCGCGAAATAAGACACAATTATTTGTCGTATGCTTGTTCGAATTGTGGTATTTGCAATATGTCTTGCCTTTTAAATCCTTAGCCTTGGGAATGTTATGCCCTGGCCGAAGCTTGACAATTTTCGCGAGCAACAACTAGTCGAAGATGGCATTGGCCTTGGTGATGTCAAAGTACAAACTTTCGACATTTTGATGGTAGCTTCTTCAGAGGCCGAATGGGTTTTGGCATCCTTGGAGTTAACATGAGCCAATGCTTTGCATATGTATGGCTTGTCGATCACTATCTCGACCGCATCAATATTGGCATATTGGTATTCTTCACCTTTGGCCAATGCATAACTGACCATAAGGTTCTTGTAGATCGTTCCTCGGGATAGGGACTTCGATATCTTTTCTTCTCGGAGCAAATAATCATATTGTTCAACATGTTGAGCCAGTTCGTGCATGTCTCAGAAGTTTTTCGTAAGAATTTCTTTTTGTATTCCACATTCAGGTCGTTTAAGGCAAGCCTAACAAACTCGACTTCTCGGAAGTTTGCCCAAGATTACACTTCAAGTCGTCGTTAAATAAATGACCTAGTCGGTGGATCAGATGCCTCACCACCATCCTCGTCACAATCATCCACTAATCCTTCAACAAAAATTCCTTTTGTCATTTTGGTGGGGATTTTTGCATCACGAAGCTGACCGCCGAGATTTACTTCCTTATCTCAATGTGTCGCACTTGTAGCTTCAGGTGTCGTGGCAGCAGAAGGATTATGTGCATATGGTAAGCCATCTTGTCCTAGGTTTTGGACTGGAAGATTAGTCGTTGACTTACCCATGACTGTTTTCTTCTTTACTAACCGTGTCTCAATGGTCATGAACTTTGTAACTTATGAGCCAACTACGTTATTCAGTTATGTACAAGGCGTGCTAATTAGTCGACAAAGTTTGGTCGAGGTGTAAATTATGATGATGTTGCGTTAAAAGCGTCACTGACTTCTTGATCTAGCCACTACGGCCGAGGAAGGAACATGCCTCAGCTTTCAAATTCTAAAGCCTGAAGACAAGGCTGCTAGTTTTGCGAAGTTCACAAATCGTCGACACTGGGTTCGATCACGGTGATTATATTCATTAGAGTATAAGCACGCCGAACTGGCACCAGACTATATGGATACAAATACTCAAAAGAGATGTATGTCTTGATGGTAAATGTGGTTTGGCTGTCGGAATGCCAAACTCTAAAGTGTGCATATGAGTATCCAATCATAAAACGACCCGGCGTTCAATATGCCGAGCCTAATAACCTGTAACACCTCACTTTGCTGAGAAAGCTGATAAGATGACCTTTACCAACAAGGACTCGAAAATCCTTATCGACCGAGACTTGGATAAATAACCAATCGGTCTCAAAGCAGTGCTATTTATCCAAACTAAAAGTGCTCATTGATCGGCTAATTCTACGGCTCCGGTGTTGTTTATCCAAACTTAAGATGTCGCCGATTGCTTTCAGAGTGCTGTTTATCCAAACTGAAGATGTGTTGGCGGGAAGAAAGGGGAGAAGGATAAAATCTCAAAAGGTGTTGAGAAGCTTTGCGCAGGGCAATTTGCGTGTTGAATTGGAGGGGCTTGAACAATGCACTCCCTCCTCTATTTATAGTAGCAAACCCCTTCAAGGCCGAGCTAGAATCGTACTCGGATTAGAACTCCTTAACCTAAGCTGATTAGGTTTTGGCCAGTCCTAACTCCAATAGGACTTTGAACCAAGCTCCATAACAAACCAACTTCATCTCTTGATCCCAAGCACCTTCGGCTTCAAAACTCCATGTTCCACTAAGAATCGACTACTTCACCCTTTATTTAAACTAATCCTCTTCGCAACAGGATTTGACCAGCCTTAACTGGACGGCCCACAAGAAAATTCTAGATAAATGTCATTGGGCCTAGAATAATCCCAAGCTCAGCCCAAAATAATATTTTGGGCCCAAACAGATATATATATATATATATATATATATATGTGTGTGTGTGTGCGCGCGCGCGCACCCAAACCCTAAGAATCAAGAACGTGTTTCATGACTAAAATTACACTTATTTGGGTCCATCATAATCTTAATATTCAACTGTAAAATCCCCTAAGAATTATGTAATATGAGACCAGTCAACCATTCAAAACTAAATCCCTAAAATCCTAATCATAATCCGCACTTAGAATTAGGCATTATTTCCCCACAAACTAAGGATCTTTAAATTTTAAACAATCAAGGGGGTGACAAGGAGAGGTTCCTATCTAATCCTAATTAATTTAACACACAACACCTAATTTAAGTGACTTGACCATAGTCATATTAATTAAATCTGTATTCGTATCTCCGCACCCAAAGTTTGTATCGCCTCTTAGTACATACATGTTAAACAAAATGTAGACAAGCAGAGGTTTATATGTAATCATAAATAATTAAATATGATCTCATCATAGCCATATTAACTAGAACAATATCCTCACCCATGCGTATTCAAAGTTTGAATCACCCCTCGCCCCAGTCTTGAATCACCTCTCGCCCCAAGCTTGAATCACTTCCTCGTCACTTAACATTATATTAGAATATCGCTCAAATCTTAAAAAGTACTAAAAATATTGCTCAAATCGAAAAAGAAATGCACAAACCTCTAATGTTAACAAATGTTAAAATATTTAATTAAACATTACACTTTACAGGCAAAGCCCTCCTTCCCTTTCCCTACCAAAAAATTGTTGGGTCTAGCAAGGAATTAGGGGGTAGAAATATTAGTGCCACCACCAAACCCTAATCTACACAAGAAGATGGACGATGATGATGAAAATGATGGGTCGGATGCTGCAAAACATGCAGGGCCACCAGATCACATATTCCCACCCACCAGATCTTGGAGCGACCGACCTCATAAGGTTTCGGAAAATTTTACATTATATAAGAATTGGTACGCTATTACAACCGCTTCTTTTTTGCACTTGCTCCGTACACTTTCTAAATAGTAACATTACATTGCAAGTAGTCCTTTATCACAATGATAAAGAAAAGTAATACATCATGAGTTCGAACCTCATCGATTTTCTGGTCTACCATTTGATCTGACAAATTTATAGTTTGACAAAAAAGACAAAATAATAACATTACATCAACACCCTGATTTTTTCCTTCTTTTTTTTTTTTTTTTTGGCGCTAAAATGTAAAGGAGATTCTTATATTGTTTTTGCAAAATGACCAACTTGCCCTCGCTCGGTTTACGGGTTTAAAAACTACGACCGGGGATGGAAGATATCGAACGGCAACGGCCGGTGGGGGACGGTCGTGGCGGAGGGCCAGGGGTTGATGGGCAACGGATGCGGCTGGACGGGCCCCATCTGCGAGTGGGGCCGGGGAACGGCCGCGGACGATGAGGAGTTGGGTGGGACCCCGACACGCTCACACGAGGGGCACATGGTGAGTGTTGTGGGTGGGGTCATCTGCATGTAGAACTGCGGGGAAAGTTTCAGTGCTCTCAGCTCCTGAACCTCTTTTTGCAACCGCCTGTTCCGCTCCGTCAGATTCTCACAGCACCTCTTCAAGAACTCACAGTCCACCTCTGTTTGCTTCAGCTTTGTTCTGTAAAATCACAAAAGAATCTGTAAATAAGCCTGCACCGCAGGGGTATAACTGTAAATTAGGTATATGTTTTTTGTTTGCCGAAAATACCCACCTTGCTCTTCTGTTCTGAAACCAGACTTCCACTTGTCTAGACCGAAGCCCAAGCTGTTTCGCCAACGCCAATTTTTGCTTCTGCACCAGAAAAAATGAAACCGTACGTGTCAGTGGACTTTATCAGCATCCAAACAGAAAGTTTTGTCTATTTTCTCGGCAACCAAACAGAACTAATCGCAGGGAGTGGCAGGCAGACAAGTAACACTTACAGGGTTGAGAGTGTTGTGCTCCTTGAAGCTCTCTTCGAGAATGGCGGACTGGTCCTTAGAGAGCCTGAGCTTCTTTCTGGAGGTCTCGCCGTCCTCTTCGTCGCTGAGGCCTCGAGAGCAGTCCCTCTCGAGGTCGAGATCTTCGCCATTGGTGTCTCTCTCGCTCCGCTTGCCACTCACGGTCGACACGGTGCTGTTGGGGGAGGACACCCCCGCTTCTTCTTCGCAATCGCCCGTCGGTGGCAGCTGGTTCACGTCGATGCCCCGCAGGAACGATCGGGGCCCGCCCCGGCACGTCTCCGAGTTAGAGTTTAGATCTGCATGTCGGATCGCGATGAAGTTAGGAAACAACAATAATTAGATCGTAAAAGGAAAAAAGTTATGGTTAGGTTTGAAATTTGGTGAAAAGTTTGTTGTAGTTTTAGATCTGAAAGACAGACATTGAGAAAATCATAAAAGCTATGTTTTTTTTTTGTAAAAATGTCGAAAATTAAAAAGAGGGACAACCCAAAAGGAAAAAAGGGGATTTTCCAGGGTGTTCGTTTCTCGGGAAAAAGAGGTGAGAAAATTGGTGGTAAAGCCAGATCTGAAAGTAGAAACGTACATGCAAGATAGAAAGAGAAAAAGCACAAACCTGAAGAAGGCAAGGGATCATTCCAGAGGGGCTTTTGGGGAAGAAAGCCAGAAGGAGAAGAAGAAGCAGAAGCAGAAGTTGGGAGGAGAGAAGGCATCAGATTCAGCTGAAAGCGGCTGCTACTTTGATTGTTATGGGTGTGAGGAAAATTCAAGCTGAGACTGAGACCCAAATCTTCTCTTTCAACCATCATGGTTTGGTTTTTGGGTAATTTCAGTTTACTTCCTTCCTTTTGAGGGGGAATTTCACTCTGAGTCCTGATTTCAGTTTCAGAACAAAAGACCTGTGAGAGATGTTGAAGATAGAGAGAGGGAAAGGGGAAGGGAGACGTTTGGGAATTGGGTGGTGGGGAAGTTGTGGGTGGTTTTATAGAGAGGGAGAGAGATGGACAGGGAGTGGTGTGTAAGTTCAATCATGACTAAGGTGTCAGGAAGGGAAGCCCCCCAATTATCTCAATCATGGTTCTTGTTCCCCAAAATAATGTGCCCAACTCTCTCCCCCTCTCTCGCACTCCCAACCACCATTTTGTTTTTTTTTTTTTTGTTTTTTGTTTTTTTTTTAATAAACGATAGGGGTAGGTTTAATCTTAAAATAAGTTAGCAATAATGTGATTCAAATTCTACTATAGCGATAATTGAACCTAAGCGCATCTCCAAAGAAAATGTTAAAATCCTAAGTGAAATGCCATTATGCATGCTTGACATCAAAAATCTCTCCAACCAAAATATTATTTGTTGACTTAATTTGAAAGTTTTGTGATTTGAAATCAAATTTGGCATCAATGTCAAATTTATTTTTAATTCATTTTAACAGTAGATCTCTTATTCCTAACATTTCAACCAATAGAAATTGTGTTTCAACATTTTTTTAATAATTATAACCATTTAAAGCTCTATTTAAATAGTAAAATAATATTTAATAATTCGATTAAAAAAAGTACAAAATTTGACATAAAACTTCAGATTGTCACATCATTCATCAATTGTAAGTTGTCATTTCCTTTGAAGATAGTATAAGACTTTTCATTTATATGTGAAGAATAATACTACTAGAATGTAGTATTAAGTGGCACATTTATCCTCTTATTTACTCTCTTTACTTTTTAGCCGTGTTAAATGACGAGGGGGTGGGGTGGGGGACACATCTTTCAACTGAGGTTTTGCTTAGTGTTATTGTTTATTTTTTTGTACAGTTTGCTGTCATGGTATGGTGGAGCTCTAATAACTGCGGTGTTTTGACCTTTGACCATGCCAAACACACAAAAACAGGAACAGAAAAAGAAACAGAAGAAGAATATCAGAGCAGTTACTAATTGATTCATTATTTGTCTACTATTTGACATAATTGAATGATGGGATGGGGACTTGAATTCAATTTACTCTTACTTATTTTGTTAAATTTATAACAAAAGATAATGGTTTTTTTGCTTATCGATAAATCTGAATTAATGTTTTTATGTTTTACGACTAAATGATATAACGTGCAAATCTCATTTACTTTCAACCCAACTTCATGAATCACTGCTAATTTAAGCAATTCATATGAAGTTCGTAATTGAGTGATGTGAGAGAGATTAGGATACTAGGAAAAGCCAGGATTTTTTTTTTTGGCAAAACGATTTGGTTGATTATGATATCAAATCTTCTGCAGTCAAAGTATATGTGGCCTTTTTATGACTTTAGTAATTAATTGAAACATATTAAATTTATGACAACAAAGTTAAAAGAAATCAAGTTTATAAACATGTGTCAAACAATGGATGGGGTCACAGAGAAGCCACACCATTTTTAGGTGCAAAAGATTTGATCTCGATTATTATAACATTATGGGAGAAATGTTAAGGAGACTCAAGTTACAAACTAGATGGAAAAAAAAAGGTGGGCATCCTGGGGAAAATTTAATGAGTACTTAAACTAAAAAGACTCAAAAGCAACAACAAGACCAACTTGACCAATCTAATAACTACCATAGTAGCAGATATGTGAGCGTGACATGCACGAGAGTCAAGTTTAATCTTATACGATGCAAAATGGGGCACATTGCACAAGTCTATCAACAAACATTCATTTTAAACAAAGGGGTTAAATTCGAAACTTTAAAGGAGTTTCAAACCTGAGACTCAGGTGTGGAAATCCAACATCATTTCCACTAATGAGGTTCCACACGCATATAAATTAAAAACATTTAATTTGGCTTGTTGAGTTATTATTGAGGAGAAAAAAGGTATTTGAAAATCATTTTTTTTATTTGATTATGTTTATCAATTGAGTAATGTTGTTCATACCATATTTTTATACCACATTTCTATATCACCTTAAGTGGCATTTGATGTGGACAGCCACATCATTTGAAAAGAGGACAACTGATCATAAGTTACAGTTATTCACCCCTTTCAGATGTAGAAAGGTTATGGAGAATTTTACTCTGTTTGTGGTCACAATCAAATAGGCTCACCAGCTAAGAGCATCGAACTCAAGACCTCCCACATTTTTTGTTTATTGGAGAACTGCAGCTTGCACCCTTACCACTAGACAACTTACTGTGGTTGTATTATTCTCATTCTTGACTTCAATTATTTTGTGTTTATTTTAATTCATGATACTGAAAATTGATATTTAATCTGATTAAGAGGGATAATTGATCCCATACTTCTCAACACATCTTTTTGGTGAGTAATATTCCAGTTTTATTTAATAGATCACAAAAGATTTCAAAAACTTTAAATGTTTGTTCTTAAAGAAAAAAACAACATACACTGTCACTTAGTACTTACGGTCTAATAGTATTCTTCTTCATTTGTAAGTGAGAGGTCTTAGGTTTGATTCTCATCAAAAGCGAAGTTGAACCACATTATTATGGCAAGTTCATTATAAGGATTAGTTCACTCTTCCACTCCCTTGGTACTATCGTTTGTTCACAAAAAAAAAAAAAACAACAACAACAATCTACACTGCAATAAGATCATCCCAAAGGAGCTGTTAAATTTTAAGCATAAAATTTAAATTTGATAGACAATGTGGTATACTTTGACATTTTTTTTTTTTTAAGTTTTACTCTCCACCCAATATGTCCAATTTTAACATAATAATTGGCATATCGGTTAGAAAAAAATAATGTTATTTATTTTTACTGTTATTGTTAATGTGAACTTTTTTACATCTTTTTTAAAGATGTTCTAAAAAAAGTGAATTAACCAGGATGTTGAGAACATTAATGAGGAAATACCAACCCCAAATTAATGCAGTTTTTTCCCTTTTCTGCTCTGAACAAAATTAATGTAAGTTTTGGTTGCACTCATATGATATCCAACATGGAAATAGGCATTGACAAGCAAAACAATCAAATCCACATGCATTTTTGCTTACTACCATAATTATGGTATACATTCATTATATATTTAATTATTTATCACGTGTGTTTTCACCTAATTATAATTAACTGTCACTTTAAATATTATTTTTTCAAATTAAAAAAAATAAACAAAATTAAATGAAACAAAACGTAACAAATACTCAAGTATATGATAAAAATACGTCATAATTTATAATTGATGAGTAAAAATGCTCCCGTCACATCCAGATGCAAAATCACACTGAATCTTTAGCATTAATGTCGAGGGCCACATATCCCACCATTGATGAGATGAGTCAGACCAACGGCTGAGATCAACCAAGTCACATGGCCCTGTACGCTCCTGTACACTTTGTTGCGAAGCTGAACAACCATCGACTGTCAGTTCACTTGGAACGAACGGCCATGATTGGAATCTGCACAGATAAGAAGCTCGTCAATATGGGTCCTATGAATTTTCTTTAAGAAATTTTAACGAAAAGTTTCCGGTAATGTTTATTTCAATAAATAAAACTATATTTTTATATTAATAAATCAATCATGGTACTATTCAATTTGCCCGTTATTTTGTTTTTATAATTAAAACTCAAAGTTTTCAAATTTTTTTATTTAATTTTCCTTTTTTTTTTAGGGAACTTTAACCAAAAACTCCTTATACTATTCAATTTAATGAAAAATCATATTTTTACACTAAAAAATCAATCCTGGTACTATTCGCTTTACCTTTTATTTTATGATTATCGTTAAAACTTAAAATTTTCAAGTATTTTTTATTTATTTTATTTTTTTCTTTATTTTCCGAAAAATCTTTTCATGTTCGTAACATACATGTAAACCCCACCATGCGATTCCCACGAGGAGTGGGGGCACGGAATCTCCGGTTCCAACCAAAAGCGTCGCTTTCTCAGCCTTTTTCTTATCATGAATACGCTGCGTTTCACATATGACTAAACTAATAATTGTGTGACTTATCTTCTGAGATGGCTGATAGCCGAGCCTTTTCGGACGGCTAGGATCTTGTGGCTGCATTACCAGATTCACCGCCACTAATTTACCTAGGAATTTTTTGTATTTTGGTCAAAGTGTGTTAATTACATGATGTAGCATATATATTTTTATTAACTATATCTATACTAGGGAGTGTGCGAGAATGGGCAAAATCTCACAATGAACTAGTAATAATATGGTTTAAATTTTCTTTTGGTGAGAATCGAATCTAAAATCTCTCGCTTACAAATGAAGAAACATATCACTAAATGACTAGCATATTTTGATTTTTAACTTGGCCATGAGATAACATGTGTGCAAATATTAGTCAAACATGTTGTAAATGGGACCTCGTGATTATTGAGTTTGTACTATTGGTGCAATTTATTGTTGTTTTGAAATTTGTACTTTCTCTTGCTTGTACTAAAGTAATTTCTCAATCATTGCCACTTAGTATTATGGTCAAGTAGTATTCCTCGTCATTAATAACTTAAATGACTTATGTTCAATTCTTACCAAAAGTTAATTTGAACTACATTATTGCTAGCCCATTGTCAGACTTAGCCCACTCTTGAACTACATTATTGCTAGCCCATTGTGAGACTTAGTCTACTCTCTCACCCTCTAACTATAAATAATATGTTAGAACCAATCAAATGTTAAGTATATATTATATAACAATTTGCACAGTTTTATTTCAAATGGAAAAACTCAACGACAAACACAATATATTAGAACATAAACACTTAATGAGATTATATATAAAATCACAAATCACTAACTTGTTTTCTTGCAGATAGAGGCTTGCAGAAGCAATCTCCTAAGGCAGAAATTCGTCCCTACACCAGTGCAGCAGTCCTTGGACGTCTATATTGCAGGATACAACTATCTAATCCAAGTTCTTGCACTCGAACTCGGATTCTTGGCGAATTGGTTGTTGTGTTTCTCTGTAAACTATGAAGAATATGATGGAAAGGATATGTCTTGTTTCTGATCCGACAGCCATATATAATGGCATAAACGAGCAGTTGAAACTGTTCATAAATGAGCAGTTGAAACCGTTCATAACTGATCGGTTTTATCATTTCAGAAAAAAAAACTGAATGAAAAGATCAAAAACGTAAAAATGATACTTGGGTTTTTCGTCCATCCGAGCCCAAGAGCCATCTTTGACATTTAATATATACACCCAAACTCTCCAAGTCTAAGGTCCAAGGTCCATGGCTTTGGCCCAATTCAATTCAAACTATAAGTGAGTGAACTCACTTATAAAGAGTTGTTGTAAAAGGTGTATGGGCAATGTGGGACTGGCAGTCCCACATAACACAGGTTTCCAACAATACCCCACATTTTCTATTCAAACTCTAGCATAATATTGTTTGTTAACAAAAATACAAAAAAAAAAAAAAAAACGTAAATGATCATGAACACATGGATTAACACATGGAACGATTAAGTTAAAAAGTTTGGTTTAGCTAAATATTAAGGAGAAGTAGGCCGAAGCTGTTTGAGCAAATAGCCATGCAGCCAAGCCGAAGCTGGACAAGAGAGAGAGAGAAGCAGAAGGGGACACAGGAGAGTGGAGTTCACGGGGGAAGGGAGGGGCTTGCAAAAATAAGGGAAGCGTGGAAGAAAGAGCATTGCCTCCCCCAAACTCACGTGGACCAACATGTCCTGCCTGGCCCATTCGGGACACGTGCTCTAACACGCTGCTCTCTTTTCCTGCTACAACTTGTGGGCCCCCACCCACACACCTTCCACACAATCGTTCGTGTCATCTTGTCACTCCACTCCCCGACACCCTCCTCATCACAATCATTTGAACTCATCAATCCACGCCCCTCCTTCCTTTGCATCACCCTCATCCCCGCGCGTGTAGGAAAAACCCTCTCGGTCCCACCAATTAGACGAGTCTTGGGACACAGTCGAGCGTGGGAGCTGTGTTTGTTGTATCTGCGTTTCCAGGTTCTCTCACCCATCATATCTCTCGTGCAACTTGGTCCGCAGAAAATGACAAAAGAGTCCCAAAATAATAAGCCTATCATCCCATAATAATAAGCCTATCATTATTTCCGTAGATTCTTTTAATTAAAAATGTGAGCTGCATTTATCTGATCATGAGCATGACAATATCCACCCCTAATTTTAATATCCAGGTTTTTTTTTTTTTTAATTTAATATCAACTTTAATTTACAACAAACTTTCTCAAAATTATACCATGCATTGGTGTATGAGATGTAGAGTTGCATTGGATGATACAAATTTACAGGCTAATATTCTTACAATCTCTATTTACTTATTAAGTATCGGTATCCACACACGTATATTGTAAAAAAACCTTACAGGCCAACTTAGCAGGCTTATAAATATTTTGGTAATTAGTGTTTTTTCTTTCAATATTAGAACAGGTTTTAAATTTAACTCCATCAATAAGAATACAAGTAAATATTGTGGTAGGGAAAATGATTGCATTTTGTATTAGATAAAATAAAATGCATAAATTTATGCACGAAAGAATCAAATAAAAATAAATGAGTGTTTGTGTATGTTCTCCATGTAAATTATGGATCGAATTAGGGGTAAATTTTGGACAAGTGCTAATTAAGGTACCACCAACACAATAAAGAAAATCAAGTGAAAGTTCAAAGAAAGGGGACAAAGATTGTCTGCCCTCCCACTTCCGATGCCCTCTCATTTGTGTGGTCACGGTTAAGCCACGTCAACATTTTATATTACTATTCATCTTTGTCTTATTATCTCTATAAAAAAAAAATATAAAATGTTAACATGGTTTAACCGTAATCACACAAAACAGGAGAGCACAGGAGGGCACCGGAAGTGGGAGGGCAGACAATTCTTGTCCAAAGAAAGGTCTCCTAAATCTAAAAGCATTGGCCTATAAATAATAATAATAATAATAATAATAATAATAATAATAATAATAATAATAATAATAATAATAATAATAATATGGGTTTAAATGTTTCCTGGGAAAGTCACTTTCTTGGCTTCAATGAAAGAATAATATCATGTCGCGTCAAATGATTTTTCAATTAAAATATTACGATTGGGGTCGTATTTGCCAGTTTTGTTCTGGCAATGGCAATCTACTCAACGTTCTCATTCTCATACACTTATTAAACGTTAAAATATTTGACCAACAAATAAATAAAGGAGTTTTAATGGAAAGCTTTTAAAATAAAAAGTTAATAAACAACACATCATAAATTTTTTTTAAGAGTAAGGACCAAAATTACATCACTTAACATTAGGGGTAGGCACATGCCGGGCCGGGCCGAAAATTAGAGAGACTAGACCATACCAGTTTGAAAACAAAACGAGACAGGGCGAGGCGATAATAATTCAAAATCAGAATTGACCCTAACTCAACATGTTTTACAAGTTGGTTCCTACGGGTCTAAACGGGTCCTATGAGAAAAGAAGCTTTTTTCAATTTGTATTTGCCTCTAAACTATATTCACTAGATTTTAGTCTAGTTCAAACTCTTTGATTGGCAACTGTCAAACAACATCTCCACATCCTTTCCAAACCCTTCCTCCCTCACTCCCCCCTCCTCCTCCTCCTTATTGAATTGCCCGCCGACTTTTGCTTCTTCTTCCCTCTCTCCATCTCCCTCCTCCTTGCCTCAAAACCCTAAACCCAACCTAAATCCTCCCCCCTTAATCCTCTCCCTACTCGTCCTCAGCCTCTTCATCGACCTTGACGTTTTCAACCTAATCAAACTCCTTTTTTGCCACCTTCGCCCTCTTTATGACAAGAACATGAGCGTCGCCGTTCAGTGGGCCACTTCTTCCCCAATACACACACCTCTTGGGTTTGTTTCATCGCCTTCCTTAGCAGACAATCAAGATCAAAAACTAGAAACCCACATGCAAGACAGAGACAAAAAAAGAACAAAACTGAAGAAGCCAATGAGTCATTCCAAAGGGGTTTTTGGGGAAGAAAGCTAGAAGAAAAAGTTGAATTTGAGAGCAAAGAACGCATCACATTCATAGGAAATTATAAAATGGTAAATATTCAATCAAACAGTAGGAAATCAACTTTTTGGGATGGGGGCTCGTTTCCACAACTTCTTGGACTCCCCCTGCTTCACCCCGTTTTGTGTTTATAATATTTGGATCCGCCCCAGACCCATCCGAACCATGCGGACCGAGCTTGATCTGTGCGTCCAGGACATGTTTGCCCACCCTTACATAACCCCAACACACTAAGAAACAAGCCAGCACGCTAAATAAATAAATAATTAATTAATTCCAACTTATGCCCTGACAGATGTGGGTTTTCGTTAAACCAATTATGTTAGAATTCAAACTTCTCTTTATTTACAAATACGCCATTGCCCCACTAAAGCTCAAAGCTCAAAGCCCAAATCATTATTCTTAAATACATAAAAAATTGATTAAAATCACATTTCAATTCTCCCAATGGATACAATACCATATTCCCCCCAACTATTCCTCTACCAATCAAATGCAAAACAACCATTTTACACTCTACATTTTGATCTAAAAACTACCATTTTCATCTTTAACCCACTATTTCCATTTTTAAAAACCTTCAAAAACTTCTACAAGTATAATACATATTTTTCTTCGAGGCAACAAAAGTCAAAAAAAAAAAAAAAAAAAAACCAGCGACTCGATATCACCGATCTTAAAAAACTAGAAAATGTGAAATATAAATCACATAGTTTCTTAAATTTATTTAAAATTCTAAATTTTATTTGAATCCAACCATATATAACTACATGCAACTAATTAAGAATAGTAAAACCTAAAATTTCTTGACTAGGTATCGAACAAAATTTCTTGACTATGTATAAAACCAATAGTTCCTTAAGTTGATTTTTTAATTATATTTTTTTAATCAAAGATCAATAACTACATGAAATTAGTTGAAACCAACTAATTATAACATTTTCTTGACCATGCTCTAACCAAGATCCTCCTGTTTTGTTCAAGGATAAGACTAAGTGGACTAGAAGTCATCGAGAATAGGAAATAGTGGATTATGTTGACAAAGATGTTAGAACTCGAGGAAAAATTGCAAATGAAGTTACTCATGTGTGTTATATCTCCCAAATTGAGCCCAAAAATATCAATGATACTTTGACTGATGAAGAATGGATCTTAGCCATTCAAGAAGAGCTAAATCAGCTTGAGAAGAATGATGTATGGTCACTTGTCAATCGTCCGTCAAACACAAACGTCATTGGTACTAAATGGATATACAAGAACAAGTCTGATGAGCCAGGAAATGCAATCAAACATAAGCCCAGACTTGTTGCTCAAGGATACTCACAGCTTGAAGGTGTTGATTTTGATGAAACCTTCGCTCATGTTGCTCGACTTGAATCTATTAAACTCCTTTGTGCCATTGCATGTCATTTGAAGTTCAAGTTGTTTCAAATGAATGTCAAAACCGTCTTTCTTAATGAGTTTTTCAATGAAGAAGTCTACGTGGAACAACCAAAGGGTTTTGAGGATCCTCACAATCCTAATGGTGCGTACAAACTGAGAAAGGCCCTTTATGGTCTTAAACAAGCTCTATGTGCACGGTATGACAAATTGTCTTCTCATCTTCTTACTCATGGCTACACACGTGAGTCTGTTGATAAGACATTGTTTGTTAAGAAGTTGAAGTTTCATGTTATGATTGCTCATGTGTACATGGATGATATTGTTGTTGGTTCCATTTCAGATTCTCTTGTGAAACAGTTTATCAATATGATAAGTGAATTTAAAATGAGCTTGGTCGGAGAACTAAACTATTTTCTCGGACTTCAAGTAAAACAAGAAAAAGATGACATTTTAATCTATCAAGCTTAAGTGTGCCAAGAACTTTGTGAAGAAGTTTTGTCTTGAAGGTTCAAAAGTTGTTACATCACTAATAAGCATGTCTACCAAAATTCACAAGGACTCAAGTGGTAAGGATGTTGATCAAACCTTCTATATAATCATGATTGGTAGCTTACTTTACCTGAAAGGAAGTAGACCCGATATTGCCTTTGCATTTAAGGTATGTGCTCGGTTTCAAAGTTGTCCTAAGGAGTAACTTATTGGTTGTCAAAAGGGTTATCAAATATGTAGGTGGGATTACTGATTAAGGTTACAATACACTTATAACACCAACATAAATTTGGTTGGTTTTAGTGATGTCGATTGGGCTGGTTGTATTGATGACATAAATAATACCTTTGGGAGAGCCTTTTATGTTGGAAATAACTTGGTTGCTTAGCATAGCAAAAAGAAAAACTGTGTCTCCCAATCTACCGCTAAAGTTGAATATATTGCTTATGGGAGTTGTTGCACTTAGTTAATATGGATGAAGCAAATGCTCAGTGACTATGGGATCTTTCAATCTACCTTTCTCGTTTACTATGATAACATAAGGGCAATTGACATTTTGAAGTATCATGTCCAACTTTCAAGAAGCAAACATATTGACATATGGCATCACTTCATTAGAGATCTCGTGGAAGGTAAAGTTCTTGCCTTAACCTTTGTACCGGTTGAAAAACAACTAGTTGACATCTTCAGTAAAGCCTTGGACAAACGAAGGTACAAAAGTCTTCAATGGTCTATTGGTCTTTATGCTATTAATTAAATAGGTTGAATAGCTATGCTTCCAAGCATTGAATATTTTGTTCAGTCTCTGTGTATGTTTCTGTTCAGACAGTTAATTCATCAGATAATTTCATTTTCCTTTCTATATGCATCTCTTGATTGCCATACATTGTTAGTAATTTGTTGATTAACCTTGGATATTTATTCACCGTGATGTCAAAGGTTCTCCCTATTATGGCAAATAGTCTTTGACAAATCAGTTTTTCATCCAACAAAAGCTTATGTTGGTTTAGAGGTTAAGTTTACTTTGGTCTGAAATGAACAATAGTGACTTTACTTACTGTATATTCTGAACCATGAATCAATTTCTATGTCTTTGTCATGTGTTCTTCTCGTATCATCAAATTTCATAAACAAACAAAAAAAGAGGGGGGGGGCTTGCGTCAAAAGAATCTCATGTTTCCTAAAAACGGGAAACACCCATAAAAATGGTCTCCCATGCAATGTCATGTGTTGTCAAATGACCTCAGAAAAAAAAAAAAAAAAAAATCACAAAATCAATGTCCAGCTTGTCTATTTGTGCCTCATAAAGAATGAATTGTCGAATCTAAGCTACATTCCAAACCCTCATCTTAACCTTATTCATCTAAGGCACCAGCCTCATCTCCATCCTTCCATATTGCCACCTACTTGGTTCTCTCGGGCCTAGTTACCGCCTAAATGCCTGCTGTTTTTGCAACAAAAGGAAAAGGTGTAAAATTACCTAAAGCCTGGTATGATTTGTTTGACCAAAAGACAACGTGTGCATATTCCTGAGGATTGGTATGATGTTGTACACTTGGTTTGTCTTCATCTGATGACTCTAATTACAGCATTGAAAAAACTATTGTTTATGGCTATCCCTTCTCCTCTGTTGCTTTCTCTAAGTCTGCAATCCTCTGGGATAATAAGGGATTTCGATTATCAGAAGTACACCATTTATGGAGGAGTTCAATTTCTTCTTAGGGGTTCTGGACCTATTTTGTTTGTTATTGACACTCATTTCTGTTGTATTTTGGTTGTGCTCCTCTTGGTCTTGTCTAATTTTTGCACAATGTTGGTTATTCTTGTGCATTGGTTTACTTGTACTGCTTAGTGTTATTCTTTACTTACAAATGTCATGATGCATATATATCTTCTTGCCATGTCCATAAGTATATGTTTTATGCTATTTATGGAGATATTCCGCCTTCTTTTTTGTCTTACCGTGACAAAAATGGGAGAAATTTTTAAGTATGTATCCTTTAAAGTCTTATGCTTTATAACCCATTATAAATCTCACTTGTTCTTGTCAAGAGGTGTTTTATGCAGGATTCTTTCCTTGGTACTCGCTTGAGTGTGGGTGTGTGAAATTAACTTTTGGTTTGGGTATTTTGTCAAGGAAAATCAAATGGGGAGATTGTAAAATCTAGACTTTAGTGTTTTGGCTTTCTTTTTCAATATTGTAATTGTACTATACATGCTCTAGTTCGGTTTTAGAATATACCCTTAACGGTCTTATGTTGCTGGAAACAAGTGTTTAAGGTTGTGGCACATCACCTCAAAGGTTTGTTCATGCATATGCCTTATATGTCTAAATTCTTGTTACATTCTAACTAGGTTAGTTGTCTCGTCAGTTTTTTCTTGCTATTTTCATGCGAGCTGGCTATGCAATTTAAAACTGCCCACATGAGCTAACTTCCACCTTTTTGTTGAGAGTAGCTTTTAGCCCTTATCTGCTAAGATCATTTTATAGCTCGACAAGTGTCCTTGTCCTTGCTAGCTAAAAACAAACAAAAGTTTTTTTTTGTTAAAACCCTAGCTAGGTCTCATTTGTTCTTTGATTGTTCAATTTGTAAAAACTTGAGAGTTAGAGTGCATTCAAAGTCGTGAACTTCCCCTCTTCCTCATTTATGAAACTCTAGCTACCAAAACTTTTTCATGCATTAAACACCCAATCATTGAGAAATAGGTTTGCATTTGTTTTCATGGTCTATCTTTAAGTTTCAAATCTTCTTTTAGACCTAGTTTTTGGATTCTCGTTAACTTCTTCTTTCTATCTTTTGACTGGAGAAACTAACTTGTTTTTTAATCCACATACCATATCATTTTCAGCATTACACTATTATACTTTGAGCGTGTTGGTCTTAGTGCCACAAGAAGATGAGCTCAATGGATAGAACTGCTCTCTTGTGAAGACTGAAGATATTTCCATCTAATGCAAAGTAAGATTGCACAAAGGTAAAGTTGCTTTATATATTAGATCTAGGAAATAAGTTCTTATTTGTTCTAGCGGATTGTGTGAAACCTCGTCCCAAATTTAGTGTATTTTCATATTAATGAATTTATGAAATTACTGAATTACCCTTGAGTTGACTTTGTTTGACCATCTCGTTGAAACACGTAGTTTTAATTTTATTAAATTATTCAGTACTTATCGCCACAAACGCGTAGGCACGAACGAATTCGAAATCAGAACTATAACGAAGATTTTACGTTCGAAACATTGAACGTTTTCAGATATTTTTCGTGTTTCGTCTTTAGTGACCTTATTATGTGAGCCACTAGGGCCCACATGTCCCCTCCTTTCTTTCCCATCAGTGAACCCCTCCCCTCATTTTTCTTTTTCTAATTTTTGCAAGGACTCTTTCTTTTCCTTTCTCCCTCACTTTCTCTTCTTCTCTCTAGCTCTCCCCGAGCTCTCTCTCACTCTCTCTGCGATCTCACTCTCCTATCTCTGAACTCACTCTCACCACAACAATGATCCCAAGACTTGGATGTTGAACCTCGAAACCCAAGCCAAAAACATGGCACCTCAACCGTGATAGTTACGGTGCACCCTCCCCCAACGAACTCTGGCTATTTTTATGAATTTTTCAACAAAGATAAACTTTTAGAAACTCTTAAGATGTGTTTTAAGAGCAGATCAAAGCTTGTTTTTAAGTTGTTCATACATGTTAATCGCAGAAAATAGCTCGGGATAGCTTTTCCTAGTTTTTCAGCGAGCATCGCCACTTTCGAGGCGTTTTTCTACCAAACCATGGTGAGTTAGCGTCGTGCAAGGTACCATCTCTTCATCTCATTGAGTACTACAACTTTGGTTTTTGAATCACTTGATTTGGTTTAATATCGGAGAAGTTATGAGACTTTGAAAACTTGCCCAGAAACCGGCCAACCCTTGGCCTAAAACCGGGTCGACCCGACCCGATGACCCTGAGCCCAAACCCAAAAGCCCATTGTACCAGCCCAAGCACTTGGGCCGGGCTTTCGAGCCTAAACCCAATATAACCTAGCCTTAAATCCTTTAACCCAAAAACCCAATCCAGGCATTCGGGCCGTGCAACTCTGGCCTTCGGCCCAATGAATCCTAAGCCCAAACCTTAGGGAGCCCAAGCCCAGGATCCAACCCAGACCTAATCGAACCCCAGAACCCAGGTAGCGCTTAAGTAGTGTGTGGGCCTGCGCGAAGGGCTGTGCTAGCACATGGAGCACACGCGCTCCATCAGAGGTACTATGCTCTGCGGCTATCCACAGCAACGCTGACGACTTTTTCGGCTACCCAAATCGACGCGTGGCCGTCGGGGCAGCCACCTTGCTGCAACACGTGGGGGTGCCCGAGGTCCTATATGTTTTTCGATGTCTTGAATCCGTTTATGACGTCCATTTTCAGAAATTCAATCGTTATGGTAGAGTTTAGTTAATTGGACCCTATATGTGCTTAGGTACCATTCCTTATCGATTTCTACGTTCAATCGTCAAAACATATATGTACTTATGTTGGAAACATTATGTTTAATGATTTTTATGCTTATCTAGTGGTCACTGTTTTGCCTACGGGAGATGATACTTATATTGGCTTCGGCCAGGCGTTGGTAGATGGCTATGGCCGGAAGATATTTATATTGGCTTCAGCTGGGCGTTGGTAGATGGCCACGGCCGGAAGATATTTATATTAGCTTTGACCAGGTGTTGGTAGATCGCTTCGGCCGGAAGATACTTACATATGACACCACTTTTAAGCACACTATATGATATGTGTTTTATGAAGGTTTTATGACATGCTAGGGTTTTCGGAAAACCTATTACATATTATATTATTGAGTTTTCATAGAACTTTGGGGGTTAGTACATTGATGAATAACTGTTTCAGTATTACTTATATATCAACTTGGTCCACTCATGTTTTGTTTTGCGCCCCTCAGGACATAGGAACAAGGCATACGATCCGACCTACGAGGCATTCCCCTACTAGTGATTTCATGTCGTCCACTCTGCCTTTGACATCACTTGTAATAGCACCTTCTGTTATACCATGTATGCTCTGAATATGTCATGCATTATCACTATCATTTTATTTGACGACGGAATATTATTATATTATTTTGGTAAGGTTTATATTTGAATATTACATTGTGTAGTTCGCGCGAAATTTATAAACATGTTTCACATGTTCTCGACATATGCATTCATTAAATGGCTTACGTCACCTCGAGTGTCGGCTAGCACGTGGCTATCCCGTTGTCCGAACATCAGGATCGGGGCGTGTCAGATTGGTATCAGAGCATACTTAGGACTTCCTTCTTCCATTTGGTAATCCTAAGCTTTCTTGTGGCCATAATCTTTCGTCCTTCTAAATCTTGTTTGCCTCTTATCAGAATCATGGATCCTACTGGTGGGAATGTACCTCGGCGACCTCGTTCTAATCTAATGGGTGGAATTCAGCAGTTGACCTCCGCTTTGCGAAATGCTTTTCCTAGGAGTAACAGGCCGAGTCGTACTTATATGGAGATTGCTCGTAGCCACGTTACGGAGCTTAATGTAGTTGGAGCCTATGAAGAGGCTGAGGATTGGCTAGAGAAGCTGGAGGACACCTTAGAGAGTATGAGATGCCCAACGTCTGAATGGGCGAATACCGCTGGTTACTTCCTTCAGGGGAACACGAGATATTGGTGGAAGTTAGTCCTCTCGCCCATGTAATTCTTTGATGACTTGGGCTACATTTAGGAGACTTTTCAGCTCACACTTTTTGAGACCCAGTTATGAAGGATTCCACTTTTGAAAAATCTTCTTTTAGCATCTCTCTATTTTTTATGGGTGACACGAGGAAGATGTGTAATTTTGTAACCTATTAATTTAACGGGTCAAATTGAAATTTAAACTTTTTTTACCATTTAATTTAACAAATTAACACAACGCGGATTTATTTGTCAAAGAAGTTATCATCATAATAAAACTTGCATATTTAATTATTATTTTTTGAACAATCGATATTATTTACACTAAAAGGAGGAGTGGACTTAGCCGCATAATGAGCTAATAATAATATGGTTCAAATTTGTTTTTAATAAAAATCGAATATAAAATCTCACACTTACAAGTAAAGAAGAATTTTCTCAATGATGAAAATGATCTTCAACATGTAAGTAGGGCTAGAAAAAAATACCAAAAATCCCAAACCGAACCGAAAAAATCCCAAATCGAAAATCCTGAAAATTTCGGTACCCAATACCGAACCGATCCCAAAATTTTCGTACGGGAATTGGTCTCAAGTTTTTGGGATTTCGGTAATCCCGAACTGAACCGAAAAAAAAAAATATATATATATATATATATACATATATTATTTAATTTTTAAATATATATTTAGAATTTTAATAGCCGCCGGATTCTGTTGAGATTTAATCTCAACCGTTGAATATAAATCAAACCTAGAATTTCTATTGATTCCTTCAGATTCGTGGAACTTTGTTGCATTGAGAAGTGGTGAATGCATGTCAATTTATGCTGAACATGAAAACATTAGATAATGCGGGAGTCTGTTGAGCAGACTTTCCTCTTCTCTATTTCTAAACGTTTTCCACTTAACATCATTTTAGTAGCTTAAGCACAATTGATTGGGTTGAACCAATGAATTTAACACTTTAATGATATCGCATAATGAAATTGAAAGGGCCTTCTTCCCCTTAATTATCAAAATTGAATGTTCTTAATGATGCTTGAAACATAGATTAACAAGGTTGCTGTCTTTCCTGATGTGCAGTGCAGATTTGTAAAATATATAAATGATTTTCCACTGCACAGCCAAGATATGCTGTGCAGATTTGCAATATATACGTGATTTTCCATTGCACAGCCACAGCCAAATTTTGATAAAGCCGAAAAGCTCAAAAATATTTCGGGATTCCCAATTGTCCTGAAATACCGAAATTATTTTGAAATTTCTAAAAATTCAATTTGAAATCGGTCTTGAAATTGAAAATCTCGATAATTTCAATTCGATAATTGAGGCTAATGTTTCAGTTCGGTATTCAATACCGAACTACCCTTTTATCTAAGGGCGAAGTGGAAGAAGTAGCAGAGCAATGAGTAGGGCGTGTGAAGTGATGGGTGGTAAATAGAGGAGGATAATATAATAATTCTAGTCCAACAACATGTCGGGTCATGATTAAGGTGTCCCCACGAGTGCGTGCTAGCTGTCCCACGTGTCTCCCACACAACACGCGATGTGGGGCCCACATCATCATCCTCATCATCATTATCTACGCTAAAGCCTAAAAGCCAACATCATGGTTTTGATTTTTTGAGTCACTTATTTAATTAGGCATTGCCCACTAGCCGACAAATCCCCATAATGGCCTTCGGGGTGTGGGCGCCCTTCCAGTCATTGGGTTTGATTGGGAGAGTCTTTGACCGTACAAGGGTCTTTCCCCCACTTCATGTGGTTCTCACGTGGACTAGGTCCCTCCCCGCCTCACACCACCAACCCCAATCCCATCCCCACCCCCTCTTTATTTATTTATTTATTTTATTTTTTTAAGTACAACGATATATTTTATACTAAGAAAAATAAAAGTTCTACTAAACCATAATTAGCAACCTAATTTAGTATCGAATTTACCATCTACGAGATTCGAACCTAAAATCTCTTACTTACAAATGAGAAGGAATACCACCAGACTGTAGTATTGATTAGTCCCTCGTTCCCTCTTATTCTATAAAATAATCATCTATTTTTCTTCTTAAAGCCTATTTTTAAGTCAAAAATATAAATTAGAAAGAGAAACCCCTAAAGGCAAGAAGAACAAGAGAAATCCTATCTATGTTATTTGCCTTTTTTTTCCTTTCATTTTAATTTAATTTAATTTCGTCAAATTGGGAGAAAAAATGTTGAAAATGTTAAATAAAAAAGTTGCATGTGTTCATAAAATACTCTGACTAAATTCATATTATTGATCGTTTGCATCAAACTTTCCTCATTATTTGATTACCTACATCAACTTTCATCGACACCATTTATTTTTATTTTCATTTTACTATTTTTCTTTCTTAGTGCATGTGCTTGTATGAATTCGGGACTTCAAGAAAAGAATTTATAATGAATGATTATTTCAATCTGCAAAATAAACATGTATAATTTTGGTTTGCAATATAGTTTCAGTTTTTCAAAAAATATAAACAGAATACAATAATCTAATAAAAGAATTCAACTACAACAGAACGTACCACAGAAGAAAAAAAAATTACAAATGGTTGTCAACGATTTCTTCTTTCAAATGGTCAACATATTCACTTTTTTTTTTTTAATAATACACTAAGATGGTGGATGGGTAGGTAAGCCATTAAATATGCTAGCAATAATAATGCGGTTTAAATTTTTTTTCTTTCGAGAATCGAACCTATAACATTTTACTTACAAATGAAAATGAATACTATTATATTGTAGTACTAAGTTGCTGAACAACAAATTAGTTAGAAATTGAAAAAAAAAAATTATATGGGAGAAAACTAAGGAGTAAAGTTTTTAGCAATTTGTCATAATATTAATATTTTCCAATATCCTTGTTCAAAAAGTATTTTCCAATATCAGTTTTTAGCAAACATGGGAATGATGCGAGAGCAAGAATCATAGGTTGGCTTCATTTTGTTCATATTATCCGTACAAGGTTTCTATCCCCATGTGAATGGCACGTGACGCGAGACCCCCTCCTTCCTTTGGTCTTATCTGCTTGATTAATACGTGCAAGGTGACCTCCCGATGTTTATGATGCAACAGGGGTCTGGACCCATCTGGCTCCTCAATAATTTGAGCTAACTATCTGGGCCACGTGGCAGGAGCTTGTTTGCTCCCCTCTCCCGTTTGCTACAAACTTATTGATTAGTCATGTTGCTGATTTCATGCCCCAAAACGATATGTTGTGTCAATTTCTAGATCAAATGACCGGACCGAATTTCATCTCAATTATTTATTGACGATACTTTTTTTATCGATGTTGCTTTCTTGATGGCTCGACTCAGAAGTCGTTTAGATAAGCTTCATTCCTCTCCATATATAAATTAGACATACAGAATTTGATTTTTATAACGTTATCGCTATAATAGTACGAGTCTAATCGAATTGAGTTCAATTTGTCGTTAAGTGATAGTGTGATTCACATACTCATTTTTATTTTTAACATATTTTTTAATTTCTGACCGTTGAATTGAATTAATTAAAAAAAAATGAATGCCAACAAAATAAGCAAGTGCGAGGCAACTCAATAATTGTGAATATGACTTGCCTTCTTAAAACACGAATGCATGGTATCTCGCAATCCAAACTACCAAGTAGGCTCGATGCACAGGAAAATATGCTTATGCTGCCTCCATCCATGTTGACTCTTGTCTTGGAAGTAGCAATTTCTACATTCCTCACAATGATATTTTGATTCGTGTACATTAAAATATCTATTACTTGTTTCTCCTTTAAAGAAGGAGAAACACATAGCCCCAAAGAAGTAATATTAAAATAAATATAGAAATTAATTTGTTTGCCATGGTATAGCCTAGTTGATGATAGATGTTGAGGTCACAACATAAAACTGATTGACAATATGAAGAGTGATCAATTCTTAGAAGCTATTGCAAAATTTGGTCAATCTCTGATATGATATTTTGCATTTCACACCGTCACAATTGTTTCCTCCTTCCATTTTTGTATGTTGCATTTCTATACTTACAGTTTTGGGTAATTTTCAATTTAATACCCTCAAGTTTCACAAAATTTGCACTTTAGTACACCTTTTTTTTTGTCTCACTTTTATATATAAAGTTTAATTTTTCAGTCAAATGCTACGTTAACTGATGACATGGTGTAGCTCTTAATTTTTGACCTGCCAATTTATGCCACATGGAGTAATTAATTAATAAATATTAATAGGTAAATATTTTTTAATAACTTAAAATTGAGAAGAAAAAAAAAATCTCTCGCTTCTCTCTTCTTCTCCCTCCTCGACTCCATTAGAGCAATTTCACCCATTGCCAAGGGGCAAGGGCAATTACCCTTTAACCTAAAAGACCACCTTTAGCGGGCAAAAAGAAAGAGGGCAATTGGTTGGCCATGCAAAACCCGCCCAACTACCCATGCAATTAAACCCGATCTTGTGCCAACAGGCACGGATGACGTCAGCGATATTTCATATTTTTTGTGTGTGGCATGTGTAATACACGAGCAAGAGAGGAGAGTTGGTCGACAACATATGCTGTCATGGGCCCTACTACAATAGCTCTAAAGAAGAGCCAAATGACTCTATGACGTGTCACAAAGACCTGATGATCTGAACTGTTAGATTTCCAACGGTTCAAATAATTTGAAAAAGTTACCGTTGTGCCACGTGGTGTTCAGGTTCGGGATGGCAATTATAACCGTTAAACCCGATAACCGTGGATAACCGCCCGAATGGATTGGATTTGGGTATGAAAATCCAGGTATATTTTAGGTATGGGGAAAAACCGTGATTATTATTCGATTATGGTTTGGATATGGTTGTAGCGGTCCCCAATCCGTATCCATCCCCATATCCAAACCGAATAATATATATTATATATAATATTAAAGTATTAAAATAAAAAAAATGTATATATATATATATATATATATATATATTATTCACCGAATCCATTATCTTGATAATACAAAAATTGCATTGTGTGAGTTGCATTTTGTGGAAAAGTTCAAAAATTTTAATATGAATCAAAATCTATGAGAATTCAATGGTACTTATGGGAGATATCAAAAGATCAAACCAACATTATCAACGTTTAGCTTTAATTTTTATGCTTCATAAGATCCATTCATTAAATCATTTTATACATCAAATATTTAATGACGAATATAATATTTACTAAATTATCATGCGTCAATTGAATGAATATATTTTTTTTATTGATGAAAATGGATATAACTGTTAACCGATGGCGAATCCGTTACCCTGTGGGTATGGTTATGGATAATACCCAATGGTTAATTTGCGGTTATGGATATGGTTAGTTTTCATGGTTATGGGGATGGATATAGTATTTTCGTCCCCAAACCGAACCGTTGCCATCTCTAGTTTAGGTGCGTCTAATTTCAGAAGAGTAGAGAAATCAAAAACAAACTAATCATGTTGGTGCACAAAACTGTGTTGACTTTAGAACAACGCAAAGCGTCAAGGTGTGACCTTCACAAGGTTGCTTCGATCACTAAATTAAGGTATCATGTAAAGAGATAAAGATAAGGAAGCAAACACAAGATGTACGTGGTTCACTTTAAGTTGGGCTAGGTCCATGACGGTAGAGGAGTTTTCATTAATAATGTAGAGTTTACATGATGCAAAGGTTTAAGCATAATCATCATCGTTAAGTTCTAATAATGGATTAACTAGAATAATAGCATTAGGGATCAATTGTGGGAGAATAACTCATTTTATAGTGAGAAGAGTCTCATACTTTCATTCGCGGTCGATTTAGGACCCTAGGAGCTTTATTCTGGTGTTGACACGTGTCACTTGTGATTGGTCCTTTAATTGGAGAGGAACTCATGTGTTTCGGCAAGGTGCCTCAACACAAACCTTTCAGTATGTATTTGAAGGTAATTAGTTGATTAGTACTCGGTAGTTTCAAGATTGGTGAAGTATGGTATGAACAAATCCAAGGGTAGAAAAAGAGGAAAAAAAAAGAATAAATTTTTTTAGGGAATTGTTCTTGGCACTCCAAAAATCTCATTTTGCATTCCAAACTTTCTACAATTAGAAAGAAAAATACACTTGTGAAAAGTGTAGAATGAGTTTTTTTGGAGTGCCAACAACACTTCTTTTTTCATTATAAATACCTCACCCTCTTTGTTTATCCTATACTACAATCTCCTATATTTATTGTTCACTTTCCAAATCTTCTTTTACTAAAATAAAATAAAAAATGAGTGAGAAGGCAAATTGGTTTATCATGGCAGACCTTACTTTGCTTGAGGGTCGAGTGCATGTTACTCGTAACCCTGTCATGGAAAATGAGATGAGGGTGCAACAAATGCGGAAGAAGATTCATGCATAATTTTTCGAACAAATTCAAGGCACATCCTGGACTGAGCAATCCCTGTCGAGGTTCGTCCCCACTACCACTACTTAACTCCTCTCACCATCATGAACATAACCCGCTCCAAATCGACCCCGTTTGGCTTCTATTTCACGACGAATTGAGCTCGCTTGTTGTGAGTTTCTCGATGACGAACTCGTCATTCTATCCACCTCGACGCCAACCACCACTACCAATCAACATCACAGGAACCCATGATGATATTTATGGGTCCCAATCACTCATCAGTGCAAAGCCACGAAGTTCCAACAATCCATGACTTCCATGGTGGTTTTCACCATCTTTCTTCCATAATCAAGCTCTGGTGAAGGTATGAATGTTACTCTACTTGTTGTAAGCCATCTTCTAGTAAAATTTAAGCCATTTTGGCGTTGGCCATAAAATTTAGCGAAGCTTGGTCATCGCGTTGCATGCCCAGTGACCAGACCTTGGCTTCTTAAGCTAATTTCGATGCCCTGAATCTGTTTTTATATACGTTTGTTGAGATTGCACCGTTTTAGCCTAGTTCTGTAATGGACGACCATTTGACCTTTGTAGTAGGAGGGGATCAAAGTGTTGAATCGTTATGAAATTTTATTATGTTGTTGTGTACGTAATGTGATGCTCTTAGGAACTGGTGGACTGGAAATTCAATGTGGGAATCTTTTGAATAGAATAATTAGGGTTGTTGACTTTAGCGGAAAGCACTTTGACCGAAGGTTGACTTTTGGTCATCATGTCCCGAATCATTTTTAATTGCTAAAGTTAGCATTACTAGTGCATGCATTGTGAAACTAAACTTGTAGAAGTGCATGAACTAATTTTTAAGGATAAAAAATCAGTTTATAGTTTTGTTAAGTAACCTATTGGGGGCACAAAGGGAATTTTAAAATTTTTGTTTACTTGTTTTTTGGCTAGGTTTGTTGGGATTTAGGCTTTTGTCTTTCCTTGAAATCATTCAAAACTAGTGGAGTTCCATGAATGTAATTTGTGTTTTTGTCTCTATAGGTTAAACTCTTTTTTATTTTACTAATATGAGCAAAATCATTTAGCCACGTCAAAATTAGTGTGGCGCAATTTTAGGTGTCAAAACATGTCATGTCATCAATTAACAAAATATGTAACATAAAAGTTAATTGAAGTACCAATGTGACATAAAAGTTAAACTTTAGGTATGAAAGCGAGACAAAAAAAAGTAAATACAGTAAAGTGCGAATTTTGCGAAACTTAATAATAGTAGAGTGGAAACTACCCTATATTATGTAAAAAAAAAAAATTTAATCAATGACCAATAATTAACAATAAAAAAATTAAATATATAAAGTACACCGAAACATAATAAAATTTTTGCCCTATAATGTGTATGTTCTTTCTTAAATAAGTTAAATTGCATAGTGAAGGTTGTTCAAAAACAATAAATTGAACCTGTTGGGCCTCTCTTCATGGATTCCAAGCTATCATTTTAGTTTTTTGGTTTGATCAACATGCTCCGATCAATGATTGATTTCATATTAAACTGACCATAGATATTATACTGAAACCAAAAATGATTTCTTGAATCAATGAATCAAATATTTGATTAACTGTCAACGAAAACAAGAACAACTGATTTTATTGCGCAATTAAATTAATGTGCATTTTATAAATGAATGCACCAACACACATGCACTCACATGCACATTCACATACTTAGTTTAGCAATTACAGGGCTTACTTGGGACATTATTCGTGCGAAATGTAAATTTGTACACGAAGAAAAGAATTTAAAGGAAACAAGGTTTTCGATCACATTATTCGGGAGACCGATTCTCTTTAACTAGTGCAGGTTGTTGTAGTCTCTGGCCAGATCACACTCTGTTCAGCCCAATACTAGATAAAATTAAAGAAAGTTTAACGAAAAGCTTTCGGTACTGTTTATTTTAACGAAAAGCCACATTTTCACACTAGAAAGTCAATCCTGGTAATATTCACTTTACCTTTTATTTTGTTCTTATCATTAAAACTCAAAGTTTTCGAGCTCTTTTCGTTAGTTTTCCTTAAAATTATCAAACCTTGTCCAAAATTTTTCTTTATTTTATAGCATGAATCCTTTTAGTTTTACGAACCTCCTCGAGATATTCCCCCTGATGCGTTTTACTTTTACACTTGTACTGATTAATTTGCAAAGCAGAACAGCATGGCCTTCTATTATTACCTCTCATGTGGATCCTATGTGGCGCAGCGTTTTCCATGGAGCCGACGGACAGCAAAGCACACGTGTACCTGCCCACCCACACGTGCAATCCCGGTCAAACTTACCATGTCTTTACTGGATCTAGTCAACGGTCAAATCCCTCCTCACCCCTACAATTTTTTTAATATCCCAACCGTGCCCCTCACGACTTCCTCTCACCTTCTTGATCGGCCGTGCGGGTGCCCCTACACGCACAAACACTCCCTAGCCGTTCGATGCTGCACGTGCGACCGATGCCGTCAAAGATGGTTTTGAAATTTTATGGTGGGTCCCACGTGTCCGGTTCTCTGACCTGCTGAGTTGGTCACCATGTGTTAAACTGTTGGACGAATCGTTGCTTAATTCGGTTTTTCCGTTAATCGATGTTTCTGTCGGGGCTGCACGTGCGTCGCACGTACGATATACAAATATCATAATGCTGAAGTGCTATAATACAACGGAATTAACGAATATACCCATACTTAGTTTAATTGGAGGTGTAGTCTACGTGCATAAATAAAGGGTACTATTGGAAACTTGAAAAGTGGGTATGATTTTATAAAGGATTGTGTTTGGGAAAAGCATGTTTTGTTGGTGGGGATTTATGTATAATTATTGGGAATGACAGAGGATATTAGGCTACTATAGTTTTAAATTTTAATTTTACTTTATTTTAGTTTTGGTACAAGATTGAGTTGAGACTAATTAATCTTTTGATGAAATATAACTCGGAGGAAGATTCTCCTTTTTTTTTAATCTCTTTCATTTTCTCTCCTCTTATTTAAACAATGATGATTAAGTTACGACAACATTTATATTGATTTTTTTTTATAGAAAAAAAAAGACAAAAAAACAATAAACTATGAGAACAAAGAAGAAAAAGAGATGAACATAAAAAGAAAAAGAATCTTACTCCGAATAATTGGCTCTCCAACTCAATCACGTCATTCCTTCAAATGATGAAAGTGTTCAATTATTAATTATTAAGGGATTTGATTTAGTGAAAAAAAAAATGGTAAAATGATTAGGGCATGAGAGCAACCAAGTTGAATAAACAAATGGAATCTCCCCTTTTTATAAATTCTAGGGTTCCTTCATCATTTTGTAATCTGAGCATGTGTTGCTAAGACGTCGAGTTAATCAGCTTTAATCTCAGCATAAACCTGGCCTACTTGCATTATTAATTATAAATAATAACTAGTTAATCAATCTTAAGCTGGCAATAAGAAAAAGTAGCATAATTCATTTAATCTTGATCACGAAGGCTCCTACTGGTTGCGTTGCATGCATCGCATCAGGTTTAGTGGAGCCATGCATGGACTGCAGGTCGCCTTGATTCCTTTGCACCATTTGAGCAAGCTTACATCATTCCTTGATTTACACAAGTTGTACATCGTTCATTATTCTTATATGCTTTGCTTATGGTCCTCTCACGCATAAAGTTTTGACCCCGTTGCTAAATTTATCATTCATGTTAATCAAAGAATCAAATAAGTAGTGGAGGATCCAAAATTTTAAGATTGGGAGGTCCCAAAAATAAAGACCGAAAAATTTGAAAACAAAAGTAACATTGAAAAGTTGATGATAATACATTTCATTCATCATCATACTCAAAACAACATTACAATCTACAAATCATAATCAAGTCCTCCACGACTAGGTTTCATAGTCTGAAAATGCTCCATCATAGATTCATTACCAATATAAGAAAAACATTTTTCCTAATGTAAACAACTAAACTATCACTCAACAACTGATCTCTCATTTTAGTGTAGAGTGGACCCTTGATGATATTCATAGCAAAAAATGCCCTCTTCATTGAAGCAATTGCGAAAAATATCACTAATCCCCACAATTGACAAAAATCACTATCATAATGCAAAAAAAGAATAAGTTGATCTTCGAGTGCCAATCCATCTCGTTCCTAGAAATCTTTAGAATACAATGGAGAAAGACGAGCTAACTTTTCTTTGTCAAGAGCACTAAAAACGAATCATTTAGATTCAAACAAGCCAAGCAAATATGCAATCTAGTATTCCCTGCAGTGAAATGATCATCTAATTCCGTAAGTTGAAAATCAATGACCTCAAAAAAGAGTTTCACTTTGTAACAATGACGCTTGGTCTTTCTTGGAAGGATAGTCCTTCATTCGAATTATTTTTCTCAGGTCTCTCTTATTATTCAAATCTATATGACACTGATTTTGTCTTGAACTTGAACAACCCGAACTAATAGATGGTACTATTGGCTTTCACTTGAAAAATCTTTCCATAATTCTTATTCCAACACTACACTATTAATAAAAACACACAAAAAATATACCTACGAACCAACAAAAAATATTCATACAAATTCCAATAAATCAAATAAGTATACAAGAATTCCAATAGATCTAATGAGTATACAAGCATAAAGCATATCAATAATAGACTATACATCTCCATCAATGTCTAATATAATTCAATCGAGATTAGATTAGAATCCTAAAATACTAACTTGAATTTTGAAACAAACAGTGGTGCAGTGAAGAATTTTGAAACAAATCGAGGTATGAGATTGGTGTACGATTGAAATATGAGATTAGGATTGAGAATTTAGGGTTTAGGTAATTGGGGGATTGGGCGCTGGGACTGTGGGGGGGGGGTGATATGAGCATATTTAGCCGACTTAGTTAGCTTGTTTTCATACATTTATGTTGTTAGTTCATAGTTATTTTAGTAGTTTAAGCCATTTTCGTGTGTTTTTAGGTTCATATGGCTAAGGAAGCAAAAATGTACATTTTGGAGCAAAATTGGGCTTGGAATGGATAGCTTATGCTTGGAGCAAAAGGAATGGACGAAATTGAAGACCTAAAGGTGTTAGGATTCCTAATCTAAGAAGGATTCCTAATCTAAAAAGGATTCCTAGTCAAAGAAGGTTTCCTACTTGAAGTAGGAAAGTTAAGCCAAGGTTTCCTATTTTTGTTTGACCTTTCCTAATCCTAAATATCCCTAAGTTCCAGCAACTTTGAAGGTATCTTATTCATTTTAGGACACAAACCAAAGATTCCTTGCACTATCCTAGTCTATGTCGCACATTTCTTACCCTTTTCTTCCAAAATCTGCCATATATCTTCTTTCCCCTTTTATTCTAGTCAATGCCGCAACTTTCCTTTCCTTTTCCTCTTAGAATTATGATTTGTTACCCTTTTTCCTTGAGGATTTGGAGCTAAAAACCTTCCCAAATTAATTACTTATTGCCTTAACCTTTCTCCCTCTATATATACATAATCTGCCACACTTATGGGAGATTCTAGACAGCCATACACATCCATAAGAATTCTCTCTCATTCTCCCCATTCATTCAGCCATCATCCACCCCCTACCACCATCCAACCTATCCATCCATCACCATAATTCATACCCAAACACCCTTGTGCCGCAACAAAGAAGGAGAAAGAAGAGAGGAGAAGCCTTGGACGTTTTGGCCATTCAAACTTGGATTGTTGGAGCGTTTCTAGGTGTATTCAATCTTTGTTTTCAATGTTTAATTTATATTCTCTTTGTTTTGTTGTAAACATGAGGAGCTAATTTTGTTTTGGCTAGAGGAGACTTTGAAACTATGATTATATTTGCAATATGAATTGATTAATTTCAGTTGTGATTTCATAAATTGTGAATGCAATTTACTTAATTGTTTGATGGATAACTTATTCTTGTTTGTTGATTAAGGGTGCACACTTAATTTGCATGCTTGAATTTGGTGCTAGAATATAAGGGAGTTTCACATAATCGTTACAAACTTATATTCACAAGTAGTTAAGGTTGTTTTCACAATCATGTTGAGTAAATTCCTAGCATGAGTATCATGATGTCATAGTTACAAGTGCTTTGTCAATGCTTATGATTTTCATTGAACGTAATGATCTTTGATTGTATCTCTATTATGATGTCATGTAGGGAACTTTTGAAGAATGCTTTGGGTTGTCGTATGATGTCATCCAATCCAATAACTTAAGGAAAATCTGAGGGTTAATTAGTGATGTCACGGTTAATCTGAGGTGTTGAGGTTCATGGTTTATCGAAAAGCAACTGGAAATCAATTTGTATGCAAGTGTGTCATGTGTGGAGAAGGACCCTCTAGCTAGCTAATCACCCATCCATATATCCAAATTCGTTCATAACTTTGTCTAGTTTAGTTTCTGTTTTGTTTTAATTCAAATTCGTCCAAAACCCAATCCCCTTTATTTAGTTGTGTCAAATCTGTCCTAAAGTGTGTTTTTGAGTATTTTGAGTCAAAACCAATTCTATTTTCGTCCAAATTAAGTCCTAGATTCTAAATTGAGTCTTTTGGATTGTTTTGTGTTGTTTTGAGTTTTTTGAGTTTGTTTTGAGTCATATAAGTTTAGTTAAGAGTCTTTGAGTTTGTTTAAGTGTTTTTAAGCATATTTTTGTATCTTTGAGTCAGTTTTCATTAGATTAGCAATCCCTCCTAATCCCTGGTCTAGAACGATCCTTACTTATATCTATACTACAATTGTCAAAAATAGGGTTTAATTTGTGTGCTATTATATATTACATCAGGGGGCTTTAAACCACTTGACTAAAACGGTGTCGTTTTGGACAAAGTCTTTTAAAAATTTCCCTTCTTCATTGTACTAAAAGAAAAACAAATCCTTTCTTCTTCTTCGTGGTCATCTTCTTCGTGAAGCCGCCCATCGCAGGCCCACAAAGCAAAGCTTTCATGTTCGAGTTCAAGGGGTACCCGAAAAATTTCAAGCAGGGATTCAGAGTCGCCGATGAGTACTAAGACCTCCTAGGTCCCTTTATACAACTCTATAAATCCACCACCGCAACCTCTATTGATCCGCCATTGCAAATGAGTATTGAGGAAATTATCACACGACCAAACATCCCTAGTTCTGCAAAGCAAACATCCTTCTTCTCCCTCTCTCCGCCCATAGTTTTCTCCAAACCAGCAAAAACATTGCAAATCTTCCTTGAGGTTCTTTTTCACCCACTGATTGTAACCACTATGTAGATCCATATTAATTAATGGCACAAAATGTGGCTTCAAGATCTTGCTCGTCGCACAAGCATCACCAGGTTGAGATCAAATGGTAAAAATGACTCTTCGAATTAATGATGACAGGTTGCAATCATTGCCGTCGTCCATAACGGAGGACGACGATCGCAGTTCTATAGAAAAAAAGGATTGGGGTTACCGGAAAAGAGAAGGGATTCAGTGTTCGATGTGGGAGAAGAATTAGAAACTTAAAAATGGACATGTGTCTTTATTTTCTTGGGGTATTAGGAGGTCAGTAAATTTTGAGTATTGAATAGTCAGTACCCAAGTATTATCCAAAGCATGCTTTCTCTTTTTGTAAAACGCGCTTCAATTAGAGAAAATGGTTTGCTATTTTGCTAATGAACTACGATTTTGTTGAAGACCCAAATGAACTGGCCTGGAGTTGTGTATATTTGGGCCTCGCTTGTGAAATATTGGTTTGGTCAGGAAGATTGCTAATTTCGTGCAAATAGAGCCAAAATTAACTATTAAATTATAAGGACTAATTAGATTATTAGTCTCCGTGGTGATAGAGAAGTTAGAAAATAGCCTTTGTGGTTAAAAAAAAAAAAAACTAGGATTTAAATTTTTGTGGTGAAGTTTGTTAGGATTTAGGCCCAAAATTGAAAATTCCGTTAACTCTCCGTTAATTATTAGCACATGAACCACACATATTAGGCTAAAACATACCTCTCCGTTAATTGTTAGCACGTGGGGTTATATGTGAGGCTAACTTTGTATTTTTAGTTCACATATGAGTCTCGTGTGTTAACAATTAACGGAGAGTTGATGAAATTTTTAATTTTGTACTTAAATCTTAACAGACTTCACTAAATGAGCTTAAATTCTGATTTTTTTTTTATCACATGAATTAACTTCTAACTATCCTATTACCACGGGAGTAGTAATGTATATGGGCAGTTGGGCTTCATCCACACAGGGTTTGGCCCGATATCGAGTTGGAGCCGGTTGAAATGTTTGACCACTTAGTCCAAAGCAGAGCTAAGGTGTTAGCTGACGTGACTTTTTAATTACGTCCTGCTTAAATATTAGGATTATGGTTATGTTTGAATTGGCTTTTAGAAAGAAAAAAGAACAAAAAGAAAAGAAACCCTAAAGTCGTTCATTAGACTTTTTCAATATTTATTTTGTATTGACATGGTAAGCATGCCGAGGCAAGTACAAATCAAGGAATTATTTCACATGCACTTTTTTTTTTTTATAAGTGAGACCAGAGAAGAGGAGAATCGAGCATGTGAGTTTTTTATGTATAGTGATATTTTTAACGAACTAAGCTTCAAATCTATTTTGTTAAGAAGGCACTTGAGATATCGAAACCACACTTGAAAAAAAAAAATAAGAGTAAACATCCACCAAGAATTAGTTAACACAAACTTCATATGCAGTAAGATGTGTTATCTATCTATAATGAACAAAAAGTAATCGAATTGATGAGTCAAAATCCATACATTTATTGAAGATGTTTACTAAATTATCTGTATTTTTAAAATGAGTGATATTAGTTCTCAATAAGCTATTTACTAATCCACATTAGTTGAAATAAAAAATAATTTGATTACTAAAACTTCCTTGTTCAAAATAAGTTCTTTAACATAAAACTTGTTAAAATGAATGAGCAAACTTCAAAATTCAAATTTTAGAAACCTTTTTGGATTATTTTGGGTAAAAAGAAACTAACTACCACTTGTTAGAGTGGAAATGGAGTTTTGTTTGGAGGTTTAAAAGAAGATTAAATTCCAATCCTTGGTGTCCCAGATGTCCTTCAAGTTCTTAGGAGTGTCAAATAATGGGACAGTGTATCATTTATTCAAATTTGAGGCCACTTAGAGCATTTTCAATGGAAGTTCCTATTTAGGGACTCCCACCACCACCATTGAATACTCATTTAAAGCCTTAAAAGGAAATTTTTGTGCTCCTAGTGGAATATTGCTTTCAATAGAACATTTCTTATAGTAGAATTCCTAAATTTGAAGTTTTTATGATTTTATGTGATAATCTGATTAGGTGCATATTTTTTGTTTTTTTTTAAATTAATTAAAAGTATTAAAAGCTTCAATTAAGATCGTGGGTCCTATTTTCCACTCAAAGTTGTGTCCCTATATATGAGTACATACGCTATGTTTCGATGAGTCCATATACTTTAGGCACTCACTCTCCGATCCATTAGAGATTCATTTTGTCTTTGTACTCATTTTATACAGTGATTGTCCCTTGAGAAACTCCACTAGAAATGCTCCTAGACCTCGTTTACTTTTAATATGACTCGGACATGTTTACATACACATCACTTGGTGAATATAAAAAAGGTAATGCCAAAGAAACCAACTATTTAAACCATATTTGTAAATCACATATCGTAATTGATGATGATTAGATTATTACTTAAGTCTTGATTAGCGTTTATATTTTTATTAATGACATATCACAATGATTTGCAAATTTGGTCTAAAAAATTGATCTACCTAACTTGACTCAAATAAAAATTCGACGCCTCTCCTCAAACATGCTTACAACCACAGCACCTCATACTATCATCATGCATCCTTTTGTCCCTTTCAAGTTGGTATCACCACATTACAGGCACAGCAATTGATAAGCAAGCAACCAACCTTTTTCCTCTATTGGGCCACAAATAACCAAGAGAAACTCAGAATGTAGCAACCAGGAACTCAATGTTCCTATTTTTGTCTCAAAAATGAATAGAAGAAAATACCGAATAAACGAAATCACTCTCTTTGTATGCAAATCACGGTTTAACACATATATAGAAAACGGGTCGAAAAGGAAAAGGAAATAAAAGATCAGGTTACCCAAGATCATAAAATTTCGAGATCTATTATCTTCATCAGAGAACAAGTCCTGTTATTCCAGAACAGAGTTCAAGCTGACAATTCACACATTAAGCAACAAGGTTCTTAAAATACTGCAAAATCTTGCTACCTGATTAACTTTTCGATCATATTACCTTTGAAACGAAGGCAATTACATACTGGCACAGAAATATGAACACTTAATCAATTTTAACAGTCGACAAACACCATGTGAGGCTGCAGCCACAAAGAACAACAGCAAAGTAAAACATTTGATTCCGAAGGTTTGGAATTGTTATGATGTGAAACCTGTCACACTCTGCAGAATAATTTGTACCAGTTTATTGATACTTGAAGAAGCAGCTAAAGCTGACTTCCATCCTGATTGTGAAGCACAAAATAAATGTCAAATACTTTGTATTCATAGAAGTAGCATTAATACCAAACGGTCGCTAATCAGATCATAAATTGTAGTAGGAATAGCATATCAAATGTCAGGCAGAAATAAGCTTGATTAATCAATGACAGAAAACAAGTTAAATAAAACACAAGTGCCTCTTCCGCTCAGATATCGGTTTTAATGACACTCTTTGTGACATAGAAACTTTAAGAATGAATTGAAAATAGCACAAGGAATCGTAAAAGAATACAATGCCTTTGTAGCATGAGAATAAAACTAGGCAAAGAAGCCAGGCTACACAAAACTTCTGTTTCATACCACTATCAGATTAAAGGCAAAGTTATTCTGTTGTACCATTGAGCCAAGGGCCTGTTTAAACACCGTTTTCATGTGCAACCATTCAAGTTCCCTACTTCATCTCTCAGATAACGCCAAATGCCAATGCCAAGGTTCAATCCAGCAAGTACAAATGGAATTTGGGAGCCAACAAAAGAGGGGGAGAGGAAGAAAAAGGGAGGGAGGGAGGCAGAAATCACGCACACCAGAGATTTAACATCACATACAAATCAGGAGTACAATGATTAGCATTAACTAATTAATCTGACGTGGAGATACTAAAAAAGATCCTAACCTTGAAGCACAACAAGATAATTGAACTCATTCATGCCATTAAAGAAGGAATCAGAAGAATCAAATTTCCTACACACGCATAAAACACATTAATTTCCCACATGCCTGAACACTAATTGTGCAAACCTATATGTATAACCTATTTACTTGCCTTAATGCAAAACTTACAAAGGGTACGGGCATCGGTATCTAAAAACATGAAACGAAAATTCAAAGACGAAACATGCAGATGTCTTAACATTCAACGTCAAAAAAGGTTCGCCTTGTCGGAGCTTTTCCAGAACAAGGAAGGATGCAGTCACTAAACCCCGTATTGAAATAGGGTTTGCACAACAATGCAAAACTCTGCTCCCCAACGATGTAGGGAAGCCAGTTAAATGTTATAAATAATAAAACTATCAGAATCATTCAAAAAATAAACGAAAGCACAACGAATCTCCCACAAGCCTAATCACTGAATACCATTAACAAGAGAAAGTTGTGAAATTGACGCTATATCATGCACATATATATAAACTCCATATACATATTAGACCTACTTCCATGTAAAGCAACTAGATTTACCCTGCATCCTGCCCCCTAATGAGCAATACAATAAGGCTGAAAAAGAGTAAACTAAACTAAACATAAAGAAAGGGAAATTAGATATCCTTTCTCTTTTTGTTCAGCCTTGTATAGGGTAAATTCTAATTCTTCTTCTGTAAAAATTGAGCACATTATACCTCAAAAAATTGAGGCTTCCACTCCACAGGTGCAGCAGCAACTTCCATTTACGCAGTTTTGAGAAAATCAAAATCTTCAGGTCACCATACAAATCTACCTCTGCAACAAGAACCCAATCATTCATTAGCACCAGAACCCCACAAAACATGAATTCGCAGAAACTCACACATAAAAAAATATACACCTTACATGGAGAATGTGCGGACTTATAAGCATCAGCAGTGACACCAACCAGCCACAACCCAGGAAAAATACTCTGCAAGTTCATTCAACCCAGAAATAAATTACATAAAAAAAAAAAAAAAATCATGTTAAAACCAACCAAAAGGGGAGAGAGCAAAGTGGACGTACATCGAGTTGTTTCTGAACATTCTTGGGCCGCTTCTTGGGCCTTCTGGGGGGCCTCGACCCGGTCATCACGAACACGTCCTCTTCAATCTCCTCCTTCGACAAAGCGATCCAGAACTTGCTCTTCACCTTCTTCTTCTTCTCCACACTCTGCCCCTCCGCCAGACCCCTCAACCTCATCGACTTCGGCTGCTGCTGCTGCATCATTTCGCTCTGACTCCGGTTTGGCCCCTCTGGTTCCTGCGCTTCCCGGTTTGCGGTAGCCGCAGCGTTAGGGCCACTCGCCTTTTGAAAGGACGCCGTCGCCGGAGGTCTTCTGGGCCTCAAATTCCAGGGCTTCTGAAGTAGCACCTCAGCTTCCTCCTCCTCTTGATCGCTCTCCCGCTCCTCGCTCCTGCGACGCTTGTTTTCCGAGCACGGGATCACCGATAATCGGCGGCGATCGGCGCGGGAGGACCCGACGTGGTTGTATCGGTCTGATTCGGAATCTGGCTCGGAGGCGGGTCGGCGGTAGCGGTTGTGGTTGTTGGCAGTGGCGTTCTTAGTCCCCCATTTCAAGAATGTGAGTGGGAAGTTGTGCAGCGGCGGCTTCTCTGGCGCTGTCGCCATTATTCCTGATCAACACGCAGAGCTCAAGCCTTCAGAGTTTCAAGCCCACCAGGCGGCTATACATACAAAACAACCTATATATAATATATATCTATCTATCTATCTATCAATCTTGTATGCTAGTGCTTTTAGAGAGAGAAAGTGGAGGAGGAGAGAGGGAGCGATGGGGGGGAGAGAGAGAGAGAGAGAGAGAGAGAGAGAGAGAGAGTAGGTTGTGTGTGATGACAGGGAAAGGAGGAGACGGGGGAAGGCTTACCTTGCTTATTAATTTATACGAGTACATATACAGTACGGAGACCGGGAGCCAGGGCTGCGGTTTTTTCCTAAATGAATTTTAATGAATTTTCTTATTTTAATGAAAAATTATATTTTTATATTAAAAAATTAATTATGATATTATTCATTTTACTTTTTATTTTATTTTTATCTTTAAAACTCAAGGTTTTTAAGTCATTTTCATTAATTTTTCTTTTTTATAACCGTCTTCCGTGTACGACTTTATGTCGTTACGGTTTTGGATTTACTATTTTGGCTTTGCTTTTTAATTTATTTCTTTTGTTTTCGATTCATTTTTGGCTAACCACAGTAATATGATTCAAATTCATTTTTAGTAAGAATTAAACTCTCACTTACAAGTGAAAAAAATACCACTAACTTAAGGTGAATTCATCTAGGGCAAGGAGGCAAGAAGGCATACGGTAGTATGGTTGACTCAATAAAAGGGTAGAGGAATTTAAAAGATTTGTAATCCTTGCAAACTAGGATCAATCATACAACAAAGGATAGTGCTATTCACACTCACATTTATTTTTCACACATTTTTGTTAATTTTTGTCAATTGATTCGACGGTTGAAAATTAAAAAGAATATGAGAAAAGTAAAAATATGTTTGTGAATAACACTACTCAAGAACAAATATTACATTAGGCCTAATATAAAAAGAGACAAACACCCCCTGATAAGTTGAGGGAAAGCCAAAAAGCTTATTCAATAAAATAAAATAATCAAACAGGAGATCTTAATCCCCTGAACTAAAGAAAACTAATGAAAATAGTTTGAAAATTTTGAGTTTTAACAATAAGGACAAAATAAAGGGTAAAGTGAATAATAACAAGATTGACTTTTTAGTGTAAAAATGTGATTTTTAGTTAAAATGAACAATATTGAAATTTTTTCGTTAAAGTTCCTCTGAAATAAAGCCCTCAGCCACCACACGTCTCTCGCTAATGTCCACCAAAGCAAACACCATGAAGAAACCAAGTCGAATGAGAATCTGCAGAGAGCAACGCAATGTAATCAAACCAACCCAAAAACAAAAGGCACACTTGCACTTTTAGCGCCACGAATCCCTTGAGTTGCATAGCCCATAGCACAACGTAATTGAGTTTCGTGTGGACATGAAAATCGCTAACTTGTCAAAGCAGATGTGTCCAGTTATGTGAAAATTCGTGGGTAGTAGTTCATGAAACATACTGCAATTATGCTTCTCTCGATAAAAAAGCTCGGGTCCCACTGATTTTGCTAAGAGCCGTAATCCTTTAGTTAGTTAAGTCCTGATAAAGACGATGATGGCTAATTCTGGGCAAATGCCATCGCAAGTTGTCGTGTGTCCAATTCCACTAGGCAGCCGAATCCATCCGAGCAGTTACCCTTTTAGAGAAGAGCATACTCAGATGGATGTCCAGGAATTAGTTTATCCTCTCATACTGAGAAGTGTAGAAAGATGTATTTATAAGAGCTAGGGTTAACTGTGGGTGAGGAATCTTGCCCCATGTGTCGACATCCAATTTGCTAAAGTGTGTAATTCGTTGGATAAAGTAGAAAATTATCCCAAAGATATAAATTAATAATATTTTAGAAGTATCTATTGGATTTGATCGTGATTCCTTACTCGGAAGAATTAGTCTTTAATGAGGAAAGCTTAAAGATAGGGATTAGTTTTTTTTTTTTTTTTTTGAGTACATCGATATGTTTACAGTAAGGGGATGAGGAGCTCGGTAAAGCCACACAATGGGCAGCTTAATTTGGTGTCGAATTCGCTATCCACAAGATTCGAATCTAAGACATCTCACTTCCAAGTGAAGATGAATATCATCAGACTGTAGTATTGAGTAGCAGATAGGGATTAGTTATTGATCATATCATTAACTCTCTTGCCTTATCTCCTTGTCAGGGCAGCGGAGCTTGACAAGGTTGTAGTAGCAGTTCAGGTCTTCTTGGTAGTTGAATTGCACGTGCAACGAATGTAGGTCTGGCCAATTTTATAGGGGGCATTCCAGTCTCTTGTATGTAGAAGTTCACATGTTAACTCCAAAATTTTCTAAATTATTTTTGGCTTCACATGACGACTAGAAAAAGTAAAAAGTATGAGGTATACACAACAAAGTCAAATGAGACACAAAATTCGATTTTCAGTGAGGAATAAAATAATAAAAAAATGATTAATAGATTTACAATCCTAGCCCCTAGCCATTCACTACCGGAACCAAAACAATGTTGGCAGGCTATATCATCATTTTGAGGGGCTAAATTTTGCTCAGTGTGTTAGATATGCTCTTATATCACATTGTTGACCCTAAAAATTACAAAGCCTACGCGGCGCGCAGGCCGAATAACTAATAAGCTAACTAAGTCCTTCGGTTGAATGCGGGGCATGCCAACTCGTCGGCCGAGCTTGGCCGAGGAGTAAAATTTGTTGATGTTGCGTTGAGCGCGTTGCTGACTTTTTTATCTTCCGACTATGGCCGAGGAAGGAACACTCTCGGTCTTTGGGTTCTAGAACCTGAAGACAAGGCTGCTAGTTCTGCGAAGTTCACAAGTTGTCGGTGCCTGATTCAGTCACCATGATTATATTCGTAAGAGTATAAGCATGTCGAATCGACACCAGACTATACGGACACAAATATTCAAAGGTGATGTATGTCTTGATGGTGAACGTGGTTTGGCCGTCAGAATGCCGAATTCAAAAACTCACTTGTGAATATCCAATCATAAAATCACTCGGTGTCCGATACGCCGAATGTTGTAACTCGTAACACCTTACTTCGTCGAGACGGCTGATAAGATGACCCCTGCTAATAAGGATTCGAAAACCCTTCTCGGCCAAGACTTGGATAACTAACCAGTTGACCTCGACGCAGTGCTGTTTATCTAAACTGAAGATGCTCATCGATCGGCTGATTCTATGGCAACAGTGCTGTTTATCCAAACTGAAGATGTTCGCCGGTTGCCTCCACAGTGCTGTTTATCCAAACTGAAGGTATGTTGGCGGAAAAAGAAAAGGAAAAATCTCAAGGTATTTGAGAGGTTTTGTGCAGGGCAATTATATGTTGAATTGAAGGTCCTTCCTTGTTACATGATTTCTTGTATTTATAGCACCAACTCCTTGGGACCGAATTAAACCCCTATCTGAATTGGGAGTCCTTACCCCGTTCTAACTTTGCTTCGAACAATCCTACTCCCATCAGGACTTTGAACTCACCCCTCTTCGGGGCTTTATTCATCGCTAGCTCGAGAATCCTAGTTGTACCAGGATTTCCTCGGCCCTTCTTGCTTATCTGGACTATTCCTTCTTGTGATAGGACTCGACTATCCCTGCTAAACGGCCCGGAATCAATCAGGCAACCCATAGTATTTGACACCGCTTTGGGCCGAGCACAACCCTACACTGGGCCCAACAATATTATTTTGGGCCCAAACATTGCCCCATCGCTTCTGAGGTCACCGACTATCAACCCTTGGTCGGATTTCAACCTTGAAGAAGCAGAAACATCTTTTGCTCTGTAAACTTAACTGCTCTTGATAACCATTACTATGCACATTTAGGGGACATGATTGCACTATCCTCGCTACTCCCAATGTATAGCCATATGTCGACCCTCTGCCAATCCTAACAACTTTCAATCATGGCCCTCGAAAACGTGCACCCGCCGAAGCGTCTCTTCCTCATTATTGTATCAAAACCACCGCCGCACGCAATCGTGTGTCCTAGATCCTTGAAAACCTCGATTCTATCCTTGTAGGTTCCCAAAATATCTGAAATGATTGGGGCTATTTCCCGGCTAAATTTCCCCAATTCAAACTCTAGTGCTTTCGAATGCCAAACGTTTGATCTTCCTTCTGAAACGCCTATAAATACCCAAATCTCTTTCATTCGTATCCTACGCTTTTAGAGATTTTGAAATCTTCATTTCGCCATTCCTGCTCGCTCAAATCACGCACCCTCAAGCTCATCTCTCCTAAACCCCCTTTTTAACCTACACAACCCTTTTATTCTTTACCAATGGCCTCCTTTATCTCCAAGCTTTCCGACGAATGTAACAAATACAAGGATTTCATCGACTGGAGCGCCATCAAAATGCTACGCTTCGAAAATGACCTAGCTACCACTCACCAAATTCTGGGTCCATTATTCAAATACGCAGTGCCGTCGTGCATCACCAACCTCCTCAAGGAACTGTGCTTAACACCCTTGCTGCAGGGGTTTGATTGATCGAAATAGTGTTTGGCACGGCCCCAAGAAGCTTGGCCCTCGACCACTGCAGCCTAGGCCACCTGGGTCGATTGAATGGGAGCATTCTTCGGCAAAGAATGGAAAGCTCTCGGCATTCATGACGTCATCATGCTCTTGACCATGGAGATCACCATAAATAAAGAACTGCTTATGGTGGCCTTGAGTTTATGGTGCTCGGCTACCAACACCATGATCCTTCCTTTTGGCCCTCTCGGCCCCACCGTCCTTGATATCTCAGCTATCCTTGGGACCTCCTCGTCTAGTCTCCCAATTAATGTTGCCATTTCCGGATGCCCCTTGCATCTCGACCTAAAAGTGCTGTTCGACGAACGAGCCGTTGAGACACTCAACCGAGGCGATCGGGAGCCTTCGAAAAAAGAGGTTCAGAAGCTACACAAGAACTTTTTCAACTACAACACTCTTATCCTCCACTTCGCTGGCCGAGGCAAGGAGAGTCTTAAGAAGGAAGAACATGAAGCCTTCCTATTCTACTGGTACAACAAATTCATTTGCTGTACCAGGTCAAACAAATGTTTGGTTGAGAATATGCCGGTGGCTCAGGCCCTGGCTAGCGGTCACTCCTTGGCGCTCAGTCCGGCCATCTTTGCCAATCTCTTCCATTGTTTGGCCGAGACGACCATTAACAAAATCGACCCGCACCAGAACGGACCCCTCTAGGTATTCCAACTCTGGCTGCAGGTTTACTTCTCCACACTTCGGCCCGAAAGTCCTTGTTTTCCAACGTACCGCAGCACTTGGTCTTCAACTGGCCTCTCGACTGGCGCCTCCTCACCGGGGCAATGAAGTCCTCAAACACTTCTTCGGCCTAGACGTCCTTTCTGACGACGAGTTCCTGGTGTGCCGGCGTCAGGAATACCCCGCCTCGATCAGGCTTTCGACGGCAGCATGGGCCGAGACCGAAGATGCTGATCTTCGTCAACATTGGGGGTCATTCGTATTGACCCGCGACTTTCCCCTTGGTTGCGATGCCTGCTGAGCTAGCTAGGAGGTCTATCATCCCCATTTCGTCGCCCGGTAGCTCAGCTACCTCCAAGGTTGCCCTGTACCCCTGCTCGCTTCTCGCTCTCTCTTAAGTCGAAGATGCTTTTCTGGTTTCTCCGATAGGGAGTATAAGACGACAGAATAAGAGTTTCGGGACAAATGTAAAATTTTTTGGCTTCGACTAACTGTTCCTGAATCTCTGGGTACCAACACCTTTGGGGACTGGTGAGACGAGTACACCCGAGACTTCTTCGACGTCCCGGCCGAAGACGTGGTGAACAAAATCTTCGGTGACCGGCCCAGACAAGCTCCTGTGGCCCAATCTAAGGAAACGACCCAAGGTACATTATTCTTTCATCCTTTGTACTTCAATTCCTTGCCCCCTGTTACTGATTACTTTGCTATCTCAGGTGGTCGTGTGTGGGAAGGGCGCCGCGGCGATGGCCAAGCAAAAATTGGTCCCCACGAGGAATACCGTTGTTACTGGGCAAACATCATCAATCAAGCGCCCCCATCAAGACGCTGAGACGGGGGATGACACTTCTCGCCCTTCCAAACGTGTCAAGAAGTTGGCGAAAAAGGGGGACTGGGAGATTCATGTTATTCCCAGCGACACCACAGGAACGACTGCTCCTGCCATCTCTCCTTCCATCCCGGCTGCCCCAACTTCGGCGGACCCCCTTCCTCAAGTTGTCGCCATGACTCGGGTTATGGCCGATCTGGCCGTTGTACCAGCTGCAGCTTCGAAGCAGGCCATTGCGCTTGCCTTAGGGGAAACGGCTGCACCCGTCGAGGCATCCTCTATCCAGCGACCGATGGTCATTCTGGAAGAGGTATAATTCCACTGCTATCCTTTGTTTATTTAATTTTCCAGTCTAACAAAAGTTTCCTCATGCCGATGAGAGCAACGAGAGTGACGAGATCCTGCTAGAGTGTCGCTCTCGACCAGCCAACTCTCCTCCCGTCCATCCTCCTCTTGTGGTCGAGGCAACCATCCAACCGGATCCTCTTACGACGGATCATGGGAAGAGGCCCTTGGTCGAACCTGAGGCGACGGTCAAAACGCCACTGTATCCACAGGATGAAGACCTCCCCATTCCTCCACAAGAAGTTTCTTCGGCCTTTGTAAGTCTTACTTCTTTTTGTTGATTTTATCATGACGCACCTGTTCTTAAAGAAATATTAAATGTCAGGTGCCCGAACGTTCATTTCACCGATAATTTTATGCGCTGACAGACGTTGTCTATATTTCCTGGCCACCATCGTGGCCATCAAATGTAGATAACCTTCATTGGCCGCGTGAATTGAGAAGCGGTCTTAGGCACTGGGCTCGGCCATTAAGTTCCCTGGGTTCGAGCAATGAACCAAAGGGCATGGCCGAAGTCTCCTCCCGGCAGGTCTAAAAACACTCCATTTGTCATGCACTCCATGCATTTCACATCTTATTTTCCTTTTTTCCTTACGCATTTTCCTCTATGTGCAGCCTTTGTGGGAAGTAGAGCTCGATGCTCTTCTTCAGAGCACGACTGGTGTGGCCGGCTCCTCTGCTGCCCTTGCCGAACCAGTGAAGGTCGTGCCCAAGGCCCAGGCTTTTGTTAAGCTACAGGATCTCATTTCCCTCTCTGCCTCTCAAGTCATTCAATGCAAGGGTCTTGACTCCGTTGGGGAGTGCTTGAACGACCTTGCCGGCGGTGGTTTTCTAAGCACAGAGAATATTGCTTATCTAATTGACCTTCTGGAGCGGACTCGGCAACACATCACTATTTTTTAACAAGCTTTACGGGCCGAGGACGACTTGAAGGCGGCCAAGATTGTGCATGAGTCTGGCTGGGGCGAAGTGGAGGCCATAAAAGCAAAGAAGGCGCAGTTGACCGATTTTGATCGTTGGATCTCCGATCTTCAGCGTCAGATTGCTAAACTTTAACAGCAACAGTCCGCTGTTGCTTCAGAGCTTAAGAGGGACTTCGAGGCGAATAGAGCTCGGCTTACGGCTTTCACTACCGGCGTGCGGCATATTCAGCAATTGCAGCTTAATAAGTAGACGAGGCAGGGTGAGATAATTTTGAGCGAAGTGAAGTGAAGTGACTGGAGTTGAAAGCTGCCCTCGAGGCTTTTCTCCCTTCGACCCCTTAGAAAAATATTTTTATTTTTTATTTTATTTTATTTTAGGAGCCTCTCAAATGTATTTGTTCACCTCTTTTTACGAATTTAATACAATGGTATTTATTCTTGCATTTCCCACGTGACCGGATAATACTTTTTCAAAAATTTTCCATTAATCGGCAATTTGTGAATTAAACCGGTCCGATCTCTAAGATGTTATGTCCCCTTGCCGAGAACTTTGTGAACAATGAATGGTCATTCCCAATTCGGTGACCATTTGCCGAACCTGGAGTCTTTAATCCCGACAGGCAACACCATTTGTCGTCGAACGTTTTTTGTCTGACACGTTGATTATAAGCTCACTCAGCGATTTTCTTCTGTGCTATTAATAGGTTACCCGCGTCGATCCGACTTTCTTCTAAGTCTTTTAATTCTTGTCGCATAGCTTGACAATATTCGGCACTAAACAAACTACTCTGCTCGATCACCCGTAATGAGTTTATACTTAGCTCGACTGGCAACATAGTGTCGTGTCCGTAAGTTAACGCGTAAGGGGTTGTTCTGGTGGCCGATAGGGGTGAAGTTCGGTATGCCCATAATGCCTCGTTTAACTTTAAATGCCACATCCCAAGCCTCTCTCTTACCGTTTTCTCGAGAATGCCGATTAATACTTTATTGCTTGCTTCGGCCTGCCCGTTTGCCTGTGGGTAATATGGCGTAAACTGCTCAAGTCGGATATTAAGACTTGTCGTGTATTCCCTAAACCTATCGACCGTGAAGATTGTGCCATTGTCAGTTATGATCATTTCTAGCACACTGAATCTGGTCACAATATTTTCCTCTACGAAACTGCAGACTTCTTTGGCTGTTAATTCAACATATGACTTTGCCTTGACCCACTTAGTGAAGTAATCGGTTGCTACTATTATCCACGCGTGTTTTGCCGCTCCCGACGATGGTGTGATTTTGCCGATTACGTCCATTGCCCATCCCCTGAACAGCCAGGGTTTAGTAATTGAGTGGAGTAATTCGGCCGGGGCTTTCTGCATTGGTCCATGAATCTGGCATGGTATGCGTTCCCGTGAGTATTCGATGCAATCCTTTAATATACTTGGCCAGAAGTAACTGTGTCATTAGAGCAACCAACATATTTTGCGTCCTGATTAGTGAGCTCCACAAATTCCTTCATGTACCTCGGTCATCGCTTGGGCAGCTTCCTGTGGGTCGAGGCACAATAGTAATAACCCATCCTCACCCTTTCGGTATAATTCATTTTGGTATGACACGTAATTCGTGGCACCTTCGTTCTCCGGTCGTGTTTCCCATCGGGGTTATCGAGGTATCGTAAAATCGTCTTTCTCCAATCGTCTGGTTGTACCTCGACGACACATACTTCTACGGGGTCTCCCCGTTCCAATAACGATGGTAGTGACATCACCCTTGTGCGTATTATGTGATTGCGCTGGAGAGTGTGCTGATTGACCAAGGTTGGGTACGATCGCAGAACTGTGGGTGTTACTCGGCTTAGCTTACCCCCGGTGAGTTGTGCTCCGTAGGCGATTTGGGCGAGTTCGTTAGCGTCCGTGTTCTGAATACGCGCAATATGCTCAAATGTGATCCGTTCAAACGACTCGGCCAAATAGGTGACAACCATGTGATAGGGCGCCAAAGTACAACTTATGCAACGGAACACTTCGTTGAGTTGGTTAATCACGAGTTCAGAATCATCGAGGATGAGAACGCGGGATGCTCGTAAATCGTGTAAAACGTGGAGGCCGATGATAAGAGCTTCATACTCGGCCTGATTATTTGTATAGCTGAAATCCAACTTGAGAGAAAAATACCAGCGGCAGTGGTCGGGTGACTGAATGGCAATACCAACACCAGCCGAGGTCGAAGTACTGGAACCATCGAAATGCATAGTCCAATGGTTATCGCGTGTTGTGACTAAGCCGATTTCGACGTCACTACCCCCAAAACCATAAGGAAAAGGGTGTTAGGCCAAAAAATCGGTGAGAGCTTGGCCTTTGACGGCCTTTTGGGGTACGTACTGTAGACTGAACTTGGATAACGCGAGTGTCCATTTCCCAATTTGGCCTTTGACGATAGGCCGAGTGAACATGTAACGAATCACATTTGTTTGGGCAATGACCAGCATAATAGATAGGAGCATGTAGTGCCGAAGTTTTGATGCGGCGAAAAACAAAGCTAAGCAAAGTTTTTCGACGGATGAATAATTGAGCTCCGGCGGATTCAAATTACGGCTGGGATAAAAGATAGCTTGTTCACGCCCCACATTGTTATCTTGCGCGAGGAGACAACCAATGGATTCAGCAGCTATCGAAATGTACAGTTTAAAAGGTTTGCCGCGACAAGGTGGAACTAGTACGGATGGTGTGGAAAGGGTCACCTTGATTTGCATAAATGTCGTTTGATGTTCTTCGCGCCATTCAAACTTGTCGGAATCCTTAAGTTTGAGGAGCGTAAAGAATGCCTTCATTTTGCCGGGCAAATTGGTGATGAAGCGGCGGAGAAAATTTATCTTCCCGAGCAATGACTGGAGTTGCTTCTTTGTTGTCGGGGGTGGAGCGCTAATGATTGCGCGAGCTTTATTTTCGTTGACTTCAATGCCGAGATGATGCACCAAAAACCCCAAGAAATTCCCGACTGATACACCAAAGGCGCACTTGGCCGGGTTCATTTTTAGATTATTCTTGCGGATGCGAAGGAACGCTTGCCGCAGATCATCTAGGTACGTTTGGCGGCGTTTTGATTTTACCACCACATCATCGATATAAACTTCTACGATTGTACCGATTAAGTCGTGGAATATCGTATTCATGGCTTGTTGGTATGTGGTGCCAGCGTTCTTGAGGCGGAATGGCATGACTACCCATTCGTAGGTGCTAAGTGCCCCTAGGCTGCGGAAGGCGGTCTTGTGGACGTCGACTTCAGCGATAAAGATCTGGTTGTAACCGGCATGGTCGTCCATGAAGGATAGTAGTTCATGATTGGTTGCAGCATCAATTAGCAAGTCTGAGATTGGAATCGTGTATTCATCCTTGGGAGTGGCCAGATTTAGATTACGGAAATCGATGCAAATGCGGAGGGCTCCACTTTTCTTCAACACCGGGACGATATTGGCCAACCATTCGACGTACCGAGCGGTCCTAATGAACCCGACTTTTAGAAACCGAACTAATTCGTCCTTGATGCCAAGTTGTACTTCGGTCGAGAACCGACGTGGGGGTTGTCGAAAAGGCTTACACCCGTCCTTGATGCGTAGCTCATGTTCGATAAGGTTTCGGTCAAGGCCTGGCATCTCATGATCATTCCACGCGAAACAATCTTTAAACTTATGAAGCAATTTACAAAGCTCGACCTTTATAGGAGGTGGTAGTGACGCGCTGATAAACAATGGTCGAGGATCATCGGCTGTGCCAACATTGATTTCTTCCAATGGGTCCTTAACCTGGGGCCGATTGTCTTCGAGTTCGGTCGGTGCGGCCTGAACTTTGTCAAAAGATAAAACGGGGCTGTCATCTGCTTCGGCCAAAATTTCGATTAAGTTTATGCCGGAATGTGGCTGCTTAGCAATGGCGTACCAATGGGCCAGCAGACGTTCCATTGTCGATGAAACCGCGGCCTGACGGCTTTCTTGTTTGGTGGCATCAATCATCGGCATCAATAATTAAATCTGCCAAGCCGAGTCTCGCCGAGTTCTGTTGGACGGCCTCGGCGCCTACCTTGATAGCTTTCTGTATCGAAATTCTTGTCGGCCGTCCATCCTCGTTAAAACCCTGGAGGGTGATATAGCCGACGTAAGCGTCGTAATAGCGAGCCTGAATCATGTTGGTTTCAAATGGTTGATTGTCGGATAGGTGCACTACGATCGATTTGCCGTCCCAAAATATGAGAACTTGGTATAGTGATGAAGGAATGCAACTGGTTTGGTGGATCCAATCGCGGCCGAGCAATGCATTATAGTCGGTCTTGGAGTCAATTATAAAGAATGTCGTCATGTGGTGACGATCGGTAACGCTGACTTCCAACGGGAACACTCCTTTGGTCTGAGACTTGTCGCCGATGAAGCTGCTCATTGTTATTCCTAATGGGATAAGCTCGTCATCAGAACGGCGTAATGCCTCCATGACGGTCATCGACATAATGTTGACTGTGGCTCCGTAGTCGACAAACACCTTAGAAATGGGAAATCCTTCAATATGAGCCATGACGTATAACGGCTTTAGATGTTGGAGATTAACCGAGGGAGAATGGAGGAATAGTTCGGCCAAAGCTGCCTTAAGGTTGTCGCCTTGTCGGACTTCCTCATCGTCGTCGTTTACGACAAAATCTACTTTTGTTGCTTCTTCCGCAACAACGTCCCCATCCAACAAATTTGACTGATAGGTGCTTGGTTGGAACTCCGCTGGTAGGACGTGGACCATACTGATCTCCATGTGTTCGAGGACTGAGGGACCCATCGGGTCGTGGTTGTCGTCTCTCACAGAAGTAATCATAGTATCAGTCGTTGGAGCATCTTCAATCGGATTTTTTGTGCCTTGGCATGAACTGGCTCCTGAAGTGTATTGACCGAGTCTATCTTATTCTGGCTATCTTCCTCGATTATGTTTATTGCCGAAGACTTATTTCGTTCTTGTACTTTACGGGCTCGTTCTTCGTAGGCGATGCGGACGTTCCTTGTGTCCAGATACGCATCTAAATGCGCCACCCATTTTTCTTCATCGACCGTAAGGCCGAAGAAAGATACAGCCGAGAAAACTTCAAAATGATATCGCAAATGCCGAAGGTCTTTGAGTGAAAAAGGTAATTCGGCGGTGTCGATATCCGTGTAGAGATCGACCTCTAAACTAAGGACCCGGGCCTCCCGTATATGCTGGAATCTAGCTTTTATTGCAGGGTCGGAGGTTTTCTGGATAATTTACTCAGCATCAGGGCACGTCAGTGCTAGGTCGAGGGCTTCCTGACACGCCTTGGGTAGTCCGTACAAGTCATTGGCGGAATACTTCTTATGAAATTCCTGCATGTACTCCAAGGATTCATTGAGGAATGGAGGGTGTAGATTGCGCCGTATCTTGATTACTGGTCCTAGCGGTGGTAGCGGAGAAAGTTTCTTTTCGGCTTCTTGTCTAAAATGTTCAAGATGAGCTTTCGTCTCCCCAAGCCGAAGAAGGAGCTTGATGCGTTTCTCGAACTCTTCAACGGTGGTCTCAAAGTCACGAGCAGCTGCCCTTTTTCTTTCGAGTAATTCGGTCATGATAGTTGGGGTCGACCGATCGTCAACGCCTCCTACGGCCTCTTTTGGTCGTCACCGGGTAGCAACATTGGCCTACGCTTCTTGTCGTTGAGCCATGCAATCTATCCGCTGGCGACGACGTTTATGAGATTTGGACAACGCCGTATATAGGCCGGTGGGAGAGTTGTAACTGTACCAACGTTGGTCTCGGGGCCTGGGCGGTTTGAAAGTTTTTCGATCAACTAACGAGCCCGAACTGCTAGCATTGCGCGAGTAATAATCTTCATTATATAATGGTGCATCAAAGTCAAGACGCTGCCTGACTGGGGTCTCCTTTTTTGTTTGTACATGTGGGCCGAGTTTCTCAAACACTTGGCGTCGGGGACCATTACTGAGTTCCTGTGGCGATTTTGTATAGGTCGTGGATGCTGGGCCTAAAGATGGTGCTGAAGATGTCCTCTTTTTAGGTTCAACTGGTGTTTTACAATGGCTGCATAAAACCATTGATTCAGGAGCTTCTTCGGAACTCGAACCTGACATAGGTTCATCGATGGCCGGCCCCAAGGGCTCCGTAGGTGGCGCATTTGAAAATAAATCGATCTTTAGTCTTGTTTGACCATTTTGTTTACGGATATGCTGCACTGGTACGTATTCGGCCTTCCCTTTTCCTTTGTTTTAGGGAGATGAGCATCCACTATACCAATTGTTGTTGAGGGGAAGGGATTGACGTCGACCGCCATCTGTTTCTCCGGGAATTTTAGTTTTCCCTTCTCGATCCAATTCTGAATCGTGTCTCGGAATACAACACAATTATTGGTGGCATGCTTGTTGGAATTATGATACTTGCAATATATTTTGCCCTTCAATTCTTGGCCTTGGGGATGTTGTGTCTTGGGTGAAGTTTGATGATTTTTGCCACCAACAATTGGTCGAAAATTACGTCGGCCTTGGTGATATCGAAAGTGTAAACTTTCGATGTTTTACTCATCTCTTCGACGGCCGAGCGGGTCTTGGCGTCTTTGGGATTAACTTGAGCTAATGCCTTGCAGACGTAAGGTTTATCTATCATTATCTTGACCGCATCCACACTGGCATACTGGGTGTCCTTGCTTTCGGCTAACGCATAGCTAACCGTGGGATTCTTATATAATGTTCCTCGGGATGGTGACATCGAAATCTTCTTTTCGCGGAGTAAATAATCATACTGTTCAACGTGTTGAGCAAGTTCGTACATATCTCGAATATTTGCCCCCAAGAACTTCTTTTTATATTCCACGTCCAAACCATTTAGGGCAATTCTGACGAATTCAACTTCAGGGAGAGGTACTCGGCACCAATTCCTGGCCGACTTAAACCTTGTTAAGTATTCCATTGGAGATTCATCAGACGCTTGAGCCATCTTAGCCAACGATGAGACGGACATTTCCATCCCTGGTCGATAGAATTGTTCATGGAATTTCTTGACCAATTCCTCCCAACTCTGGACGGAGTTTGGTGGGAGATTAATGTACCAAGCGAAAGCTGAACCTGTCAGTGAAAAGTTGAACAACCGTAGTTTATGGAAGGCATTATTGACGTCTCCACACTGCGCCGTGAACCGAGCCACATGTTCTAACAAGGATTAGGACGATTCTTTGGCGAACAGACTGAAATCGGGGATCTTGAAGCCTCGCGGGTATTCGAACCTTTCTACATAAGTCGGGTATGGATGAATGAATTTTGGAAACTTCGGTCCCTTTTTAAGGGCTAAGTCGATCATTCTTTGGACCACGGTCACGTTGACGGATGCTGCTTCTTCTCCCTGGCTTGGTCCGTCAGATCTATTGCCTGGTCCGCTTCTTTTCTCTAAGTCGATTGGTTGTAGCCGAGCGAACCCTTTCTCAACTTGTACTGGAACATTTGTAAAAGAAGGCTGCCGAGGTTGGCCGACCTGGCCATCTTCAAAGGCTTTACTAACCAATAGTTCAAGCATTCTGGTCTGTGTGTCGCTGTTGCTCCGTATTGCGTCTAGTAAATCATTCATCTTTTGACCAATCGACTGCTCGACCTGTCGATATTGTTCATCGAGTCGTCTCCGAAGAAACGACCTAGTTGGTGGATCAGAACCCTCCTCATCATCTTCATCGCAATCTTCCACTATTCCTTCAACGAAAATGCCTGCTGTTTAGTTAGGGACTTCTGGGTTGTGAGGTTGTCCGCCGAGACAGATTTCATTCTCTCGGCGCGTTGCACTTGTAGCCTTGGGCGGCGCAACAATGATCGAATTTTTCGCTGAATGCAAATCCTGTCCAAGGCCTTGCGCTGGTAAGTCAGTCGTTGACTTTCCCATGATTGTTTTCTTTTTTACAAATCGTGTCTCAATGGTCATGAACTCCGAAGGTCTAGCACAATGGTCCTACTAGGCGTGCCAAAATGTTGACCCTAAAAATTACAAAGCCTGCGCGGCGCGCAGGCTGAATAACTAATAAGCTAACTAAGTCCTTCGGTTGAATGCGGGGCGTGCCAACTCGTCGTCCGAGGAGTAAAATTTGTTGATGTTGCGTTGAGCACGTTACTGACTTCTTTATCTTGCTACTGCGACCGAGGAAGGAACACTCTCGGTCTTTGGGTTCTAGAGCCTGAAGACGAGGCTGCTAGTTCTGCGAAGTTCACAAGTCATCGGTGCCTGATTCGGTCACCGTGATTATATTCGTAAGAGTATAAGCACGTCGAATCAACACCAGACTATATGGACACAAATATTCAAAGGTGATGTATGTCTTGATGGTGAACGTGGTTCGGCCGTTAAAATGCCGAACTTTAAAACTCACTTGTGAATATCCAATCATAAAATCACTCGGTGTCCGATACGCCGAATGTCGTAACTCGTAACACCTTACTTCGCCGAGACGGCTGATAAGATGACCCCTGCCAATAAGGATTCGAAAACCCTTCTCGGCCGAGACTTGGATAGATAACCAGTCGGCCTCAACGCAGTGCTGTTTATCCAAATTGAAGATGCTCATCAGTCGGCTGATTCTACGGCAACAGTGCTGTTTATCCAAACTAAAGGTGTTCGCCGGTTGCCTCCACAGTGCTGTTTATCCAAACTAAAGGTATGTTGGCGGAAAAAGAAAAGGAAAAATCTCAAGGTATTTGAGAGGTTTTGCACAGGGCAATTGTATGTTGAATTGAAGGTCCTTCCTTGTTGCATGATTTCTTGTATTTATAGCACCAACTCCTTGAAACCGAATTAAACCCCTATCTGAATTGGGAGTCCTTGCCCCGTTCTAACTTTGCTTCGAACAACCTTACTCCCATCAAGACTTTGAACTCACCTCTCTTCGGGGCTTTATTCATCGCTGGCTCGAGAATCCTAGTTGTACCAGGATTTCCTCGGCCCTTCTTGCTTATCTGGACTATTCCTTCTTGTGATAGGACTCGACCATCCCTGCTAAACGGCCCGGAATCAATCAAGCAGCCCATAATATTTGACACGGCTTTGGGCCGAGCACAACCCTACACTCAGCCCAACAATATTATTTTGGGCCCAAACACACATATAAGGGTAAATGTTTTTGACCATTTGAGATAAAGACCTCTAGCACATACAACTTTGGTTTTGAAAAGAAAATTATACAAAGATTTAAGCGTAGTCACATTGACTAAAACATGTATGTTCTTTATGCACTTAGTCACATTGACTAAAACATGTATGTTCTTTACGCACTTGATTTCCAGAGTTGGATGGCCATCAATCTTAGGACATACTGTTCTACCATACATGGATTACCCTGGAACCTTATCTTTGCTTCAACTCTCTGGTATTGCTGGAAAGGGAGGAACAATCTTGTCTTCAATGATGATCAACAACCGCCTGTCTCACCCTAGAAGTTCATTTTTCAATTTGCAAGTGATTGGTATGATGCCAACAAGTGTTCTTCTAGTAAGCCTCCTAGACAAATCATCTCAATCCATTGGATCCACCCGCCAATTGGTAGATATAAAATCAATACAGATGGGAGTTGTAAGGACCCACTTAGGCACATAAGTGCTGGAGGTTTGATTCGCAATTCTGAAGGGGATTGGATTAAGGGATTTGCTGCTAATTTGGGCAGAGGAACCATCATGGAAGCTGAGCTTTGGGGTGTTTTCATGGGACTCTCTATAGCTTGGAAGGAGGGATGCAGGGATGTGATCCTTGAATGTGACTCTTGGGATGCTGTTATTTTGATCCAAAATCCTATTCTGGATTCGCACCCGCTCTACAACCTCATTGTTGACTGCAAAGAAGCCATCGGAAAAGATTAGAGATGTGAAGTCACTCATATCTATAGAGAAATGAATGTCTCAGCTGATCACATGGCTGACTTGGGTCATGGGCTATCCCTAGGCCTTCATGTTTTTGTTTCTCCTCCTACCACTGCTAGTAATTTTCTAGTTTCAGACTCTATTGGCAGGGCCCTTCCTAGGGCTGTTCTTGCCTGACTTTTGTTGTTTGCTTGCCGGGCTTTGCCCTCCGTTGTACCAAAAAAAAAAAAAAAAAGAATTTCGTAACTAAGGCTTGAGGATGAGTCCAACTTATTGTATTGGGTTGGGGTAGGATAGGTGGGCCTGCTTTATGTCAAATTTTCACAGCCTTCACTCACAAAATCCCAATTTTGAACCTTTTTCCAAAACCGCTCCCTCTCTTTATTCTCTCTCCGAAGCTTGGGAGCTCCAATGGCTACTAAACCCTAAAACCCACCCGCTTCAACCTCACTTCACCAATTCATTCTCTCCATCGTTTCGTACGGATTCAACTCTCGCAGTCTCGGAGAAATGGATAGGAGATCAAACGGACCAACAGGACCTTCGAGCTCCGTTAATGGCGGCCCGAACTACAATAGTCGAGCTGTTCAGGTTCGTTCTCTATTTATTTTCATTTTCCTTTAACATAGCTACTGCCTAAAACCCTAGGTTTTTTTATAGCCACGGTTTGGTTCCTGTTATCTGCGTTTTGTTCAAAATCCGTACAGGTATTTGTATAGGGCTATTCCGGTGACGTTTTGGTGGGTTTTGAAGAATTTCATCGGTGAATATACAGGGAGTTTGGGTAGGAAAATATTGGTAATTTTGATTTATGTTTTTTTTACTGAGTGCAATGGAAAAGTTGTTGAGAAGGTAACCCTCATGTATTTAGCTGCATCGTATGAATAGGGTTTTAGAAGTGTTAAAAGGGAGTGTATGTGGGAAGTGGATTGAGGCGATAACCGATTGATGGGAAATGTCCGGTTTTAGGACTGCAACGTAGCACAAAATTGGGAGGTGAAGTAAAAGTGTTAAATTTAAAGCACTACCTTTTCATTATTTTTTGACAATTATTTTGATTCGCTAGGTTTGTTTGTTCGTAATATTCACCTTATTGAACGATCTGTAACGTTTGGAGTTATATGTAGTACTTTGTGGTTAAATAAGATCAGAAGTCATTTGTATGTTGCTTTAATTTTAATTTCAGGAAGCATTGGAACAGTTGGCATCTATTGATCTGATTGACTTATGCAATGAATCTAAAGTTGAGTGCTGTCGGGCAACACGAGACTTGAGGAGTTGTGGACGACAAGTAAAGGATGTGCTCATCTCGTGTGGACATGCTTCATTATGTGCAGAGTGTAGCCAGCGCTGTGATGTGTGTCCGATTTGTAGAATTCCAATACCAAAGAGTGGCGCAAAATTATGCCGGCGCCTTTATGATCAGTGTCTAGAAGCTCATCTTATACCCAAAAGAGGTGATAAGAGACTTCAAGAGAAGGAAGATGGGGAGGAGCAAATATCTGCTGATGTCCAACGCCTGTATTCTTTATTTGATGTTGCCATGGAGAATAACTTAGTTTCTTTGATATGCCACTGTATCCTTTAATGATCTTTTGATTCTTTACCTTTTCTTCTTTGTTTTGTTTTATTTGTTCACGTGATAGAGAGTTTAGTTTTAAAAAAATCACCACAACTTTTAATATCTTACAATTAAAGGGGAATACGTAAAAAAAGGTAAAATTATTGTTCATCAGGAGGTAAAAACTCATATTATTCTAAGGAGTAATTTGAGAAAACTGAAAAATCAACTGCTAAACAGATAACTAGGATCCGTGTGCGTTATAGGACATTCTGTCTTTCGTGAAACTTTATTGCCGTTTCTGTTAAATGTTCATATTTGTGTTGATCATTTCATGTTTTCTTTGACTTAGAATAAACAGATGTTACAGATGTTTGTTTGGATGAAAGTGCAGTGTCCAGCGATCCTGTTATTGCCTTTTTGTTGGATGAAGTGGTTGTTAAGGATTGGTGCAAGCGAACATTCCAGAACATCATCACAGAACTTCAAGGCATTTGTATCCTTTTATCTTTCTCAATCCCCTAGTTATTTTTTATTCATTTGTAATTTGCATAATTTGAATAATTTGTATTTCCTAATCTACTATCCTAAGATAATCTTGAAGCGGAACCGATGAAATCTATGTTGAGTTTACTTCTTAAGTTTTCTGCACAGTTGGCTGGCATATGTAATGTGATTGAAGTTTTGGACTCATCTTTTGAAGGGTCTCTTTCAGCTCAGCTTCATGACTTACACCAGCTTCAAGAGAGCATATTAAAGACAAAGCAGGTTGTAGCTATGTTTGTTTACATTTTTGTTTATCATGATCTTGTTGCCTGATTTTCATTTGTGAATATTGTGTCTGATATCATATTATACATGTTTCAGTTCTCTAAAGAACTAATAGTTTGTACTCCTCTATCCTTAAACTCTCAAAGAACTAATAATTTATTTACCTACTAATTCTGAAGCTATGGAAACACAAGAAGTGACATTCTGTTCGACTTTGTTTCATGGATCTTTAACTGTTTCTTTTGTTGCATCTATTACTTGTGCCTAAAACTTCCTTGCAGCAAGATCACTACCTTATCAGTTTTGTCAAATGTTACATTTTTCTTCTAAACCGTTATCATTATGGATTTTCAAAGAGACTGGGTTTCCAATAGAAATCCGTATGTGTCTACAAACAATTTGTAATTGTTCTTTGAAATTTGGTTTTTGGTTTCAGCATATGGAGGTTATGATATGGTGTGTAAGACATGAGTTCCTTGAGAAAGTGAGGCCTCGTTATACGGATTTCACATCATGGCATTCTCTTGTTTGCGAAAGGAAATCTGCTGCAATTAAGCGTTCTTGGCCTGATTCAGTAAATAACTCAGAAGAGTCCAGTGGACAGGAAGGTACCCTATTTATTGAAGATGCCCTGGTAAATCTGGAGATTGAGCAGGGAAATACAGAGAAATTGGTGGAGGGATTAAAACTAGGATCTCTGCAGAAGGATGGAGTTTCATCAATTCTCAGGTCCAAGATAGAGGGGGTTGCAGGATGCTATCCATTTGAAAATGTTCGAGCAGCTGTTGATATACTTTTTCTGTGTGGTAGTTCAGATTTGGTGGTTGCGAAGCAAGCTATTGTATCCTTTGTTTTTATTTAAACTTTCGATATTTCTTAATTCTGCATATCCTGAATTGGGCATAAATCCTACCTCCCCTACCTCTAGGTATATCTGTATTTCCTTAATTTATAACAGTTTCTATATTACCTATTTGATCGGCACTGGACAATGCCTGATGAGCAATGGAGACACCTTCTAGAGGATTTTGGAGCTACCTTTGGCATACCCAGGCAATTATTACTGGAATCCTTAGTCTTTTATCTCCTGGATGATCACACAGATGAAGCTCTGCAGGCAAGTTCTTTTTTTATTTTTTTCAGATGGTTAATGCTTTTGAATGCCTATTTTTCTTTTATTTAGTGACGTTAGTTTCATGATTAACCAATTGTATCAAGGTTTTTAATGCTGTTTATTTTTATATTTTAGGCATGGTTCACATGTCTATGGTCAGGTTGTGGCATTTCTTAAAAAAGGGTTTCTCTCCAGTCCTTGCTACTCTAGAAGGCGAGATTCCAACTTAAGAATCTCAATAAGCTTTTGCGTCAAATGAATTGACTTGTTTAACAATAAAATTAAAAAATGGATTTTTTTACTACAGCTGTTGTTCTACTGCTAGTTCATGTTCCAAGTAAACCACTTTTTATTTTTGTCGTTAAGATAATTAAGATGAATTGGTTCATGGAACGATGTTTATGATCCAAGAATACATGAAACTTTTGAAATGGTTATTGTTTATGCTTTTAAACTTGCATGAAGTGTCTAGTATTGCATCTTTTATTTATACTGGACAGTTCAAAATTTGTTCTTTTAATATCGGTATTAGATTATTTAGTCTCAAAGTATCATTTTACATAATTATTCTTCATAATAAATTTCTCAGGAAGCTTGTCACCTTCTTCCAGAGATCTCTGGTCCGGCAACTCATCCTAAGATTGCACAAGTACTTTTAGCAAGGGGAAATCCTGATACAGCTCTTTTGGTTTTACGATGGTCCGGGCGTGATGGTACCTCAAAGTCAATATCACTTACTGAGGCTGTTACTGCAGTTCGGGTGAGGGTAGAGTGTGGACTTTTTACTGAAGCATTTATACATCAAAGAATGCTGTGTACCAAAGTCAAGGAGAAGAAGTTGAAGCTTGGAGAATTGGGGGATGCAACAGATGATTCAAAAAGCAAATATAGGAGTTGGGAGGACTGGGTGGAGATATTGGTTAATGAAATTTGTTTCCTCTGTATACGAAGGAACATGGTAGACCGAGTGATAGAGTTGCCTTGGAACTCTGATGAAGAGAAACATCTCCACAAGTGCCTGTTAGATTATACTATTGATGATCCTTCCTCAACTATTGGAAGCCTTCTTGTCGTATTCTACATTCAGGTAATTCTTGTCTATGTTTATTGTTGGCTTCGGTTCAAATTGGAGTAGTTGTGATCAACATCTTGCTATTGCTATGTTCACTTGCATCTTTAGGAAAATCAACATGAATTTTATTGGTAGTTTCTATAGCTCATAATGCATCCGAAGCTTGAGATTAGTTGCTTATTTACTGTGTGGCTAGTGTTGGTGTGAGAGTTGAAGATGGCCTGCAAATGAAGGGATCACAGGGCATTTTTATTAGCTATGTGGCATTTTAGCAGGAGTCTCGCTAACTGTTTTCAAAACTATTTTCTGGTTTTCTTATAGGAAAATGATAAATGCACCCCTTTTTCTTCTCTAACACACCCCTGTTTAATCATGGTCATTGTTTTTGTTTGATTTATTCAACCCGATAGCCAGAAATACGGGGTGTGTGTGAAAATCAGTACCCTTCTTATATTATTAGTTTGTAGATTAGTGTATCTAATTATTTATCCAAGCTATATTTCAGTACTTATTCTGTTGAAAAAGCGAGCTTTGTGGTCAGACATGCTGACATAAATTGCCCATTTCCCCCCTAACATTTCAGCGGTACCGGTACTTTGAAGCTTACCAAGTTGATCAAATACTTAAAAACCTGGAGGAGGAGTTCATTTCAAAGAATTCTGTCAGTGAAGAAGTTTTATCTAGAATGAGATCAATGAGCGGATGGAGAGCTGGATTAATAGTAAGTGGTTTACGTGTTATGACTGTATGAGGACATTTTTGTCCCTTAATATACCCTAATTGGTGGAGTATTTGGTCATCAACTTTGTGAATTGCTTCGCTTATATTCTTAATTTTGATATTTAGAAATATTTTGTAATTCAAAAGTATGATTGAACTAAACAAAAGTAGGAGCCAATGTTAGCAATCTATATGACAACCTACTGGTCTTTTTGTGGTTAAACGTTTCTTCCTGCATTTGTGTTGATTCTAGTTGTCTTTCTTAGGGGAAAACATGTTTCCATTGATTGAAGCATGGTGGAGGTCTATTTGTGGGTGCATGGTACTCCCTTGTTTTTATTTTGTAATGCTTTGCTTTTGATGAACAGGATAAAAGCATGGAGTTGCTACCAGAAGTCCAACGACAGGAAGTAAAGTCTGGAAAGTTTCCTGAGGTAGCTGTTACCACCTCTAGTGAAGTTGAAATGGCACCAGCATCACTTCCTGAAGTGCAAGAATCACAATCAACTAGTATGCTGATTCCTTCGTCCATTGATTCTTCTCTTGCTTTATGGTCGGATCGTATGAATCCTTCCTGGAAACCGTCAATATCTGAAACGCCCAAAAAAAGAGTTGGGTTGGTTGACAGTTATCGCTCTGAACTTGGTAACAATGGTTCTTCAGTTCTTCATGAGAAGTTACTTAGCAATTCTGAAACGCAATGGAAGCCTGATGATAGCATAAACAAGACTTTCAACTTTGAGGATGCATCAACTCCTGGAATTCATTGGGCTACTCCCCCCTCAGCAGTTAAGGACGGGAACAGAAGTTCATCAAAAGTACGTTCAAATAGCCGTCTCCAAGGCAATCAATATGCTAGAATGTCACCAGAAACGGAACAGAACAAGCGGTTCAATCCATTCCAAAATGCAAGTCCTTCAAAATTTTACAGCGCTGATTCTAATCCAGTAACTACACCCAGCAGCAACCGTGGCCTGTTTAAAGATTCTGCAACAAACCTGCATCGGAGTGTGAACAGTAAGGGGTTCCAACCAGCTAGGGATGACCGAACTTGGAATATGGTTTCCAAGGATGACCCAATGGACGTTTCTTTGAGGTAAGAATTCAACAATTTTTGCACCTCTTGCCCCACTAAAGTTGGTTTGCTTGCTTTGTTTTAACCACTGTTGGAGAAGGTTTATATTGATCGTGTAGAACTCATAATTTTGGTTTAGTTAATCTCTATTTAATACAAATTATTTTTCTAATCTTCAGCTATGGAGAAAAGGGTCATGTAATTGAGGATGAAAACTTGAACAATGGATCGAGATGGAGGTCTGATGAAACTAGTGATGAGGAACAGGAGCAGAGTCCAGCGAAAGCCATTGGGATCACACATCATGCTTCTACCGCGAGGCGTTTACAAAGAAGGAGGTTTTCCAAGCGATGAAGATTATCCACCTGTCACTTTTTCTTTTAACTTAAAATGGAACTCTTGTCCAGCATTGGTCCTTCCTCAGTATGATTTGCAGACGAGGTAACCTTCGAGGGCTATACAGAACAAAAGTGGCTTTGTTGTACATGCCGGTTGAAGTTGAACCCTTTGAAAGGCAAGTAATTATAATGTACACAAAACTGTTTTATAGTTGTGCCGTGCAGCTAAGATGCATCTAATCGGATCGTCTAATTCGACGGGCCATTTCTTCTTTCTTCCTGAATTTGTTTACATCAAGTTGATCAGATGGGACAGAGATTCTAGCCGGATCTCCCCCGCCAAGTCCTAAGGATCCGGAGATCTGGAACTTTGAAATTTGATCCAATGGTTACAATTATTAACACTTTTAGAAGGGTCTCTTATGTGTAGCCGTTGGATCAAATTTTAAGGATCCGGATCTCTGGATCCTTAGGATTTGGTGGGGTGAGATCCAGCTGGGATCTCTGTCCGATCAGATGAAGTTGTAGTTTTTAAGCTGCTACGAATTGTGCAGGAGTGGGGATATTTTTGAATTCCTTGTTGAAATAATTTGATTGCTGAGAGCTTGAGGCAAAAAAGGATTTGTAGTTTCTAACCTTACATGTTAGTCGCGGGAATTAAATTCTAGTCTACGGAAGAAATACTTTAAAATAATTTGTTATATTATTCATCCTCTTAGGTTTACAATATATAGAGACATACACCTTATTCTACACGGCCCCAATAACATTTACAATTAAGACATAAATCAACATATATTGCAACGGTGAGTCTTGTATAAATATGTATAAGTTTTTGTCCAACTTTTTATTTTACTTTATACAAAAAGTCACGTAACGGTGTATGTGGATCATGTAAGTAATTTTCGATTCCAAAACTCAATTAGGAACTTGTGGTGATCCGATTATTAAATTGGTAGGAGTGCTAAGATAAAAGTTAATGGATAAATCAATGTTAAACTTTATAAGCCAAGTAGAAGTAGGAAAGGTGGATGTGTTGCAGTCGATTGAAATTATGGTAATCATTAGCTTTCTTGATTTTACTAAAACAGGAGAATTTATTTCATTTCTTGACTTTCTGCGTGTTTATTAACACAAATAAAATAAAACAAATGCAAATTCGACGTTAAAATCTATAATCCTGTTCTTAAAAAGGCAAGAATCAAATCAACCAAAGTAAGCTAGTTGATCCAACAGATAGGGAGACAACTTTGGAACCTTTCATGTTGATGCGTCAAACTAGTCGAATAAACATATCTCAAGCTTGGTGGGGCACCGAAATTGCCAACAATGACAAAAAGGTTTAGATAAGAAACAAGATTGGATTATGTAATGTTGGATTGTCGATGAAATTCTTCTCTCCTAAATAGTTTCGTAGTTAATTTGTCTACGTAAAGCATACATGTGCAACGAGTTGTAAACTTTGACATTTCAAAGCCTTGTGTAGATGCGGGAGTACATAACTTCTTGTTAAATCTTGTATTAACACGTCGAAGTTAACCATGACAAATTTTTCATGGTGATATTAACTCTAATTGTTTCTTATTTATGTTGGTATGTGAGTTTGGATAATGTAATGACTAATCTCAACTCATTAACTTTGTACTTGATTTGAGTCAAGTTGTGATATTGTTGAAAAAAAAAAAAAAAACAAAGCAATATTATAAACTATTCATCTATTAAATTAGAGATCCAACTCAATGGTATTACTAACTGAAAAAAAAGTTGAGATTTTACCGTAAAATTAGTGGTAGAGTCATCCTAAAGCTAGAGTAGGCTCGTGCCCATCCTGAAATTGTTTTTGGGTTTGGTACCATTAATCAAATTTATAATACCACTATAGATTTGAAATTGTAATCGTATTGGTTAGTCAAATTAACTTCAATCCAACAAATACAAAGCCTTCAATTTTTTTACATCTAACTTCAATTTTTTACATCTAAGATTCCAAACTATAGTTCTATAATAACATTAGTTAATCATATTCTCCGTTTCTTGCCTATAGACAAATTTTTTATTTTATTTTATCTTTGTTTACAGACTATGATTTTGGTTAGTTTCTCATTTCCCTCTATTATATTATCTATGAAATCAAGAAGAGAAAAAGATTTCATGTGTCCAAATTAGCACAAAGAAACGCCTTCAAATTCTCTTATGCCTAATGTTTTCACGAAAATGTTCTCTTGGTCAATGGTCACCATGAAAAAAGAAATGTATAATCACTCACTTTTGAATTTGATATCAAGAGTGAAGAATAAATGGATGTGCTTTGAATGTTTTATTTTCAACTATTGATATAGTTTCCACTTAGTACTAAGGTTTAATGGTATTCCTCTTCACTTGTAAGTGAGAGGTCTTAGGTTCGATTCTCGCTAAAAGCAAATTTGAACCACAACCGTTGTGAGGCTAAGTTTACCCCCTCCCCAAGAAAAAATGCGTGGTCACTCACCTTTGAATTTGATACCAAGGTGACCTAAAGAACATGACAATTTCTATATATATTACATCCATTTTAGTTTAGTGCCCTTCCTAACATAGATTTCTGGCTCTACCATTGCATAAAATAAATTGGCAAAATAGGAAATAGCCCAACCCTTATAAGCCCTTATAAGGCTTTTATTTTACCAATGTAAGACTCTTTTACGTTCACATCCTCACACACACTAATTGCTTTGAGCCATCTTTACTCAATGGTACTCGTTTTATATAAGATTTAATTGTTACAAATATCCTTTAGAACTCTATATGCAAGATTGGACTGTTAATTTTCCGAAAATTGCAAAACGGCAACTAATTAACAAGCAAATGTTTTCTTCCAAAACTATCATGCGACAAACCAAATGAAAATATGAAAATTTTATTTGAACCCATAACTTTTATGTCTACCATCAACTTACTTTTTAGACTCATATTTTTATTTTTTATCTATCAATATCTCTTAACCATCATGGGGGTGAATTCCATACCCGTATTTCAGACGGCATGTATTGAGTTCGATTTTTAGCGCTGATGAATCATACCATGGTAGCCAGGGGAAGGTCGAAATGGCTATGTGAGTTTTCTCGACCCCTGAAAGAGTGAACTGTCGTGACGAAGCTACTAGCTTGTCCCATTTTTCAAAAGAAAAAAGGAAAAAAAAAAAAAAAAAATCCTTACACCCAACTTTAGTTCCTAAACTACCCTCACTCAACTTAATTTTCTAACTTTACAACTTTTTTTTCTTCTTTAAAGTTTGTTGAAGTTCATCCTCAAAAACAAAAAATACAAACAGGAAATACGAAGGGAGGGAAGAAAAGGGGATGGCAAGCTTTGGATTATTTGATTCCCACAAATATCAATTATCAACATCCTATGTCCTTTTTATAATAAAGAACCCTAAAACGAATCAGATTATCCATGAAAAATGAACAAAAACAAAATCATGAGTACAATATTGTTTTGAGCCACACAATGCTTTTTTGGGTTGAATTCCTTGTGAAAAGCACACAATGCTTCGGCTTTGCCGACGAAGATGATTGAAAGCTCTACCCTCTAGTCGGCAGGAAAGGAGGAGAGTGGGGCTCACCGTCTGGTTGGGTGGGGACCGTGGGGTGGGCGTGGAGGTGTTGATGAATTATTATTTTTTATTTTAAACTTTTACATTATTTTCAACTCTTAGGTTAAAATCTAAAATTTTTAATCCATAAAATTTAAGTTTTTAACATAGAAACAGATTTTTTTCCTTCAAAATTTTTAGTTCAAGATTATTAAAGAATGAATTTAGGATAATTTTTTTCTTCAAGTAACTTTTTTAAAAATTAAAAATAAATTATGTAGACTATTCTAATTTAATTTTATGAACATTTTAACCTAAAAATATTCAGATTTGATAAATATTGAAAAATCACTAAACAGATACCATGAAACTCGTGGAACACTACGAAAGAATATGAAACATATAAAATAATAATTTTTTAATTATTTTAGTTGTTGGATTTAAATTTAGACTGTTAGATTTTTTTTTTACTGTTGAATTTGATCAGATTAGATCTTAATCATTGGATTTAATGAATTTATAAACATAAAACTAAAAAAAATATACATATATATGGTGGGGCAGCCCCACTAACTCAGGGGAGGGGAATCCTGTGCTAAATTTATCCTAGAAATGAGTTTTAAGTTTTAACTCACATTTGCCCAAGGGTTGAGGTAAGTTCGGGTAAGTGTAAAATCTAAAATTTGAGTTTTATTCCAAGAGTTGGAGTATGTCTTATCTTTCTAGCCTAGGAAAAAAATATAGATTGAATTATTTATTTATTTATTTATTTTTTACAAATTATATTATCTACACTAAAGGGTAGGGTTTAATCTCACAAAGGTTAACAATAATATGATTCAAATTCTCTCTAGACGAAAATAGAACATAAAACTTTTCTTTTCTTTTGTTTTTAAACAAACAATATTACCTATACTAAGGGGAAAATGTTTGACTTTGTCTCATAATGAACTAGTAATAATATGATTTAAATTTATCTTTAATGAAAATCAAATTTAAAATCCCACACCTATAAATGAACAAGAATACAAAAAAAAAAAAAAAAAATCCCACTGACCCATAGTAAAATCTGTCGCACATATATTCTCATATTTATCCACCCCACGATACACATGGATAGTGTTTTTGACTCATCAAGTATACTTGTTCTTTGTCTCTCTCTCTCGCTCTCTCTCTCTCTCTCTCTGTATCTCTCTCCTCTGCTCTGCGAAAGAGAAGAAGAAGCAAATAAATTCAGACACGAAACCAAACTCTAAATCCTCGCGCAGACCCACAACCCACCCACCACACCCACTTCTCTGTTTTCGGGTCACGTGATCCGGATCCTCCGATCTGACCAACCCAACTCGCCCGATCCGATTCCATTTTCCGCATTACCGATGACTCGGAGGTGCTCGCATTGCAGCCACAATGGCCACAACTCCCGGACGTGTCCGAACCGAGGGGTCAAGCTCTTCGGCGTTCGCTTGACCGACGGCTCCATCAGGAAGAGCGCTAGTATGGGCAATCTGACCCACTATGCGGGGTCGGGTTCGGGTCTCCTCCCCAACAATCCGGATTCTCCTGGCGACACCACCAACGACCATGCTGCTGCCGACGGCTACGCCTCTGAGGACTGCGTGCCCGGATCGTCTTCGAGCCGCGAACGCAAAAAAGGTTGTGTTTTTTTACTTTTTATTTTCATTTTTTAATCCGTAATCTTTGAATATATCACTTTTTTTGGCTTAATTTTAGATTTTGAATAATTTGGGTTTGTGCTTTTATGCTTGGATTTCTTATTTGATATGTGTTTTGGTTAATTATATGGGGTTTAGCGGTGGAATTGAATTAGTTTAAACATAAAAAGGTTATGCTTTTCGGGGAAGTATTTGATTACGATTCTGTATAATTATGTTCGATTAATGTTATTTTTGGTATCACTGTAATTGTAGTTTTGGAGTTTACTGTTTTATTATTACTGTTTAAATTAGCAAAAATGGATTATTCTTTTTGCTAATAATATTGTTGGGTGTTTGCATAAGTAGCTCTCTGAATTTTGGTTCTCTAGAGGCGGCGAAAGGCCGGCGAAGCCATTCCAGTTCTGGTAGGCGAAGCTACTTATGGTAGTTAGTTAAGTTATATGCAAGTTTGCAGCACGAACAGCGACAGAAACCGAAGGCTTTTAAGAAGTTCTCCCAACTGCGAGGGTGCTACCATTGCCATATTTATAGTCATTAAGCTTAAGGGCTATAGATACATTGAATTTCCTTACGCGGATATTTTGGTTTCATTTAGTAGAATGCCTGGTTAAATCATCTCATAGGTCACCCTCATTCAGTATGAGAGGTCACTTGATATGCAATAGAGGCATTGTTAACTTTCAGGTTTACTGCAATATCCTTTCCGGGATGTTCGGCCATGTGCTCTAAACCACCATTTGATTGTTCATACCGTTATTTATTTACCCTTCTTCTGTTCTTTTTTGTATGAAGATGATCTGTTTATAACACAAGAATTGTTGATAGTAGTTCTCAAAGTTATATGTTTACAAGAGAACCAAAGGATCATATTTAAGAAGTTGAACTAGGTTTTCCCTTTTGTCTTGACTGATTTTGTTTTTCCTTTTTCTACTTGTAGGCACTCCATGGACTGAAGAGGAACATAGGATGTTTTTACTCGGACTGCAGAAGCTTGGTAAAGGTGATTGGCGTGGAATCGCTCGCAATTATGTCATATCAAGAACACCTACTCAAGTGGCTAGCCATGCTCAGAAATATTTTATTAGGCAGACTAATGTGTCAAGGAGGAAAAGACGTTCCAGCCTCTTTGATATTGTAGCAGATGATGTAAGTATCTTTTCCGTCTTGCATAACCAGTACGTACATGTGTTTCATACTCAAGCGCGCAATATGAATCATTTACTGCTTTGAGCTTCTTCCGTCCTATGGTTAACACTGTATGGTGTGCACACCAATTTGTGTTGACTGTTTATTTTGATTTGTTAAAAGGTCATGTCCATTGCATGTGTAGAAACAACCTATACTTCTCTCTTGAGTCTCTTGATAGTTGAGTGCAGTATTTGTCTGGTTTAAACAAGGTCCATAGTTTAATTAATTTTCGCATGGCATAATTCTCTCACTTTTTTGTTGATACAATATTTACGTATGCTATCTTGATAAATTTTCTGCAGTCAGTTGAAACCCAAATGGAACCACTGGACTTCTTACATGGTAACTATCCAGAAGCTGAAACTCAAGGCAACAATCCATTGCCTGCTCCTCCGCCTTTGGATAAAGAATGCGAATCAATGGACTCCACCAACTCAGATGGAGAACAGGCCGCTCCAAATCCCGATAGCTCAGAGTCATATTACCCAATGGTATATCCTGCGTATTTCTCCCCTTTCCCAATTCCTTATCCCTTGTGGCCTGGATACACTACTGAGCCCACTATGATGGATAAACATGAGGTTCTGAAGCCAACGGCAATACATTCAAAAAGCCCGATAAATGTTGATGAGCTAGTAGGCATGTCAAAATTGAGTTTAGGGGAGCCTCTAGGTCATTCTGGTCCGTCCTCGCTTACGCTTAAAATGGTTGAAGGGTCGTCTAGGCAGTCTGCTTTCCATGCAAATCCGGGTTCCGGCAGTTCTAGCATCGGTTCAGGTGGCAGTCCTATCCATGCAGTTTAGAGGGCCGCCGTGCATTGGGATTTCACAGGTTAATGTTAATACAAGACTAGAAATGTGCAGTCCGGTTTGGATTTGAGTTATATCTCTGTGGGTTTACCTTAAAATCTTGTCAAAATTAATGAAATCTTTAGCATATTGTATTTTTGTCTTAATGTTGATTATGTTGACATTCTAGAGTTAAGCAACCCTTACCTATATAATAGGTTTTCACTTATAAATTTGAATATATTTTAAATATGTGGAGATTTTTAGTTCATTCAAGTTCGACACTGTGGCCGAGTCTTGCAGTGTAGGTTTGTAACTAAGCAGGGTATTGATGTAATTGGATATATGGATGAATTAAGGGAAATTTTGGAAAATAGCCAAACTTTTGACCACAAATTGAATTTTAACCAACTATTATAAATATTTATAATTCTAACCAAAACTTGACATGAGAATGTCATAATGCCCTTTCGTGGAGTTCACGGTTCCTTGTTCTCCGCCCTACCCATTTTCAAGTAAAAACCCTTCCCCAATTTTCTCATTTCCTTATTTTCCTTGCTTTTTATGCAATTGCTTTGGAAAATTATGAACAAAAGGCAAAACTGAGTTAAAACACAGTTACAGAGAAAGAAAATGGCTTGTCACTTGTGCTCTTCACCCTCATCATTCTTCCACAACCCCCAAACTCCCTCCCGCTCTCTCCCTTCTTCTTCCCCAACTAATTTCCGACTCAGAAGCTCTACAATTAACACCCCCAGACTTAGTTTTCCTTCGCTGCAATTTTAGTCGAGAACCTCTAAAGCAAATACACCATGTTTATTTTCAAAACCCATATTTTACTTCAAAGAGACCGGGCACGGTTGGCTGCTGCTGCTGAATAAGTAGTCACAGACGAGCAAATGATCATTAGAAAACATGACTGTAGTTGCATCACGTTGTATAAGAAAAGCATACAATTGGAAAATTTAAAGACAATATCTTGGCGGGGGCAGGGGCCGGAGAGGAGGAAGGCAGTTCTTTGGCCCTGGGTAAGTTAAAACCATCCAAGCTGCGAGGGCGCCCAACGGACAATACCAATTCGTACAATAACTCCAAATAACACCCCCAAGACTCAGTATCCTTCACTGCAATTTCAGTCACAAACCTTTATGCAAATACACCATGTTTCTTTGCAAGACCCAGTCGCAGATGCAGCACAGCACTCTAAAGCTCCAGAAATTGAAAATTTTCAGAGCTCCGTTGGAAATTCCGGCTCTATACGAAAAGCTAGATTTGGGTCAGCAGCCTTTAATGGTTGACAGCCTCACAAATGGTGCCACCTCTAGCAAAGCAAATGGGTGTGAACTACACACTAGAGGGCATTATAGTATTTTTATGTCAATTTTTGGTTAGAATTGTAAAAATTTATAATGATTGGTTAAAATTCTATTCATAGTCAAAATCTTGACTATTTTTCCAAATATCCCAATTGAATTAAGTCAAGAGGGTGAGAGATCATTATCATCTGATGCTGATGTCACATTAGGCATGCTCTAGGAACTCGACTTAGTGGATCATACCCACCTCTGATAGGTGCGTAGCAAATTAGAACTAAGTACGTTCATGAATCAAATTTAACGAGTAAAAGTTAATGAATCAAATTTAAATGGGTGAAAGTTTAGGGTTTTTTTGTTTGTTTTTGTTTTGAGTGCAACGATAAATTTTACACTAATGGGAGATGAGAGTTCAGCTAAGCCACACAATTGGCAACCTAATTTGATATTGTATTCGTCATTTACGAGATTTGAACATAAGACCGTCACTTACAAGTAAAGGGAAATATCATCAAGCCATAGTACTGGGAAAGTTCATGAACCAATCGTGGGTTATGTTCCATCTAATTAGCATAGTTTGATACTGAGGTGATTCTGAAAAAAGTGGTAATAAAAAAAAAATGTTTGGTAAACATTCAGCTTCAGTTTTTTTTCACAGCTTTGGGTGAAAAAAAGCCAAAAACACAAAGCTGCAAAACCCAGTTTTTTTTCACATCTGTTTTCCATAAAAGTTTATCAAACACTATAATATTGTTTTTTTTTTCTTTCTAAAAGCACTTTTACAAAATAGTTTACTAAACACTCTGCTGCTTTATTTCACCAGTTACTTATTCTCACAGCATAATAAAAACAATTTTTTTAAGTACAGCAATAACAAATCAGCCCTTAAACTGACTAAAAATCTGAGAGAGTAACCAATGGTGCATGTTTTGTTAAATACAAGAACATCAATAAACAAATGCGGAAAATCTCTCTTTGGGTGTCACAATGCTTCACCAAATTGGGAAGTAGCGGCAGATGTGCCAGATCCAATTCGGCCTCCAAGAAACTGAAGAACCAATCTCCAATTTGGTAGGTAGTAGTTGCAGAAAGGCGGCCATGAATCTCTTCACCAGAAACAGACCCATAACGAGACCATGGCCTCTCAGAAAACACTACCCCCTCCTCTACCTGACCCTCCTCTTCCCCCGCCTCTTCCTCTCCTACTTCTTCTCTCTCACTTCCGATTCCCTCTTCCTCAAGACCTCACTTTCTACTTCCAAAATGCCCCTCCCTCGGAGGAGAGAAGTTCCTCTGGTACGCTCCCCACAGTGGCTTCAGCAACCAGCTTTCCGAGTTTAAGAACGCCCTTCTCATGCCCGCCATTCTGAACCGGACCTTGCTCGTCCCTCCGGTTCTCGATCACCACGCCGTTGCTCTCGGTAGTTGCCCAAAGTTTTGGGTTTTGAGTCCCATTGAGATCAGGATTTCGGTTTGGAATCACACGGTTGAGCTCATTCCGAGTGGGAGGTACGTGGGTTTTCCTCTGTTGACCTAATTTGGGGAAAAATTGTTGAATTTTGGTGGAATTGGAATGTGGGTTTAATTGGGTTTCCTTTTGTTTCTAAGTTAATTGCACCAAGTTGTGATTTTTGCTTGACCCATTTGTCTGGTTTGTGCTTGAATTTCCATGTGGGTTATTGGGTTTGTTCTAGTTTCCATGTTAATGGTTAAGCAGAGATTATTGGGACTCAAAATATAATGTAATCATTTGATATACAATGTCTGCAAGCTTCTATTGATTTGTTAAATAATAAAACTATGCTTCTCGCTTGTTTCAGGAATGTTTCCATGGCTCACAATGTTGATATTTCATCATTAGTTTCTTCTTCGTTAGTTCGAGTAGTAGATTTCAGGGTTTTTATTTCCTCATGGTGCAGTGTGAATGTAGATTTTGCTTGCTACAATGAGTTGGCTGCACATGCCTCTGTGCTTTATAGACTAAAGCAATGTGAGTCTCTGCTATCTGGGATGGATGGGGATGCAAAGTGTTTATATGCTGTTAATGAAGACTGCAGAACTACCGTGTGGACGTACCAAAATGGTAATGAGGACGGGGCATTGGATTCTTTCCAGCCGATGAACAACTTAAGAAGAAAAAGAAAATTTCATATATTAGAAAATGCCGTGATGTATATAATGCTTTTGGACCCGGTTCTGAAGCTGAATCGGCTACTCTGCTGGCATTTGGGAGCCTTTTCACTGTACCTTACAAAGGTTCGGAGCTACACATTAGTATCCATGAAGCTCCGAGTGATCGAAGGATACAAACTCTGATTGACAAGATTGGATTCCTTCCTTTTAAACCGGAAATCATAAGTGCAGGAAAGAAGTTTGCTCATGATATTAGAAGGGCTCCTTTTCTTTGTGCACAGGTCAGATTGCTAGATGGACAGTTCAAGAACCATTGGAAGGCTACTTTTTCGAAGCTAAAACAAACTTTGGATGGTTTGACACAGAGCTCTCTTCCTTTTCCTATTTTTATGATGACTAATCTTCCTGAAAGTAACTGGACAGGAACTTATTTGGGGGAATTGGTTAAAGATTCGCATCAGTTTTAACTGTTTTTCCTGAAAGAAAAAGACAAGTTGATAATACAAACTGGCAAAAGAATTGTGGATGCAAGTCATGGCATGAAGTTTGGGACCTTTCTGAAGAATCATGATCGGACTGGTCAGGTTAAGAAGGGTTGCCCTCCAGGATTACCTGATGTTCTTCTATATATAGAGAAAAATATTTGTAGTTGTACTTCTCTTGGATTTGTTGGGACTGCAGGGTCAACTATTGCAGAAATTATAGAGTCGATGAGGAAGTTTGGTGCATGTTATAGCTAATTTCTTATTGTGAAATCCCTCACAACATGAAATTCTAATTTAATCAAGCTTTTCCTTTATACAAAAGCAATTATGGTTCAGAAGCATGCCGGAAACTGGTCCTTTTCTTCCACCATGAATGCTTGAATTCTGAGCATGTACCTGAGTCACAACTTAACGACACCAGCAGGCTGGCTCGACAGTCTAGGCAGGGTGCTGTGGACAGCAAGGGATTTGTGTTGAACAAGGTGGAATTCAGAAACAGTTGCATTCTTGGTGAAGGTAATACATATCTCATGCTCCGGTTTCTCATCAAGATTTGAGAAGCAATTTTGCAATCATCACGTTCACATCTTTAATAGTTCAGTTTTGAGTCTTGACTTGATAATGTTCTTCTTTGGCTTGTCGATTGGTGCATGATGGTTCTTTGAGTCCAATTTTTGGTGATGCCATTGATTATAAAGACTGTTTAGATGCATATTTGATTCTCTAATTCAATTTAAATTTTTTATATGAACCTGCTGTAATGTATAAATTTCTTGTTAACAGTATTGTAATCTGTATATCAATTCCAAGGTGCTTAAAAACGGTTCTTCATTTCTTCTCTCACTTCAGTTATTTTATTTATTTTACTGTTTTTTATTTACATTAGCTAAACTTGGCTGGCGGAATATAGAAAGTGGACTGTTGCTGCAACCCAACCATCCTCCATTCGATTACTTCGTTGGCAGCCTCCTGCTTCTGGGTGGATAAAATGCAATTTTGATGCTGCATGGGATGAAAATGGTTCAATTGGAGGTTTTGGCTTGTTATTTCGTGATGGGGAGGGTGGCTTTCTAGCGGCGCAGGTGGGTAGGGAGGCAGGAGTGCGATCTGCACTACATGCGGAAGCTGCTGCTGCAAGGGCAGCAGCATTGTTCTTGCGCAGGTGGAGTATGGAGCAAGTCCAGGTGGAAGGGGATGCGTTATTGGTGACTTCCGCAATTCAGAATGCAGGTGCAGCATATAGTGGTCATTACGGGCATTTATTCGAAGATACCAGGAAGCTACTAAAAGAGTTCAGACAATGGAAAATTACGTTTGGTTGAAAAGAGACGAATAAGGTGGCTCACCGTCTTGCGAGGTTTAGTCTAAATTTAGATCACCCAGTCTCTTGGTTCAAAGAGCCCCATGTAATTTCTTAATTATTATTGGAGGATAGTATTAATAGTTAATTGGTGCGGGACACTTTTTTTCCCTTCGATAGGGTTGAAAGCCTTGACAAGGTTTTTATTGAGGCCCACTTTAAGCATCCTGTTCAACGAATATCATACTTTCTTCATAAAAAAGTTGTTGCTTGGTATTAATAGTATTAGCTACGACTGACACTAGTACTACGATTTAGTGATATTCCTTTACGTGAGGGTTATTAGGTTCAATTCTTGCTAAAGCCGAAGTTGAACCATATTATTATGACAAGCCCATTATAAAGTTTAACCCATTCCCTCACCCTCTCTTAGTGTAGATACTATCATAAGTTAAAAAAAAAAAAAATAGTATTAGTTACGACTACAAAAAAGATAACATCCCAAGGCTTATTGGACCAAAACTTCTCGTTAACAACATATCTGCTTATGACTAAAGCTTGACCAAAATCCTTGACCTTGACCAAACTTAATTAAGTAGTTTTGGTGAAACTTTCAAAATATGGACAAAATACTTCTTGGAAGCCGTTTGATTTCATAAATTAGAAAGTTGAAAATGCAGTACCTATTTACTTGATTATGCTTTTGCCATGGAGAGGGGGAAATTAATTTGCTTTTCTCAAACATTGAGAAGGCACTTATTTCATCATGACTTAACTAATATTAAATCTTACTCTATCTTCTTTTAACCATTGTTTTTGTAGGGCGCTGTGAGCATTCAGCCTTATCATTTGAGAGAAGTATTTTCGCCTCATGTGGATATAAGATCTCGTTCAATCGGCTGAATAGGGTCGGATTGGAATCTTGATATGTCATATGAACTTCGTCGTTCTAGCATTGAGTCCCATTGAGCGTGCTAAAATGCTACTTAGCCAACGTGGTGCACAGGTCAAATAGTTGATGAGCTAACTACGTCATCTTGGTGAACAGGGGCTTGCCAACTTGCCACCGAGCTTTGTCAGTGAGTAAAATGAATGTGGTGATGGTGTTGAATACGTTGCTGACTTCTATATTTGAGCAATCACGGCCGATGAAGGAACTTGTCTCGGCCTTTGAGTTCTAGAACCTGAAGACAAGGTTGCTTAATCCATTGTGAAGTTCAGAATCCCCTGCATTGAGTGTGGTTGCCTCAACTCAGTGCCAAACTATATGAACACAAGTACTCGAAGGAGATACGTGTCTTGATTGTAAACGTGGTTTAGCCGTCAAAATGCCAAACTCTGAAATGTAATTGAGAATATCCAATCTAGAAGGCTTGGCTTTCAATATGCTGAACATTAGGTAACTTGGTAACACTTCAATTCGTCGAGAGGCTAATGAGATGACTTTTTCCGACAAAGACTCCAAGACTTCTTGTTGGTAGAGACTTGGATAAATAGTTAGCTGAACTTGAAGCATTGCTGTTACTCTAAATTGAAGGTGCTCCTCGGTCACCTGACTCTACGGCTCTAATGTTGTTAATCTAAACTGAAGGTGTCTTTGATTATCAACACAGTACTATTAATCCAAACTGAACATGCGTTGAAGAAGTTAAGAAGGTTAGTGTTTTGTCAAATACCACCATTCGTCTTCACGGCCGCACTTTGCTCCATTTACTGCAAGCGTTACATTGCAAATGGAATCCAATTTGCTACCTATCCTACGCATGCATGAAGACCATCATGACCAATTCACCATCTAATCATGTTAATCTTCCCTTTTTGCTAATTTCCACGTGCTCTAGACTATCTTTCCATCACAAAGGCATAGTCTTCCGTCAATGTCCTTTCAAACTTGTTTTTGTTTTACCTGACCACTTATCCCTAAAAAGGACCATTGTGGTTTGACCTTTTGAATTATCACTTCAGTTGAAACTGATATTTTAAACTATTTTTTTGGTCAATTAACCTAATGAACTATTTAAAATCAATCAATTAACCTCTTGCCATTAGATTGTGTAATCAATTTTGTCAAATTCAAGGGTAAATTAGTCATTTCATTGTCAATTGTTACTTGTCAACTCTAATCACCAATAAAATTTTGACACATGGATACATAATAATTAAAAAAACATATAGCATAATGTGAAAACATAAAAAAAACCAAACATTTACATAATGGATCATCTCACATTGTCATTACACATTATTTGTTTTCAAATGTCATAAGTTCATTGGTGGTTATAGTTGACAAGTAAGAATTGATGAAAGAAAGACTAATTTTCCTTTGAATTTGACGAAATTATAGATAAAATCTACTGATAAGGAATCAATTGGTTGATTTTAAATAGTTCCGGAGGATAACTTGCCAAAAAGAAAACTATCACCTTATCAAACCATCGAATGGGTTCGCATGGATTTGACCAGAAGGAAAAATCCAAGTTCACATGGACTATTACTCATCATCACCGCCATCCAAACCCACGTGCAGCTTTTATTTTAAAACAGAAGCCGGATTAGCAGTTGGCTAAAGATAAGCCATGCAAACCCATTAGTCCATTGAATACCATGTCTTGTCTCCAATTCAATTCAATGTCTCCATGCTCATAAAATATTTTCACAAGATAATTACTTAAAAAATCAATATTACTATCCAGGAAAATGTTAAAATCCAACGGCCTCAATTAAATAGGCCTATGATGCAAAATCAGGTATAAATAGTTCTTTGTTCGAAAATTTTTCATCATGTAAATTATTATAATAGTTTGGAACTCTCATCCTCTTTTAATAATAATTGTTGGGGTAAAAAAATGTCACACATCAATCCAACCAAGTCTCAAGGCCCAATTGTCATGCAAAGTCTACATTCAAGTCCAAACACATGCCAAGGCAGGGGATCAACAAGGAACATGTTTGAGAGCCCAAAGACTACGGGCCTATATGAAATCGGGATCATGGAAGACTTCGGGTTGCTTGAGAGCCCAAAGATCCAGGTCGATACCCTTTGTATTTCATGTAGGCATCATTGAGAGAAAATTAGCCTAGTTTACCTTTTTCCCTAACAGGCCAACTCCCTTATGGCACGTTTACGTATCCGTAATTGGAATCAATTTACGGAATTGGATTCCGATTACGACATACACCTTTGTTTACGTAATCTTGAGGAATCAAAATACATGTGGAGTCCACACGCATTAAGGAATCCAACTCCTAATTTGGAGGAATTGGACTCCTTACATAAGGGAGGTATTTCAATTCCTTGTGACTTGAGGAATCCGAAATGGATTTTATTTACCAATTATGCCCTCACTTTTTTCTAATTATCCCAACATTACCCTTCATTTGACACTCATTATGCCATCTTTTAATAAATAAATAAAACCTATTTATATATTTTTATATAGATGAATTTTATTATATAAATTTAATTAAGAATTTAATTAAATTAATTAGTGTGAAAATAATTTATTTATGTAAGGGCAATATAGTAATCAATTGAGTTTTCATTCCGATTGAAGTGAATTAGTAAACAACTTATATGGACTTAACATCATTCCTACTCTGATTCCAGACAATTTTAGTAAACAACTTCAACAAGAATCTGATTCTGATTCCACCTCATTTCAATTCCTTCTCAATCCAATTCCTCCTCAATTCAATTCCTTTCAATTTGATTACAGATTAGTAAACGCGCCCTTAGTTAGGATTAAACTAGATTCCTGCATTAAATGCATGATATGCCCAGCAAGTCAGGCATTTAATGCTGACTTTCCCTTCCCAGTCTACACAGACAGCCAACACGTAAAAGCTGACAGGCATGCTACTAGAATTAATGTTTGTGGAAGGCTACCCTGGGAAAGGTGCTTTTCGGGAAGAAGCAAACTGCAGGTCTTAACAGTGCAACTATCTTACACCAAAATAGGAATAGTAGAAGAGTTAGGGAGAAATGAGGGGAAGACCAAGCCACAAAGGGAGGTCCTCTTAAAGCCTATAGAGAAATCCTTCACTTACATAAAGAGGAGCAAGCCGTTAGAGGGGGGAATATTCAGATGCACACAGAGGGAGAAATAGAGAAAACATAGTAAGAGGGAACCACCTAGGAAAAAGCCCATAGAAGCATACTCCAAGTCTCAGGCATCACCATCCATGCAACCTTACTAATTCCCACAACCTTCCATCAAACATCTTAACCATTAGAAGCTTACTATCACCCTAGGAAAACCCAAATCATGCAGCTAAGAATGCTGTGCAACCATGCAAACCTTCTTTCTCATGTAAACTAATAATCTTCTAGCTTCCACATCACGCTTCACTTGAGCAAGTCATCTTGATCTTTCATGTTATCTTTGAGTTGTTGATGTTACCGGGGTATTTCCAAAGACAAAGTCCACCTCGAACCCGCACCAAGGGAGACAAGAGGACATTCTCAAATACTAAGTCCACCTCGACCTAAAAGTCCCCTAACATAAATTGGCGACTCCATTGGGGACATGTTGCAATCTTCATTCAATGGCTCCAAGATCCAGAAGAAACACTACTAGGAGTGGCAGTGCTTGAAACATAGGCGAGGCTGCTTCCTGACTTGACGAGTCTCAACGCGTAGGCCAGCATCGGGAAAGCCAGGAAAACCTAGACGAATATGACATGCCAGACATTCATGCCTTGGGTGAAGCCCAAAAAGAAAGTGCTAGGTCTGTGAAAGAGTTGAAAAACTCAATCCCAAAGCTAAGTGAGAAGGCCAGTAACAAGGACTGCACGCCCAAGGAAAAGGCTTCTTAGGATGAGTTAATTGTTGCTGCTGGCAAAGGTCTTGAGAAAACACCATTATTTGTCACTTAGGAAGACGTCATAGCCATGATCGAAAATGAGCTGCACAGGAGTTCGGAGGATTGGAAATATGTTCCTGAGCAACCATATCCAACCAGCGTTCTCCACATGCCATATCCTAAGGGATACAAGACTCCTAACCTTGTTCACTTTGACGGAAGGAAGGGTAGCCCTAAGGAACATATAAGCCATTTCATTGACGCTTTGGGTCCTCATTCATTGACGCTTTGGGTTCTCATGCTGGCAATTGCAACCTACGTCTTAGGGAGTTCTCGAAAAGCCTAACTGATCGTGCCTATACTTGGTACACCACCCTCGCACCAAGTTCCATCCTGACCTGGGAAGAGCTGGCAGGCAAGTTCTGTAAAAAATACTTCTAGCATAAGGAAAGGGTCACAACAACTCAACTCAACAATAAACGCCAAAAACACAGGGAAGATCCAGTGACTTTTGTCAAATGTTTTTGGGACCTCGCCCTTGACTGTTATGACGAGAAGGACGAGGAAGCTCTTATGGAGACCTGTATCAACAACATTATAGCTGACTACAGGGTGCACTTGGAAAACATCGGTACCATCTAGTTCTCGAGGCTCCTAGAAGAAGTATGGAATACCAGCTTATCAGTCAAGCCTTCCACGGGGAAATCCTGGAGGACTGAGAAGAATGAAGCTATCCTTCACTACAACTCATAGAAAAAGAAGGAAAGTGAGAGTGATAAGGAAACCTATCCTCCACTAGCATGCAGTGATGAGGAATTCTAAGCCATCCTCGATACCATGCTCGCAGATAGGGCTATTAAGCTGCCGTGACCGTATAAAACCCTTTCCAAGGGAAGATAGAAAGGATCCCAGGTACTGTCGCTACCATTAGTATGTGAGACATCCCACTATTGTATGCCAAGCTTTGCAAAAAATTCTCCATGAAAAATTCTATGAACGAATGATAGAGCTGCCATGCATGATGCAAGCCATAGACACTGACCATCTGCTAAAGCGTCGAGAAAAAGAGATAGTAGTTGTCGTCGTATGCTCCGGAGATGACGATGTCTACCAACCATGGATGAAAGACCCCAAGCCATCGCAAGCCATTTGGGAACCTTATTGGAACATGGAGAAGGCTTACTAGTGCAAATACTCCAAGTCACAGAGCTATGATACTCTATGGCCTCAAGCTGAAGGATGGGGAGATGAGGATGCAAATCTCATGGATTTTGCCTTGAGCCTAAGTGACGAGGTCTTCACCATCGACATACTAGAAGAACACAACGAGGAAGCCTCGGAAGGGCAACTGTTTAGCCAAGAAATGATGGCTGTGACTTTGTACAGCCTTTCTGACATGGAAGCTGACACGGTTGAGCGTTAGCTTTCCCAAGGGCAAGGGCCTATTGAAGCGCAGGTACTCTAGGAAAATCTGAAATTCAAATCCCTTTTCGACCAGCAAGGACTGTCATGCAACTACCTTTTCAACTAAAGGAATGTCAAACTTCACAGCCAATCCTGTTGTGCTAATCAATTAGTTTGCTATTTATCTTCATAACAAGCAATTGCATAATGAGTGTGAGGAAGCGCTTATGCCTGAAGAAAAGAATCACACTGCCTTGCTGGGAAAATTTGCTGGTTTTCTAGCTGAGAATGATAATGTCCCACATGGAGATGTTCCAAGTATAATGAGTGCATTCTTAATTTTCCTTAATGCTAGTAGTGAGCATGATTATTGGATTGTAAATTCAGGTACCATAGATCACATGACCAACCAAATTACTAACCTGCATGATTTTAAAAGATTGTCAAATTCATCTCAAGTGTCATTAGCCAATGGAAAAGGTGCTCCAGTTGTATGAAGGGAAAAATCAAATTGTTTCCATACTTTATTGAGTTTGTAGCTCTTTATGTTCCTTATTTTCCCTTTTAGTTGTTATCAGTTGTAACCATCACAAACTCTCTAAATTGCCTAGCCATTTTCTCCCTTCATAATGTTGTTTTTCAAGACATCACCACCAAGGGGAAAATTGGTAAAGGTTTCTTTTTGAATGGACTATATTATCTAGCTAACGACTTCAAGAAACCCAAGGTTTTTCAAGTTAGTTCCTGTGTATCTCAAGACCAACACTTTTGGCACCAAAGATTGGCATATCCTTATGAGAAAGTGATGTCTTTTTTGTTCCCAAAACTTTGTAAAGACAAGTTATAATGTGATGTATGTCACTCGTCTAAGTCTGCTAGGTTATTGTTTGATCACTCTATGTCTAGGGCTAGTAATCCTTTTGAAATCATTCACTCAGATATTTGGGGTCCAATCTTTGCGTCTTTTGATGGATATAAGTATTTTGTAACCTTTGTTGATGATTTTACAAGGATCACTTGGTTGTATCTTTTGAAATTCAAGAGTGAGATTACAAATGTCGTCCAAGATTTTCATAAACTTGTTGGTACTCAATTTTCATCTAGAACTCACATATTAAGGTCCAACAATGGCACTGAATATACGTCTCATAAGATGTCTCAATACCTAAGCACTCATGGAATCTTACATCAAACATCTTGTGTTGGCACACCACAACAAAATGAGGTTGCCGATATAAAAAATTGAGACCTTCTTGAGAAGACAAGGACTCTTATGTTTCATATGCATGTACCTAAAAAATTTCTGGTCATAAGGAGTGCTTACAACCACCTATCTTATTAATAGACTTCCCTGTAAAGTGCTAGTCTTTAAATCCACATATGAAGTATTGAAGGATAGAAGGTTGACCTTTCTCACTTAAGGGTGTTTGGTTCCACATGTTTTGTTCACACGCAATCACTTCACCATGACAAGCTTGATCCTAGAGCAACTAAGTGTGTTTTTATGGGTTATTCCTCTACCAAAAAAGGGTACAAATGCTACAATTTACACAATTTACTTGTTGTTTACTTGTTGCACTTGTGGAATTTTGGCTTGCCCTTGAACTAAGACTCTCAAAAATGGAGTTTATCACAATGTTTGCACAACTATTTAGTTTTGGGACCTTCAATGGTGTTACGATTGTAATTAGGTTTGGGGGTTTTGATAGCCCTTTCCTTCCCATTTCTTAAACTTTTCATCCACTACGGTTTCTGTTTGCTTGCACCAACTTGAGCAGAACAACATTGAGAGGTTGAAAAACTTTCTTAGTGGCAGTGTCAGCATACCTTTAAAGCCTTTGGTCCAAAGCTCTCAAGGATGCCATAACATCCTGCACACTAAGACTATCTTTGTCCTTTGTTTCTTCAACCACACTCACTTGAATCATAGGGTTTAGTTAAACTAATCAATAGCTTTTGGACAACTCTCTCATTTGGTAGTCCTTCACCATAGATTTTCATTTGATTTACAACATCAAACATCTAGAGAAATATTCTTTCAAAGGTTCATTTTCCCTCATTCTTGTATATTCGAAATATTTTCTAAGGGATTGAAGTTTTACCTTTATCACTTTGGTGTCGCCTCCGTATTCTTGTTATAGAACATCCCAAACATCTTTCATAGTTTCTTCATTTGCTATTCTAGGAAAAATGAGATATGAGACAATTTCTTGGATGATTCCAAGAGCTCTAGCATCATTCATCATGTTTTCCTTTAGTTTGGTAGCTTGTTTTTCTATGAGGTCATCCTCTAGAGCATCAACCTCCAACTCTGGTAGCTCATACCCATAATGAACTATAGCCCAAAGGTCATAGGACTTGAAGATAGTAGTCATCCTTATCCTCCAAAAATCATAGTTTTCCCCCATCAAATACAGGAGCCTTTAGCTCACTGTTGCTGGATCCCTTCATTTGTAGGCTTGATGTTTGATTCCTAGGGTTTCAAACACTATATGAGTGTTCCCAAGGATACCAAAAACGCATAGCAATGCCCAAAAATAAAGAAAGATCAGAAACTAAGGGTTTGAGGCCATGATGAACTTTGTTAGTTTAGTGTATTTTGATTTATTGTTTGATTGATTTCCAGGGATTTGGAAATGAACAGAGAAATAAGAAATGTTGTAGGTTTGTGATGGCTACAAGGTTGTGCAAATGCATGCATCAGCCATATATATATATATATATATATATATATATATATATATATATATATATATATATATATATAATGTTTGTAGGGTTTTGGTACATTGCCAACTTACAAACTTATCTCTAAATATGTTAAGAGATAAACTTGTACTAAGAAATGCACCTACCATTCTCCAAATTTAATCCTTGGTCATCATTGGGGGTTTAAGTGATCAAATCTGGAGTGTACACTTGTCACTCAATTACATAATCAAAAGTTTTAAACAAACTAGCCATTAGGATAAAAACCCTTGGTTCTTCTTATTCCTTCTTTGATTTTGCAGCAACACTTCACTTGCTGCCCTCGATTCTTGGAACCAGAATCAATTTAGGTTCCAACACTTACCTCCACCGTGCGGATGATTGATTAGGTTCATCACCACTCCTCGAACCTTGGGCCGCCACCCTAACCACCGACTTTGTCCAACCATATTTCATGGATTTGGCCGTCCCATTTTTCATCGACACTTGGAATCAATCCACTTCTCAACATGGGAAGGCAACTTTACTAGGCATCCTGCTGATGAGGGTTCTTCCAAAATTGTTGCACAAGTTCCCAGTGCTCGAACCAACTTGCCCTGGTTACATCTTGATGTTGTCTATTTTGGCCCCAATGTGCAAAGCACTAAAGTGACATGCAACATCCCAATGGAAATTGATGTCAAAGTTAAATTGATTTTCTTTTCTAGTGCTTGATGGATGAGGAGTTTTGCCGACAGTGAAAAGAGTGCGATAGGAAGTGGTGACGTTGGTGTTGACGGAGTGGCGAAGGAGACGACTAAAGAGGGTGGATGATGCCGCTCGAGCTCTCCAAAAAGTGATTTGGTTCACTTCTAGGGTTTTTCTTTTTCTCCTTTCTTTACTAAGATTTTTACCACCTACAAAAGTAAGGATCATAACACTTAAAAATAAGAAGATAATTATAGTATAGGCGGCTGAAGCAAAGTCTTTCTCCATAGGAATTGATATGAATATGTTGTATTTAAACCAATTGGCAGCTAACTATTTAAAACAAAATTGGAAAAGATATGTAATTGTGAATTTAAAAGATAAAACAAGAAAGTTAAAATAATTGAAATTTGGTTTTTGTAAAACACGGTAACAAAAAGAAAATAAAATAGTTTTAAAGAAAAATCAAATGTAAAAGGCACTAGGGTTTAGCCATTACCATTAACAATTCTACATAATTCTACCAATTACTTATGAATTACACATACATGTTTTGAAGGTTAGATTTTCCTAATGCATATTCCCTCATGATGTTCAACCAAGATTGTATATTTAAGATGCAATTCATATTGATGTTCAGATCAAATGTAAACGTGCAAGGCTTATTAAGCTTTATGAAAACCTTTTGAAAAACTATACAATCCCTAAGAGTGTAATGTTCACCTTAAGTGAAATTACAATTATCAATCACAAGAAACTCTCCTCAATTTTAGGGTGATGTTCCAATTGAAATTGCATCAAATTACTTGTCTAAATATCCTAATGGTAGCTAAGCATTAAGGTATATAGATTGACACACCCCGACCCAGAAAGTCCACTTGGACCCTGAATCGAGTTGTGCTGGCCGACACTTGAAAGGTGACGAAGCCATAAAATGTGATAGAGTGTAGAAACATGTGAGTAATTTGAACCTAAAACTTCTAAAAACCAGAGTGCGTTGTGAGCGGGAGCGAACCCATTTCACACACAACGTCAGAGCATAAGTAAGGTACAGACGTGTGGGTAAGAATCATACCTTCAGAAGTATCCATCAATACTAAGATTCGCCACATATCCTCGTTGATACAAACTCAGCAGCCAAAACCTGGAGGGCACCAAACAGAGAGTGTGAGTGGGCAATAAAACCAAGCTTCCCAAAGTTATTACCTCTCTAAAAGTAATGCCCCTCAATGTAAAACTCGTATTGTTTTCCATAAGACAATACAACATATATACATATATCTAAACCATACTAAAAAATGGCCAAAACCACGTTTTGCCATGTCCATTAACTTCACCATGCATTAATAAGTAGGCCAAATGAACTTAATCAATACAAAATGATATATTAGTCGGAGTCATCTAATGTGACCTGTACGACTACACCCATATCTCATCAATCAATGCAAGCACATAAGTTGGAGTCACTTCTAGTGACCTCTACGACTTATCCATATCTCATCAATCAATGCTAGCATATAAGTCGGAGTCACCTAATATGACCAGTACAACTGCACCCATATCTCATCAATTAATGCTAGCACATAAGTCAGAGTCAGCTCTAGTGACTTGTATGACTTATCCATATCTCATCAATCATGCTAGCCAATAACTCAATAACATGCTAGCCAATAAATCAATAACATGCTAGCTAATAGCTCAATAAGTATACCTGCACACGAGTTAGAACCACCTAAAGTGGTCCATACGACAAGACTGGGTGTAAATAAATACGCTTAAGTGATATGATCACGTGAAGACTGTACGAATAATCGCGGGTCACCTACGAGTTGGAAACACCTAAAGTGGTCTGTACGACAGGAATGTGCACCTACCTTGGGATCCAAGGTGAACGTAAAGTGCGAGAGGTGAACATCACGTGAAGGACTGTGCCCTGGCCACGGGCGGGAACACTAACACCAGGGTGCAGGTTTATGAGCTATAATATATCTGAACACAATCATACTCATTACCATCACTATCATCAACATGTACTCACCTCAAGCTTACCTGGGCGTCCGTGGCGTCATTTAACACTTCAAAGCATTCACAATAGTTAGGTTCAGGTAATATCCATATGAATATGCCATGATGCAATCTAAATCCAAACATTTCATGATATTCCCAAAATATATAATACGGCGTAACATGTACAATCAATAACACCCTACTCCCAATTAATTTACTTTTGAGAGTAATCATCAGTGATAAGCCCAATTAGACACTAGTTAAATTAACTATCATTACTTACCTTTCCTTACTTCAATTTCTTGATTCTTCACGCATTAATTTATGATCAACATTTAATCACCAAATCATAAAGCTAAATCTCACACTTCCCACCAATGTCCCTCACGTTGCTCAATTCACTAAACAAGGCTATTGTCTCAATTATTAATCTCATTTATTATATGGCTGCATCTAACATCTTATTAGACTGCCTACGTACCCTAAACAGGGATCAAGCCATTCGTAGTTCGCAATGATTACTTGTAGGTAACAAGCATAGATCACTTTATAAGTGCTTGTGGAACTATCAATTATATGCCTATGAAAGAAAAAGACCCACTCACCTGGAGTCCATGCTATGATTATCTTACATGCACATCGAGACATCATGATATATCGTCACCTGCCACAAAGTCCAAAAGTGGACGGAAGATTATCAATTTTGCCCACGAAGCCGACGGGTGCCTAAAGCTTCCTGGTGTCGATTCGTCATATACGGTGGTCCAACGGGGTCAAGGTTGGTTGGGTTTTGCTCCTGGGAAGATGGGCTACAAAGCCCAGGTGGTGGCATCGGCCATTGCTTTGCCGATTTGTCAGAAAATAAAAAAGGGTGGCCGGAGCATAGTGAGAACCGTCAACTTTCGTGGCCTCAAACCGCCACATACCGTGGTTAATCAAGGTGGTTCTTGGGTAGGTTTTGTAGAGGGGAATGAGAGCTTCAAGATGGTTGTGGTGGCGTTGAAAAACTCCACCGGAGTTGGCCGGAATCGGCCTTGGAAAATGGGTGGTCGCGAGTGGAAAAACCCACGGGAAAGTTGGGAGCTTTATTTATTTTTTTTTATTTTTTTTTCTTGTCTTCTTTCTTTCTAATTTCTCATTGGTCCTCCATCCCTTTTAATTTGATTGGTCCCTTTTTCTCTTTACTTAAGGCTGATTAGTTAGCTTTCCCACAAGGTGGGAGTTCAAATAATTTAACTACCTTTAAATAACCAACTTCAAACGTCCGTAATTATACTGTTATAATTCGGACTCGCAAATGGCTTTCGCCTATGCGTTTGTAGTGGCAAGTACTATGAGGATATGCTAAAAGAATAAGTCATACTTCACTCTAACCGGTGATCAACAGAAGGCAAAGTCCTTGCCTCTAGGGCATTTTCGTAAATTCACGCTTCTAAAATTAATAAAAATGTAAAATTTGGGATGGATTGTCACAATCTACCCACCTTAAAAATTTCATCCTCGAAATTTAAAATCAACTAGAGATGTTGTATAAAAGAGAATGTGCTTCCGTTGCGATCAGAGTGCAGTAATTCCTCTTTCATGCCTCAAAACTCAAACTTTCACTCTCTTTCAAAACAATACTACAATATAAAATCTCTTACGAAAGCATCAAGTCAAAATGGATATATTTAAATCGAAATTGAACATTGAAAGTTTTCGTCCACACAGTCGAAGTTTTACCTATTCTGAAGGTAAGTGTATAATAACATGGGGTTAATCCCAACCATAAGTAAACGACTAAATGTAATTGAACGAGGGTGCAACATTACCATCTTATCCCTCATTGGAGAAATACCGATACATTATCTGAACAAGCCTCAAACATGCTCACAAACTACTTTCCCAAGCAACGTCATCAATACTATATAATTTCCGTGTCACAATTTCCATCATTCTAATACCTACCCACAACTTTCTGCTGCAACTCACATATTGCTACCATATCTCAATTGTTGTCGTACTCATAACCAGGAATGTAACCTCAGTTACACATAACTCTAACAAAGCTAAGTGTCTAACAATCATGTACCGAGCATAAAATCTCCGTTTGTCGATTTCAATGGTATTATAACTAACTATGGATACAATCAACTAAAACAGAGATAATGATATATTACAACCATAGTACTTGTGGGACGAACAAAGCGCAACATGTCTACTAAAGTCTGAGTAATTCGCTTCAGTCAAATCTTTAGTTTATGGGTGGAAATATGATACTAAACAACATTTCATACTTACAACATTTTAAAAGACTTCCAAAGACTTGGAAGTGAAACACGTAACACAATGAAATATAATTACACCAAGATGATAATCTTGTTGGGTTTCTGATTTCCTGAACTTGTATAAAAATCTAGAAGCAGCTTTTGAAGGGAAATCTATGATATTCATGTGGGATTTCTAGTGACTAGCATGCATATACAATTCAAAATTTATATACGAAAGCAACGGAAGCATGTCATACATTTTATCAAAGCTATAGTCATGCAAATCCCCTTCAAGATGCATAGGTTTATATAAGATGCATCAAAACAAAATTTATAAGAAGAACAAACTAGAGGTTTAGTTTTATACCTCTTGATCTAGATCTTAGACCAAGGATGGACCACCTCCAAGATCTTTGCTCCTCAAACTCCTTGAGCCTAGCCTCCCTCCTTGCTTCCTCCACTTTGTATAGTAACTGCTCCTAGGTTCTCTTCAAGTTTCCAAAGATATGAAAACCTCTAAAGATCCTCACCCACTTTGTAATGAGAAAGATGAAGGAATAACCAAAAGGGTGTATAGATGATTAGTTAAATCACCCCCTTGGTGGCCGGCCCTTTGTGTTCAAGAGAGAGAGCTTTTCTTTTTCTCTTTTGTTGTTTTAGAACACATCAAAACCCTAATGAATCTTTCACTATAATGTTCCTTTTATTACATAAAGAAACAAGTCAACAATTGACCTTCTCTCTCCCTCTCTTTGGCCGGCCATATGTGTTTGGTTTGGGCTTTGGGCTTTTAATTATTTCAAGTCATCCAATGCTTGAATAAAAGCCCAATGGGCCTAATTAAACCCGAACGTTTCTATAAGCCCAAAACGATCTTTATCGCTTTTATGATTTCTTTAGACTTTCTAAATTAATCAAAACACTTAATTAATCCAATTAATTATTTCCTTCATCCATTAGTTACTCACTACAAGAGTGTATTGGTGAACAATCTTTTAGGTTCTAATTAGCAAGGCAGTGAGGTGATTGGCACCAATCCAATTGATTATCCAATCACTTAGTGAATTAAAACTTACTTTTAATTCACCTTCCTTTTGATTACTACATTTAATCATCTAGAAGAACTCACAAGCCATGAGTGACATCTAACCATATATCATGGCTACCCAAGCTAATGTAGAAGTTATTCGGAGAACCTATTCAGTTGGAATTACAATGTAATTCGATCCTTCTCCAAAACAATACTCTCAATCACATTACTAGGGTATGGATTTATAATGTCAAACCCCTAATGTGATTATTCCTTCTTATATGATTCATTTGAGACGTATAGGAACGCTTTCCTTTATTACGCTCGATACTTCGGCCGAAGATTCCCGAATCATATCTTAGAGTATTCATCCTCTCTTATCGAGGATTAGAGATTCCTTGTTGCGCATTCACTTGCCTTCATGGCTAAGTGGCTTAACCCCAACGATGCCTTGGACACTCGCGAACGGAATGACTTTAACATAATCAAAGATTAAGTACTTAACCACAAGACAACGACGATGCCTCAGGTCAAAGGATTACTTACATTATTCCAACCATTAGAGTTACTTGCTTGACATGTGAGTAGACCTCCATGCAAGTACTCTTGTTCGATTGTGTTCAGTGAACTCATTCCCTTAATGAGCACCTACATACTTGTCTTAGTGTCGCTACACGAATGGGATGAGACTTTCCATCCTTCCAATTGAAGCGGACATAGTATGTACCGGTCTATGGATTGTCAGTGTCCCTCCGACAATCCTATGACCAGGAACCTTTTTGGACATGATGGTTATGAGAAGAAGGTCTCTGTAATCTAACATCATTAGGTTACTTCTTCCATCGATCCATTGTCCATGGATTCACTATTTAGGACATATTTTTGTTCATTGAGATAGTCCTAATTAGTATCTTTGCCTTCCGATGTATAAGAGCCATATATACATCAATTCATTGTCCTGAAAGGTTTCTTCCAAAGATTGACTTTCAGGGCATATTTCCAACAGCTTTCTCATAATGCCATTATCCTCCGAAAGTAAACAGAGAAGAAACTGTGGTTATCCAGTTTGTTTGGACTTTATTTCCTTAACCTCCTTCTACTATAACAGAAGGCAAGGCGCCTAGACTGAAAATTTTCTTCAATCATCTCAAGTGGAGCCTCAATTTTAATTTCTGTTTTATTTCCACATTTGATCATATCACGAATGAGGACTTTTAGGTCACGTCCCACAAATAAATTAACAACATCTCACTTCTATCTTAGTTGTCTTCACACGTGTCTTGCTGTTGAAATTTCAATGCTCATTTTAAAGAAAGAAATCATCACCAATACCTTAAACTTTGAGGCTAAGAAAATACTACTTTCTACTTAAGAAAAACTACCACCAATTGGAACATCACATAAGCGTATCATTGGTTTAGCATCACAATTAATGAATTTCACATTCTCTACACATACAACATATCTCGAACTGAGCATATAAAAGGATACTTCCTAACTCCATTCATATAACAAAATGATTAAAATCATTCGAACCATTACTTGATAGATTAAAGGTAACTCCATATCGATACTCATATTTTCCAACTAAATATAATAGGATAGGCTGAAAGTGTGCGAGAGTAGATACACAATAGTGCACTCATAAATGCTAATTTAATTCTACTATTGCCTCTGACAGAACTTAGCTTGTTCCAAAAAAAAGAAAAGTAAATGTAATAAAAAGTTCTAAGGTCAATGAAGATTTAGACACACCTTTCTACATAAGAATACCAATCGGTTTTCCAATGAAAATAGAAATTGTTAATTCTAGGTCATAAATATGATGGTTCATCTTTAGCGGTTCTACCACTAAGAAACATAAGCGTTAACATACTAAGAAAGTCTGAATCCGAATTGACTTGTCACATCAATCGACAATCACCATACATCATCAAAATCTCCACAGAGAAATGTCATCTAGATTTTGAAATAAGGTGATGACTGTCGACTTTAGGTCATGAATAAGATGGTTCGTTTCAAACGGTTCAAACCGTTGGAAAATAAAAGCAATACTTCGTCATGTTGCCATACCAACTTAACAATGTGGTGGTATCCGAGGTAAGATTTTTGGGATATGACGCCAAAAGTATACATCCTCGAAATGAACAATACTACTAACCAACTCTACGATACGAACTAAAAGGTCTTCACAGTTTCCTCAACACTCAAAACAATCTAACAGTGAGATATCATCCCGCATTTCGATTTTAATGTTTACTTATGGAAGTGATCGAGAGGTGGTTAGTCAAAGAGGTTTCGTTTACCTAGATAAGTGATAAGGTAAAAACAACAATCATGAGTTTACCGTCCTATTACAAAGCTTATTCCTAAGCTTCCACAATCCTAGTTTATTCAGCTCAAGCGAAGTAGTTCATTGATCCTAGGAGGATTTGATGACTGCTTTTCGGATTTCTATAACTCCCAAGATATGACAACTTACATTCGCAAGCTTATTCTCACCCATTTAATAAGTACAACTATGAAAGCAAAAATATAAGAATAGCGTTGATTGAAAAATCTCAAGGCTAGAAAAAGACCTTGCTAAAGATCTACTTTCAAAAAGACTTTATCGAAAGTCAATCTTCCTCCTGAAGATCCAGCATGAACACAAGTACGCTTGAAGATATTAGTGCTAACAGGGACCAAAAGTAATTATCTCTCAGATGATTTTCCCGAAATGCTACTAAGAAATCAAGACTAGCGAAGATTTCCAATCTCTAAAGGATCAATACTAACGGCAGTAGAACAATGATAGAATTATTTGGTAATATCTCTGGCGATACATGATTATCAATACATTAACTTAGGCCATCAACTTGCCTCAATTTTATACCTTTCCTCCACAAGGAAAATCTTCATTTTAATTCTAAGGACAAACGCCAAAATGATTTAATAAAATTTCGTCAAGACCACAAAACTGCCTAAAACTGAAGAAAAGTTAACATATTTTTTTGTAATCGACAAGGCGGCAAAGTTCGAGCATTAGACACAAAACCAAGAATGCTCACATCATGCGTGTGATGAACACAATACTGCCCAACTTATGCTCTGATACCAACCTGACACACCCCGATCCAGAAAGTCCACTTGGACCCTGAATCGAGTTGTGTTGGCCGACACCAGAAAGGTGACGATGCCATAAAATGTGATAGAGTATAGAAAAATGTGAATAATTTGAACCTAAAAATTTTAAATACCAGAGTGCGTTATGAGCGGGAGCGAATCCATTTCACACACGACGTTAGAGCATAAGTAAGGTACAGAAGTGTGGGTAAGAATCATACCCTCAGAAGTAATGCCCCTCAATGTGAGTGAGCAATAAAACCAAGCTTCCCAAAGTTATTACCTCTCTAAAAGTAATGCCCCTCAATGTAAAACCCGTATCGTTTTCCATAAGACAATACAAAGCCCCTCAATGTAAAACCCGTATCGTTTTCCATAAGACAATACAACATATATACATATATCCAAACCATACTAAAAAATGGCCAAAACCACGTTTTTCCATGTCCATTAACTCCACCATGCATTAATAAGTAGGCCAAATGAACTTAATCAATACAAAATGATATATTAGTCGGAGTCATCTAATGTGACATGTACGACTGTACCCATATCTCATCAATCAATGCAAGCACATAAGTCGGAGTCACCTCTAGTGACTTGTACGACTTATCCATATCTCATCAATCAATGCTAGCATATAAGTCAGAGTCACCTAATGTGACCTGTATGACTGCACCCGTATCTCATCAATTAATGCTAGCACATAAGTCGGAGTCAGCTCCAGTGGCCTGTATGACTTATCCATATCTCATCGCATATCTCATCCATCATGCTAGCCAATAACTCAATAACATGCTAGCCAATAGCTCAATAACATGCTAGCCAATAACTCAATAACATGCTAGCCAATAACTCAAGAAGTATACCTGCACACGAGTTGGAACCACCTAAAGTGGTCTGTACGACAAGACTGGGTGTAAATAAATACGCTTAAGTGCTACGATCACATGAAGATCGTGCGAGTAATCGCTACGATCACGTGAAGATTGTGCGAGTAATCGTAGGTCACCTACGAGTTGGAACCACCTAAAGTGGTCTGTACGACAAGACCGTGCACCTACCTTGGATCCAAGGTGAGCGTAAGGTGCGGGAGGTGAACATTACGTGAAGGACTGTGCCTTGGCCACGAGCGGGAGCACTAACACCGGGGTGCAGGTTTATGAGCTATAATATATCTGAACACAATCATACTCACTACCATCACTATCATCAACATGTACTCACCTCAAGCTTACCTAGGCGTCCGCGGCGTCATTTAGCACTTCAAAGCATTCACAATAGTTAGGTTCAGGTAATATCCATATGAATATGCAATGATGCAATCTAAACCCCAAACATTTCATGATATTCCCAAAATATATAATAAGGTGTAACATGTACAATCAATAACACCCTACTTCCAAACAATTTACTTTTGAGAGTAATCATCAGTGATAAGCCCAATTAGACACTAGTTAAATTAACTATCATTACTTACCTTTCCTTACTTCAATTTCTTGATTCTTCACGCATTGATTTATGATCAACATTTAATCACCAAATCATAAAGCTAAATCTCAAACTTCCCACCAATGTCCCTCACATTGCTCAATTCACTAAACAAGGCTATTGTCTCAATTATTTAATATCATTTATTATATGGCTGCATCTAACGTCTTGTTAGACTGCCTACGTACCCTAAACAGGGATCAAGCCATTTGTAGTTCGCAATGATTAATTGTAGGTAACAAGCATAGATCACTTTAGAAGTGTTTGTAGAACTATCAATTATATGCCTATGAAAGAAAAAGACTCACTCACCTGGAGTCCACGCTATGATTATCTTGCACGCACATCGAGACATCACGATCTATCGTCGTTTTCCACAAAGTCCAAAAGTGGATGGAAGATTGTCAATTTTGCCCACGAAGCCAGCAGGTGCTTAAAGCTTCCTGGTGTCGATTTGTCGTCTACGGTGGTCCAATGTGGTCAAGGTTGGTTGGGTTTTTCTCCTAGGAGGATGGGCTACAAAGCCCAGGTGGTGGCATCGGCCATTGCTTTGCCGATTTGTCGAAAAATAAAAAAGGGTGGCCAGAGCACCGTGAGAACCGTCAACTTGCGTGGCCTCAAACTGCCACATACCATGGTTAATCAAGGTGGTTCTTGGGTGGGTTTTGTAGAGGGGAATGAGAGCTTCAAGATGGTGGTGGTGGCGTCGAAAAACTCCACCGGAGTTGGCCGGAATCGGCCTTGGAAAATGGGTAGTCGTGAGTGAAAAAACCCACGGGAAAGGTGGGAGCTTTCATTTTTTTTTTTTTTTTTTCCTTTTCTTTTCTTCTTTTTTTCTGATTTCTCATTGGTCCTCTATCCTTTTTAATTTGATTGGTCCCTTTTTCTCTTTACTTAAGGCTGATTAGTTAGCCTTCCCACAAGGTGAGAGTTCAAATAATTTAACTACCTTTAAATAACCAACTTCAAACATCTATAATTATATCCTTATAATTCGGACTCACAAACGGCTTTTGCCTATGCGTTTGTAGTGGCAAGTATTACGAGGATATGCTAAAAGAATAAGTCATACGTCACTCTAATCGGTGATCAACGGAAGTCAAAATCCTTGCCTCTAGGGCATTTTCATAAATTCACGCTTCTAAAATTAATAAAAATGTAAAATTTGGGACTGGTTGTCACATAGATAGTTTAAACGCGATGATTAATTTCAAAGTATGCATGCATAAAGTCATAAGCAAGTTGATATGAAACTACATATTCATGCAAAGGCTCGTGGCCCTACTCTAGCAAAAGAAAAATTAATTACGCAATAATCATAATTAAAATCAAAAGAAATATTGTTGAGAAGAAAAGAATGGAAACACCTTGTAATTGAAATCTGCAATTCGCCAAGCCTATGCCAAGTTCTCTCTAAATGTCGCGTAGAAAAAAATCCCATGGCATGGCTTGGTACTTATAAATTGCTTCTTATCATAATCCTGCTAAATAAGTTCTTTTAGAAAATTAGGAAACAAAATAACAAAAGGATAGCTTAAAATCACAATCCTAATCTAACTAGGCAATCTACCCGGTAAGTAATTATTCACGTTTATGGACCAAACTAGATCCAAAATTGGCCCAAAAGGTCTTGTTTTAAAGGTCAAGCTTTTCCCTACAACTTTGTAGAAGGAACCATCTCCAGAAAACACCGTATCTAAAAAATCACAATTAAACTTGAAACATCAATCTGTTAGCATTGCGTATTGGACCTTAATTCGCCATGATCACATGCCTTGGAATTAAAATATGAAACTTTGACACAAACAATTTTGAAAGATTTGCAAACCCGCTTCATTACTCCAAAATTCATCTGTTTGATCATTTTTTGCTCACATTAGATTTACATGTCCTACAATAAAAATATAACCTAAAGTAGACCTGGCATTCGTGTCGTGTTTCTCGTGTTCGTGTCGTTTTCAGGTCATACCCGATAGCTTAACGGGTCGTGTCGTGTAATACCTGTTAAAGTAAATGGGTAATATGACCCGACCCGAAATCAACCCGTTAATATTATCAGGTAATATGACCCGACCTGTTACCCGTTAAGAAAATTATATTTTAAATCAATAAAAATGAAAAGAAAAACATAATTTGACCCAAAAAAATGTAAAACATAATACTAAATTAGTATATACATACTAAATTTCGTAGTTGACCCCTGAATGAATGTTGTAAAGCTTTTCATTACGAGTGATTACATTTTTCACACTTATTATTATTAATTTTTCACTCAAATAAATAACATTGTTCATGAGATTTGGAGGGTTTTAAAAATCTACACTTATTTATACTTTCATCAAGTATAACATAAGATTTTATGGTATCCACTAGTGTAAATATTTTAAATTAAAGATCGAATTAATTCATTGTATTCATATAGGGTCAATGAGTGTAGCTGTAAAAAATCATCAAAATCGGAGTTAAAATAACCGTTAAATCGTAATTTTTCATTTATAACCGTCGAAAAGTTGTCTCATTACTTGATCTCTGAATGTTTGTTTGTTTGCAATTTTTGGCATATGCGATCTCTAAGCATATATAAACAAGTTTGACGGTTGGATCGTTGAAATTAGTTTCGTAGGATGCGTATCCCATCAAAACGATAGATTCACTAACACTTAGAGTTTATTTATACTTTCATCAAGTATAACATAAGATTTTGTGGTATCCACTAGTGTAAATATTTTAAATTGAAGATCGAATTCATTCATTGTATTCATTTAGGGTCAAGGAGTGTAGCTGTAAAAAATCATCAAAATCGGAGTTAAAATAACCGTTAAATCGTAATTTTTCGTTTATAACCGTCGAAAAGTTTTGTCTCATTACTTGATCTCTGAATGTTTTTTTTTTTTGCAATTTTTGGCGTATGCGATCTCGAAGCATATATAAACAAGTTTGACAGTTGGATCGTTGAAATTAGTTTCGTAAGATGTGTATCCCATCAAAACGATAGATTCACTAACACTTAAGAGTTTATTTATATTTTCATCAAGTATAACATAAGATTTTGTGGTATCCACTAGTGTAAATATTTTAAATTGAAGATCGAATTCATTCATTGTATTCATTTAGGGTCAAGGAGTGTAGCTGTAAAAAATCATCAAAATCGGAATTAAAATAACCGTTAAATTGTGATTTTTTGTTTATAACCGTCGAAAAGTTTTGTTTCATTACTTGATCTCTGAATGTTTGTTTTTTGCAATTTTTGGCGTATGCGATCTCGAAGCATATATAAACAAGTTTGACGGTTGGATCGTTGAAATTAGTTTCGTAGGATGCGTACCACATCAAAACGATAGATTCACTAACACTTAAGAGTTTATTTATACTTTCATCAAGTATAACATAAGATTTTGTGGTATCTACTAGTGTAAATATTTTAAATTGAAGATCGAATTCATTCATTGTATTTGTTTAGGGTCAAGGAGTGTAGCTGTAAAAAATCATCAAAATCAGAGTTAAAATAACCGTTAAATCGTGATTTTTAGTTTATAACCGTCGAAAAGTTTTGTCTTATTACTTGATCTCTGAATGTTTGTTTTTTGCAATTTTTGGCGTATGCGATCTCGAAGCATATATAAACAAGTTTGACGGTTGGATCGTTGAAATTAGTTTCGTAGGATGCGTACCACATCAAAACGATAGATTCACTAACACTTAAGAGTTTATTTATACTTTCATCAAGTATAACATAAGATTTTGTGGTATCTACTAGTGTAAATATTTTAAATTGAAGATCGAATTCATTCATTGTATTTGTTTAGGGTCAAGGAGTGTAGCTGTAAAAAATCATCAAAATCAGAGTTAAAATAACCGTTAAATCGTGATTTTTAGTTTATAACCGTCGAAAAGTTTTGTCTTATTACTTGATCTCTGAATGTTTGTTTTATGCAATTTTTGGCGTATGCGATCTTGAAGCATATATAAACAAGTTTGACGGTTGGATCGTTGAAATTAGTTTCTAAGCTGCATATCCCATCAAAACGATAGATTCACTAACACTTAAGAGTTTATTTAAACTTTCATCAAGTATAACATAAGATTTTGTGGTATCCACTAGTTTAAATATTTTAAATTGAAGATCGACTTCATTCATTGTATTTATATAAGGTCAAGGAGTGTAACTGTAAAAAATCATCAAAATCAGAGTTAAAATAACCGTTAAATCGTGATTTTTCGTTTATAACCGTCGAAAAGTTTTGTCTTATTACTTGATCTCTGAATGTTTGTTTTTTGCAATTTTTGGCGTATGCGATCTTGAAGCATATATAAACAAGTTTGACGGTTGGATCGTTGAAATTAGTTTCGTAGGATGTGTACCACATCAAAACGATAGATTCACTAACACTTAAGAGTTTATTTATACTTTCATCAAGTATAACATAAGATTTTGTGGTATCTACTAGTGTAAATATTTTAAATTGAAGATCGAATTCATTCATTGTATTTGTTTAGGGTCAAGGATTGTAGCTGTAAAAAATCATCAAAATCGGAGTTAAAATAACCGTTAAATCGTGATTTTTAGTTTATAACCGTCGAAAAGTTTTGTCTTATTACTTGATCTCTGAATGTTTGTTTTTTGCAATTTTTGGCGTATGCGATCTTGAAGCATATATAAACAAGTTTGACGGTTGGATCGTTGAAATTAGTTTCTAAGCTGCATATCCCATCAAAACGATAGATTCACTAACACTTAAGAGTTTATTTAAACTTTCATCAAGTATAACATAAGATTTTGTGGTATCCACTAGTGTAAATATTTTAAATTGAAGATCGACTTCATTCATTGTATTTATATAAGGTCAAGGAGTGTAACTGTAAAAAATCATCAAAATCGGAGTTAAAATAACTGTTAAATCGTGATTTTTCGTTTATAACCGTCGAAAAGTTTTGTCTTATTACTTGATCTCTGAATGTTTGTTTTTTGCAATTTTTGGCGTATGCGATCTTGAAGCATATATAAACAAGTTTGACGGTTGGATCGTTGAAATTAGTTTCTAAGTTGCATATCCCATCAAAACGATAGATTCACTAACACTTAAGAGTTTATTTATACTTTCATCAAGTATAACATAAGATTTTGTGGTATCCACTAGTGTAAATATTTTAAATTGAAGATCGAATTCATTCATTGTATTTATATAAGGTCAAGGAGTGTAGCTGTAAAAAATCATCAAAATCAAAGTTAAAATAACCGTTAAATCGTGATTTTTCATTTATAACCGTCGAAAAGTTTTGTCGCGTTACTTGATCTCTGAATGTTTGTTTTTTGCAATTTTTGGTGTATGCGATCTCGAAACATGTATAAACAAGTTTGACGGTTGGATCATTGAAATTAGTTTAATAGGATGCGTATCCCATCAAAACGATACATTAACTAACACTTAAGAGTTTATTTATACTTTCATTAAGTATAACATAAGATTAGTGTAAATATTTTAAATTGAAGATCGAATTCAGTCATTGCATTCATATAAGGTCAAGGAGTGTAGCTGTAAAAAATCATCAAAATCGGAGTTAAAATAACCGTTAAATCGTGATTTTTAGTTTATAACCGTTGAAAAGTTTTGTCTCATTACTTCATCTCTGAATGTTTGTTTTTTGCAATTTTTGGAGTATGCGATCTCGAAGCATGTATAAACAAGTTTGACGGTTGGATTGTTGAAATTAGTTTTGTAGGATACATATCCCGTTAAAACGATAAATTCACTAACACTTAAGAGTTTATTCATACTTTCATCATTTTGATGGGATACGCATTGATGTTATACTTAATGAAAGTATAAATAAACTTTAAACGTTAGTGAATCTTATCATTTTGATGACTTGGAATAAATATATTAATTATTTATATATTTTAAGTGTTAATTAGACTATGTTTCAATTAGTATGTGATGATATTTAATAATAAAATTACATTTATGTTTTTTATTACGTATTTTATTTTTATTCAAGTTAAAATGTTATAAGAGATAAAAAAAAAAAAAAAAAGCTGTCTTTGGGTTAAACATTAGACGGGAAATGGATGGATATAGGTTGCAAAATTTCCCAAACATTAGGTAGGAAATGGATGAAACTCTTGAAATATTAGGCGGGAAATTAATTATTATAATTTTTTTATATTTTTGGTATTTTTAAATTACTTGATATTTTTATTTTTAATGTGTTTTATGAATTTTAATCTCAATCTTTGCCTATAATATACTATAAAAATAAATAAATAAATAAATAAAACTTAAAATTTAAAATTTATATAGAATAATAATAGAATAATAATTATAAACAATATATACATATTCATTATATCTATTGCATTTTATAGTAAGTTTTTTTTAGTAGTTTAAAAAATTAAAATCATCAAAATAGCATTTTTCTTATCGTGTCGAAACAGGTTACCCGCGTGTCACTCTCGTGTAAACCTGTTAAGGACCCGTTATTAACAGGTTATTATCGTGTGACCCGATAATGACCCGATTAGTTATCGTGTTGACCCGAAACCCGTTATTTTCGTGTCGTTTACGTGTCGTGTTAACGGGTCGTGTAATAAATTGCCAGGTCTAACCTAAAGTATCAAAATTATTACAAAATAACCAATAAATTGATACTAAAATTGAAGTAAAAATATAAATTACTATCAACACATTATTGGTCCACCAAATAAATAAGTGAACGCTGAAAACAAAAGCCTCACTTGACATAATAACCTTATGGGCCATGGCCTATTGAAAGTTATTGTATTGGGCTTAGGACTTCGAGTCGGATTTTTTTTACGTGTACTGTTTCACATTGGCCTATGTCATTTCATAACACTTGAGCCGAATACGTAAACAACTCATATGCTTATTTTGATACATAAAAGAAGTTAAGGTTCACATTAAAACTTTTTGTCAAATACATTACTTTTCCGACGTTAGAAGACACCTGACATCCTTGCACAGGGTAAAGGACCTGGCTTCTTTGCACTTCCACTTCTTATAGATTCTCATTCTCTTCTATTTTATGCGGTCACGGTTAAACCATGTTAATATTTTATATTGATTTTTTTATAAAAATAATAAGATAAAAAACAATAGTAATAGAAAATATTAACGTGATTTAACCGTAACTTCAAAAATAAAAGAGAATGAAAATGTATGAGAAATAAAATCACAGAGAAGCCAAGTCCCTTCCACAATGGACCGAAAAGCTGTATATAAAATAAAATATAGAAATCAGACTCTTATGACAAAATTCCCGAGTTAATTGGGATCCAGAGTGCAGTACTGTGTTTAAGTGATGTGGCCTTCCACTGCTGCCCTGTCTCTTCATCATAATGCGAATGGTCCAGGCCTTTAAAAACAATTGTCCGACCTAGTTTCCTGGCTTATAATATATGAATTCACACGGCACGTAGCTCACCTGTGTAAGTCTTATTTCATAAATTAACCATGACCTGATATAAACTAACCATCTGGTCTGGAGAATGGACCATCTTATAAATCTCAATTCTCAACCACTAAAGTATTTGAAATGTTCACCATGTTTCAACTTTTTCCGCAATATCACAAAATCATAGTACTAGGTCACACTACCATCATAAGTCAATGTATATGATGACCAAATGTTGATACCAAACTTACAATTTTTACCTTGCAATTCTACGTCGGTGTCAGACTGTCATTGTTAGAGTAATGTATGTAGCACAATTTTTTTTTAAATGATTTTCACACGCTCTTTTTATCTCTATATACAATCTTCTCTATTTGTGGTATTTGAATAATATAAATTAAAGGACAATCAAATGACAGAAATTAATATAAGTCTGCAAAAAGAAAAATGAAACATGGAATCAAATGAGACAAATTAAAGGAAAATCAAATGAAAGAAAATCATACCCTTTCATTTTTTTTGTGGTCGTCATCTGAGAAGGTGCATAGAGTTCTGGTGTTTACACTTGCTCGTGTGACTACACCACCTCCTTTTCCTTGTCTGCCGAATCTGGCAGTGTTGTTTGTGGTATCCCCACAAGCTTCTTCTATTTGGTGGTCATGTTTGTTGAGATGTTGTCTGTCAGCAAATGAGATCCATTATCTTTCCATCTCTGAGGTGCTGGTTAGGGGTATGGTCGGTGGTGAAGTTTCGAGATCGTCGGGGGAGCTCCGGCGAATTCGAAGAAGATGCTGGAAGAAGGTGTATAGGGTTATGTGTCTGTATTCCAAAACTTTGTTTGGGATTTTGGTTTACTTTTGAGGTGCATCATTTTGTTTAAGTGAATAGTGTGTCTGGACCTCTAAAAATGTATTTGCTTGTTTTGTTAATGAAGTTTCCTTTGATCCAAAAAAAAAAAAAAAAAACAAAACAAAAAAACCTTAGTTGCACTAATGCCCAAGGATTGAAATGATGGACATTAAACTACGCTTAAACGCTAAACCCTATTGTTGTTGTAATTCCTCAAATTTGTCTCATTATATCGATACCAACTTGATTTGATGTCCATAATGTTGATATTATCTCATATAACAACAACAATAGTCTCAAGATAATTTAGATACGACAAAAATAAAGTATCAATATGTTGTCGATATTATCAATTCGCTGTAATAGTTGTATTATTTGAGAATATTTGTTACAATAATAGTGTTATTTGAGATACTTTCTCCCCAAAATTCAATAATTATAGGATAATTTATGTATACACGTGTTATAATTTAAACCAACAAATCATAATTATCAAGAACTTCAGATCCCAACTAGTAAATGGCTAGAAGCCTGAAATGTTTGGTAACTTTCACATTCTGGATCCTTATGAATTCGTTCACATTCCACTTTTGGTGATTGACTACTGGATCATCTGATCTGATGAATTCCATATAACATGTTCTATTTACTGCCAAACTATCAACCAAAATATACTAGAGCAAGACAAAATTGCATCTAAATGTATGGTTTATCAATTAAGAATTTTTTTTCCCTAGAAGGTGTGCGTGTAGTTTGAGTGTATTAAATATTTTTTTTACGAGGCAAAACTACTCAAGTGTAGAGGAGGAATATTCAAACTTTAGTGCATAGGAATATATATATAAAAGTGCGTGTGTATAAAAATTCTTTTTTTTTTTTTGGCCGAAGAAACATTCCATTAATGTAAGGGAAATTACAATTTGTGAAAAAAATGTCTGCATCCAAACAAAACACAAAGCCTTACATAAAACAAAGCTTGACATAAAAGATAAAACAGACCCAAGTAAAGTAGAGCACCAACCCAAAACACAAAGGGAGGCCCATACATCATTAGGCCCGTAGGCAGCAAAAGCAGAAAAGCAACATAAACCCTAATATTCAGCATCCAAAAGATCGCCGCTGCTTCCACCGTGAAAAAATCCTTCGCCCCAAAAGAAAAAGAGAACTCAAACCATAAACTAGATATGAGAGTATTGTGCAAAATCCGTTCACAAAGAAACAAAGCCTCCACATCCACACCTGCAAGGAAGGTCACAAAACGGAATAGGAGGAGGGGGAGGGCAAAGGGGGTGTGTAAAACACCCTTGTTCCGAAGTGAATCGTTCCACACTTCGTCCAAATTTTCTGGCAAGCTGGTTCAGCAGTGGGCTGGGAGGGTTGGGTCTTATGTTAAGATAGAGCCCAAAACTCCAAGATCTAAATCATGATTACGGGTTGGAAAATAAGAGTTGGAGCAAGAGGAAGGACGGAAAAATGGGTGCAAAGATGAGGGGAAAAAATGGGAGGCAATGAGCAGCTTCTGGGTGAGAAGTAGGGAGAAATCTGAGACAAGGGTATTGAATTATAAATACATGGCACCCAACATTATTAAGGGTATGCAAAACCATTGAAGAAAACCTTGTTCATTGTTTTTAGTTTCCTGTGAGTTTCTACTTTTATAATCTTCTGTGATTCTCTAGTTCTTTATGGTACTCGAAGCCCTATAAGTCCAACGACAGAAGATAATTTTTTTTTTCTACCCATCATGTCCCAGATTAACCCCCCCACCTGCAGTCCCTACTGCAAATATGTCTTCTTACATGACTACTATTGTGAACATCAAACTAGATAGGACTAACTATCCGATGTGGTTAGCCCAAATTCTAGTCGTGATCTTATGGGCTATGTCGATGGCATCATCCTAAAATTTAATTAAACAACAAAAATAGAAAAATCTTCCACCCCAACAACACTTATGAGATTTCTATTGTTGGGTTTCTCTGCACATACTCAAAATGATCTATTCCACCAAAAAAATTTCCTTACCAGAGATGGCCAACAGGGTCGACAAACCCAAATCCAAACAACCTGGTTGTACCCACTCTTCTCCAGTTGATCTTTAACTCTTCATATTCGCCCTGTACATGAAGACAAATAACTTAGTCTATTATCATGGGAAACTAATTAACAACATATTTGATAGCAACGTCTTGCAGGCATGCATTTGATCATTTAATATAAAACAAAATGTTGAGAAATTCCAAAACTTCTACGTTATATTCTCTCATATATGTAGCCAAAAATTGGAGACTCTGTACAAGGTGTTATGCTTAACAACTTTTTCAGAAAGTGTTTGGTACATTTACAACAAAAAAATCGTTTTAAAACATTACCAAAACATGTCCTATTTCTCTAAACTAAGAAAAATATACACTATGAACAAGTAGTGTAATAACCTCTCCAAAATATGTGATCCTCCAAATCATGAGATAAAGAAAGTGCAGCTACCAAACCTTTTCCCTAAACATGGAGAAAGACTTAAATGGAACGGGTTGACTGCCACGTACACATGGAATTGTATTATTGAACAGCATGCGACAGTGAACCTGCTCAATGTAAGTTACTCACAATGAACCATATCCTCTTGGAGCCACATTGACCCCATTATTAAGCAACAGATCCGACACTTCTTGAAGATTAAAAAAACAACAGGCACAATGAAAGTCTTTTCAAATCCCATGGCAACAATTCAATAAACATTGACAGATGAAATAAACAAATACAAAGGTCATCCCAAGCATGAAAGCAATTCCACAAACACAGACACATAAACAAAAGAACAAGAGCTAAAGAAGAAAGTAACCATTCTTCGAACAATGAAACGAGATATTTCAAATTTTTTGCAAGACACAAAGAAACTAAACAGGTGTTCCCATGCATTTCTATAAACTGATGATATTTGTGTTTTCACATAATGCTCTTACAGATTCTATAAGTTCTACTTGAAAAATACTCTACTCCCATCCCCATGTTAACTTTAAAAGACAAATGTGTACTTGTGGAAATTTTAAGTTTGTTTGAATGTATTTTTCATAGATTGATTGAATGTACAAGAAGGGATATATAATGAGGTAGCAGGTTACAAGCAACTCTACCTTGGCAAATCCTACTAACCTGGTAAACCCTAAAGTTGTCACTTCTTAAATTAAGGGAGTGCAGCAAGTAGCTAGCACACAACTATCAACAAGTCATCTAGATGTCAATCTTCCTCAAATTAAGGGATTAGACTTACTAGAGAATCCCATGGAAAGAGGAAACATAAAATCTGGCAACATCAGTCACCCCATATCATTTAATATCCATATGCAACATCAGTATGCAGCATTAGTCACCCCATATCGTCTAATATACATATGCAGTATCAATATGCAGTATCAGTCATATGCAGCATTAGTCATCCCATATCGTCTAATAGTACTAATTAGCCGACATAAATCATGCTCCATGTGCTAAATGCTCTCATAAATATCATTTTACATTTCAAGAACATACCATCAAACTCTTCCCCAACAAAGTTCATCAACTGGTCAATCTCTCTCACTTCAATAGCACTTGAATAAGAAGATTCTGGTCGGTCCCACACTAAGAGAAAAACCTACTCCATAACAATGCAAAAAATACCTCAAGGCAATGCACCTAATATCAAGTAAGGACCTATATATATAGTACTTCTTAAAAATTAAATTTGCATTGTGCTGATATTTCAAAAATTTATTCATCATAACTTGTAAACATAGATAGAGTATCATTATTAACTTAACTAAAAGGCAAATCGATTCAAGAACTACTAAATATATGACCCTGTATCGCGGAACCCGCTTTGATTGATTCATCCTTAATACCATCTGGCAAAGGCCATCCCAAGCATGAAAGTAATTCCACAAACACAAACACATAAACACAAGAACAAGAGCTAAATTATCAAATGTAGGAAAAAACAAGAGAGACCCATTTAGGAAAACAGTGAATAATATAGACCCATTTAAGCAAAATTTCAAATTTTCACAGTTGAGACAATTTTACAAGAGAGAAATCAAGAAAAGTGCAGTAATTTTAAGAGAAAAGGAAAGATTTGAGTACCTTTTGAGAAGAAATAGGGAGAAATGATAGATGAGAAACTAGGTCTTCTTAAATCAAAGAGAGTAGAGTACGAGAGCAAGCAACTGAGGTTTAAGGAAGACGAAAGCGCGATGCAGTCATGGCTACCAACAATCCGTCATCGGCAAAGTTGAGAGACTAAGAGATGAAATGGGGGTGGAAATAGAATAGATGAGTTCTAATTGGGGCTTTGTTTTTTTATTTTTATTTTTATTTTCCCTCTGCCTTTAATAAAACAAATGGTGATGAATTGACTTTTCTCACATACCTAGGTCACCTAATCTTAGGTTATGTGAAGAACCCAATCTTTTCATCACCCAGTGAAAACAATAGGGTGGCAAAATTTGGCTCCAAAAAATTTATGAGGAATTTAGGCTTCCTAAGTGACGAACAACATTCCAAAATTGTTTTGTATCCCACAATAGTATGTATGTGACGCTTTTTTTTTTTAAATTCCTCACCTATTATACTAAAATGTGATGAATTTATAGGCGTCACATAAAATGTCGTCACCTAATCCATGTTTTCTTGTAGTGTTTGCAAGATGAGTAGTGTAAAAATTAGAAATCCATAATTAATCTCATTAAGTCTCGAATTTTAGTGCTCACAAATATACAAATCAAGTGATAGTATAACATATAAGCACGGATATCGTCCAACAGTGATTAAATTGATTTTAAAAGTCTTACTAGCTAAACTGAGACAAATTATAATTGAAAAGTTTTAATGGAAAAGATATGAGATCTTGAATTAAACTAAAAATTAAATAAAACATGCAATTAAATGCATGGAAATAAGACATTGAAAACATAAGAAAACAAGACTAAGCTCATCTGAGTTTACCGTAACCAATTATACTTAATCTCGTTTATATGTCATGAACAAGTAATTCCCCAGTATTGATGATCGAGTTTTCTTAAATTCTTCAATGGTCATGGTATTTGGTTGCATCAAAAGTATCCTTGATATGAACCCTCTATAACATCTAGAAGAATTTAAATAAGTAAGAATACATTAAGCTCTATGGAAATCGTTTACCACACAAAACCTAATTTGTAGACATCTATAAATAGGAATTCATAGTATTGTTTCCACGAAGCTAAAACCCAAGTTAAGTATGACATCTACTCTAACTTGCATCAAATGAATTCAATAAAACCTATATAGTGATCAATCTTCTATATAAAAATAAGCGCATTACGAATAGTAAAAGATACTCAATACGAATAAAAATTTTGATAATGATAATACCAAAAGAAAATTAAATATTCATGATCAGGCTACATCCTTGCGGATAAAAACTTGATAATAACAATGCCCAAAAAAAAAAAACAATTGAATGTAGATGATCAGGCTACATTGTAGCCCTAGCAAAGAAAAACCTAGAAAATCCTTGTTGTGCCGCAATCCTTGTAAAAAACTAGTGTCTATTTGGTGGCTGACTAATCTCACAAGGAGAATGAATCTTCTTAAGAGCCTTCGAAAGCCTAACCAAGTATAGGGTTGGGAATGCTTAAATTTTTCAAAAAGCAATTACAAAAAAAATTTGGGGTCTAAAATGTGTTTGATAAATGTAAAAATTAGTGTTTTTTTTTTTTTTTTTTTTTTCAAAATTTTGGTCAAAATAATCAGAAAAGTAGACGTGGTAAAACTTTGCTTCTCAAAACCTGCTTTTTTCAAAAGAGGTGGAGTGAACAATGGAGTTTAATAATGACAACCCTTTCTCCTCTCCCTTTTCCGTTTCTCCTTCTCAATGTTATTTCCCTGCATCACATCAAGACTTGAACCTAAAGACTATCAGAGACCTTCTCGTCCTTCAAATCGACGGTTGGGAGGTTCAGATTTCGGATATAGGACTTCGACGGTGGCCTTTCAAATTGAAGGCTGGTGTCGGCGAGGTTTGTGTTTCGGAGATAAGATCTCGTCGAGGCTGCCGTCAATAGGTATGTCTTGAATCTAACGAGATTCAGGAGTTGTAGGTTTGCTGAGAATCTATTGTAATTGCTGAGAGATAGGGAGAGTGTGTGGTGGTTGGTTAAAGAAATGCTAAGGGGACTCTCTTAAAACTAATTATATCTTGTGTGACTACTTTTTTTTAACAAACCAACAACACTTTTCTAGTCATGTCCTTTATGGTCATTGTACACAATCACCACACTTCTACATAAAAGTTGATCAAATCACTTTGACACTGCTTTGTAACTCACAACAGTTTTACAAAACAAATTTACCAACTAAAAATTTGCTCTATTTCACAACTGATTATCCTCGTAACACAGCAAAAGTTTTTTTTAAAGCACAGAAATACCAAAACTTAGAATCCCTAACCTAAATGACTTAGCTCTTATTAAAAACAAAAAGAAACGTAAAATAATAACATACTAGTAATTAGATCTCCCCTAGAATAACTTGGACAGCTTTCCCATTCTATCAAATTCTCTATTATCGATCCTCTCCATTCCTTTGCATTGCTTCAACACATCATCAATATTTTGCCATGTTGTTTGGACTCGGATCGTCAAATCCCTTTGCACGTGGAAATTACTCTAGGCACCGCAAAATCTCGTTTTTTCTTCTTTTATGTGTAACTTCGATATCGGATGCCTAGAAATTAAAACAATGAAATTTAGTGTATTTAACTCATTCACAACTCCAAAATTGATGAGAAATATTCATTGAAAATATATTAAAATATAGACACATTAATCAATTTCAAAATTTTCTGTACTTTGCAAGATCAGTTTCAATATTTCTGCACTTCTACAAGATCAATTTTAAAATTCTTGCAATTCTGTAAGATTAGTTTCAAATTTTCTTCACTTCTACAAGAACAGTTTCAAAATTTCAGCATTTATGCAAGATCAGTTGTAAAATTTAGCATTCTACAAGATTAGTTTCAAAATTCATGCCCTTCTAAAAGATCAATTTCCAAATTTCAACATTTCTGCAAAATCAGTTTCAAAATTCATTCATCCAAATCAACAAAACCTCAAAATCAAATAATTTTAGAAAATATTATGATCAAAAACCAAAAATAAAAAATCCCAATGGTTCTCATAAAAAAAAAAAAAACTCATAAATTTAGAGAACAAAACGAATAAGAAAAGGACGAGACAAAAGTATGAAGAGAAGTAGGAGAGAGAGAGAGAGGGATGATGAAGGAGGAGAGAAAAAAGAGAAAGAGAAGGGAAAAAGAAGATAGAAACTATGGTAGACAATTTTCGCCGTCTTCAGTCTTGACGAGTTTTCTATATATAGAAAAGCTTACCAATATTTGGTAGAGATTGTGGTATTTATAAGAGGATGTGGCCAACCTAGGAGTTAAAGTTTTTCCTTGCACATGGTGGCATCCTATTGGTCAAGGTATGTCATCCGTTGGATGAATGAGGTAAGAATATTCTCAAGATATTAATTAGGAGATAATATCTTGGGATAATGGTGGAAGTATCCCTAACTAGTTGAAATAGGAATTACTTACTTGATAGAGATGATCTTCAGTTGGGCATGTATTAAAAATATGATTAATTACTAAATCCTACAATTAATACTTTTGACTTTTCCTTGCCACAAGCTGGGGAGCTTTAAGCAGTCGTAATCCATTACTTGAACTTTTAGGGATGCTGAGCTGCACGTGAGGACGCTTAAGAACCCTACCCATTTAATGAGGGTAATCTTATTTTTCTTGAGTAAAAGTCCATGTGTTGCCTTGTGGATTTTTTGGATTATTTTTTGCTCCACAAAAACCTATCTTCAAACATAGAGGGGTTAAAATTGTAAATGTCAATGCAATCAAATACTTTCAAAAAATGCTAAAATAAAAAACTAAAAATCTAAAATCCCAATCATGCATAGAAAAGAAAAAACTCATAAATGTAGGGAACAATATGAAAAAGAGAGGAGGAGAGAGATAAGTATGAATAAGAAATAGAAGAGAAGGACAAAGAAGGAAGAGGAGAGCAAGAAAGAAAGAGAGTGACACGGGTACAAGGACAAGGTGGAGATAGAGAAGCACGAAGAAGAAATAGGAGGAGAAATAAAGAAACAATACAAATAAGGAGATGGATACCTATCTTTCAATTACAGAGGAGAAAAATTGTAAATGCAAAAATAATTAAAAAAAAACCAACCATGACATTATCTGCCACATAGGTATGTTTTGTTCTTCTATTAAATAAATAAATAAATAATTTCTCTCCCCAAAATATAGTCTTAATTTGACTTTATGTGTAATTTCTTCTAGCTTGTACATTAAAAATAGGTACATCTTATATAAAAAAAAAAAAGTTAGTATATTTTACATATAACAAATTGATATATTTTAATGAAAAATGGGTACATTATAGATAAATGAATGGTACATTATAAATAAATTATGGGGGCCAACCAATGAAAAGCAAATCTTTGAATGGCCCACCTCCTTGAGTATTCTAAAGTTACAATCAATACAAATACAATAAGCACACGTAAATGCCCTACTCTTTCCCAATTAAGTTCTTCAATAAGACATAGGGGAGAGGGCCAAAGATACAAATCCACTATAAAAGATCGCATAATGATGGAAAAATTAAATTTATAGATTAAATTTACAAATTAAATGATGTATCACTAATAAGAATGAGCATATTTATCAACGCTTAAGTAATGATCAAATCATCAACTTCCATATAATTTAGTTCACAAATTTAATCTCCCTAACATTACAGTAAAAGATATGTCAAAGCATAGATCATTCAAACATCAACATGGGCCTAGACAAAGTTAGTAACAATGTACTCTTTGAAAAATACTCCTCACCTTACTGGGGCAACGTGATGGAAAAAAAAAATATTACAGTAAAAGATATGCCAAAGCATAGATCATTCAAACATCAACATGGGGCTAGACAAAGTTAGTAACAATGTACTCTTTGAAAAATACTCCTCACCTTACTGGCGCAACGTGATGGAAAAAAAAATAAACAATGTTATTTGTAAAGAATATGTTCATTCGAACTCAATTCAAAAATATAAAAACCCGATATCACGTGCTATTGATAATATAACTTAACTCTACAAGCCTTAAGAATGCAAATAAGATTAGAATTAAACAAATAACTTAATAATGAAAACAGGCTTAAATCTTAAAACACTAAGAAATCGTTACAATGATAGAATTTAACTGAAAAAGTGTTATACAACAACATAGTAGTGAGTTTGATACACATCGTCGTTCTATTTGAAATGACTTGTCATGGGTTTCAAATGGGACATTAGAGTCTTAATCTGCAAAACTTTGTTCTTTGTCTTTCGGCTCAATTGTCAATTACCTCGTCATTTAATCTGAATTACTTATATTTTATGAATGATTTTTTCTTATTAATAAATTAAAATCTGACGCGTATATAGAAATGATTGATTGTACGTAAAAGAAATGACTGGTTCTGGTAAAGAGTAGAACAGTGTTCGTACTCTTGTGCTTTGGTCCACTGCTTTAATTATATATACACACACACATGCATATCTTTTCTCATGTGTAAGCACCGTAAGAGAAGACCACATACCCCTATTTTAAGCTTTCTCTACCGCATTCGTCTTCATTTTCTTTTACTTTTTTCTTCTTCTACCCACTTAACCATGGAAGAAGAACAATTCAATTTTATAGACTGTGAGGCTCAAACCACATCTTCTTCTTACTCAAATTCTACCACCTCTCAATCACAAAAAATTAGCAAGAGATCATCATCATCAAATCAACTAGAACTACTTGTTGGTCATCAAAAAGCTGCTACTACATTGACTACTAATGATGATGATGATGATGATCAAATTAGTAAGAAGAAAGCAAAGATTAAAAAAAGGATTAATGGTGATGGGAGGCAGCAGAGGCATCCTCATCATCCAACGTATAGGGGAGTGAGAATGCGTCAGTGGGGCAAATGGGTCTCAGAAATCCGAGAGCCAAGAAAGAAGTCACGAATTTGGCTTGGAACTTTTCCCATCCCCGAAATGGCCGCTCGAGCGCACGATGTCGCCGCTCTGACGATCAAAGGCAGCTCTGCTGTTCTCAACTTCCCTGAGCTAGCTCAAGAGCTTCCTATTCCGGCTTCTGCCTCGCCAAAGGACATCCAAGCTGCTGCTGCTAAGGCAGCTGCTCTTACCTTCCCAAGCAGCAGCCTTGAACAGGAAGCGGAAGTCGAGACAGAGCTGATGAGCCAAGCTGTTCACGACAGTAGTCCTCATGATTCATCATCAACTTCACCATCAACCAATTACAATGATGACATGTTGTTTGACCTCCCTGATCTGCTTTTAGATGTTGGGCATCACAGTGATCATGGATTTATTTTCTCTGTGCCATGGCTTGATGAAGAGCCTGAGTTCTTGTGGGAGTGACTCAGATGTCAGAACCAATGGGGCAAAAGCATTCACTGAAGAATTGAAGAAAGCAGCAGCTTAATTGGCAAGCTTTGTTTAAAAGTTGATATATGTTGCTTGTTTTTGCTGGTGCTCCAATATCCAAATAGCTACTCGAATCAAGATGCTCAACTTTTCAGTTTCCACAGGTTTGGTTTGGGATTATGTTGCCAAAGGTTCAGCTTGATTAATTAATTTACCACTGTAAGGTAAGGAATATTAGCCATGCCTGCTAGATTTTGTTAAAAAAAACCTGAATAATGTACCCTTTTAATTAATTTGTCATAATTTCGCTGTAAATATATATTGAGATAAATAACAATGTTCATGCGTATAGGAGCTTGTCATAATTCCAAGTACACTGAAAACTTCTCTATTTTCAGTTGGTGCACTTGATAAATTTGACTCTAAATTTTCAATTTTCCCACTGGAAAATTTGGACAACATTGTTATAAAACTTCAAGGGAATGTATAGAGCACTGTTCTAAAAATCCCAGCCTAGCGCCGCCTAGTCCCCGCCTAGGCACTAGGCGGCTGGCCACTGCCCGATTAATGCCGAGGTGTTTGAAAATTACGAAAGGGCCCCTAGACTAGCTAAGGCACCCGCTTAGACCGCCTAAGTACCTGCTTAGCCCGTCCAGTCCCACCTAGGCACCCACTTAGGTTGTAACTCACTTAGACAGAAAATAGATAACTTTTATTTTGTATTTTATTTTTTTCAATAAATTGTAAGAGACTTGCTGAATAGTTAAATGAGCACACATTATATGTTTGTTTCCTATGTTTTCATTATATTCTAATACTTCATAATATATATATATATATATGTCATTCTATTTTGTAGTTTATGATGAAATTATATATATTTTAAGTATAAACAGACACTATTTACACGAAATATAATAGATTTACTTAAATCCGCAAATATAATAGATGTACTATAAATCTGCAAATATAATAGATTTACTTAAATCTGCCTAATCTGCCTAATCTGCCTAGGCTCCCACCTAGACCCCGCCTAGCCGCATAGGCACTAGGCCCAAGCCCACCTAGGCGCTAGGCCTCATTCCGCCGCCCAACTAGCGTCTAGCGTTTTTTAGAAGCTTGGTATAGAGTATATATGCGGCATGTGAAGCATGATGATCATACTAGTGTAGCATATATCTTAAGCCTTCTCTCTAGTCTCTCTTACCATTTATGATTTCTACAATTACTACAGGACTTCTTTTGGAATATTACATACAGCTTAAAAGTCCTCTTGAACAGGGTGTGAGAGCAACCACAATTAGCAACAAAGAGGGTGAAACATAAGAGATCAAGAAGGATTGCCACTTACCCCAATGCCAAAATTATGAGTCGGTAGCTAGGGTTTTCTCCTTTTTTTGTGTATGTGTTATGAACAATATATTTACACTGAGAGGCGTAAAAATAAATTGGTATTGGATTGATCATCCACTAAATTCAAATATAGGACATCTCACTTACAATTGACGATGAATACTACTAAACATGTTCGAAATTCACGACTGTCGCAAATCTTTAGTTTTAAGGTATTAGGGTGAGCCGGATTGTGATTTAGTGTAAGGGACTTCAGTTTAAATACCAAATTCAAAATAATTTTAAGCTAAAATACTGTATTTTCAGTTTAGGTACATACTACTTTGTTAGTTAAAATGACAAAAAATGCCCAACTCAACCATCACAAGGTCGTAGAAGTCATTAAGTTCCTTAATGATATGTGACTAACATGGATTAAAAAAAGGTGGTGATATTTACACTCTTTTCTACCTCCCACACACCCTTATTAATTTTTGTCTATTGATCCTCTTCAGTTCATTCAATCCGACGACCAGAAATTGAGAGAGTGTGAAAAGTAAAAATGTGTGTATAGATAGCACCATCCTAAAAAAATCACTACATTAATTGGTTAAGGCGTAGGGACCAGTTCAGCCCAAACTTCGTGACCTACACCAAAACTCTAAGCTCATCCCCAGGACATTCTAAGACCTAAAATCCAAAATGATTAACTCAAAATCTTGACGGACCTTCTAAAACCCTAAACCCTCAATCTCACAGATTTTCTAAAATTCGAAAATAATAAGTGAGATACACACGAGTGGCATACCATGTCTGGTCATGTTTATGTAAATTTGAACCTTGATGATTGCCCTATTCTTAGACCTGATTTGGTATTGAGGTGATTCTGAAAAAAGTTGGTATCAAAAAAAACTGGGAGCTGTTTTTGTGTTTGGTAAACATTCAGCTTCAACATGTTTTCACAGTTTTAGGTGAAAAAAAACCAAAAACAAAAAGCTGCAAAACCCAGCTTTGAAAAGCCGATTTTTTTTCACATCTGTTTTACATAAAAATTTACCAAACACTATAATAATGCTTTTTTTTTTTCAAAAGCACTTTTACAAAAAAGTTTACCAAACACTCTGCTGCTTTATTTCACAGCTACTTATTCTCATAGCACAGCAGAAGCAGTTTTTTTTCAAAGCACAGCAATACCAAACCAGCCCTTAGACCTAACAATTTCTTACACAACACGAATAACGAATTTCGGGTGAACACGATAACTAATCGGGCCATTACCGGGTCACCTGATAAGAACCTGTTAATAATGGGTACTAACGGGTTTACAGGCGGATAACCTGTGGATAACCCCTTTTGACCCGTTAAGAAAAAAAATATTTTGATGATTTTAAAATTAAACTACTAAAAACCTTACAATAAAATAAAACAGCCATAGTGTATATATTGTATGTTAAATATGTATTATTGTATATAAGCTAAAAAAAATAATTGTCATTATTTATTTATTTTAGGCTTTTTAGTCAAAATGGTCCCTGAGATTTGCATAACAGATCACTTTGGTCCCTGAGATTGAAAATCAATAGAAATGGTCCCTGAGATTGTCTACCATCCATTATTTTGGTCATTTCATTAAAAACTTCACTAAGTGTCCTGGAGCTCTTGGCCGAAAGTTTGGACAATTTTCAAAGCTTTGTAACTCAATCATTTTTTAACCAAATTCGACCCATAATATATCAAAACAAAGATAGGAAAGTGTAGAACAAGATTATACCTATTTGGAAGCCCAATGGTTGCCGGAGATGGCCGGAAAATAGTCTGAAAATGAACTGGTCCGCGGGAAAACTGGAAAACTCGCCGGAAACTGGGTAAACTTTAAACGTTCGTAACTTCTTCAATGCTCAACGAAATCGAGTAATTCAAAAACAAAAATCATACTTCTCAACGAGACGAAAAGAATGGTACATTTCTCGATGGCTAATTCATCGTGGTTTGGCTGGAAAACAGCTCGAAAGTGGCTAACTCGAGATCAAGGCAGCCACTTTCGAGCCGTTTTCCGGCCAAACCACTATGATTTAGCCATCAAGCAATATACCATTCTCTTTGTCTCATCAAGAAGTAAGTTTTTAAATCACTCGATTTCGTTGAGTATTAAAGAAGTTATGAACATTTAAAGTTTACCCAGTTTTCGGCAAGCTTTCCAGTTTCAGGGACCAAAATAATGGAGTGATATGTGGACAATCTCAGGGACCATTTTGACTAAAAAGCCTTTATTTTATTATAAGAGTTTCTTATTATCATTACTGGGATAATTTTACTTAACCTGTTGTCCAAAATTCAAATCAACTAGTACAATATTAGTATAGGCAAAATTCAAATCAAATTTTAGATTAAAACATTATATAACGTGTTAAAAATAAAAATGTTAAAGTAATTTAAAAATAACCAAACACATTAAAAAATTAAAATAATTAATTTACAAGTGGAAAAAATGTGAAAAATATGCAAACACTAGTGATCGCATCCTCTATACTTTGAGATGGGTACATTGTCGTTTGAATTTTTAAAATAAATAAAAATTCATAATAATTAATGTACAAGTGTGAAATATGTGAAAGAAGATATAAACACTCGTGATTGCATCCTCCACGCGAAGACAATGTTTACATCATTGTTTAGATTTTTAAAACCCTCATGAATAATGTTTTTTATTTGAGTGTAAAATTAATAAAAGTTATTATAGAAGTGTGAAAAATGTAAAAAAAAAAAATATATATATATATATATATGTATGTATGTATGTACAATCACTCGTAGTGTTGCACTTTCGTGCAGGGGTTAACTCCAAAATCTGACACCATTGTTGTTTACGCTGTATTCTTTTCACCGAATTTTGTTTTTCAGATTTTTGTTTTTTGAAAACATAATCATTTAGCAGATGGAGAAAAATAAACGTTTTGGATCGTTGATATCACGTTCCGATATTTACAGTTAACTAAAATATGAGTCCATGTTTTGTAGTTTCTAAAGTCTTTATAAACTCCAAGCAATATTTTCAATGACGGTAAAACTTGGAACGTAATATCAACAATCTGAATCATTCATCTTCTTGCATCCTCTAAAAGGTCATGTTTAAAAAAAATCTGAAAAAACAAAATTCTATGAGAAAAATAGAGTGCAAATATAAACGACAATGAACAATTAAATTTCGATCTATAGTTTATGTGACTCTAGAAGTTGAGCTCTTCACGAAAGTTGTAAAACTTGTCATTACGAGCATTTATATGTACTTTTATATTTTTCACACTTCTACATTAATTAATACTTATGTGATACATGAAGGACCAATGTATTTTTTATGTTTTGAAGTAGTACTTATGTGACAATGTGGTATGTATATACTAATTTAGTGCTATATTTTTCACTTGATTATTTATTGGTATTTTCATTAAAGGGTAACGGATTAAATCATATTACTCATTAATATTAATGGGTCGAGTTTAGATCGGATCATATTACTTGTTCATTTTAACAGGTGTTAAACAACACGACTTGTTAAAATATTAAATATGATATGAAAATAATACGAATACGAAAAACACATCATATGTGCTATTCTCTCATTTACATCCAGTAAATTACAAAAGTAAACATGTCATTGCAAAACAGTAGACAACTTGTACTATTGTTTATAAAGTCGTACAATGTAATGTCCAATTGAAACTGACTGGTGTCATGTTGATGGCAGCATCCTATGTTTGCAATTCACCTGCAAACTGGGTTTGGCAGAAAAAACGTTTTTCAGTTAATTACTGATTTTTCTCTCATAATAATATCCGGGACCTGGGTACACATATATTGTGCCGAACCCATAATAATATTTTGTTGATCGACTGTCTGTTTTTGCAGTCAACCTTAAAGAAAATAAACAAACACATAAGTAAAAGTAACAACCACACAAGAATTAATAGTGGTTCGATTGATCGTGCCAACGTCTCAAATCGGTGATACCTTAAAAAACTTTTCCCACTACTAAAAAATTGGGCTTTTGCTAAGGATAGAAGCGAAACGGATGCAAAATATCATATTGTTTAGTTTCATAATACAAAAGAATTGCAGGTAAAAATAAGAAATGAGGGATACTGACGATGACTTTATGTGGTTTTTGCTGTACTTGGTTTTCTCTTTGAGCGTTGTATTATGTGGTCTGGTTTACTAACGATGACTTCATGTGGCCTCGCTCTCGCGATGACTATATGCGGCCGCGCTATTTAGCGATGACTGTTTGCATTCACCTATATAAATTTGTTATATGTCGTTTCTGTGATAGGTTGGTATGAGTGTAGTGGGAAGTTCTAATACATGTGGTAGTTGTTTAGGGGTTTACACCTATGAATTGCTCTCAAATGATCAATGAAATACCAAATATCATTGCTTGTCAAAAAAAATAAGATAAAATAAAAACAAAAACAAAAAAAAAACAAAAACAAAAAAAACAAAAACAAAAACAAAAACAAAAAAACAAAAAAACAGAATTCATGTAAACTTTGTTTGAAATGCTTCTTGCTTGGTACATGTTAGTGGATTAAATATTTTGAATGTGTCTTGTGTAATTAAATTAAATTCTCGATCTCTTTCTAATATTGTTTAGTTGTATTAAACTATAATTCTTGCAATTCTTATTTTTAAACAAAAATAGAGAACAAAAACCTCCCTAAACTTAGACAAACTCCAAATTTAAATTAAATTCCCTACGCAACCCGAAACCCATGCCCCCGCCCGCCACCCCCAACAACGCCGTTCGATTGCCCACTTTCCTCACCTACACTATTCCACCGATCGACCAAAACCCAACCAGTCACCTCCTCACGAAGCTTCAATTCCACCTTCGTTCATCAATGGCGAGCCAAATTCACAACAATACACACACATTACAGAATTTCATATAATTCAAAATTCAAAAGAATCTCATCCATAGAAGCGCAACACAAATATAGTAAACTGTTATTATATTCAATTTAGGCTATTTCCAACCGAAGGGTCCAGAGGACCAGAGAGCCGAAAATAGTCCGAAAACCGTCTCAAACTGAGGGCTAGGCCAGAGGGCTTGGAATCTGAGAGGGCGCCACGAAATCGGAGAGGGCTGGAGGGCTGGCTGCATGCAGCCAGCCAGCCAGCCAGCCAACCCGAGGCTGGCCAGAATTCAAATCAATCCTGTCGGTTTTAACCGACAGGATTGATTTGAAATTTTTTTTTTTTGCAGTTTTATTAACCGACAGGATTGATTTGAATTTTTTTTTTTTTTGCAGTTTTATTATTATTTTTTATTTACAAAATTTTTCCTATAACTTCTATTTTTTCATTTTTTTTAAATTCTATTTTTTTCCTATAACTTTTATTTTACAAAATTTATAGTTTTTAACAACATTTAACAAATTATTAAAAACATTTCTAGTTTTTCATATTTGTTAAAAAAAACATTTAACAGCATGAAACTTAAACAACATTTAAGTTGGAGTTTTTAAATAATAAATTATGTTTGGCCCTATGGCCCTCGGTTGGAGACGGTTTTTTGTGATAGGGCTAAAACAAGCCATCTGGCCCTTTGACCCTCGATTGGAGACGAAAGCAAATATGGCCCTGTACTATTCATTCAAATATTAATATCTTGGGATATCTTGGAGGGCCAGAGGGCTAAAACGAACCCTCTGGCCAGCCATCGGTTGGAGATGGTCTTATCTGTTTCAAAAATAAAAGAATCTTTGTATACAAAATATTGAGAAAAAAAAAATCTCATAAACATGAGTGCAAATTTTTCTTTTAAAAAACTAGATACTTACATAAATGGGAGAAGAGAATAAATTGGTATAATCAAACTCGTCATTCACGAGATTCGAATTTAAGATTTTTCACTTATAAGTGACAATGATACTCCGGAACTGTAGTACTAAGTGTCTAAATCTTTGATATAAGTTCGATAATAATTATTTTCAAATTTTCTTTGGTTGATGTTAATAAAAGAAGGAAAAAAGGCCCCACGTAAATGGAAAAAGCTCCCGACAAAGTTAAAAATAGAAGAATACAAATTATAGAATAGAACTATTGTCATTACCAGAAACAAAAGAATAAAACCATAGAAGATAAACTTTCTACCAAAAAAAGAGATCGAGAGAGGAGAAGATGAACCCTCTTTGTCTTAATGATTGAGATACTTGTATGCTTTTCATGCACATCTCCTTTCTTTCTTATTCAATTTCTTCTTCTCATGAAATTGTCTAAAATCACTATGACAATGAAACCATGCATGGCCATATTCTTGCCTAGAGTCGACTTTGTTTTTTTTTTTTTTAACAAACTTAGAGTCGACTTTGTGACAGAGGTAAAAAGGTCAATCCATCTGTTATTATCTACGATGAGTCGTGGGTTTTATCTGCAAACTTTTACATTTTTATTGGCATTATGTTCCTCATTCAATGTACTTAATGTTGAAACAAACAGTCCCTTTGGTCCTCAAGTTTTTTTCAACACTTCACATTAGCACCATTATAATAATTTACGTCCAAAAGCCTTTCAAATTCTAAATATTCTTATGAAGGATGATTTCAATTTGAAACTTCCAAAATATTGATGATATTTTTACTTAACTAAAATGAGTATCAGAATTGTTTGATTTCTAACTTCCTTTACGTATGCTAATACATTCAGAATAAACATGTAGGTTCTACATCATAATACATAATTTAATACTTGAAGACACACAAAAAAAAAAAGAATTATTAGGAAGAGAGAACGAGAGGAGGTGGTGGTTTGGTTTAATCTTATATTCATTACTCGTTCATTTTCCGATTTATAACTTCTCCTACTTCAAGTAAATATATCAATTGCATATATCCATGCATTAGCTTCTAAGTTACGAGAGATTTTTCAACATATTGAGAACACAACTTGTACACTAAATGTTATAATACAATTGATTGAATTTTGTTTCAAATTTCCAACTAATTGTATTATAACACTTGGTGTATTGGACATTGTCCCCGGCACACCGAAAAATTTCTCCTCAATTACCATTATTTTCCTTTTACGGTTGCGTGTGAGCCGAGCCACAAGACATAGTTGACAAAGACATAGTTAAGTGGGGCTTAGTTATGAAGGTACAATTAGCATAATATGCATAAAAGACATGGTGTTTTGTACGTCTGTTCTTTTTCTAAAGGAATATATTGAGATTGCCAGTGCATAATTTGCTAGGGTAAGCCCTTTATTTCACTTTTCACATCAGATTAATTTCAAAAGGCATGCCAAACTGTCATTTATCATAATAATTATTCCAGAGCAACTTTTGCTCACTTTTGATGTCCACAAGAAAGAAATAACAAAGCAAAGATCAAAGATATTTCGAGTCTCTCAATCAAATTAAAGAATGGAACATCGAAACTTCGTGGCAAAGGCAGAACACTCCCTTCTTTAGACAAAGTATAGACCCGCAAGTAACCCCTTGTGTGTGTCAAAGTTCTGTTTGGATAGAAAAGTTGAATGGGAGTGAACAAGAGTTAGAAAAATAGTTCCATGGCATTTTAGATGTTTTAACTTCTTCTCTACTCATTACCACAATTCCAAAAACTGGTTTTATAGAATTCGTGGAATTAATAGATGTTAGTGAAGAACAAAATATTCAAGATTCATATCATAATTAATTGGGGTTTTTTTAACTTTAATCATTCAAGAAGATTGAAATTTAAAATAAACCTGGTGTTAGATTACATATTGATTATAATCTCTTGATGTGTCCTTAATTCAAAATAATTAATGTGCATTTATTGAAGAGGCGATATTATCTACACTAAAGGGGTTGATAAGTGAATTAAGCCTGGATTAGTAATAATGTGGTTCAAATTCACCTTTGGTGAGAATCGAACCTAAAACCTCTCATTTACAAATAAAGAGAAATATCACGACTGTAGTAATAAGTGGCTAGTTCTTCTTTGTAGAATATTAGCCTTATTCCATCTAATTCCGTGCGAGCATAAAGTTACTCTCTTTCCCTCTCTCTCAGTCTCACTGCACTATTATTTTGTTGACATTACTTTCTTTTCTTCTCTTCTTTGGATTGTTTACTATATATGTAGCATCACGTGTGCAATGTTAGCGACACATTACAGTTCATTCCAAGCATAGGGACGCACTGTGCATGGCTGCGATGATGATTTCATTGGTAAAAGTATTAGTTAAATTAATTATATCAAAGTGTGCCAATGCAGTCAAACTTAGAAACCTAAAATTGATCTGTTTAAAATATTCAAGCAGACACGCACGAGTCTTTTTGGAGCAGATATGAACTTTTCTTTTAGACTATCTCTAATTTTTTTGGTTAAAAAATGCTAAAATTTTTTCGGGAAACTTTTTTTCAAAATAAAATTTATGTAGGTTATTATAATTTATTTCTATGAACAATTTAACCTAAAAATATCTAGATTCCGAGAAAAGTTGAAAATTCAATAAACCAACCTCATGAAACATGTATTTATAGAGTTTTTAGGTGAATTTTGATTTAAATATTTTTTTTACATTGTTTTATATATTGGATTTAGTTTTGGTTGATCATATTCGATCTCAACCGTTGGATTTAATGTATTTGAAAATTTAAAATTGCTCACATTTTAGGTTTTAACCCAAAACTTATTTTAGAGCCAACCACTGAAGAAAGATTGGGTTAGTTTAAGACCTAAATTTTGGTGGGGCTAGCTTTTTAACCCTGACCTAAATTCTGGATTACATTTGCCAACTTTTAGGTTTTAACCCAAAACTTATTTTAGCTCAATCATTGGAGAAGAATTGGGTTAGTTTAAACCTAAATTTAGATTTTAACCCAAATGTTGGAGATGATCTTAGAATAACAAGGGAAGAAATGATAAAATATCTAAGATATCTCCAACATATTCTTTAGTCGTTAGGAAAAAGAGAAAGGACAAAAAGGGAAAAGGCTAGTTGCGTGAAATGGTTTTATTGATAACATATTATAAAATAATTAAAAATTTTGTTTTGTAGAAATTTAAGTGTAATATAAATTTGTTCCATACACGTCTGGCAGCTGGAGCACAATCAGAGGCGGATCTATTAAGGGACCCAGGTGGTCCCAGGACCACCCGCAAGCTTAGATAAAGGCCCATTGAAACCACCGAGGACCACCCAAGTCTGGGCTGTGGTGGTGGAGAACAGCAGCCATGGCTGCCGATGCACTACTCCTTCCGTTGCAGAAGGAGAAAGAAGAGGACTTTGTTTTAAAATGACTTGGCCAAACGCATTGTTTTGAGCCAAGCCAATAAGTAAATAAATAATTTAAAAGCACTGCTGGCTACTCTTCTCATTGTGATTGGACATCCTTTAAACTCCACGTGATGGGCTTTTAATCAATTCCCAAATAAAAAACAATTTAGAGATTTTAATAAAAAGGAAAGAGTAAATTAAGTGGGTCCCAATCTCATTCAAGTAAACATTTCGTTTTACCTTTGGCATTTTGCCTTTTGCTATGCACCTTTGCCATTTGGTTGCTGGCAAGAAGAGATGATTCTCGCCCGATTCTCTTTGTGAGGATTCTAAAGATTTTTTAATTACATTCGTTTATTGTAAATCGTGTGGTTGTAAATTATTGTAATTTTTTTTATTCAAAATTGAACATAAACAGTACCTGACGAAAACTAACCGCACGATGTATGATAAACAGATATGATTGAAAGTTTCTCGAAATCTTCAAAAAAAGGATCCAGCGATGATCCTCATTTGCTAGCAAAGATACTTTGGGATTCCTCAACTCTTCCAAACCTTTGAACTTACCCTCCTCTCTATCCCTTGGCATTAGGGTTTAGCCTCTAGGTTTGCAAACGTCTTCCATTCTTCTTTTGATCCCAAAACCCTAATTAGGGTTTAGTTATGCAAGTTTTTCTTGGGGAGGCTGGTTTATTTATTTGTGCATATAGGAATGACTTTGTCGTTTATTTTTTTCAGTGTTATTTTGGTCTTTTTATTTTATTTTATTTTTTCGCTATAAAATTGGGACCACCCAATACTAAAATTCTGGATCCGCCACTGAATACAATTATAATATGTAAATCAATTATAGAAAACTTCATTTTAATCCTTGGCAACGATGACTTTTGGATTAAAACCATGAGTAAGATCAAAATCTAATTTTAGTCCCTTGATACATTAATAACCTCATTTATTAATTATATTTTGATTTATTAATTATTTCTTTTTTTCTTCTTAATTTTTAATGTATTAATTTTATTTCATTATAATTTTCATTTTCATTTCATTTATCGTAATATATTTTGTTGTAAATATTTAGATAAACTAATTTTTGTTATACAATATATTTCGATGTACTTTGACACACCCTGACCCCAATCAAGGCATGATGATCGTCACGTGAAGGTGACGCAGCCATGTACGCTGTGCGGAAGTGAACGTGATATGAAAATACGGATAAATAAAAACTTGCTAACTAATTACACTAGACTAACATATCAGTGCGAGTGAAAATGTTTAGAGTAAAGGACGCACATAACCAGAGTATAGGTATCAAAATGCAGTCCAGAAGTTTAATTACTAATTATACATATCATAAAAGAAACCCTACACTAGTGAATGTCTGTCATAACTGCTGTGAAGTCCTCGTGAGCCACCGACAGGAACTTCTATCTAGAACCTGGAGGGGCGTAAAATAGAAAGTGTGAGTGGGCAAAAACAAAACTTTCAAAACCATTTATCTTTTCAAATGTAATAACCTCTCACTGTAAAACCCGTATAAGTTTCCCAGGAAAATAATACTGTAAAATATATGAAAACTATATTCGAGAATAACCAAACCATGTGTATGCCATGACAATCATCTCAACCATGAATAAGTAAGCCAGGTGAATTGCACTAATATAAAGTGACATATCAGCCGGAGTCACCTAACGTGACCTGTACGGTTGAATCTATAACTCAACAATCAAATCAAATCCTGCACACGAGTCGGAACCACCTATGTGGTCTGTACGATATGTTAGGTGTAAATAAGTACGCTCAAGTGCTACGATCACGTGAAGGCTATGCGAAGTATCGCAAGTCACCAACGAGTCGGAACCACCTAATGTGGTTTGTACGACAGGCTGACACCTACCTTGGATCCAAGGTGAGCGTATGGTGCGGGAGGTGAACGATCACATGAAGGCTAGGCCCTACCCTCGGGCGGAGCACTAACACTGGGGTGCAGGATATAAATCACTGAAAGCAACTCATCATAATCATACACACTACCATCACAACCATCGCTATATACTCACCTGAAGCTTACCTGAGCGTCCACAGCGTCGAGCAGAAATATGCACAGCTATATTAAAGCATATTCTAATATCTAATCCATACGACATGGCACTTAAAACGTAAAAACCATTTAAACAGTTTCTGGGAAACGTATATATATAGAAAACCAAAAGCCCACTCACTGGTATGTAGCCGGGTCGTAACCCCCAAGTCTCGCCTGGCTGCGCTCGTCCTCTGGAAATGTCTCACCTATATGTGAAACAACTATTTTAATGCTACTTTTAAGCACATAACCAAAGCCGTGTAATAACTTCTCATACGTTGCTCAATTGGTGTGTTTGAATATACCATCGTGGCCTACTTAACACCACGAGCATCGCCATATTTTTAGAAAAAGTCTCTAACATCCCACGCGCAGGCACGTGCCTGGCACGCTGATGGTAACCCTAACACCGTTAGGGAATATTCCGTTAAATACTAGGATATTCCGTTAAATATACCTGACGCCATTAAGAATATTCAGTCAAGGTTGACGGAATATGCTCTGTCTTCTCCAGTGGTTCGCCAGATTCCGTCTCCGACCGCCACTACACTCGCCGGTTTCTAGAAAAACTTTGAATCTTAATATCTCCGTCGTTTCAACACCAAATTTCATGAATTTTATATCAAATTGAAGCCCCTGAACTAGAAGAACACGATCTTACCTCTTAGAGGTCCTAAAACCAATGAAAAGTGATCAAAATTTTTTTAGAAAATTCCGACTAAACTGGAACTCGTGGAACTGACCTTTCCCGACGTCCAATTCCTCCAAAAATTGTCCCCTGGTCTCTATGGAGTAATTTTAAGACTCCCTTAAGCTTTACAACTCCGTGAACTAACCATGATCACGACGAAGTAACAGAGCACCACACCGGAGCTCTTAGGTTCTCAAGTTCCCTCGATTCGTTCTTAGATCCAATGGTATGGATAGGCTCGTGAAGTCACCAAAAACACGTTGATGCAAAGCTCAAGCTCGATCGATGAAGTTTGGAGGGTGTTTGAGAGTTGAAGGCTCGGATTGTACGGACAAGGGAGAAGAGAGAAGAAGGAAAGAAAGTTTGTACGTGTGGGTGTGTGCGTGACTGAGCTACGGGATTGGGCAGAAATAGAAGAGCAGGGTCCTGATTGGGCCATAAGGTTTATGGCTAACAATTTAAATCAAAACAAACCCACAATTCTACTTGGACCCAAGAAAGTAGGAGGTACAATAATTGGTCCATTTCCTTAGCCTGCTTATACATCCACCACACATCATTTCAAGGGCAAAATTGTCATTCCCACGCATTCGAAGATAAAATATATTTTAATTCGGGACGGGTTGTCACATACTTTGTCTTCTTCATTTAGGTACATTAAATTCATTATAATACATTTAGGTGCATACAGTTAGGTGCACACATTTCGGTACATTCATTTCAATACAAACATTTAGGTACATTAATTAAATATAATACATTTCGGTACTAACATTTCGGTGCATACATTTGGTACACACATTTAGGTACATTAATTTAATATAATACATTTTGGTGCATATATTTCGGTACATACATTTCGATACTAACATTTAAATACATTAGTTCAATATAACATTTCGATACTAACATTTAGGTACATTAATTGAGTCTTTCAAATTTGAAGAATGTTAAATAAAATTAATAAATTAAAAAAACTCTTTTTTGGTCAAAAAATAAATTAAAATTTTGTATGTTAATAAATTTAAATATTTAATGGGAGACATTAAATAAAATGCACATTAATTATTTTGAATTAAGGACTCATCAAGGGATTATAATCAATATGTAATCTAACACCAGGTTTCTTTTAAATTTCAATCTTCTTGAAGGATTAAAGTTAAAAAAAACCCCATAAAAAAAAAAAAAAAAAAAAAAAAAAAAACAAAGACAAATTGATCGATCATGACTCTTATGACAATCATGTGTGTATGTATGTATATGTGTGTGTGTGTGTGTGTGTGTGTGTGTGTGTATCTAAGAAATACATAATTAGCATCCTAACATGAATAAAGTGTATCTTGTTGATTAATGCATATCCTTTCTTTATACCAAAAACTTTAAATTTTTTAATAATGCAATTTAATTAAGAAGGGATAAAACTGTAAAAGTTCAAATTAAAACTGCCTCATGTACAAGAGGAGTTACTAACGTATCTATTTTTGTTTTAGTCATTTAAACACATGTAAATTTAATTTTAAAAAAAAATACAAAAGAGCCAATTACCGCACGCAGGTTTGTGATAATAGGCTAATATATAATGTGTGTGTGTAACAACACAATTGTAGATTAAAGAATTATTTGATTAGGTGAGAACAAAATTGGTGGTTAATGATAATGATAGTTCTCATGGTTTAGTAGAGATGGAAGAGTAAGGACAAGTACCAAGTAGGGTATAATACACAATGTCCTTCATTAGTTATGTTTCAATATTTATTGACCTATACAAATTGGATGCTTCAATATTCAATCCAAAAGAAGGAAATAATAAAACAATTGAGAGCTAGGTAATGCGTATGGTGTATAAACATGCAATAATCTTCCTCACAAAGAAAAAGGTAAAAGGCCAAACAAAAGAAAAATAAAGTAGAAAGCCAAACTTGGAAGACAAGGTAGAATCCTTGCATTATTTCAGACATTTGCCTGCTGTAATATGAGGGCTCTCTCTTCGTAATGAAGCATAACTCTTGGGCTTACGTGTTGGGCCTTTATTGACAATTAATTGGGCTAATGCTGGTGATGTTTGAAATTTGGTTGATGTCACTTTATTTAGTTAGGCCCAAAACCTATTCCTCGCTCGTAAAAACAACAATTTTCGTATCCCAAAGTTTAGAATTTGTCAACCCAAATCTACAAAGAAGACACTCGTTGAAGGTTATTGATGTTTTTTTCACACTCATTAGAAACCATAAAATATGTTGAAAGTATTAAATTGAGTGGGTAAATTTTAATATATTTCACATTATTGGGCTCTGAGATGAAGTGAGAGCTTAAAGGTTAAGCTAAACATCATATCCATGAGTACATCATAGTTACTGAGGCCTTAAGGTCAGATAAGTAGTTGTATCTATAACTTAGAAGTGTAATATAATTGATGAGTAGGTAAGCTTTCATTTCTACACTCTTAAGGTCAGATAAGTAGTTGTATCTATAACTTAGAAGTGTAATATAATTGATGAGTAGGTAAGCTTTCATTTTCTACACTCTCATAGTTTGTCAACGCTTAGTGGAGTCCGTCTCATGAATGAGCACCTTTACGTATATCTCGTGTCTATAGACGCCTAGTGCGAGACTAACTAATAGACACAAATATTACATTTGTTATCCTTGTATATACAGTTTTCTTACAGCTTTAGTTTATTTATTTAAGCTAATTAGGGTATGGTTTCAATGCTACGTATCATTCAATATTATAGATATATTTAGCTGTTGAATTTGATTTTCACAACTGTTTTTTCTATTTTAATCTCAATCATTCATTCTCATATCATTCAATGTTACATAGTATTGAAGAAATTTTACATGTTTATTCTCAAATCTATTACGTTATTGGTTGTACTCTCATTCGGTCATGTATTTCTTTTATATAGGCTATTTCATGTCAAGTACCCAAGTGATCAATTCATAATTCAATTGTGAAGGTTAGAGATTCCTTGTCGATGAGCACTCTCTTTCAATCGTGATGGTTAGAGATTTCTTGGTGTACATTCACTTGCCACCATGATTAGATAGCTTAACCCTAACGATATCGTGGAAGCTCTCTCACATCAGAGTGCCTTAGAAGTAATCTAAGGTTAAAAACCTAACTAGAAGACAATTGTGATGCCTCAGGTGCAAGGACTAATTTGCATTATTGCAATGATCGAGTTTTTATTGACTTGAGTATGCATCTAGTATTAATACATAAGATCTCAAAGTGATCGCTTTCAATGAATTTAATCTTTATTAAGCACTTTCACACTTGCTAGCGACTCTTATTAATGGATTGAGACTAGCCACACATCTCATCCCACAGCTGTACAAATATAATGTGTACTAGTCTCATTGTTTATATAAGATATACCCAGTGTTTGAAATATCTTGGATATGCTCAACATTTCCACGGAAATATCCAAAAATTCAAGAAACGATATGTAAAGATGGGATGAAGTCTAAACTTTACCCCATATCCACGATATTTCCGGAAATCTGTCAATTTCCTCGATATTTTTAATATTTTCAGGAAATATCCAATGTTTGTAGACAATTTGCAAAACATTTGCAGGAAATATCCATGAGCCTATGCATTTTTTTTATTTTTTTATTTCTTTCTTTATGGTATTAGTTTACTTCAATAAAACTTATGTTAGTTTCATGACGAAAATTTCACCTAAAAATTGTATGAATACTTATTTCACGGGGTTGGTCTATTGAATTTTTAAGTTTTCTTGGAATCTAGATATTTTGAGGTTAAATTGTTCATAGAAACAAACTATAATAACCTACATAAATTTTAGGGTTAAACTCTGTTTGCTACCCTTATGTTTTGTGGTTTTCAACATTTAGTACATCAAGTTTTTTTCGTCCCAGAGTCATACCTAAAGTGTTAATTTTGGGACGGTCTCATACATCTATTAGTCAAACTGTTAATTCTCTCGTTAAGTGATGACGTGGCGCCCATGTGGACAATGACTGGGTGCCACGTGTCATTAAAAATATTAAAATAATTAATTAAATAAAATTTTTAAAAAATAAAAATAAAAATAAAAAAAAACCATCCCTTCCCCTCTCCGTGTCACATCCCGACCGGGGATCCACCACATCCCGGGCTCGCTCCACCACCGTAGCACGATATTGTCCGTTTTGGGCCCCGACCACGCCCTCACGGTTTTGTTTCTGGGAACTCACACGAGAACTTCCCGATGGGTCACCCATCCAGGGAATGCTCTCGCGCGCTACTCGCTTAACTTCAGAGTTTCCATGAAACCCAAAGCCAGTGAGCTCTTAAAAGGCCTCGTGTTAGGTAGGGATGGGAATATGCATATAAGGATCACTCCCCTGGGCGAAGTGGGATGTCACAATCCACCCCCCTCAGGGGCCAGACGTCCTCGTCGGCACACATGTGACCAGGGTTAGGCTCTGATACCAAATTGTCACATCTTGGCTCGGGCGAGACCACTTCCCAGACCCGACTCCACCGTAGCACGATATTGTCCGCTTTGGGCCCCCAGCACACCTTCATGGTTTTGTTTCTGGGAACTCACACGAGAACTTCCCGCGCGCTACTCGCTTAACTTCGGAGTTTCCATGAAACCCGAAGCCAGTGAGCTCCCAAAAGGCCTCGTGTTAGGTAGGGATGGGAATATACATATAAGGATCACTCCTCTGGGTGATGTGGGATGTCACAATCTACCCCCCTTAGGGGCCAGATGTCCTCGTTTGCACACACGCGACCAGGGTTAGGCTTTGATACCAAATTGTCACATCTCGGCCCAGGCGAGACCACTTCCTAGACCTGACTCCACTGTAGCACGATATTGTCTGCTTTGGGCCCCTAGCACACCTTCAAGGTTTTGTTTATGGGAACTCACACGAGAACTTCCCGATGGGTCACCCATCCTAGGAATGCTCTCGCACGCTACTTTCTTAACTTCGGAGTTCCCGTGGAACCCGAAGCCAGTAAGCTCCCAAAAGGCCTCGTGGTAGGTAGGGATGAGAATATACATATAAGGATCACTCATCTGGGCGATGTGGGATGTCACAATCCACCCCCCTTAGGGCCCGACGTCCTCGTCGGCACATACCCGACCAGGGCTAAGGCTCTGATACCAAATTGTCACATCTCGACCCAGGGTCCACCATATCTCGGGGCCGCTCCACCACCGAAGCACGATATTGTCCACTTTGGGCCCCGACCACGCCTTCAAGGTTTTGTTTCTAGGAACTCACACGAGAACTTCCTGATGGGTGGAACCCGAAGCCAGTAAGCTCCCAAAAGGCCTCGTGGTAGGTAGGGATGAGAATATACATATAAGGATCACTCATCTGGGCGATGTGGGATGTCACAATCCACCCCCCTTAGGGCCCGACGTCCTCGTCGGCACATACCCGACCAGGGTTAAGGCTCTGATACCAAATTGTCACATCTCGACCCAGGGTCCACCATATCTCGGGGCCGCTCCACCACCGTAGCACGATATTGTCCACTTTGGGCCCCGACCACGCCTTCAAGGTTTTGTTTCTAGGAACTCACACGAGAACTTCCTGATGGGTCACCCATCCAGGGAATGCTCTCGCGCGCTACTCGCTTAACTTCGGAGTTCCCATGGAACTCAAAGCTAGTGAGCTCCCAAAAAGTCTCATCACATCCCGGCCTGGGGTCCACCACATCCCGGGCCTGCTCCACCACCGTAGCACGATATTGTCCGCTTTGGGCCCCGACCACGCCTTCACGGTTTTATTTCTGAGAACTCACACAAGAACTTCCCGATGGGTCACCCATCCAGGGAATGCTCTCGCGCGCTACTCGCTTAACTTCGGAGTTCCCATGGAACCCAAAGCCAGTGAACTCTCAAAAAGCCTCGTGCTAGGTAGGGATGGAAATATACATATAAAGATCACTCCCCTGGGTGATGTGGGATGTCATAATCCACCCTCTTAGGGTCTCGACGTCCTCGTCGGCACACATGTGACTAGGGTTAGGCTCTGATACCAAATTGTCACATCCCGGCCCAGGCGGGACCACTTCCCAGACCCGACTCCACTGATGCACGATATTGTCCGCTTTGGGCCCCCAGCACACCCTCACGGTTTTGTTTCTGGGAACTCACACGAGAACTTCCCGATGGGTCACCCATCCTGAGAATGCTCTCGCGCGCTACTCGCTTAACTTCGAAGTTCCCATGGAACCCGAAGCCAGTGAGCTCCCAAAAGGCCTCGTGCTAGGTAGGGATGGGAATATACATATAAGGATCACTCTCCTAGGCGATGTGGGATGTCACAATCCACCCCCCTTAGGGGCTCGACGTCCTCATCGACACACACCCGGGCAAGGCTAGGCTCTGATACCAAATTGGCACATCCCGGCCCGGAAGGGACCACTTCCCGAGCCCGCTCCACCACCGTAGCACTATATTGTCCGCTTTGGGCCCCGACCACGCCCTCACGGTTTTATTTCTGGGAACTCACACGAGAACTTCCCGATGGGTCACCCATCCAGGGAATGCTCTCGCGCGCTACTCGCTTAACTTCGGAGTTCCCATGGAACCCGAAGCCAGTGAGCTCCCAAAAGGCCTCGTCCTAGGTAGGGATGAGAATATACATATAAGTATCACTCCCTTGGGCAATGTGGGATGTCACACTCTGCCCCCAATCTAGAACAAGAAGAAGAAGAAGAAGAAGGGAAAAAATAAAAATAAAAAAACAACAGCCCAAACTTGGGATTTTCAATGTGGGTGAATTTCAAAAATACTTTGAGATGGGGAGTTTGAGTTTGAGATGATTTTTGGACTGTTTTTGTGGTAGATCTCCATTGATCTAGAAATGACGAACTAGGTTTTTTTTTTTCCTTCTTCTTCTTCTTCTTCTAGGTTCTTCTTCTTCTTCTGGGTTGGGGGTGGGACTGGTGTTTTTTTTTTTTTCCTTCTTTTTCTTCTTCTCGGTTCTTCTTCTTTTTCTTCTTCTAGGTTGGGGGGGGCGGGGGGGGGGGGGGGAGAAGAGATGGGTTTTTCTTTTCTTTTTTTTAAACTTTTATTTAATTAATAATTTTAATGACACGTGGCGCCCAGTCATTGTCCTCATGGGCGCCACGTCATCACTTAATGGGAGAATTAACAGTTTGACTAACGGATGTATGAGACTGTCCCAAAATTAACACTTTATGTATGACTCTGGGATGAAAAAAACTTGATGTACTAAATGTTGAAAACCATGAAATATAAGGATAGTAAACAGAGTTTAACCCTAAATTTTATTTTAAAAAAAGTTTCCAGAAAAAAATTTAACCTAAATTCTTTTTTAAATAATCTCAGACTAAAACTATAACACAGAACTAATAGAGAAAAAAATTATTTCTACATTAGAATCTAAATTTTTTAATTCAAAAATTAGAGATAGTCTAAAAAAAAAATCTTATACAGTAAATACAAGGTTTCTATAAGGTCTCCATTCGTTTTCTACTTACAGTAAAACAGAGTGCCTGCTCCAAAAGCATTCGTGCGTGTCTGCTTGAATATTTTAAACAGATCAATGTTAGGTTTCTAAAGTTTGACTGCATTGGCATACTGAGATATAATTAATTTAACTAATACTTTTACCAATGAAATCATCATCACAGCCATGTGCGTCCCTATGCTTGGAATGAACTGTAATGTTGTATCGCTAACATTGCACACGTGAAGTTACATATACAGTAAACAATCCAAAGAAGAGAAGAAAAGAAAGCAATGTCAACAAAATAATAATGCAGTGAGACTGTGAGAGTGGGAAAGAGAGTTACTTTATGCTCTCACGGAATTAGATATAATAGCGAATATTCCACAAATACGAACAAGTCACTTAGTACTATAATCTAGTGATATTATTTTTTATTTGAAACTGAGAGGTTTTAGGTTCGATTCTCGCCAATGGTAAATTTAAACTACATTATTGCTAACTCATTGTAAAAGTTAACTCACTTCTTCATCTTTTTAGTGTAAATAATATTTGCTTGTTCACTTTTTTTTTAAAAAAGAAAAGAGATAAAGACAAACTAATCGATCATGACTCTTATGACAATCATACACATACACACACACACATATATAGGAATCCTTTAACAAGAGGGATCCCTATTTTTCTAAAAAAAAAGGGACACCCTCTTGACCGTTGGATTTTACTTTAATGAAATTATGTGGTTGAGATTGTGTATCTTGTGATTTAATTTCAACCACACAATTTCATTAAAGTCAATCCAACGGTCAAAAGGATTTACACATTTAAAAAAAAAAAGGGAATCCCTCTTGTTAAAGGGCCTATATATATATAACAAGAGCCTATATATATATATATATATATATATATATATATATATATATATAAGAAATACATAATTAGCATCCTAACATGATTAAAGTGTATCATGTTGATTAATGCTTAACCTTTCTTAATACCAAAAACTATAAATTTTTTAATAATGCAATTTAATTAAGAAGGGATAAAACTGTAAAAGTTCAAATATATATATATATATATATATATATATATATATATAAGAAATACATAATTAGCATCCTAACATGATTAAAGTGTATCATGTTGATTAATGCATAACCTTTCTTAATACCAAAAACTTTAAATTTTTTAATAATGCAATTTAATTAAGAAGGGATAAAACTGTAAAAGTTCAAATTAAAACTACCTCATGTATAGGAAGAGTTACTGACGTATCTATTTTTGTTCTAGTCATTCAAACACATGTAAATTCAATTTAAAAAAAAAATACAAAAGAGCCAATTGCCACACATAGGTGTGTGATAATAGGCTAATATATAATGTGTGTGTGTGTAACAAAATAATTGTAGATTAAAGAATTATTTTATTAGCATCCTAATTAATTGTAAGGCTTAACTCACTTCTCAACCCTTTTAGTATAGATAATATCGCTTGTTCAATAAAAAAATAAATAAATAAACAAAGACAAACTGATCGATCAAGACTCTTTTGACAAGCATGTGTATATACAGTGGCAGATCCAAAATTTTAGCATCGGGTGGTCCCAATTTTATAGCAAAAAAATAAATAAATAAATAAAAAGGCCAAAATAACACTGAAAAAAATAAATGACAAAGACATTACTATTTATATGTCTACCAAAATAAAAATGAGTACAACTACATATGTATAACTCTTATCATGAATGCAAGATTATCAAAAACTTTTTACGATTAATACATAAATAAAAATTGTGTTGAACACTTGAGTGACAAGTCCTACAACATGAACTAATAAATAAACTAGCCTCCCCAAGAAAAACTTGCATAACTAAACCCTAATGAGGGTTTTTGGATCAAAAGAAGAATGGAAGACGTTTGCAAACCTAGAGGCTAAACCCTAATGCCAAGGGATAGAGAGGAGGGTAAGTTCAAAGGTTTGGAAGAGTTGAGCAATCCCAAAGTATCTTTGCTAGCGAATGAGGATCATCGCTGGATCCTTTTTTTGAGGATTTCGAGAATCTTTCAATCATATCTGTTCATCGTACATCGTGCGGTCAGTTTTTGTCAGGTACTATTTATATTCAATTTTAAATAAAAAAAATTACAATAATTTCTAACCGCATGATTTACAATAAACAAATATAATTAAAAAATCTTTAGAATCCTCACAAAGAGAATTGGGCGAAAATCCTCTCTTCTTGCTAGCAACCAAATGGCAAAGGTGCATAGCAAAAGGCAAAATGCCAAAGGTAAAACGAAATGTTTACTTGAATGAGATTGGGACCCACTTAATTTACTCTCTCCTTTTTATTAAAATCTCTAAATTGTTTTTTATTTGGGAATTGATTAAAAACCCATCATGTGGAGTCTAAAGGATGTCCAATCACAATGAGAAGAGCAACCGGCAGTGCTTTTAAAACTTTTTTTATTGGCTTGGCTCAAAACAGTGCATTTGCCCAAGTCATTTTAAAACAAAGTCCTCTTCTTTCTCCTTCTGCAACGGAAGGAGCAGTGCATCGGCATCCATGGCTGCTGTTCTCCACCACCACAGTCCAGACTTGGGTGGTCCTTGGTGGTTTCAATAGGCCTTTATCTGAGCTTGCAGGTAGTCCTGGGACTATCTCGGTCCCTTAATAGATCCGTCTGTGTGTGTGTGATTAATGCATAACCTTTCTTAATACCAAAACTTAAAATTTTTTAATAATGCAATTTAATTAACAAGGGATAAAACTGTAAAAGTTCAAATTAAAACTACCTGTACGATCCGCCTCTGTGTGTGTGTGTGTGTGTGTGTGTGTGATTAATGCATAACCTTTCTTAATACCAAAACTTAAAATTTTTTAATAATGCAATTTAATTAACAAGGGATAAAACTGTAAAAGTTCAAATTAAAACTACCTCACGTACAGGAGGAGTTACTGACGTATCTATTTTTGTTTTAGTCATTTAAACACATGTAAATTCAATTTAAAAAGAAAAAAAAATACAAAAGAGCCAATTGCCACACATAGGTGTACGATAATAGGCAAATATATAATATGTGTGTGTGTGTGTAACAAAATAACTATAGATTAAAGAATTATATGATTAGCATCCTAACTAATTGAACTATTTTTTTAATAATGCAATTTAATTAAGAAGGGATAAAATTGTAAAAGTCCAAATTAAAACTACCTCATGTACAGGAGGAGTTACTGACGTATCTATTTTTGTTTTAGTCATTTAAACACATAAACTCAATTTAAAAAAAAATACAAAAGAGCCAATTACCACACGCAGGTGTGTGATAATTGGCTAATATAGTGTGTGTGTGTGTAACAAAATAATTGTAGATTAAAGAATTATTTGATTAGGTGAGAACAAAATTGGTGGTTAATGATAATGATAGTTCTCATGGTTTAGTAGAGATGGAAGAGTAAGGACAAGTACCAAGTAGGGTATAATACGCAATGTCCTTCATTAGTAATGTTTCATTATTTATTGATCTATACAAATTTGATGCTTCAATATTCAATCCAAAAGAAGGAAATAATAAAACAATTGAGAGCTAGGTAATGCGTATGGTGTACAAACTTGCAATAATCTTCCTCTCAAAGAAAAAGGTAAAAGTGTTGAAAAGTCTGGTGGGTAATGAATGTCCACAGTACATTGGCAGAAGATTTCAGCATTGGTAGAAGTTTTCAATGTCCATGTAGAGTAAAATTGAAATTGTAAAAGCATCGAGGTTGTATTGTCCAAGGAATTGTTGTAAACTTCAATATGCAGTTAATGCATCAGTTTGGAATTGCTCTATAAATAGAGCACTCCGTATGCTTTCAGGTTACAAGAAAATATAAGAAGAAGAGAATGAGAGAAAAAGATCAGTAACATCGTCTATTCCTCTGTCTTTATTTGTTATCCTCTTGTGCTATATTTTAATGTGATATTTTACATCTACCTCGCACCTACCATTAAAAGGGTTATCTCTCTAACTTTGACCTATTTATAACAAAAAGGCCAAACAAAAGAAATATAAAGTAGAAAGCCAAACTTGGAAGACAAGGTAGAATCCTTGGATTATTTCAGACATTTGCCTGCTGTAATATGAGGGCTCTCTCTTCATAATGAAGCATAACTCTTGGGCTTAAGTGTTGGGCCTTTATTGATAATTAATTGGGCTCCCAAAGTTTAGAATTTGTCAACCCAAATCTACAAACAAGACACTCGTTGAGGGTTATTGATGTTTTTTCACTCATTAGAAACCATAAAATATGTTGAAAGTATTAAATTGAGTGGGTAAATTTTAATATATTTCACATTATTGGGCTCTGAGATGAAGTGAGAACTTAAAGGTTAAGCTAAACATCATATCCATGAATACATCATAGTTACTGAGAAGGTCAGATAAGTAGTTGTATCTATAAGAAGTGTAATATAATTGATGAGTAGGTAAGCTTTCATTTCTACACTCTCATAGTTTGTCAATGCTTAGTGGAGTCGGTCTCATGAATGAGCACCTTTATGTGTATCTCGTATCTATAGACGTCTAGTGTGAGACTAACTGATAGACACAAATATTACATTTATTATCTTTGTATATACAGTTTTCATAGAGCCTTAGTTTATTTATTTAAGCTAATTAGGGCATGACTTCAATGCTACGTATCATTCAATACTATAAATATTTTAGCTGTTGAATTTGATTTTCACAACTGTTTTTTCTATTTTAATCTCAATCATTCATTCTCATAGCATTCAATGTTACATAGTATTGAAGAAATTTCACATGTTTATTCTCAAATCTATTACATTATTGGTTGTACTCTCATTCGGTCATGTATTTCTTTTATTTAGGCTATTTCATGTCAAGTTCCCAAGTGATCAATTCATAATTCAATTGTGAAGGTTAGAGATTCCTTGTTGATGAGCATTCTCTTTCAATCGTGATGGTTACAGATTTCTTGGTGTACGTTCACTTGCCACCATGATTAGGTAGCTTAACCCCAACGATGTCATGGAAGCTCTCTCACACCAGAGTGCCTTTAAAGTAATCTAAGGTTAAAGACCTAACCAAAAGACAATTATGGTGCCTCAAGCCCAAGGACTAATTTGCATTATTCCAATGATTGAGTTTTTATTGACTTGAGTATGTATCTAGTATAAATACATAAGATCTCAAAGTATTCGCTTTCAATGAATTTAATCTTTATTAAGCACTTTCACACTTGCTAGCGACTCTTGTTAATGGATTGAGACTAGCCACGCATCTCATCCTATAGCTGTGCAGATATAATGTGTACTAGTCTCATTGGTTACATAAGATATGCCCAGTGTTTGAAATATCCTGGATATGCTCGATATTTCCACGGAAATATCCAAAAATTCAAGAAACGATATGCAAAGAGGGGATGAAGTAAACTTCACCCCATATCCATGATATTTTCAGAAATCTGTCAATTTCCTCGATATTTTCAATATTTTCAGGAAATATCCAGTGTTTGCAGACAATTTGCAAAAAGTTTGCAGGAAATATCCATGAGCCTATGCATTCTTTATTTTTTAATTTCTTTCTTTATGGTATTAGTTTACTTCAATAAAACTTGTGCTGCTTTTATGAGGAAATTTCAATTAAGTTAGGTATAATTTATTCTTTCTAGTGAAATGCTTTATCTTATTACTTGTCATTATAAGGAAGTTTTTCTTCTTACATATCACATACTTATTTTTTACACAGTATCTAATCATTAATTCTTGATTCATACGTGTGTTGTGACTTCATATGACATTCCCTAAAAAATAATTTTAAATTTCCATGTTTTTGTGTAAGTTTTCATCATTTCTATCGAAGACAATCAATATCGATATCGATATACGATATATCCATTGATATTTTCACAAATTTGTCTATCGATATTTTCGCCGGTATCGATATTTTAAACACTGGATGTACCTATAGTTATCTTGCTCATATGAAGAGGGTATCTTCATCCTTATCTCATAAATTACTTCTTACATATGTATATAACTATTATCCATGGGCTCACTAATGAGATTACATTGGTAATCTACCTATAATTATCTTGCCCAATGATTAGATTATGGACTAATCCTTGTATTATTCATAATTCAAAGGTTGAAACCTATCGGAAATGTAAAAAATAGCTTCTTATTTATTGTGCACACGCAATGTGACATCTCTGAATCGTTGTTGTCTTAATGGCACGACTATTAAGATCACACGCTTGAATTCGGAACGTCTCCATTACAAAGCACATGTAACAGAACAAGATCGACACATGTCAAAGAATTCCGAATGGCATGTTATTCCGATCTACTTCAAAATGGAATGCTCTTTTCGAAGCATAGTTATGGGAATTTATGGGACCATTAATTTTTTTGGGTTGGAGTAAGGCAGATCGGAATATCAATGCCTCAAAAGTTTGGTCATGGACTCAACGGCTTCGGATCAGACTAAGCCTCCTAAACGGGCCAACGACACCACCACACTATGTTGGGCTCCGAAATTGTAGGCAAGATCCGCATGCCTTGTTGACATTGACCATGCTTAGTCTGTAAGGCATGAAAACTTGATCCAATTGAGGATCAGATTCGTTTTCTATATTCTTGAAGATTCCTACAATCTTGGGATTGCCTTAATCCTAAAAAGAGGGAATATCTTATGCTAGGTATCCTCTAGTATTGCCACTCAATACTACGATCTGGTAGTATTCCTCTTTACTTGTAAGTGAGAGGTCTTAGGTTCAAATCTTGTGGATGGTGAATTCAATACCAAATTAGGTTGCTCATTGTGTGGTTTAACCGAACTCCCCATCCCCTTAGTATAAAATATGTCGTTGTACTAAAAAAAAAATTTATCCTCTAGTATTTTTCTAGTTTAATATGGATTCTATATCATAATGTCTCTCTCCCGATTAGTATAAATGCACCCATCAAGGGTTCATCTATGGTAACGCTTTCATAATGCATACTTTGTTCCTTTGCCCGCTGCTTGACTTGTAAGATCTTTATACTAATTTGACCGTTGGAGAGCCTTTGGCTAGTAACACATTGGTATTTTAGGTTAATCACAACTGTGTGCTCTTGTTTGTAGGCATCAGTTCTTGCATACTCAGCCATCCACAATGGTGCAAACATTTGGTTCCAACAAGCATGGAATTGATTATTAGGACGTAAGATGAAATTTATGAACAGAAATTTCGGCCACCTTGAAACCAAGATAGCTGTTTGTAGTCGAATTATTGATTTTATGGTTGAGTTTTGATTTATTGATTTTATTTTTTGTTTGTGCCAATATTGGTTGCGTCAAAAGACCCCAATTCATGGGAGGGAAAGCAAGACCCCAAGGTTTGTGCATGGAATTTGACATCACTCCATGAGTTCTTAGATGAGATTGACCTATGAACAGTATAGATACAATGGCAAAAAACTTGCTCTCATTTTGTCAATCATATGGTCATATCTTAAAAGTTTATATGGTATTTTGAACTTATATAGCAGCCATATGAAGATGAAGGTGAAGAAGTAAATCCAATACCAAAGACACCAAAATTTGTAACAACATCTGGCTTCACACCTAAAATGAATTGGTACTCAATACCCTGCCCCTTATAACAAAATCTGCAGCTGATGTCACACCAAAGACTGACCAAAAGATTAAAAACTACTCAACAACAAATGGATTGCAATAGGCACTAATGCGAATGAAAGAGTCAATGTAGAAGTCACACCACATAATAAATTTGAGAATAAATTACTTGGTAACATAAGAAGTTCTATATTAGCCAAGATAAGTGCAAGTGATTTCCCCAAATAGACAATAATACAATCTCAAAGTTTTGACAATAATGCAAATGAAGAAGACCAACAAGCGATACATGGTCAACTACATGCAAAATTTGCAAAGCAACAACGAAACACTCAGAAGGGATTTGTCCACGTTGAATATCAGGTGTGAAGTTGATGAAGCAATTGTTGTTCTATTGAATGAATAAGTCAACAAAGCTGAAAATGCCGATACAGTTTGAAAATGCAGCACAAAAAAAGAAGAAAAATCTGTATAAAAATTTTGACTTAACACCTCAATTAATTGGTAGCTCAGTACTGTACCTCTCGTAACAAAATTTGCAACTAATGTCACACCAAGGACTAACCAAAAGACAAAAATTAGTATCAGCAGCAAATGGATTGTAATGGGCACTAATGGGAATGAAAGAGTTGATGTAAAAGTCACATCAGATCATACATTTGAGAACAAAGTACATGGTAGCATGAGAAGTTTTGACAACAATTCAAATGAAGAAGTCCAACAATTGATAGTGGTTAGAAACATGGAGAATTTGCAAAGGGAAAACTAAACGCTCAAAGGGGAATTTTCCAAGTTGAATATCATGTGTGAGACTGCTGAAGTAACTGGTGATCTATTCAAGGAATCTGTTGAAATTGTTGAAAGTGCCCTAGCAAAGGTAAATTCCGAATAAATCTACTTGATATTGAGATTCACGCTTTGAGAAAGGAAATTGCGAGAAAACATAATGATGATACTGAAAATGTGGCGTCATCTCAACGATCATGGTAAAGGGAATAAAACATAAACAACTAAACAAGGTCTTAGAGGATTATGAATGTGAATCTTTAGCCAAGAAGACACCATCGAATGTTCTAAAGGAAAGTATGATGGGTCTTCACCGATGAAAAATATTGTCAGACATTATTGAAGGGCGAGGTGTTTGATAGGATTAAAAGCACACCACAAAGTAGCACACAAATGTCCTATTAATTTTCCTTATTAACAATAAGATTTGTCAACTGTAGCATATGAAAATAAGGGTCTTTCCCACAGAAGATTGTTTTATCTAATTACTTAAAATGTCACAAAAACTGGACTGTTGTCCCAACTGACCAGCCACCGAAAAATAATTATTAGACTGACTTACACTCATCTAAAGTCTACGAAATTTTATGTGCATATACTAGACACACAGAGCTATACTCACACAAATTTTTGGGATTTTTGGAGTTGATTTGATATTTAAATTAAATCGAACAAAAACAGGACAAAAACAGATTTTAAGTAGTTCGCAAATTAAGAAAAACGAGTTAGGGGAATTGCTATTCATCACCAAATAATCATGAAAAAATGTTATGTTTTATTCAAATTCCTTCTATTTCCGGATGAAGATGCTCAAGTTGACTCAATGTTAGAACTCAACCTATTACTCTTTTTTATGTAGTATATTAAGAGAATGGCGTTTTCAACTTAACTTAGTCCCTAGCATGCAATCTAGAATGGCATGTTCATAGATTTGACAAGTAGAAATCATTAAGAACGAAAAGAGTTTGAGTCATCACAAGGCATCGTAAGTACTGGCGTTGTCTTACTTATCCTAAAAATTGGTTCACATGTTAATCGCAATTAACAAGTACTACTCTAGAACATATGTAGGTCCTCATTTGACAAGGGCAGACACACACATATTCATAGCATTAGAATCCTAGATATGCTTACTAAGTATGCATCCGTAGAAAACACATAAAGAATTCATCAATGAGACAAGTAGTGAATCAATTTTCATCCATTCATAAAAGTAATTCAAACGAAATGTCATAACAAACTTGCAATCATATTCGAGGCTTCAAACAACCTCTAACTACTAAAAATTTAGTTACACAATCCTTAAGTTAAAACAAAAAATAGACATGAGTTTGAGAAAATAGAACCGAAAGAAATCGACTAAGGCTCCCTCCTCTTTCCTTCCTTCCCCAATGCTACTTTTAAACCAATTCTTGCCGCATCATTTTCTTCTCCTTAACTCACCCACTAATAGCCATTTAGTGATGACAATAAGTGAGAGGAAATGTAAAACAATTGTAACTCCTTGGGTAGCCTTTATGCCAATTACTCACTCTTAATCTTCATCTTTAATTCCATTTCCTCTGATATTTGAATATATAGGTGTCAGCTGGTTTGTTCTTGATTGCATCAGTTTTGGCTGCTAGATTTATTGCTTTCAATGCTTTCTTGTCAGTTACAAACTGCTCAGCCTCTTGGGAACCTTTCAATGTTAAAACAGCCATAACTTCTTCTAGAAAAATGATATTAACAATCCGCGAAATAATCCAGAAAATAGACATCCGTAGCTTTCCAAGAAAATAAGGCTCATTCTCTAATTCATTCTGAGCTGTCCGCAACTTGCTTCCAAAGTCAGCTGACCTGCACAGGCAGTTTTGACGAATTTGTTACTTAAAATTTCACTTGTGTTATTTTTCTTTTCTTTGCTTGACAAATCCTACAAAACACAAAAACAAAGTAAATAACTCAAAAATATAAGGAACTAACTAAGAAAAGACAAGTGAATTTGATATAAAATATATATAAATATGAGCTTATCAGTGTTCATGATAGCAAAGGCAAGTTAATCAAAAAGAGTAAGAATGAATTGTTTATGACAACAACAACAAATCAAATGGTGCGAACTAGAAAGCAAATTTACAAACCATGGTTGAGAACCACAAAAGAAAAGAAAAATCAATGACTACATTAATCCCCTCTTTTGACATCTTGAGAACTAGTGTTGGGAAATGCCTAGATGAAGAAGACATGGATAAACTTGACAAATATCTTAGAAGCACTATTTTCAGGTGAGTCTATATTATCTTAATTGTTTTAACTTAATAACGAATGCACTATTTATATTTGATTCAATATATAATACCAAAATTCTTTGCAAGTTTTCACATGATTTACACAACTGAACTATTGTGGGATTGTGAGACAGCTGCTATACACAAACAAGATGTTGAGTTCCTGCTAAAAGAATAGAACTACGCATTAGCATAAGTGTAGCTATTTTTAAAGAAAATAGTAGCTTTAAATAAACATAACTAGTTGAATTCATTTTTAATGACAAATGTACGCAAGTATCGATCCATTTGAGATACTTTCTATTCGCCAATCATTAGATCCAATTAGGAAAAGAAAATTGCTTTTTATGCCTGCACAATGTTGGTTAAGAATATTAATCAAATTTTATTCATGGTTGAAGATACAAAAGAGACATTTTTGGAATCTAGTAATAAGGCTAGAGTGAATATTTCCATATTCATGTATATTAGGTTCGGTCGGTTTAGGTTTGATGATTTCCATATGGTCGATTAGGTCTCATTCATTAGTTTTGATTTGTAAAACTTAATTCCTTTTGTTTTATTGTTCATTTTTGTAGTGAATTTCATACCACAAATATATCATATTCATTTTCATTGTAGGAGTATATGATACGTGGGAAATCCAACAACTAGAAAAAATGCTTATAGATTTATTGTTACCAAATGTTTAGTTGAGTGGCTTCTTTTCATTCCCTTGAGGCGCCCAATTGTATGGCATTTCATATTTTTGGTCCTTGTAACAAAGGATCGCAAATGGCATCATTACAATTCATTGAACATCTATCTCGGACTTCCAAGCTCCCCAAACTGTTGGCAAAAAATGACCGAGTCTTCAAAAGAGTTGCACTTTCCTAATTAATTTTACCGCCTGGATCCCTTGCGCCCATCTCATCTGGATCTAAAGGCCTTGTCTTCTGCATTAGCTTCTACTTTGGACGAACCGCCGACAGTTTCTCATCAGAAGATGAGGAAGTCTCATTTGAAGAGCTTTTGTTGGGAGAATGGCACGTTGCCGATTTCTATGCCCATGTGGTGCTGAAGCCGGTTGAAAACAATGGCTTAGGAGCAAAGGTACGACTATGGACTACGTGACATACTCAATTCTATTTCCAAGATCGGAAGTCCCTACAAAAAACAGATATGTGACTACATACGATTGGGAGGACGAGGAGGACGTGGAGCATGAGGGCCTGGAGTACAGTAATGACCCCTTCATTCTCCAGAGTAACTGGATGAGTATTGCAAGATTTTGTCTCGAGTTTAATTTTTCGTCAACATGGTAAGCTAAGACATCGTACGTATTATGAATATTCTTCTCATTCAGATTGTTTACGTGAGCTCTTGGTGGTTCATTCATTTGACCGTAGACCGCCACTTTTGATTCTGCAACATTTTCTTCATTAATTACTCCAGATTCTTTCATGGAATTTATTTATAAGATTTATAAGTTATAAAAATGATAAATAATCTCTACTAATTAATAAAACACTCATTGTTAACCAAAATCTTATGAAATTACCAATTTAACCCTCCAATTAAAACAGAACATGAATAAGAAATATGGGACAGAAATGGAATTTCACACAACCAAATTCTGCTGTTTTTTTTTCAAAGCCTCACCTACATGTAATCCCACTAGTACATAACAGCATATTTACCACATCAATTCCATCACGGGCATCAACAACCCGTGGTAGAAACTATTCAATTACCACGGTTATATGTGGCTCATGGTAGATAACATTAATTCACCGCGGTCAGATTCTGGCCCATTGTTAAAAGTGAATAATCTACAACGGTTTTTAATCTCGTGATGGAATATCAAAACCACCACGCAATATGCTCGTTGTGGTTACTCCAAACGACCACACCGCCTTTTGAAAATTCACCAAGCCATTTGCCCGTGGTGGTTTTTTTTTTTTTTATTTTTTATTAATATTTTGGAGGATATTAAAATCTAAAATCCCAATTATTTCCCTTCGCGTGAAACTGGACGAAAACCCTAAAAAGAAAACATCAATCCTTTTGTTTATCCATCTCTTCCGTCTCTGGCCGGTCTCGGTTTGGTCGTCTCTTCGGTCATCTCTCCCTCAATCAATGGCAACCTCTCTATATCACTCAGGTTTCTTTTATCCTATATCTTTTGATTTCGTTTTCTTGTTCTGAATAAGCATGTAAATTATCATTGATCATCGAACTTGGAGATGTGTATGCATTCTTGTGGCTTACAACTGTGTGTTTTTACTGTTTTGTTCTTCCAATTCAATAAAAAATTTGGATGTTGCAGCTACTGCTGTATATACATATATATATATAACAACATTCAAACTAGTAAAGAGAAGAATGAACTTCTATATATGTTATCAATGTAGTAATGAATAAATAGAGAATAAATGTATACAATTAATCTGTTCAGACCAAAAACAATGTACAATGTTTAAAGGCCAAACTGTATCTCATCAAAGTTGATCAACCTCTTCTTCCTTAAGTTTTGGTGTAATATTGGAAATTAGGTGTGCATAGTACAGCAGTGATCAAAGTAAGAAGGGGTGCCCTTAATATACATATATACACGCGCATATATATATATATATATATATATATATATATATATATGTATATATGTATGTATGTATGTATGTATACAGCACGAACTAGTTATATACAAGGAAAAAAGATATGCAGTAGTAATACTTCGATCAATTGAAACTGCAAATTCGACTATACTAGTGTAAATGTTGTAAAGAAAATGCTTGTTCACTTTTTTTATATAATAGTTTCCTGCTAATTCACAGCAAATGAACTCTTTGCTAATTCATAGAAAATGCATGTTCACTTTTTTTTTTATATGTAAGATTGATTGCTAAGAAGATGGTTTCTATGTGTCTTGTTTGTATGAATCGTAT